>NC_136073.1:770455234-771084576 GCF_964261635.1 Lissotriton helveticus | reverse complement strand
AATGTGTGTGGAATGTGGTGTGTTGAATTTGTTTGGAATGTGTGTGGAATGTTGTGTGTGGAATGTGTGTGGAATGTTGTGTGTGGAATGTGGTGTGTGGAATGTGTGTGGAATGTGGTGTGTGGAATGTGTGTGGAATGTGTGTGGAATGTGTGTATCTGGAATGTGGTGTGTGGAATGTGGTGTGTGGTGTGTATGGAATGTGTGTGGAATGTGGTGTGTGTGTGTGGAATGTGTGTGGAATGTGTGTGGAATGTGGTGTGTGGAATGTGGTGTGTGGAATGAGTGTGGAATGATGTGTGTGGAATGTGTGTGGAATGTGTGTGGAATGTGGTGTGGAATGTGTGTGGAATGTGGTGTGTGGAATGTGTGTGGAATGTGGTGTGTTAAATGTGTTTGGAATGTGTGTGGAATGTGGTGTGTGGAATGTGTGTGAATGTTGTGTGTGGAATGTGGTGTGTGGAATATGTGTGGAATGTGTGTGGAATGTGGTGTGTGGAATGTGATGTGGAATGTGGTGTGTGGAATGTGTGTGGAATGTGGTGTGTGTGGAATGTGTGTGGAATATGTGTGGAATGTGGTGTGTGTGGAGTGTGGTGTGTGGAATGTGGTGTGTGGAATGTGTGTGGAATGTGTGTGGAATGTGTGTGGAATGTGGTGTGTGGAATGTGTGTGGAATGTGTGTGGAATGTGGTGTGTGGAATGTGTGTGGAATGTGTATGGAATGTGTGTGGAATGTGGTCTGTGGAATGTAGTGTGTGGAATGTGGAATGTGTGTGGAATGTGGTGTGTGGAATGTGGAGTGTGGAATGTGGTGTGTGGAATGTGGTGTGTGGAATGTGGTGTGTGGAATGTGTGTGGAATGTGGTGTGTGGAATGAGTGTGGAATGTTGGTGTGTGGAATGAGTGTGGAATGTGGTGTGTGGAATGAGTGTGGAATGTTGTGTGTGGAATGTGTGTGGAATGTGGTGTGGAATGTGTGTGGAATGTGGTGTGTGGAATGTGTGTGGAATGTGGTGTTGAATGTGTTTGGAATGTGTGTGGAATGTGGTGTGTGGAATGTTGTGTGTGGAATGTGGTGTGTGGAATGTGTGTGGAATGTGGTGTGTGGAATGTGTGTGGAATGTGGTGTGTGGAATGTGGTGTGGAATGTGGTGTGTGGAATGTGTGTGGAATGTGGTGTGTGTGGAATGTGGTGTGTGGAATGTGGTGTGTGGAATGTGTGTGGAATGTGGTGTGTGGAATGTGTGTGGAATATGTGTGGAATGTGTGTGGCATGTGGTGTGTGGAATGTGGTGTGTGGAATGTGTGTGGAATGTTGTGTGTGGAATGTGTGTGTGTGGAGCTGACAAGGGTACCTCCCAGGCCCTGGTATTATTAGATCTGTCGGCCGCCTTCGACACCGTGGATCATAACATCCTTCTCCACCGTGTCGAACAGGCCGGCATCCAGGGCCTGGCGTTGGCATGGGTTAAATCCTTCCTCACAGGGAGATCTCAGTCTCTCAGCCTAGGTACATTCAGGGCCCCTAGGGAGTACCTGCCTTGTGGGGTCCCCCAGGGCTCTTCTCTCTCCCCTCTTCTCTTTAATCTTTATCTTCGCCCCCTTCTCTTTTCTCTGAGGCAGTGGGACGTCACCGTCTTCAATTACGCGGACGACCTACAACTCATTTTCTCTCTAAACTCTCCCTCGGCTATTCCCACCTTCCAGGCAGTTATGTCCCATATTTTTCAGTGGATGTGCCAGAACCAGCTGAAACTGAACCCAGGAAAAACGGAGCTCCTCCTGCCGGGTAAGAGCGCCGTTCACTGGGGCCCACACTTCTGGCCGGCTGAGCTAGGCTCTCCTCCTATCCCGGCAGCCTCGGTGAAAAGCCTAGGGGTCACCATTGACGCTGGGCTCTCTCTTGGGCCGCAGGTGGGGACGGTGGTTTCCTCCTGCATGTTCCAGCTACGCAGGATTAGGAAGGAGGCCTACCTCCTTACCCCCGATGCCCTGTTACAGGTCATCATGGCCCTCGTTCTCTCCCGCCTGGATTTTTCGAATTCCATCTATTATGGTTTGCCCAAATGCTCCATCTACAGGCTGCAAATCATTCAAAACCAGGCGGCGAGATTGGCCCTTGGGATACCGAAGTGGCAGTCTGCCAAACCACTTCTCGTCCAACTGCACTGGCTCCCTGTCAGCCTAAGGGCCGCCTTTAAGCTCGGCTGCCTCATCTTTAAGTCTCTTTCTGGTTCTTGCCCCGCTTTTCTGAAATCCCTCATCCGACCCTACTGTCCCTCACGCAATCTTAGATCACTTCACTTACATCTTCTGGTGGTCCCCTCCTTTAAACTCTGTAGATCTGGTGGTCGAAGATTCGCCTTCCTCGGCCCCAAACTCTGGAACTCTCTCCCCCTCCCAGTTAGGACCTCTGGCACTCTCATCCAATTTCGTAAATTACTAAAAACCTGGCTCTTTCCACAACCCAGTTAAAACTCCCTCTGTTTCTTCTCAGCTCTTTTTCAGCGCCATGATACCCACGGTGACAGCGCGTTTTACAAACACCCCCTTAACATAACATAACATAATGTGGTGTGTGGAATGTGTGTGGAATGTGTGTGGAATGTGGTGTGTGGAATGTAGTGTGTGGAATGTGGTGTGTGGAATGTGTGTGGAATGTGTGTGGAATGTGGTGTGTGGATTGTTGTGTGTGGAATGTGGTGTGTGGAATGTGGAATGTGGAATGTGTGTGGAATGTGGTGTGTGGAATGTGGTGTGTGGAATGTGGTGTGTGGAATGTGTGTGGAATGTGGTGTTTGGAATGTGGTGTGTGGAATGTGGTGTGTGGAATGTGGTATGTGGAATGTGTGTGGAATGTGTGTGGAATGTGGTGTGGAATGTGGTGTGGAATGTGGTGTGTGTAATGTGTGTGGAATGTTGTGTGTGGAATGTGGTGTGTGGAATGTGGTGTGTGGTGTGTGTGGAATGTGTGTGGAATGTGGTGTGTGGAATGTGTGTGGAATGTGGTGTGTGGAATGTGTGGAATGTGTGTGGAATGTGGAATGTGTGTGGTATATGGAATGTGTGTGGAATGTGTGTGGAATGTGGTGTGTGGAATGTGTGTGGAATGTGTGTGGCATGTGGTGTGTGGAATGTGTGTGGAATGTGGTGTGTGGAATGTGTGTGGAATGTGGTGTGTGGAATGTGGTGTGTGGAATGTGTGTGGAATGTGGTGTGTGGAATGTGTGTGGAATGTGGTGTGTGGAATGTGTGTGGAATGTGTGTGGAATGTGTGTGGAATGTGTTTGGAATGTGGTGTGTGGAATGTGTGTGGAATGTGGTGTGTTGAATGTGTTTGGAATGTGTGTGGAATGTGGTGTGTGGAATGTGTGTGGAATGTTGTGTGTGGAATGTGGTGTGTGGAATGTGGTGTGTGGAATGTGTGTGGAATGTGGTGTGTGGAATGTGGGTAGAATGTGGTGTGTGGAATGTGTGTGGAATGTGGTGTGTGGAATGTGGTGTGTGGTGTGTATGGAATGTGTGTGGAATGTGGTGTGTGTGTGGAATGTGTGTGGAATGTGTGTGGAATGTGGTGTGTGGAATGAGTGTGGAATGTTGTGTGTGGAATGTTGTGTGTGGAATGTGTGTGGAATGTGTGTGGAATGTGTGTGGAATGTGGTGTGTGGAATGTGTGTGGAATGTGGTGTGTGGAATGTGTGTGGAATGTGTGTGGAATGTGTGTGGAATGTGGTCTGTGGAATGTAGTGTGTGGAATGTGGAATGTGTGTGGAATGTGGTGTGTGGAATGTGGAGTGTGGAATGTGGTGTGTGGAATGTGGTGTGTGGAATGTGGTGTGTGGAATGTGTGTGGAATGTGGTGTGTGGAATGAGTGTGGAATGTTGTGTGTGGAATGTGTGTGGAATGTGGTGTGTGGAATGAGTGTGGAATGTTGTGTGTGGAATGTGTGTGGAATGTGGTGTGGAATGTGTGTGGAATGTGGTGTGTGGAATGTGTGTGGAATGTGGTGTGTTGAATGTGTTTGGAGTGTGTGTGGAATGTGGTGTGTGGAATGTGTGTGGAATGTTGTGTGTGGAATGTGGTGTGTGGAATGTGTGTGGAATGTGGTGTGTGGAATGTGTGTGGAATGTGGTGTGTGGAATGTGGTGTGGAATGTGGTGTGTGGAATGTGTGTGGAATGTGGTGTGTGTGGAATGTGGTGTGTGGAATGTGGTGTGTGGAATGTGTGTGGAATGTGGTGTGTGGAATGTGTGTGGAATATGTGTGGAATGTGTGTGGCATGTGGTGTGTGGAATGTGGTGTGTGGAATGTGTGTGGAATGTTGTGTGTGGAATGTGTGTGGAATATGTGTGTGTGGAGCTGACAAGGGTACCTCCCAGGCCCTGGTATTATTAGATCTGTCGGCTGCCTTCGACACCGTGGATCATAACATCCTTCTCCACCGTGTCGAACAGGCCGGCATCCAGGGCCTGGCGTTGGCATGGGTTAAATCCTTCCTCACAGGGAGATCTCAGTCTCTCAGCCTAGGTACATTCAGGGCCCCTAGGGAGTACCTGCCTTGTGGGGTCCCCCAGGGCTCTTCTCTCTCCCCTCTTCTCTTTAATCTTTATCTTCGCCCCCTTCTCTTTTCTCTGAGGCAGTGGGACGTCACCGTCTTCAATTACGCGGACGACCTACAACTCATTTTCTCTCTAAACTCTCCCTCGGCTATTCCCACCTTCCAGGCAGTTATGTCCCATATTTTTCAGTGGATGTGCCAGAACCAGCTGAAACTGAACCCAGGAAAAACGGAGCTCCTCCTGCCGGGTAAGAGCGCCGTTCACTGGGGCCCACACTTCTGGCCGGCTGAGCTAGGCTCTCCTCCTATCCCGGCAGCCTCGGTGAAAAGCCTAGGGGTCACCATTGACGCTGGGCTCTCTCTTGGGCCGCAGGTGGGGACGGTGGTTTCCTCCTGCATGTTCCAGCTACGCAGGATTAGGAAGGAGGCCTACCTCCTTACCCCCGATGCCCTGTTACAGGTCATCATGGCCCTCGTTCTCTCCCGCCTGGATTTTTCGAATTCCATCTATTATGGTTTGCCCAAATGCTCCATCTACAGGCTGCAAATCATTCAAAACCAGGCGGCGAGATTGGCCCTTGGGATACCGAAGTGGCAGTCTGCCAAACCACTTCTCGTCCAACTGCACTGGCTCCCTGTCAGCCTAAGGGCCGCCTTTAAGCTCGGCTGCCTCATCTTTAAGTCTCTTTCTGGTTCTTGCCCCGCTTTTCTGAAATCCCTCATCCGACCCTACTGTCCCTCACGCAATCTTAGATCACTTCACTTACATCTTCTGGTGGTCCCCTCCTTTAAACTCTGTAGATCTGGTGGTCGAAGATTCGCCTTCCTCGGCCCCAAACTCTGGAACTCTCTCCCCCTCCCAGTTAGGACCTCTGGCACTCTCATCCAATTTCGTAAATTACTAAAAACCTGGCTCTTTCCACAACCCAGTTAAAACTCCCTCTGTTTCTTCTCAGCTCTTTTTCAGCGCCATGATACCCACGGTGACAGCGCGTTTTACAAACACCCCCTTAACATAACATAACATAATGTGGTGTGTGGAATGTGTGTGGAATGTGTGTGGAATGTGGTGTGTGGAATGTAGTGTGTGGAATGTGGTGTGTGGAATGTGTGTGGAATGTGTGTGGAATGTGGTGTGTGGATTGTTGTGTGTGGAATGTGGTGTGTGGAATGTGGAATGTGGAATGTGTGTGGAATGTGGTGTGTGGAATGTGGTGTGTGGAATGTGGTGTGTGGAATGTGTGTGGAATGTGGTGTTTGGAATGTGGTGTGTGGAATGTGGTGTGTGGAATGTGGTATGTGGAATGTGTGTGGAATGTGTGTGGAATGTGGTGTGGAATGTGGTGTGGAATGTGGTGTGTGTAATGTGTGTGGAATGTTGTGTGTGGAATGTGGTGTGTGGAATGTGGTGTGTGTGGTGTGTGTGGAATGTGTGTGGAATGTGGTGTGTGGAATGTGTGTGGAATGTGGTGTGTGGAATGTGTGGAATGTGTGTGGAATGTGGAATGTGTGTGGTATATGGAATGTGTGTGGAATGTGTGTGGAATGTGGTGTGTGGAATGTGTGTGGAATGTGTGTGGCATGTGGTGTGTGGAATGTGTGTGGAATGTGGTGTGTGGAATGTGTGTGGAATGTGGTGTGTGGAATGTGGTGTGTGGAATGTGTGTGGAATGTGGTGTGTGGAATGTGTGTGGAATGTGGTGTGTGGAATGTGTGTGGAATGTGTGTGGAATGTGTGTGGAATGTGTTTGGAATGTGGTGTGTGGAATGTGTGTGGAATGTGGTGTGTTGAATGTGTTTGGAATGTGTGTGGAATGTGGTGTGTGGAATGTGTGTGGAATGTTGTGTGTGGAATGTGGTGTGTGGAATGTGGTGTGTGGAATGTGTGTGGAATGTGGTGTGTGGAATGTGGGTAGAATGTGGTGTGTGGAATGTGTGTGGAATGTGTGTGGAATGTGGTGTGTGGAATGTGGTGTGTGGTGTGTATGGAATGTGTGTGGAATGTGGTGTGTGTGTGGAATGTGTGTGGAATGTGTGTGGAATGTGTGTGGAATGTGGTGTGTGGAATGAGTGTGGAATGTTGTGTGTGGAATGTTGTGTGTGGAATGTGTGTGGAATGTGTGTGGAATGTGGTGTGTTGAATGTGTTTGGAATGTGTGTGGAATGTGGTGTGTGGAATGTGTGTGGAATGTGGTGTGTGGAATGTGTGTGGAATGTGGTGTGTGGAATGTGTGTGGAATGTGGTGTGTGGAATGTGGTGTGTGGAATGTGGTGTGTGGAATGTGTGTGGAATGTGGTGTGTGTGGAATGTGGTGTGTGGAATGTGGTGTGTGGAATGTGTGTGGAATGTGGTGTGTGGAATGTGTGTGGAATGTGTGTGGAATGTGGTGTGTGGAATGTGTGTGGAATGTGTGTGGAATATGTGTGGCATGTGGTGTGTGGAATGTGGTGTGTGGAATGTGGAATGTGTGTGGAATGTGGTGTGTGGAATGTGGTGGTGGAATGTGTGAAATGTGGTATGTGTTGAATGTGGTGTGTGGAATGTGGTGTGTGTGGTGTGTGTGGAATGTGTGTGGAATGTGGTGTGTGGAATGTGTGTGGAATGTGGTGTGTGGAATGTGTGTGGAATGTGGAATGTGTGTGGAATGTGGTGTGTGGAATGTGTGTGGAATGTGGTGTGTGGAATGTGTGTGGAATGTGGTGTGTGGAATGTGTGAAATGTGGTGTGTGTTGAATGTGGTGTGTGGAATGTGGTGTGTGTGGAATGTGGTGTGTGGAATGTGTGTGGAATGTGGTGTGTGGAATGTGTGTGGAATGTGGAATGTGTGTGGAATGTGGTGTGTGGAATGTGGTGTGTGGAATGTGGTGTGTGTGGTGTGTGTGTGTAATGTGGTGTGTGTGATTTGGTGTGTGAAATGTATGTGGAATGTGGTGTGGAATGTGTGTGGAATGTGTGTGGAATGTGTGTGGAATATGTGTGGAATGTGGTGTGTGTGGAATGTGTGTGGAATGTGTGTGGGATGTGTGTTGAATGTGGTGTGTGTGGAATGTGGTGTGTGGAATGTGGTGTGTGGAATGTGGTGTGTGAAATGTGTGTGGAATGTGGTGTGTGTGGAATGTGGAATGTGGTGTGTGTGGTGTGTGTGGAAGTGTGTGGAATGTGGTGTGTGGAATGTGTGTGGAAGGTGGTGTGTGGAATGTGTGTGGAATGTGTGTGGAATGTGGTGTGTGGAATGTGTGTGGAATGTGAGTGGCATGTGGTGTGTGGAATGTGGTGTTTGGAATGTGGAATATGTGTGGAATGTGGTGTGTGGAATGTGTGTGGAATGTGTGTGGAAAGTGGTGTGTGGAATGTGTGTGGAATGTGTGTGGAATGTGGTGTGTGGAATGTGGTGTGTGGAATGTGGTGTGTGGAATGTTGTATGTGGAATGTGTGTGGAATGTGGTGTGTGGAATGTGTGTGGAATGTGTGTGGAATGTGAGCGGCATGTGGTGTGTGGAATGTGGTGTGTGGAATGTGGAATATGTGTGGAATGTGGTGTGTGGAATGTGTGTGGAAAGTGGTGTGTGGAATGTGTGTGGAATGTGGTGTGTGGAATGTGGTGTGTGGAATGTGGTGTGTGGAATGTGGTGTGTGGAATGTGTGTGGAATGTGTGTGGAATGTGGTGTGTGGAATGTGGTGTGTGGTGTGTGGAATGTGGAATGTGGAATTTGTGTGGAATGTGGTGTGTGGAATGTGGTGTGTGGAATGTGGTGTGTGGAATGTGGTGTGGAATGTGGTGTGTGGAATGTAGTGTGTGGAATGTGGTGTGTGGAATGTGGTGTGTGGAATGTGGAGTGTATGTGGAATGTGTGTGGAATGTGGTGTGGAATGTGGTGTTGAATGTGGTGTGGAATGTGTGTGGAATGTGGTGTGTGTGGAATGTGTGTGGAATGTGGGTGGAATGTGGTGTGTGTGGAATGTGGTGTGTGGAATGTGGTGTGTGGAATGTGTGTGGAATGTGGTGTGTGGAATGTGTGTGGAATGTGTGTGGAATGTGTGTGGCATGTGGTGTGTGGAATGTGGTGTGTGGAATGTGTGTGGAATGTTGTGTGTGGAATGTGTGTGGAATGTGTGTAGAATGTGTGTGGAATGTGGTGTGTGGAATGTAGTGTGTGGAATGTGGTGTGCGGAATGTGGTGTGTGGAATGTGTGTGGAATGTGTGTGGAATGTGGTGTGTGGATTGTTGTGTGTGGAATGTGGTGTGTGGAATGTGGAATGTGGAATGTGTGTGGAATGTGGTGTGTGGAATGTGGTGTGTGGGATGTGGTGTGTGGAATGTGGTGTGTGGAATGTGTGTGGAATGTGGTGTGTGGAATGTGGTGCGTGGAATGTGTGTGGAATGTGGTGTGTGGAATGTGGGTAGAATGTGGTGTGTGGAATGTGTGTGGAATGTGTGTGGAATGTGTGTGGAATGTGGTGTGTGGTGTGTGGAATGTGGTGTGTGGTGTGTATGGAATGTGTGTGGAATGTGGTGTGTGTGTGGAATGTGTGTGGAATGTGTGTGGAATGTGTGTGGAATGTGGTGTGTGGAATGAGTGTGGAATGTTGTGTGTGGAATGTTGTGTGTGGAATGTGTGTGGAATGTGTGTGGAATGTGTGTGGAATGTGTGTGGAATATGGTGTGTTGAATGTGTTTGGAATGTGTGTGGAATGTGGTGTGTGTGGAATGTGTGTGGAATGTGGTGTGTGGAATGTGTGTGGAATGTGGTGTGTGGAATATGTGTGGAATGTGGTGTGTGGAATGTGGTGTGTGGAATGTGGTGTGTGGAATGTGGTGTGTGGAATGTGTGTGGAATGTGGTGTGTGTGGAATGTGGTGTGTGGAATGTGGTGTGTGGAATGTGTGTGGAATGTGGTGTGTGGAATGTGTGTGGAATGTGTGTGGAATGTGGTGTGTGGAATGTGTGTGGAATGTGTGTGGAATATGTGTGGCATGTGGTGTGTGGAATGTGGTGTGTGGAATGTGGAATGTGTGTGGAATGTGGTGTGTGGAATGTGGTGGTGGAATGTGTGAAATGTGGTATGTGTTGAATGTGGTGTGTGGAATGTGGTGTGTGTGGTGTGTGTGGAATGTGTGTGGAATGTGGTGTGTGGAATGTGTGTGGAATGTGGTGTGTGGAATGTGTGTGGAATGTGGTGTGTGGAATGTGTGTGGAATGTGGAATGTGTGTGGAATGTGGTGTGTGGAATGTGTGTGGAATGTGTGTGGAATGTGGTGTGTGGAATGTGTGTGGAATGTGGTGTGTGGAATGTGTGAAATGTGGTGTGTGTTGAATGTGGTGTGTGGAATGTGGTGTGTGTGGAATGTGGTGTGTGGAATGTGTGTGGAATGTGGTGTGTGGAATGTGTGTGGAATGTGGAATGTGTGTGGAATGTGGTGTGTGGAATGTGGTGTGTGGAATGTGGTGTGTGTGGTGTGTGTGTGTAATGTGGTGTGTGTGATTTGGTGTGTGAAATGTATGTGGAATGTGGTGTGGAATGTGTGTGGAATGTGTGTGGAATGTGTGTGGAATGTGTGTGGAATGTGGTGTGTGTGGAATGTGTGTGGAATGTGTGTGGGATGTGTGTTGAATGTGGTGTGTGTGGAATGTGGTGTGTGGAATGTGTGTGGAATGTGTGTGGAATGTGGTGTGTGGAATGTGGTGTGTGAAATGTGTGTGGAATGTGGTGTGTGTGGAATGTGGAATGTGGTGTGTGTGGTGTGTGTGGAAGTGTGTGGAATGTGGTGTGTGGAATGTGTGTGGAATGTGGTGTGTGGAATGTGTGTGGAATGTGGAATGTGTGTGGAATGTGGTGTGTGGAATGTGTGTGGAATGTGTGTGGAATGTGGTGTGTGGAATGTGTGTGGAATGTGGTGTGTGGAATGTGTGAAATGTGGTGTGTGTTGAATGTGGTGTGTGGAATGTGGTGTGTGTGGAATGTGGTGTGTGGAATGTGTGTGGAATGTGGTGTGTGGAATGTGTGTGGAATGTGGAATGTGTGTGGAATGTGGTGTGTGGAATGTGGTGTGTGGAATGTGGTGTGTGTGGTGTGTGTGTGTAATGTGGTGTGTGTGATTTGGTGTGTGAAATGTATGTGGAATGTGGTGTGGAATGTGTGTGGAATGTGTGTGGAATGTGTGTGGAATGTGTGTGGAATGTGGTGTGTGTGGAATGTGTGTGGAATGTGTGTGGGATGTGTGTTGAATGTGGTGTGTGTGGAATGTGGTGTGTGGAATGTGTGTGGAATGTGTGTGGAATGTGGTGTGTGGAATGTGGTGTGTGAAATGTGTGTGGAATGTGGTGTGTGTGGAATGTGGAATGTGGTGTGTGTGGTGTGTGTGGAAGTGTGTGGAATGTGGTGTGTGGAATGTGTGTGGAATGTGGTGTGTGGAATGTGTGTGGAATGTGTGTGGAATGTGGTGTGTGGAATGTGTGTGGAATGTGAGTGGCATGTGGTGTGTGGAATGTGGTGTTTGGAATGTGGAATATGTGTGGAATGTGGTGTGTGGAATGTGTGTGGAAAGTGGTGTGTGGAATGTGTGTGGAATGTGGTGTGTGGAATGTGGTGTGTGGAATGTGGTGTGTGGAATGTTGTATGTGGAATGTGTGTGGAATGTGGTGTGTGGAATGTGTGTGGAATGTGTGTGGAATGTGAGCGGCATGTGGTGTGTGGAATGTGGTGTGTGGAATGTGGAATATGTGTGGAATGTGGTGTGTGGAATGTGTGTGGAATGTGTGTGGAAAGTGATGTGTGGAATGTGTGTGGAATGTGTGTGGAATGTGGTGTGTGGAATGTGGTGTGTGGAATGTGGTGTGTGGAATGTGGTGTGTGGAATGTGTGTGGAATGTGTGTGGAATGTGGTGTGTGGAATGTGGTGTGTGGTGTGTGGAATGTGGAATGTGGAATTTGTGTGGAATGTGGTGTGTGGAATGTGGTGTGTGGAATGTGGTGTGTGGAATGTGGTGTGGAATGTGGTGTGTGGAATGTAGTGTGTGGAATGTGGTGTGTGGAATGTGGTGTGTGGAATGTGGAGTGTGTGTGGAATGTGTGTGGAATGTGGTGTGGAATGTGGTGTTGAATGTGGTGTGGAATGTGTGTGGAATGTGGTGTGTGTGGAATGTGTGTGGAATGTGTGTGGAATGTGGTGTGTGTGGAATGTGGTGTGTGGAATGTGGTGTGTGGAATGTGTGTGGAATGTGGTGTGTGGAATGTGTGTGGAATGTGTGTGGAATGTGTGTGGCATGTGGTGTGTGGAATGTGGTGTGTGGAATGTGTGTGGAATGTTGTGTGTGGAATGTGTGTGGAATGTGTGTGGAATGTGTGTGGAATGTGTGTGGAATGTGGTGTGTGGAATGTAGTGTGTGGAATGTGGTGTGTGGAATGTGGTGTGTGGAATGTGTGTGGAATGTGTGTGGAATGTGGTGTGTGGATTGTTGTGTGTGGAATGTGGTGTGTGGAATGTGGAATGTGTGTGGAATGTGGTGTGTGGAATGTGGTGTGTGGAATGTGGTGTGTGGAATGTGGTGTGTGGAATGTGGTGTGTGGAATGTGGTGTGTGGAATGTGGTGTGTGGAATGTGTGTGGAATGTGTGTGGAATGTGGTGTGGAATGTGGTGTGGAATGTGTGTGGAATGTGTGTGGAATGTGGTGTGTGTAATGTGTGTGGAATGTTGTGTGTGGAATGTGGTGTGTGGAATGTGTGAAATGTGGTGTGTGTTGAATGTGGTGTGTGGAATGTGGTGTGTGTGGTGTGTGTGGAATGTGTGTGGAATGTGGTGTGTGGAATGTGTGTGGAATGTGGTGTGTGGAATGTGTGGAATGTGTGTGGAATGTGGAATGTGTGTGGTATGTGGAATGTGTGTGGAATGTGTGTGGAATGTGGTGTGTGGAATGTGTGTGGAATGTGTGTGGCATGTGGTGTGTGGAATGTGTGTGGAATGTGGTGTGTGCAACAGTAGGGAAAGCGTTGGATAACGGGAAGGTAAAAATTACGAATTCCACTCCAGAGAGTGCAACAGTAGGGAAAGCGTTGGATAGCGTAGGGGTAAAAATTACTATTCCCACTCCAAAGAGTGCAACAGTAGGGAAAGCGTTTGATACCGGGTGGGTAAAAATTACTATTCCCACTCCAGAGAGTGCAACAGTAGAGAAAGCGTTGGATAGCGGGTGAGTAAAAATTACTATTCCCACTCCAGTGAGTGCAACAGTAGGGAAAGCGTTGGATAACGGGAAGGTAAAAATTACGAATCCCACTCCAGAGAGTGCAACAGTAGGGAATGCGTTGGATAGCGGGTGGGTAAAAATTACTATTACAACTCCAGAGTGTGAAACAGTAGGGAAAGTGTTGGACAGCGTAGGGGTAAAAATTACTATTCCCACTCCAAAGAGTGCAACAGTAGGGAAAGCGTTTGATACCGGGTGGGTAAAAATGACTATTCCCACTCCAGTGAGTGTAACAGTAGGGAAAACGTTGGATAGCGGGTGGGTAAAAATTACTATTACAACTCCAGAGTGTGAAACAGTAGGGAAAGTGTTGGATAGCGTAGGGGTAAAAATTACTAATCCCACTCCAAATAGTGCAACAGTAGGGAAAGCGTTTGATAGCGGGTGGGTAAAAATTACTATTCCCACTCCAGTGAGTGCAACAGTAGAGAAAGCGTTGGATAGCATAGGGGTAAACATTACTATTCCCACTACAAAGAGTGCAACAGTAGGGAAAGCGTTGTATAGCAGGAAGGTAAAAATTACTATTCCCACTCCAGTGAGTGTAACAGTAGGGAAAGCGTTGGATAGCGGGTGGGTAAAAATTACTATTCCAACTCCAGAGAGTAAAACAGTAGGGAAAACATTGAATAGCGTAGGGGTAAAAATTACTATTCCCACTCTAGAGAGTGCAACAGTAGGGAAAGTGTTGGATTGCATAGAAATTAAATATAACATACTTATAAATAATGTTTGTATTTAAAATAATTAATCATTTAAATTTGAAACCAACATCATTTACAAATACCCATTAATATTTATTTTTTTTGTTGGTTTTTTTTTCAAGAAAATTAGGATTCAAAGTCATAAAAACCGAAAACAAAGACAACACACTAAACCCCACCCCCCACCCTGCACCCCTGCATATGGCTGTCGCCTAACCCCAACTAGCAGTGTGCCTGTCACCCCAACTAACTAATACTAAGGTAGTAAAATGGAGGAGGAAATCGTCATACAGGCTCCCGGACTCCCCTCCCCCCGCCAGAAGAAAACAATCCCTACAGTACAGTCGAAAAAACCCTTCAGGATATGCAGGCAAAACAAACAGGGGAAGTTACAGGCACCACCCAACCTCCCACAAGTAATATGGTAGCAAATCCCGTGTCCATTGAAGTCATGATATCCGGTCGAAAAAGTCAATCTCATCCTTGGTGTAGGAAGGTAGATCCCTGACTATGGTTGCCCCCAACTTTTTGCCTGGTGTTTTGCTGGTTTTCTGACTTAGTTGACCTGGGGCCCTGCTATTCAGGACCCCAGGCCTACTGCTCTCTCTGTAAAATGGATTCCATGTACCTTAGGTACATATCTAATTGGATACTGAGTCACCTTATCAGTCCCTGTACAGTGTACCTTAGGTACCCAGGGCATAGGTGTACCCAGGGCCTACCAGGGGCTGCAGCATGTATTATGCCACCCCTGGCTGGCCATCCAAATCTGACACAACTGGCTGCACGACAGCTGGGGAAAGGTGGTGTAATCACCCTTTGCTTTAGATATAGTATACCTATATCTAACCCTAAAATGGGCACACAGATCTCCTATCAGTCACTCCTATGGCAGGCCTTGACAATCCTGAAGGCAGAGTGCTTGGAATCGTGTGAGATGGTGCTCTGGCATGAGCTGAGCCTATCTGCGGCTTTCGGGATCTATCCCTTAGCCGTTTCCATGATATCGCATACCATATACTCTTAAGTGCATTATAATCCTCGCGGTTATATGCCAACTCTGGTATCGCTTTATCAAAACATGTCGAGTAAGGTGTCATACGAATTGGAATACTAACCCCTCGCCAATTCTGGCGACGGGGTTAGCATTCCACCCTTCTAGAGGGACGCGACATGTATGTAACCTATAACCCCGGTTAAAGTCCGACAGAGCCTTAGCTCCACAAAATGGATGCTGCCACCGAGACACAAGTCTGCCCTCCTGCTGCTGGGAGTCCTCCCAGAGCAGGAGGCAAGGACAAAGGGTTTCCTGCCAGGGGCGGTGCCAGCACCGTCCCAGACAGGGTTTTGTGTATTCTAGGTAGGCAGGGCTTTAGAGGAAGGTGACTGCAAGTGGCACCCCGGTGCTCACTGTGCATAGGCCGGCTTGAACCAGTTCCAGGGGCACACCAGACCCTGAGCTGGGGAAAGCCCGCCAAAGGAGAAGGGTGTAACCACCCCCCTCCTAGTCCCACCCATAGGGCAGGACTTAGTCGCGTGCCAGCCCCCTTTTGCAGGATAAAGGTAGGAGCAGGCCCCCTTCCAAATTAGATCATCTTTGAATCCTGAAACTACTTTCCACGAAAGGAACTCAAGACTTCTTCCCAAGATTCTCCCTTGTGACTAAGGAGTAGTCACCCTGCAGCAGCAGGCACCAACCAAGCATCGCGGTTTGTTGCCAGTCTCTCCTTCGGATCAAGACTGCTCCAGCACAACGAGAACCGGCTTCCCTGGCACCTCTGACCTCAACCTACATCATCAGCCCAGCTGTGATCCGTGGGTGCGACGAGACCTCGAGGGACCGGCCATCTTCAGAACTGCACGACGCTTGTCCAGCACGACCACCGAGTGACCCTTGACCGAGTGCTTTGGGGTGAGAGAAGCCCCGACCCTGAGCAGCTCCAGCACCGAAGTTCAGCCCCCCTGCATCCACGAGATCTGCGTGGGGCCCTTCTGCTTTTTGCTGCTCACCGCGTTGTCCCGGTCACTTGCCCGTTGGCTAGTGGCCCTTTTACGACGCTCCGCGATGATAAAGACTGCTGGTCTGGTTGCTCCAGACTGGCCCTTGCTTCCCTTCTTCAGAGAAGCACCCTGGACCCTCCTGGTCCACTCAAGACGCCATTTTAGGTCCACCGCGTGGGCCTTGCATTTGCCAAGACTTGTTGCCCCAACCCTGGGTCCAGCGACGTCGACAGCAAGTACCTTCGTGGGACAGCTCGCACCTCCATCCTTGTCGCCGACAACGCCTCCTGGTCCGAGAGACTGCAGAGCCCAGCAGCGCCCACTCACCTGGCTGAGGTGACTTCGTCCGGTGCCATCCTGGTGCCCACTCAAATCACTGGCTAGTGATTCAGAACTTGGTCCCCTCTGCTTACAGGTTTCTTCTTCCCTGATCCAGGCTTGGATCTCCACGAACTTTCTTCACTGGCCGCCTGCCAGCAACTTCTTTTTCTTCAGGCTCCTGGTTCGACAACGAGGTTTCCGACGCAACTTGAACCCTATGCAGCCGCAGCCCCTGGGCTAGGTAAACTGAGTACTCCGGTGCTCCAGCATAGTCCAACACCCTAAGTGTTCGGATCCACTCTTGTTTTCGACCCACCTAGTCGGGTTCACCCGAGAACAGTAACTTTGCATTTACTAGCCTCCATAGACTTTTTCCCGCCTTACGCGTGAAAGTTCCCACTCTGCACACGACGTCCACAGGCCTCCTGCTCCTAATCTAAGTGTTTAGCATTGTAGGCCTAGCGATTCTAAAGTCTATGAGAATAGTTACTTACCTGCTAGTAAATCGCATTCCACTTTTTGTGTATATGGTTTTTCGTGCCCCTCGGGCATTTGTGTAAATTGTGCGACTTTCAGTAATTCTTTAAGAGTTTTGTTGTGTGCTTAGCTCCCTGTCTCATAAAGAGCCAGGGTAGTCCTGTTATAAATAAATATACTTGATTTTTGATAACAACTTGTGTGGTGTCCTTTCACTTGGTGTTCAAGGGGTAATGTGATGGTAAAACAGCTGGCTTAACACGCCCTCTAGAGTCTTAGCCTTAGACTGCTCGTATCCATGCTACTAGGATAGCTGGTCTATAAGGTTGACTTACAACCAATCATCAATACGGGTTGTTTGGACTGATACATAGTGATCACTAGAATAGTGAGCACTGCATATCAGGCCAACTTCTCACATTTGGCCCTTATGATCTTTCTTGCGAACTCCGTCTGGTAGAACCACCGCATTCTCAGGAGAATCAAAATTGGAAAAGAGTTCAAAAAAGTTCAGTCTGGAATGGGTCAAAAATAACAAGTCTTTGAGAGCCCCAACCGCACACATACTTTCCCTCACCAACCTCAGGTCGCAATGTTGTTTCCTCCGTATATGTAGTAAGATCGCCCGGGAGGAAAAAGACAAAGTTGCAAACCACAGATCGCTGCTCAAAGTCCCCGGGAATGGGGAAACAAGCGGTTCCACCTCAGACGACAGCGGTATTGATGGTGGCCATCCATTCAAAGTTCCCAGTTCGCAAGTCTGTGGCCGCGTACTGACCACGGGCATCAATACATCTTTCTGCACGGTGCCTCCATCCTCCGTCTGAATGTACTCCATGGAAAACTCAGCTCGTGCCGGGCCATGCAATGAATCTGAGTCCGGTCCCACTCGCCACGTCTCAACTGCACCAGCAATCATTTTGCAGACAATGGCGTCCACATGCGAATGTAGTGCACTGATGGCGGCCAGTACAGTCTTCAGCGAAGGCTCACACTCCTTCTGGCCCGTCTCCGCACACTCGGTTTCAAACATGGTCCCTTCTCCGGAGACCCGGGTCTCTCCGGGGAACAAGCGAGAGCGGAGCAGACAGTTGCGGAGGGCGACTTAACGGTTAAGCTACAGCAATCTGTAATCCGCTACCGTGAGCGAGGACCCCAACCCACCGAAACCCGGGGTATGGCAAACCGGGACTCCGGGACGGGGACCCCCGCCCACAGCCTCCAACGTTTCCAGTCACCACTCGCACGATGTTAACCAGACCAAATGATCGCCATCAGTATCGGACAAGGATAACCTTCACTGCGGGGGACAGGACCCAAGTCGAGTCTCACGGCCGATGTTGTTCAACTGAAACCCGGCAGGGCCAGTACTGGAGGCCCCGGCTCACAAGCTAGACTAGGCCGGGAAATAGACCACGGTATAACTTCGTCAATCAAGCCGTTAAAATTCTCGGGATTGCACCTTTAAGCTCTGCAACTATTCATCCACACGGAGCTCGGGCGTAAAATCAGGATATGTGCCAGGATCATCCGGCTGAAAACGGAGGTCGGCTTACGCGGCCATCTTGGTTGCAAGCGTAGCTTCTCCCCCCCATTAATAATTATTAAAAATATAATTACAATTGAATCATTTATTAACAATAAATCAACAATAAATACCAATACAAATTAATTAATCAATATTAGTTACCAAATAATAAATATTGAACAATGAAATATTTTTCAAAACAAAACACATGTTTATTATAAAAAATTGATTAGCAATTAAAAAACGTTAAACAATAAAAAAATGTTTATACCCAAAAATACTTTTTATAAATCATAAATTACCAATTATTATAAAATAGTTTCCAATTAAAATAAATTACTTACTAATTAAAAATATTAATTACCAAATACAAACATTAATTACAAATTAAAAAATTAATTATCAATTACAAATATTAATTACCAATTAAAAAAATAAATCAACAATTAAAATAATTAATTGCCAATTAATAATTAATTAAAAATGAATTTATTATCAATAACAATAAATTAAAATAAATAATTATTTAATTACAATCAAAATACTTCCCTCCCAATTCCCCTATAAACCCACTACCCGCTACAAAACTTAAATGCAAAAATTAATTAAAATTAATTTGTAATTCCTAAAAAATAAAATTAATTTAATATATTTAAATTACTTCCCACCCTATTCCCCTATAAACCCACAGCCCGCTCCAGTACTTAAACATTAAATTAACTTTCAAATATCATTATTAATATATAAAAATAGTACACATGTAATTTAAAACAAGTAAAATACTTAACAAAAAACATATAACACATACATATTAAATACATATTAAAATACATAATAGTAATACAATATCGATATTAGTAACATCGAAATTAGTAACATCGATATATTTGATATCGAAATTACTGACTTCAATATTACTTACATCGATATAAATAAATTCGATATTACTTACCTTAGGGTCGATATTCTGTCCAACGATATTCTTTACCTCGATATTCTTTACCTTCGATATTTCAGACTCGATATTTCGGTAGGTCGATATTACAGACTTGATATTTAGACTGTGTACCAATTACTGTTCAGGGAATATGAGGGAGGCCTGCATTGCTGCGGCACATGCTGCACCCATTCTGAGAGTAAGGTAATGTGCTCTTCAGCTCTGTAGTACTTTTTCAGAGCATGTGTGTGTGTGCGTGTGTATGTGCATGAACACTTCACCTATATCACCTTCCTTGTACTTGTGCTTACTTTTAGGAAACTTTGCATGTCTCCTACCTATAATGTGTAGATGGTGTGTGTTAGTGAAGCTTGGTAAAAGCCTTCTTACTGTTCAGTAAGCCTGTAAGACATAAATGTATAAAAGAGTACCATAAGTCGTAGGCTTGGTCACTTAAATAGAATCATTCAGGACCACATACACATATATTAACGTGGGAGGCTATATGTGTGTAACACGTGACCTGCGGCGGCCGGTAGTGCGAGTACCTGCTGGGTGGTGACGTGGAGAGGGGGAGGGGCAGGGTGAGGGTTAGTAATGTATGGATTACGGAGCTTTACAGGTAAGTAAACATATAAATAAATAAAACAAATTTTGTTGCGTGCACTGCATCACCAAATGCGATGTAGTGCACGCAACGAAATTCGTTTTATTTATTTATATGTTTACTTATCTGTAAAGCTCCATGATCCATACATTACTAACCCCCACCCTGCCCGTCCCCCTCCCCACGTCACCGCCCGACAGGAACTTCCACGACCGTCCGCGGCTGCACGTGACACTCATCTGTGCACACACTAAAATGAAAAAAGCATAATATGTGAGACAATATCTCTCACACCTTACCCTAGGAACGTGCTCCATGGGAGGAGGATGGAGGGAAGACCCCTGTAGTCAGACTCTGGAAAATTAAAACAGTAGTAGCCATGGTGAAGATATACACATTAAATGCATTTACTTAGGGCATGGAGCAAATGCTCTTTTCCATACACACACACATTCACCACACACTGCATGCATTCCTTTACTGCATCAAGGTGCGTCTTCCATGGTAGCACCTAACCGTGTCCTTCTGCCCTCCCCGGTGGTGACTGAGCTGGGGTGAGCAAGGTTTAAATAGTGCTCTAAATTAGGCATGTGGCGGGAATTGTGCCGTAACTAGTGAAAAGTGCCTACTCGTTTGTGGTATCCGGTGTCCCAAATTACACCAAAGGATGTATGTGGTCTTTATGCCTGGCCTGCTCAGACAGTTGTAATTAGTGTCTCATTGCCCACGTTTGGAGAAAAAAGCAGTGCAAAGAGGCTTGCTGAGCGTAACATACCTACTTTATGAGATCAGCCCACATGATCCACTTGGATCTCGGTCCCAGCAGGAGGATCAGATATGCCTTGGGCTTCTGATGGATACATCTGCCATTGGATTCCTCACCTTGTGAATATCCCCCTACGTCAGCAACTTTCGGAAATAATTTTTGTTGCTTCGCGCTGACGTGGACGATGTCACTGAAGCACGGTTTCGCGAACGCTGCTCCGCTGACGTCACCGACTCCACAATAGGCCCACGTCGGAGTGATGACATCAGTTCACATCAGTTCCCTTTTTTCCGCGTCGTCGACGCTAGCGGTTTTTAAGGGATCCTCTGTAGCTTTTATAGTAACTTTGTTACTGTTTGTTGGTTTCAGTGTCTTCTTCCTTCGTTGTCTCCTGTCGAGATGTCCTCGAAGAAGACCAGATTCAAGCCGTGTGGTGAATGCGGGAAAATGATGTCAATCATGGACCCGCATGAAGATTGTGTATGGTGCCTGAGCTCGGACCATGATGTCCACGGGTGTCCGTCCTGTAAAAAGATGAATCTCAACGCCCTTCGTGAAAGAGAGGCGAAGCTCCTGGTTGCTAAAATGAAAGGTAAAAAGGACAGGAAGAGCTCGAGGTAGCGATCGAGGCGGTCGAGGTCTCGTTCGAGGTCGCCTTCGAGGTCGTCATCGGGACATGCTTCCAGATCGGCAAAAAAGAAGCACAAGAAGAGGAAGCATGGATCTCGACATCATTCTGGGAACGACTCGGATTCAAAGCCGAAGTCACGGAGTAGAAGGCATCGTAAAGATGATATATCTCCTTCACCAGAGGCTCTGGATCCAGAAGGTCGAATCCCTCTCCGGCGATGTTTGGTGTCTTCACTAGAGCCATGTACCCCTCTGGAGCACCGGTTGGTCCCATGGGTCCGATGGCCTATAATCTGGGAGTCCCCCAGACTTATGCTCCGGCGCCATTCATGCCATTTATGCCGGCTCCGACACCGCCTTGGCATCTCTCTGCGCCGAGGTCATCAACGCCGGCTCCTGTTTGACCTCAAGAACAGCGTCCTGGTCCTTCGGCTCCGAGTTCGACGCGGCTCCGGCTCCATCGGAGTCGATTGCGGATCCACCGACGCCTTTTCCAAACTAGATGTCGAGCCTTGAAGCTCAATGACTTCTTGAGGAACAAAGGTACAGAGAGGCTCAGATGGAAGAGGGTGAGCTACAGGAATCAGAGGATTTCTTTGATGACTTAAGCGAGGCTAGTGGATTGGAACTGTCTCCGGATTGGGAGTTAGCCTCTGTCTCAGATGCCCCTTCAAAAGATGTGCCTCCATATCATGTTGTCATCAAGAAGGCAGCAGAACTATTGAATGTAAAGCTGCCTACTGCGGAGTTTAAGTCGAATATTTTGACAGAAGTCCTCCACTCTCCATCTTCTGTAGTAGAGCCCATGCTTCCTTTCAATGAATCTTTGACGCAGCCAATCATGGAGGTGTCGAATGGACCTCTTACGGCTCCTGCAGTTTCTAAAGCTGTTGCAAGAAGATATAGGGTGGCTCCTGGAGACCCAGACTTTTTATCTTCACATCCATTGCCAGAGAGCTTGGTGGTGCAGGCAGCCTGCTCCAAGAAATCTGCAGGTGCTTTCCCACAGGTGCCTGGAGACAAAGATTAAAAAAACAGGACCAATCCGCGAAGAAAGTTTTTTCGTCAGCGAGTATGGCTCTCAAGTCAACGAATGCCACATGCCTCTTGGGGCGTTACAGCCATGCTTTGATGGATTCTGTGAAGCAGTTGGCCCCTACAATTCCTGAGGAGGACAGATTTTTTTTTCATGAGGTGCTTGTTGACACTCAAGCTGCTGCTCGGAAAGTCATCCAAAGTGGGTTGGATACAGCTGACTCGGTGGCGAGAGTCATGGGTTCTTCAATTGCCACCAAGAGAGCGGCCTGGTTGAAGACTTCTGAATTCTCTGCGGATGTCCAGGTTGCTTTAATGGATCTACCTTTTCATGGCTCGGGCCTTTTCGGAAAGAAGGCTGATGCTGTGTTGGAGAGATTCAAAGACAGCAGAGCTACAGCCAGGTCTTTGGGTTTGCAATCCAGAGGAACTGTGGGCAAAAGGTTTAGGGGGTTTGGAAGGTCCTCCTTTCTTCTCTACAAGCAGTCGCAACAGCAACAACAACAGCAAAATCCGCTGTATAAGTCATACAGAGGCAAACAAAGGGCTCGTCCTCCATGACGTCAAGCATCCTCCTCCTCATCCTCTTCTTCTCCACACCCCCCTCCAACATCAGCAAAGCAGCCCTAGATACGTCATTCCGGATCATGTGGGTCCTGTAGGGGGTCCTGTAGGGGGTTGGCTTACCTATTTTCTGCAAGATTGGGAATCTGTCACATCGGACCAATGGGTTCTCAATCTCGTGGAGTATGGGTATGCTGTTCCCTTTCGGGAATTCCCTCCGAATTACCCTCCTTGCCAAGGGTTTTGCTCAGAGGACCACCTGCTACTTCTGCAGGAGGAAGTCCTGGCGTTGTTAAGAAAGGGTGCGATAGAGGTGGTTCCAGAGCAGGAAAGGGGTCAGGGATGCTACTCCCGGTATTTCCTGATCCCCAAGAAGGATGGCAGACTTCGTCCAATCCTGGATCTCAGGGGTTTGAACCTCTTTCTGAAACAGGGGAAATTCAAGAAGCGCACCCTTGCGCAGGTTCTTCAGGCGCTGCTGGTAGAAGACTGGATGGTGTCGATCGACTTGCAGGAAGCTTATTTCCACATCCCCATCCTGAAGTCACACAGGAAGTTTCTCCGTTTTACGGTGGGTTCGCAGCATTACCAGTTTGCGGTCCTTCCGTTTGGTCTTACTACTGCGCCTTGAGTCTTCACCAAGGTGATGGCTGTGGTGGCGGCACATCTCAGAAGATTAGGGATACCAGTTTTCCCTTATCTGGACGATTGGCTAATCAAGGCAGAATCTCCAGAGAAGGTGCTCCATCATCTGCAAGTCACAGGAAATGATTCCTTTATTTTACAATGGAGCGGTCGTTCCAGTCCTGAAGGTGCTCCGTCTGCTCGGTCTGTTGGCTTCCTGCATTCTGTTGGTCAACCATGCACGCTGGCACATGAGGGCACTCCAGTGGTGCCTCCGCTGGCAGTGGTACAGCACAATGGAGATCTCAGGGAGTCAGTGAGGATCTTCAGCGAAGCTGCAGTGGATCTGTCTTGGTGGAGCATGGAGGGCAATCTGTCTCAAGGATAGCCCTTCAATCTTCCTCCGTCGGTTGCCACAGTAATAACGGATGCATCAACTCTAGGGTGGGGTGCTCATCCGGGGGATCTGGAGATCAAGGGTCTTTGGTCACCAGAGGAAAGGTTGCTTCACATCAACCTTTTAGAGTTGCGGGTGATACGTCTGGCTCTCAAGCCCTTCCTCCCTTCCCTTCGTGGTCAGTCGGTTCAAGTCCTGACGGACAACACTACCGCGATGTGGTATGTCAACACGCAGGGAGGAGTGGGGTCTCAATGTCTCTACAGAGAGGCTCTGCGTCTCTGGTTCAGGACCATCAGATTTGTCTGATGGCAAATCATCTAGCCGGAGTTCTGAACGTACGTGCAGACAGTCTCAGTCGGCAGTTCTCGGCTGACCACGAGTGGAGGCTTCATCCAGAGGTGGTTTGTCACGTCTTTTGGACGTGGGGAACTCCTCGGGTGGACCTGTTTGCCACTCACGAGAATGCTCACTGCCCGTAATTCTGCAGTCTCCAGTATCTGATGCAGGAGCTTTGGGGGACGGGTTTCAGTTGAGTTGGGACTCAAGACTCCTTTACGTGTTTCCTCCCATACCCTTGATTCCTCGGGTTTGAAGAAGATTCACCAAGACTGGGCCCAAGTCATATTGATCGCCCTGGATTGGCCAAGAAGGGTGTGGTACACAGATCTTCTCCACCTCTCCTCGTGCCCTCCGCTCCGTCTCCCTCTCAGGGCAGATCTCCTCTCTCAGATGGAGGGGCAGGTTCTACACCCCCACCTCCAGAACTTACACCTTCATGCCTGGAGATTGAACGGGGCAACCTGAATTATTTTTCTCTCCCACATGATGTGGTGGATGCCATTTTATCGGCCAGGCGTGATTCATGCTGAAAGAATGGTACTCAGGACCAGGGCTGCTTTTCTGCCTAAGGTGGTAACTCCCTTCCATCTGGGCTGTCCATTACCCTCCCTACCTTCTATCCTCCCCCTCACCCTTCCAAGGAGGAGAGACTTCACCGCTTGGACCCGAAGAGGGCGGTGAGCTTCTACCTGGACAGGACCAGAGAGTTCAGAGTGGATGACCAGCTCTTTGTTGGTTTTGTTGGAGCCAGAAGAGGCAAGGCGGTGCACAAGCGCACGCTGTCGAGATGGATTGTCTTGTGTATCAAGATATGCTACTCTCTGGCGGGTAAGGAACCTCCTGAAGGTTTAAGAGCTCATTCCACTAGAGTGAGGTCTGCTACATCTGCTTTGTCTAGGGGTGTACCTGTAGAGGACATTTGTAGAGCAGCGATTGGGCTTCCCTCCACACTTTCGCAAAGCATTACTGCTTGGATTCCGAAGTGAGGAGGGACGGCCACTTTGCACGTTCTGTCCTCCAGGATTTTCTGATATAGGAGAGTGGACACCCTCCTCTGGGAGTGGGGACTGCTGTGGGACTCTATTCACAAGGTGAGGAATCCACTGGCAGATGTATCCATCAGAAGAACAAGTTAATTACCTTCGGTAACGCTTTTTCTGGTGGATAGTATCCGCCTGTGGATTCCTCACTGACCCACCCGCCTCCCCGTTGTCCACTCTTCTATACCTGATTTAGTGTAATGTTAATATTTTATTGTCAAAGGAAATGTGTTATTATAATTGCTTTCCTGCATTGACTACACACTGTGTGTGTTATTTTGATTATTTGGTACTATGTACATTGTGTGTATATCTACTGTTGTTGATCCGTCCATGTGCCTCGAAGGCACGGAAAAAAAGGCAGAACTGATGTCATCATGCCGACGTGGGCCTATTATGCGCGTGCGAAGCCGTGCTTCTGTGATGTCGTCCACGTCGGCGCGAAGCTACAAAAAGAATTTCCGAATGTTGCTGACGCAGGGGAATATTCACAAGGTGAGGAATCCACAGGCAGATACTGTATCCACCAGAAAAAGCATTACCGAAGATAAGGAACTTGCTCTTTTGGGCTAAGTGTTTAATAACTTACTACTTTGGTGATTCCACTCCAGCCCCCTCTCCCATTAGTTAAGCAACTCCAGCAGTTTGACTGCAATCTCCGCATTAGCTTTGTACGTATCCGACGCGAGGATCAGGCATTGCCTGACCCGCGCTTTTGGACACCAACACGTGATCCTGAACCATGCCCGACAGCGGGCCGTAATCATACTGGCTGCCAACGAGGCCACACCCACAGCCAGGCACTAGCCTGACCGCTTTTGCTTACTGACCTCAGAGACCCCGGATCTCAAATGTGGGCAATGTGACACTGATTACAACGCTCTGAGCAGGCCAGGCATAAAGACCACATACATCCTTGGGTGCAATTTGGGACACCGGATCCCACGAACGAGCAAGCACTTTTCACTAATTACTACACAATTCCCTCCACATGCCTAATTTAGAGCACTATTTAAACCTTGTTCACCCCCTGCTCAGTCACCACCAGGGAGGACAGAAGGACCCGGTTAGGTGCTACCAAAGACGACGCACCTTGATGCAGTAAGGGAATGCATGCAGTGTGTGGTTAATGTGTGTGTGTATGGAAAAGAGCATACATTTGCTCCATGCCTTAAGTACTTGCATTTAATATGTATATCTTCACCATGGCTACTACTGTTTTGATTTTCCAGAATCTGACTACAGGGGTCTTCCCTCTATCCTCCTTCTATGGAGCACGTAGATAGTGTTTCTAGGGTAAGGTGTGAAAGATATTGTCTCACATATTATGCTTTTTTTCATTTTAGTATGTGCACAGAAGAGTGTCACGTGTTACACGCATGTAGCCACCCACGTTAATATATGTGTATGTGGTCCTGAATGATTCTATTTAAGTGACTGAGCCTACTACTTATGGTATTCTTGTATATATTTTTGTCTTTCAGGCTTACTGAGAGCCCTCTGTGGTGGAGGGTGACAAAGGTCACCCCACCTAGTGGTACCTTCTCACCAAGAAGTTGATAAGAAAGGAGCCTGATTGCTATAGGTCCCGATAAGTGCCACGGACCCTAACAGTAGCATCTGATGCAAGTAATGGTATATTACTCTTGTAAATTCTCAATTGGGGAAAAATTTGACAGATAAAAATGCTGTCACCTATTACATTTTTTCAATTATTTTACATTAACTTTTGATTTAATTGATTAGTTTCTTTTACGAGACCCATGAGCAACTTGCACAAAAAACCCCTTTGCTGAATTTAGATTTTTGTATACTTTTCAGAAATGATCACATATCAAATAAACTTTGTAACAAGTACTGATGATCAGAAACTTGGAACTTTTCTCAGAAAGCAGACTTTTTGTGATTTGGTGTATGGTCGTTCTGCTGTTTTCAAGCAATTAATGTTTAAAAAGGGGCAACAAAAATTGGGACAAAGTGCGATGGTGATCATACAAAGTTACTTATATCTGGACTGTTGCTCTCACAGGAAATTCAAAAGACAGAATATGAGGATCCTGCAGTTCAATTGTTCAAATTGTCAGACACACTATATAACCCTCTAAGCATTTATGTGGTCAGTTTTTGCACGTATGCCACAGGTAGGGCCTTATACGGATTGGGTAATCAGGACTGTGTATTTGGGCATTGTTCAGGGATGTCATACAGGCTAAAGTCTAATTTGCTAAGGTTTGTTCTGTTTCGTGTGCAGTGTGTATTTTTTGCCACTGGGTTCTGGGAAACACGTTGCACTTTTATTACGTGTTTTCTAATTTGTAGTGATTTCCTGCCAGCAAGGCATGTGAATGCACCTAGTGGTTGTATTTGTGCTTCGGAGTAGTGATAGAAAGAAAATGAGGGCGTTCAGTCGTATGCGCACTGTGTGGTAGAGAAGACGAGGCATCTCCGATTCTGGTATAGCAGGGGTACACTACAAGGTGTTCTCTAGTAGTCAACGTGCATCTGTGCTTCTAGTGTGTTTAGTTGTGATACATAAGGTGGAAAGCAGTCCAGTACCACATAAGAAGGGCAACTGGAATTACGTTGCAGGGCCAGATTGTGTGTCAGGGTTAACTAAATTATGCAGCAAAAAAAGACAAACTATGCGGCGTAATGTGGCACCTTTTGTGATAGTATTGATTCCTTATTTTGTCATTTTTAAGCAGAGCAACCCTTTCCATGAAAAGCACAACATTGGTTCCCGTTTAACACCGAAATATGGAAATAAGCAACAGAAAGGGGACCATGCAACCTTTTGAAAAATAGGTGTTTCCAGTGCCCTGCAACCCGTGTCGATGCGTTTTTAGTAACTTTTGATCCGTTTGAGCTAGAAACACATTTTTTTATTAAACCATGTAGATTATACAACGGATGATGAATTATGTGGTAAATACATAATCATGCATAAAAAACACCGCAATCGCAAAATCACATTCCAGACGACCTACATATAAGTCATGTGGGTGCTGTGATGGTGGCATGATACAGATGGATAAGTGTTTTTTGTGGTTAGTGCTGTTGAGAATTAACACATTGAAATATGTATTCCCTTTGGCACTATGTTCAATGTTAGCGGTTGTTTTTTTTCTGGCATGAAAAATGTTAACACACACAATCCATCCTACTAAGGGCAGGCAGTCTAATGCCCTTTCACCAAAGCACCCCGCTAAGTGGGCCATCGGAGGAAGGATTCAATCAATGGAGCTAACAGGAGATTAGTCGACAAAAAGATGACAGTCCTCCCAACCCAAAATAGGGAGTGTAGACCGTCTTTTTACTTTTAAATCTTTTTATTGACATATACGCACACATATAAGAACAGCACATTATCATATGGCACCTTACTTCCAATATGCTATAGACCAATAAGCCCAGACAATAGTATATAGTGAGCCATATCATGAGACAGAACCAGCACCAGGGCTGAGCACACTGTAAGTGTAGGCAAATTTTACAAAAAACCACACAAAAAAGAAAAAAGAAGGAAGGAGAAGGAAAGAACCCCCCCCCCAAACCACCCAACTACCCCTACCTCCAGCCCACCCCCCCTCGACCGACCCACAACCCATGTTCCAGGTCTGCTACCCCCTCTCAACAAGCCTAACAGTCCACTAAAAAGATCCTTAATGGTCCACATTTGACTGGCGCAACAAACACAAATAGCGAGGGCACGTGACCTCTCTGAACTCCATGGCAAGCAAGGACAAGAAAGGCTGCCAGAGCTCCGAATATTTAGCACCTTACCCAATCAAAATCAGGGACAGCTTCTCCATACCCAACACATGCCACAATCGATGGAGCCAGGCTTGAAACGTGGGGGAGTGTGTGGTGCGCCAATGGGATAAGACGTTCTGGATGGCAGATCCCAGAGCAATAGCCAGCAATCGGCACCCTGCAGGAGCACAATGGGTATGTTATGGGGTTAGGCAACCCTAGCAGGACATAGGAAGGGAACCGTGGGATTTCCGTTTCAAAATGCTTATCAACCTCTTCAATGACTTGTTTCCAGTACCCCTGCAGCTGAACACAATCCCACAGTAGATCTACCAGTGTGCCTGTTTCCCCACACCCGCACCAACAGGTTGCCTCCCTCTTGGAATCAATCTCGTGTAACTTCTCCCGCGTGTAGTACCAATATGTTACTATTTTAGTGAGAGTATCTGTCAGTCCCATGTGGTATGCAGAGTGCCGCGCCCGGTAGGAAATACCCTCCCAGTCCTTGTTGCTGAGCGTGCGCCCCAGCTCTCTCTCCCAACGTGCTCTCCCTGTATTATAAATGTGCGTGTACTTATCTTGGAGCATGCGATATAGGTCAGATATAAGCTTTTTATCAGTATTCCGTGTAATTAACCAATATTCATAGGGTCGCAGAAGCCGATCCGCCTCAGCTCGAACCTGGCTATTGAGCGCCCAATGTCGTGCTTGTAGGTACCTGAGCCGTTCAGATTCTGGCAGGCCATATTCTTGTCAAAAAGCCTCAAACGATATTACCCCTCCCTTGGCGTATAAATGGTATAGAGACCTACACCCCGCCGGACGCCATTTCGCAAACGCCATAGTATCTTGCCCGAGTCCGAAGTCTGGGTTGTCTATCAGGGGAGTGAGGGGCGATGGAAACGAGGTGAGCTCATGTTTGATATTGGTGCGATCCCACACCTCCATCGGAACTCTGGTGATATGCGAGCCGTAGAGGTTGGCGGGTCTATGTTGCCGGCGTAAGAATGGGACCTCCTGAAGCGGGCGACCTGCGACCGCCTGGTCCTGAAAGAGCCAATTCTTCTCGGACTCCCATCTGCTCCATTCCACAAGAAACAGCAGTTGAGCTGCTTGGAAGTAAAGAGGCAAGTCCGGGAGGCCGAGACCCCCTTTCTCGGGAGGAAGTGTGGCCAGTCTGAGCTTCATCCTCAGCCGTTTACCATTCCATATAAATTGCGCCAGCTCCGATTGAGTCTGACGGATCTAACCAACTGGCGGACACAGGGGGATTGTGCGGAATAAATAAAGAATCTGTGAAAGAATTGTCATCTTTATTGCTGCCACCTTTCCCAACCAGGACAGTGGAAAGTGCCTCCATCTGCCCAGTTCTTGCCTGATTTTCTGGCGTACCCGTGCATAATTGATTCGAACTGTGTCATGCAATGTAGGCGCCAGCTGAGTCCCCAAGTATGGGATGGCATCAGACGCCCATCGGAAGGGAAATTTCTCTTGCAGATGCGCTCGCGTGTGCCCTTCCAGTGAGAGGTCCAGGGCCACCGGTTTACTCATGTTGACTTTAAAGCTCGCCGCCTGTGCAAACATGTCGAGTATTGAGACAAACAGGCACCGATTCTCTGGAATGAGATAAAGAGAGAAGCACGTCATCCCCGTATAGACTGGTATGGACATAGGCGCCAAATTTGATCCCTTGTTCTTGCGGGTGAATTCTCATCGCCTATGCCAGCGGCTCCATATATAGAGCAAAGAGCAGGGGCGATAGGGGGCACCCCGTCTCGTCCCCCGTTCAATAGGAAAGCGATGTGAAGTATAGCCATTGACTCGGAAAGTCGCAGTGGGTACTTGTAACAATTCATAACCAGTGTGCGGAACCTTTCCCCCATCCCAGCCTTTATCAGGACCTGCTCTGGGTATGGCCAATGGACCTGATCGAAAGCTTTTTCAGCATCAATCGCTAGCATCATAAATTCGCCAGGCGTACGCATAGCTTTCTCTATTAGATGTAAAGCCCTCTTGGTGTTGTCGGTGGTTTGGCGCTCTGGGATAAACCCAGCTTGATCCGGGTCAATCAGGCCGTTCATGAGGGGTGCAAGCCGAGCCGCGAGAATGCCTGTATAAATCTTAAGATCAACATTAAGAAGAGATATTGGGCGGTATGCCTCACATTGCGAGTGGTCCTTCCCTGGCTTGGGAATAACCGATGTAGACCGTCTTTTTGAAGAACAGGGTAATCCATTTTGTGAAGGAGTTCAATGTCCACAAAACTCTAACTCACCCTCTGAGGTTGTTGTAAAATTGAGATGACTATACTTTTAAATGTATCTCATTATTCATTACTTGTTTGTTTCATCAACTATATTCAGGGCCACTGGAATTATGCGGCAGGAGAGAGCCAAATTATGTGGCAGGATTTTGTAGATTGTGCGAGGAAAAAAGGCAATTTATGCAGCATAATGCAGCACATTTTTTAATGGTATTACTTCATTATTTTGTACTTTTTACACTTGTTCTAAAACTGTCTGGGCATTGGGTCCATGTTATTAATGCCATTTTAATTCCAAAATATTGCAATAAGCAAAAGGAAAGTGCCCAATCAACCTTTGCATTAGGCCTTCTACTGAGCAGGTAATATTTGCCACTGCGTTTTCTGTAACTTTTGAACAATTTTTTGGGGTTTAAAATCTGAAGCTTATGCAGCAGATGATTGATTATGTTGCAAATCTATTATTATTGAGGAATTGCCGCAGCCACACAATCACATAATTCCAGTGACCCTCACCATATTAATTGAAATTTTACATTTTGCCAGGTCTTTTGCACCAGATAATATGCAGTAATCAATGGTTTTCCTTTTCCCCTTCTCAGACAGTTACACAGAAAGGACCTCGGTGGAGCTTGTGGCCGCCCCACCCAAGCTGAATGCGCTTCGCAGTCCAGTTCCTCTGGCCTGTGTGGCCAGGGCTGTTTCCGGACCAGTCTGGGTGTCCTGGAACATTTCTGGGAGCTCAGTTGAGGGCAAACAAGTTTGACCAGAGATGTAAAGGGGGACTTCAACTTTATAAGTCATATCTTCATCTCCCCGGACAACTGGATCGGAGGAGAGGTGTCCTATAATGTCCAGTTCAACTCGTCTCAGAGCGTGGTGACGAGAAGTGCAGCCTACAGAGGTAGATTTTATATCCTTATTCATGAAAAAGGTCTGATGTAATTTCCAGAAATGTGTGTAGTGTGTAGTGCTCCAGAGGAAAAAGTTGCTGATGACCCAGTTGACATTAATTTATTACCACAGATGCTATCTTTTTCGGATTATTACTTGGAGCCCTTCAAGGTCATAGGTGGGCTGTGGCTTCTCCCAGATTTTGTTGCTAAACTAGGAGACCTTCTCAATAACTTAGGGCTCATGCCCACAGGTCATCCATGCACTCACAACTTGATGCTCACTTTGTTTTTTACACCTTGTTTGTTACTTTCGAATGTTGCCATTACCTGTTGTAATGATGAATGTTTAGAGCAGACAAGTTTGACCAGAGACAGAAATGGGGCCTTCACATTTACAAGTCATATCTCTATGTTTCCGGTCCAGGGAAGGCTTGGCAGTTTGGGCTGGAATGTTCCCATGAGGCACAGGGTCAGACTGATTTGCATATAGCCATGTCTGAACTGGGGTGGTGGAGTGAGCTAAAGAATGATGATGGATTAAACCCAGATCAATTGACTGGGGGTGACTGCTTGCATTGTTCAACACTCCGTCCATCATCCCCTTTGGTTTTACCTCATATCTCTATGTTGCCAGGCACCTTGACCAGAGGAGAGGTGTCCTGCAAAGTACAATTCAATTCATCCCTCAGGGAGGTGAAGAGAAGTGTAGCCTAGAAAGGTATTGTAAAATTGTAAAATTTGACCATTTGGGTCCAGAAGCATTGTGGAGAAATGTTGTTTAGGAAACAATATCAATATTCATTAAAGTAGAAGCATAGGGGCACATGCATCAATGGAAATTGCATTCGCAAATGGTGCGAATCGCAAAATTTGTCCGTTTGCGAATGCAATTCCATTTTTTGGGATGCATTAACATTTTTGTAATTCTCGCAATTTAAGAAATCGCAAAATTGTGATTTCTTAAATTGTGATTGCATTTAAGGAATCTCAAATTGAGATTCCTTAAATGCAATGCATCAAACTTTAAAAATTTGCGAATTCGCAAATAAGGGGAGCAAATTACCATGAAGTTGACCTTCATGGTAATTTGCGAAAACTTTGAAAAATGCACTAAAGTGCATATTTCAAAGTTCCATTTTACACACACACATGCCCTTGGGGCATGTGAGTGTGCAAAATTTACTTCTAAGCAGATTTCAGGGGTGCAACAGTGTGCACCCTTGAAATTGCATTCTTAATTTGCGAATTTCTAATGGTGAATTGCAAATTAAGAATGTCTTTCCATTCATTCCTATGGGCCTCTAGGCCCATAGGAATGGATGGGGAGGTATTCCTTAATTGCGATTCTCAATTAGAGAATCGCAATTAACCCCTTCGACGCTCATGACGAGCTCAGCTTGTGATGAGGTACGCCTGTCGTACTCTCATGACGAGCTGAGCTCGTCAAGAACCGCGCGTTTTTAAAAAACTCAGCGCACGGCGGGAAAATGCGCCGCACGCATGAGGTTAAGGAATTTTAAGAAATCGCTATTTTTATAGCGATTTCTTGATGCATTGCAGTTTGCAATTCCTTAATTGCGATTCCTTATTTTTCGCAATTAAGGAATCGCAAAATGCAATATTGATGCATGTGCCCCATAGCCACTAAAATATAAAAACAGTGTATTTACTCCATGCTGTTTGTGTAGTAATTAATATTTCTAAATGTAAACCTAACTATTGAGAAACAGAGTATAATATTATTCTCCAATAGGAAGTTCGGCCACTGTGCTAATGTAAAATTAGGACTTGAAACGAAACGATGAATCTTGACCTCGAAAACACTCTCATATAGTCCCCTAATGGATATGCACCCTTTTTAGGTTTTGCCTCGCCGAAAGCTGCACAGCAGACTTTCGCGCAAGGCGAAAACTTTTGTTTACCAGTATGGACAAAAGTCCCGCCTCTCTGTTCCATTGGCTAGCTCCACAAATGGAGGCTAGCCAATGGAAGAAAGAGGCGTCCGTCTTTCAGCGAGGCGATTGGTGGGCGTTCCCGGCGATTTTTTCTCATCCTGCCCCTTTGACAACGTCATTGCGGTGGTGGGCGGTTCCTATTTTTTTTTTTGGGACGCCATGTTTTTATCATTTGCCGCCGGAAGATGTCCAGGTGAGTGCGTCCTTGTTTCTTTCTCAACCCTCTTTTCACTCTCTTTGCCTGTTTCCCTCTCCCACCTACCCTTCTCCTCCGCTACCACATTTCTGTGATTGTGTGTATATATTATTACATTAAAGAGACGACGGACGGCGGGATCGGAAACGGGGAATCTGCTGCTGCTCTGCATCCCGCCAGAGGGCTGCGCGCTGCGGAGCAGGACGAGCTTTGCTGGCGTCTCCTCCTCCTCCCCATGGCAACTCCATCCGCATCCTCACTCTAGCCAGCAGGTTGGTGCCCCCCTCTCCGCGGACCATGGGAAGGCCGTGCCGCTGCCGGCTGGAGGGATGCTGAGCAGTACCCATCTTCATCATTGCCATCTCCATCACTTCGCCCCCTGGGCAGGACTCCTGGGACTAGCGGAGCACATCTAGTCATGGTGCTTGGGGCGGAGTCCACCCCTCGGCAGTGCTGGACACTCTGTGATTGCCTGGGATCCCTGGTGCTTACCGCGATGTTGCTCGTTATTGCCAGACCAGTGAAACTTGCAGCTTTCCCTACCTCCCTAAGTGACTGTCAAACGCCCACCGGTTGGAACTGCTCCGGTAAGCATGCACACCCCTGCAAGTGGGGACAGACCTAGGAAAATCACTGCCACCAACTCTTCCAGCAAAGCTACGGAGTCCTTTGCCCAAGCCCTCCCTGCGGATAGAGCGTGGACAGGACACCACTCACCAAACCACCCGTCCACATGGAGCTCTGCCAAACATAATCGACAGAGGCGCACGACTAGGCTTCAATTCCCCAAAATACTGCCAATATGCGAGCACGAACAGTGCAGCGATTCCATCAGCCATCTGCCTGCTCCTCTGCTCCCCCCCGAGAAGCGTGACCATGGGACCCATTCCCCAACCCTTCCCAATATAGCACAGCCACTTTCCTAAGCTCTCGCAACACAGACAACAGAGTCGAGGCAACTACCAACTAACTCCTCTATCAGCTCCTTTCCCATGAGCCCCACTAAATAGGCGACACATCCAGGGCATCCACTGTCCGCAAACTTATTCAGAGAGAATGTGTAGAATGCACCAATTTCATCAAACCCTCTTAATGCTGCAGATACTTACCTGCCAATACTTTCTCTACAAAGGGGCAATGTACATATTTCAACCTCAATCCATCCAAACGTTAACGGGCGATCCAATAATATTGATGTGAACTTTTTAATGTGTTGAATAAAGCAAAATATCACCCAAATAATAATGAGCAATCACAAATCAAATAAACGCCCCGTAAAGCCTTATCCAAGGGAATGCACAGAATTTTGTTCTTCCAAAAATACCTCCTGTTTATAGGGTGTAATTGAATAAATTAGTTAAAAAGCTCTAGTGAAGTAGAGCACATTGGTGTAATACAATCAGTTCCCTTATGCAAAGGTAGCTCAAACGAGCCCCAAGCAATTCTCTACACCTTGATCGATAGAAAGCCATCACCCTTTAACTCGTACATATAAAAAAGAACTCCAACTCACACTAGGGAGAGCAGGGCACAGAAGAAGAGGTCATATTCCACACAAAGCTACTGGGAAGCCATGGGCATGCATGCAATGTTGGTTCTAATGTTCCTCAACAAGCACGCCATACATGTACCGTAGATGCCACAGTGCCACCAGGAAATAACAGCCAGGACATTTACAGCCCTCATTCACCCCTTTCAATCACAGCAAAGAACACCCCCGTAAATCCACCTCTACTGAGACCAATGCAAAGAAACAAACTCCCAAAAAGGTCCCACCAGTTACCCGTGAAAATAAAACGGCTCCAAAATTCTTGTCACATTTAGATGCATTGGAAAAACAGCCTCGAAAACTTACAACATAAGCTCCCACACCAGTTCAGCCCAATGCAAGAACATGCGTTCAAACCCAGTCCAGGCGTGAACAAAACCCTCCATAAGTCTAGGAGGTTGCATGGCTTGGCTATGGAGGATGTACAGACTAGTTTGTCCTTTGTGGTGTACTGAAGAGTTACATTCTCTCCTTTGCATGTGTCTTTGTGTCTGTATGCCGGTGTAAAGGATGTGCTCACAATTCCACTCGCATTTACGCCTATTTTGCTCGTGTACTAGCTTTAGCTGGAGAAAAGTAGGCTGCTTTTTCTGCTCTTGGCATACACTGTGGGCTTTCTTACTTTCATCTTTTTTTGGAGCGAGCACCTATCCGGTGATAGAGGTGTGTTTGTCTACCATAGTCATAGCTTGCTTCAGAGCTGTTTGTATACAAACTGGAGACCCACGGGGTTGAATATCTGTCTTTTTTCAGGTTCGGTTGTGATGCCTAAGATGGTCGGAAAAGTGTAGCACTGGAGTCTCTTTTGTCTTGTCATTACTCCTTGTTAGGTTTCGCCTCGCCGAAAGCTGTGCAGCAGACTTTCGCGCAAGGCGAAAACTTTTGTTCACCAGTATGGACAAAAGTCCCACCTCTCTGTTCCATTGGCTAGCTCCATAAATGGAGGCTAGCCATTGGAAGAGAGAGGCGTCCGTCTTTCAGCGAGGCGATTGGTGGGCGTTCCTGGCGATTTTTTCTCATCCTGCCCCTTTGACAACGTCATTGCGGTGGTGGGCCGTTCCTATTTTTTTTTTTTGGACGCCATGTTTTTATCATTTGCCGCCGGAAGATGTCCAGGTGAGTGCGTCCTTGTTTCTTTCTCAACCCTCTTTTCACTCTCTTTGCCTGTTTCCCTCTCCCACCTACCCTTCTCCTCCGCTACCACATTGCTGTGATTGTGTGTATATATTATTACATTAAAGAGATAATATTATGGTCTCAATATTTTGTGCAAGCTGTTGAAATATAGACTTCAGGCACACGCGATTTTTAACTCCAGTCACCGACACTAAATATTATCCTGTCAGGAAGACAAATAGTTTAATTAACAAAATAAGGGGCTAGAAAAATGTGGCACGAACACATACGTGCTAGCATGGTAACCATGATACGCGCTGTCAGGTTTGGACGGATCTCTTCCGATTTGTTTCACAAACTGTATTTTTTCCATAGTGATGTCTGAAGCTGCCCCGTGCTTCCTACAACAGTCTTATCTCAGCGTATACCAGGCGCTAGCGGTATAGCGCCACACACACCGTCCCCGTAATGTTAGCACTAACCTTTGGTTCTACTTGAACCCTTTAATAATGAACCAGAAAATATGTTTAAACGCAGTCAGATAGGGCAACATGTAAACGATAATTGCACCAAGGCAACTGTGCAAACCCTACATTTGCAGACATCGAGTGGTGGAAAATTAAAGTTCACTGGTGCAAAGTGTGTGCAATCTGTCCATATAAAAGGACATATATTGATCTCCCCAGAGTTAAGTTACTATAGAGAGATCGCTTCAAGTCATTTTCAAAAGAATCCTACCGTGTACTCAATAGTAAAAAGTTTCAGCATATGTAGGCTGCGGATATAACCTGTAAGGGCCTGCCACCAGCTCGCTAGGAGTACTACAGATGTGATTAGTTCAAGACAGACGCTCTAAAGCCTGCAGTCCTTCCCCTGTTTCTATAACACGAGGTCTCTCAGAGGGACAGACTTTGGCCGAGCTGACAGTGGAGCACTTTCCTTCAGTTATCAGCTGCTCTTGACTACAGCGGCGCGTGCTTGTTAGGTGTTCTCGCCTGCCCACCGGCACCGCTGTCTGCATTTCCCTACCAATGTTTCACAGAGACCCTGAAATACGTACATCGGATGCCAATCAGGGGCTTCGAGTCCCTACACTATATATCTGGCTGTCGATCGAGGGCAGATAGTGAGATCGTTGTGCACTCACTGACAGTCAGGGACTGAGAGCCTGAACACTGTACGCTGATTGCCAGACAAGACTGTGACCGGCCCCGCACAATGGCTGTTATTCATTGGCTAACAGACCTCGCTGCAATCCAGCGACTGACGCGGTGGCACAGCGTTATGAACACTAAACCAAGTTAGATCCCGCCACGTGTAGTTGCAAAAGAAAGTCAGGCTCTCAACCCCCATTGGCTCCTGGTCGGTTGGCTTACCTCCAACAGCTGTTGGGTCATTGGAGGAAGTTTTACACCATCTGAATACATTTTAATCTTGTCAGCGAAAGCTTGCAGTCCACCAACTCAAAATTGGGTTGGCAGACATTTGGTTTTGTGGACAGGGTATTGGGTCGCCGTTGCAATGGAGTACTTGTCAGCCGCAGAGGTCCTTCTAATGCAACCCAGTGCTGACCCTTCTACTTATGGCAACAGTCCATCCTGAACCTTTCGTCTCGTCCATTCACCCTATAGCCCATTTTTTTTTTTCCAAGTTAGTAATTTGAGCTCAGCAAATCTCCCTGATTAAGCTACGCCCCAGAGTGTAAATCTGAACTATATATTTGTAATGAGCTGGCTTACATGATGTCTTCAGTAAAACAAGACAAATATTCAGAATACATTAAGCTATTGCACAAAAGGTCAATACTGGAAACGGTTCTAAATTTCCTGTAAAACAGATCTTCTTATATATGTGGGTATACAGTGTGAGATTAACTAGCATACTGCATATTATGCTGTGACAGGAGCTAGCGTATATTAAGCACATCTACTTATGGGTGATTTATTTTAACATATATCCATGTAGTTGAGATACTTGATGAGTTGGTATTTAGGGGGTCCTAGCATATCAGGTTAGTTGGTGTGTAGATTATATCCATGTTGGTAGCCTATGTATGTGCAGTGTGTGGGGAGGCTCTGTGTGGGTGTGTGGGAGGGCTCTGTGTGGGTGTGTGTGGGGGGCTCTGTGTGGGTGTGTGGGGGGGCTCTGTGTGGGTGTGGGGGGGGCTCTGTGTGGGTGTGTGTGTGGGGGGCTCTCTGTGGGTATTTGTGTGTGGCATTTGCGAGCGATTAAGCTATTGGCATTGTAAATGACAATGCCATTTATTTATCTGTTTTCAAAACCAACACATAAATAAAAATGTTGTCATTTACAATGCCAATAGCTCTAACTTTTGCAAAGGCGAAACCGTTGCATTGTAAATGCTTGTTCTCTTATGTCGTTTGGTTCACTATGTATTATCTTCTTCCCTCACCTCTTATCCCATTGGTTCCTACATGCCACGCAGCCAGCTCCCCTCTTAGTGTGCTCCTTAGAATAGTTGGATATGGGGGCAGTGGAGTCGAGGTGTGTTAGTTGTTCTCGTGGGTGAGTATTCCACTGGGTGACTGCACCTCGCCTACTAGAATGCACAGGCGTAGGTGTAGAATTCTCGAGGAATGTGGACACTCGAGCTGGGACATGTCGGCGAGGAGGTGGTTGTACCGTACCTCTCCTCCCGTCTCCCTGTGTGAAGGGTCCTGGGTTTGGATTAAAGCCTACTTAAGAAGTCTCATTGTGTGGTAGATGTGAGGAGAGCCACCTGCAAACCAACCTTGGAGGTATCATCAGTACTTATTGTGACTAATAAAACTCAGTCCTGCCTTAAACTGCAACAGGGGATCTTCATTATTACACACCCCTTTGCTCCAAAAATCTCTAAGCAATGCAGTTGAATGTTCCAGTCCACACTTGTTTGCATTTATTAAGCATACCTACTCTGTGACAAGCATCCACAGAGTTTGCTATCTTGCGGTGTGCGTATATAAGTGGTATGGCGCTGATCTTTTATCCTGATCTCCATTCTAGCTATCTCAACCAAAGCTTTTGGTCGGTGTGGAGCCCTCACGGTGACCCGGATCATCTTGCTGCTCCTGACCCTCTCAGCGACCATCTACAAGGCTGCCAAGGGCTCTCACTCAGGTCCGGCAGCAGCCTCTAGGACTCAAGGAGAAGCCCAGAGCAGAAGAAGGAGGGTTGTAAGAGGAGGTAAATATGCAAAATGCCATTCAGTAACGGTGCCCTGAAAAAGGTTTTTATATTCTGAAACAGTTTTTCTCCACATAAAACAAATACACTACTTTATTAGTAATCGTTCAAGGTCACTACTACCTAGCAGCCCTGTCCATTGTCCCTTACACAGACAAGGCATGGGATTGCTATCGTAGGGCAGCCATCTTACTGCTAAGCCTGGCACACACCACCCTTCCTCATCCGAAGGCCAGCCTAAGCAGAGATAAAATTGCATGTCCTGTGACAGCACAGTAGAAAGCCGCACTGGGAATTAGCAACTGGATGGTGATCAATAGGTGCTGAGCATAAGGCTCTTCTGCCTTCAGCACTGTATGCTACTCCCAGAAGGCCTCTCCCTCATGACATGCAGAAATGAGGATACCTAAAGGCCTGGCAGGACCACCAACTAATGGCCTGGCCATGCTCACTAACCTTGGTCAACCAACTTGGTCAACCTTGGCCAACTAACTAAATGCCTGGTCTTGCTCACCAGCCTTGGTCAAAAGGCAGAGGTTTAAGAACAACTTACCTGCTGGGCCGGCTTTAGGACGGTTCGACCAGTGCAGCCTCATCTGCTGCTTAATTGGGGGGTAAGGAGGTTGTGGTTAAAAACAACCTATGGATTTAAAACAACAAGCTGCAGAGTTCCTTGTGTGTCCAGCAGTTTTCAGGCAACAATAAAAATGTCAAGATAACGCTGAGATTTATTGTTCCTGCTGGAGAGAGATGGAGGTAGTCTAATGGTAGTTTGATTCATGAAAAAAGTAGAACAGAAGGTTCATGTGCCTACTGCAAAGAACACAGACCATGCAGATCACAGAACATAATGTGAGTGAACTATGAGTAGGGCTATACAATACAATTAATGTATGTCATATGGGGGCTAGGGAGAGAGGAGAAGCCCAGTTATAGGGTGGTAGTGAGGGAATTGTGGAGAAGGTGGTCATGGGGGGTGCAAAAAAAGACTGCATCACCAGCGCTAAAGCTGGCCGAGCTTACCTGATTGGCCCTATTCTAGCCTAAATGGTTGCGTGCAATGTGAATTTTAAAATAATGAGGATTTTTTGGGGGGAAATGTAGCAGCGTTTGTTGACTTATATAAACAGCAGACCGTAACACAATAACCTAAACACAACAATATAACAACATATTTAATACGACCTTCTCTGCACCTCCTATTTGCAGGATAATTAAATTATAGAGTAGATGACTGGTTCTTTAGTGGTGTGTAGAGCTGCGGCAGCAACACTAGGAAATGTTATTCAGGAAAGAACATTTATTGGTCATGCTTTATTGATTCAATGACACAGAAAGGTGTGAAATATCTCTGAAGAGTAAAGCATTTGAAGGAACCAGTGTTTTGTTTTAATATCTTTTATTTGATTCACAGGAGAAAAGAAAACATTGGTTGTACATCATATTTCAGCACACCTCTCAAGGGTGCGCGCAATTATCACGGGGCGGATCGCATAATACAGTGTTACATCACACTTTGCATTATTACAGGATCATAACACATGTAATCTAGCTGTAATGGCGTTGTGAAGGGGATGGGGTAATGAACTTGGAGGTGTGAAGTGTGTGTCGTGGTGGAAGCGTGACGAGGCAGTAGGGGCTCGGGGGTGTCATCATATTTTGCCTATAACTGTTCATCTATTTCTGAGAGGGTTGGGCACTACTCCGCAGGAGGTGCAATGCGTGGACAGGTTGGGGAGGGCACAGTCATATTAGTCAGGAGGAGATGCTGCCATCAGATCCAAGAGCAGCCTGATCTGGGGGTTCGCGGTCAACCCTGTCGGGGGCGTCGGGGCCGTGATCGATAGTGTCTGTTCCACTCGCTGTGCCTCGGTCCTGCCTAGGGGAGGCGCCATTCAAGGGGGTTTTCTGCGTCTGACATGCTCTATGGAAGGAGCTTAGCAGTCCGTCCAACAGAGTCGCGATTGGGAACTTTCTCAGTCCTGCTGTTTCCTCATTATGGAGAGTGATGCTCTCTGCTTTCGCCCAGTTGTCTAGGGAGGTGCGCCAATGTTCCTCTAGGGGCGGTTCAGCTCGTTTCCAATGTTTGGTTATGAGTCTCTTGGCCGTGAGTAGGCCCATGTCCCAAAACCGGGAAGGGACTTTATTATGTTTGGTCCTCTTGTAGAGGCCAAGCAGGCATGCCTCCCATGTATGCGGTATTGGCATGGCTGTGCTCCGCTTGAGTAACGGCAACACCACCTGCCAGTATGTTTGGATCCGTGGGCATTGCCACAGCATGTGCAGCAGGTCCGCCCCCACCAGTGCGCATCTCGGGCAAGCCGCCGCAGCGTCCGGGAAGTATTGGTTAATTTTGTCCGGTGAGAGGTATGCCCTGTGTAATATGTAAAACTGGATCAGTTTAAAGCACGCGTTGCGTGGGATGAGTTTGGGGGCCGCTATTATTATCGCTCATTCCTTGTCTGTCCAGTCTTTCCCCCTGTCAACCACCCATTTGTCACGTAGTGGCTGTAAGGTATGTTGTGTGTGCGATAACAGTGCTTGAGTCAACCAGTGAACCACGTGTGAGCCGTTTCCCATTACGTGTAAGCACTGTATTAGCTGGTGTGTGGGAGGCTCCTCTGTGATGTTACCCCATTGCTGTGTGTATGTCATGATTATGGAAGCGTGCTGCAAGAACTGTCCCACTGGCAATCCTGTGTCATTGGCGAGTGTCGCGAATGATATCAGGGCGCCATCGGCGTATAGGTCCGCCATGGTGTCCACTCCCGAGCGGGTCCAATGTTCCAGCGCCTCCTCCGTGACCACGGTCGCGGCCTTAGGAGTGCCCAGGAGCGGGAGCGCTGGGGCATATGGCTTGGTCGTTTTGGTAAGCCGTAGGCACCTAGCATAGCATCGTGTGGCCACTGCCACATGTATTTGTGTCTGTTTCCTCGTTTTCGTCAATGGGTGGAATAGTGTGTGGACCTGTAGGGGGGATAGCGTGTCTGTGTCCGTGGCTGTGTCCGCCATGTTCCTGCCGGATAGCCAGGCCGTTACCCATTGTAGTTGGGCGGCTAGGTAATAGAGCTACAGGTTCGGTACTGCAAGGCCGCCACCCTCGACGGGTATATACATTTTTCTGAGGGCCACTCTGGGTCGACCAGCGTTCCAGATCAGGCCTCTGATCAGGGTTTCCAGTTCCTTGAATGTGCGGGCCGGGACATACACCGGGATGTTAGCAAAGTAATATAGGAGTCTGGGTAATACAATAATTTTCGTCAGCGTCCCTCTGCTGGGCAGGTTGAGCGGGAGGGTCTTCCAAAAGGCGATCTGAGACCTTGTGGACGTGATGGCGCGCATCAGGTTGCCCTCAAGAATGTCGGGGAGTGTCCTATAGATATATATTCCCAGATATTTGAACGTGGTGCGGTGCCATGGCAGCCTCACTTCATTGATTTTGATTTCGGGTTCCGGGGCGTCAGGTGCGAACGAGTATGCCCCCGATTTGGCCCAGTTGACCTTTAGGCCCGACATGGCCTCAAAGGATCGGAAAATGTCCGATAGCTCTGGCGGTAGGCAGGAGAGGTCTCTGACGTACAGGAGCAGGTCATCTGCGTATAGCGAGACCCCATGCGTGCCGTCCGCCAGCGGAATGCCCCAGTGTGTGCCTCTGCTGCGTAGTATCTCGGCAAGGGGCTCTATCGCTAATGAGAAGAGCAGTGGGGACAGCGGGCAGCCCTGCCTGGTGCCTCGTTGGACTTTAATGGCATCGGAGAGTAGCTTGCCTGTGCGGACCCGCACCTCGGGGCTCCTGTATAGCAACCCGACCAGCTCAATGTAGTCATTTCCCAGATCGAATTTGCGCAGCACTTCCAGTAAATAGGGCCATTCGACCGAGTCGAACGCCTTTTCAAGGTCTAATACCAAACAACCCGATCTTGGCCATCCCGGCACTGCATATGTCTGTACCCGGAAGAGCCTCCTTATATTTTGGGAGGTGCACCTGATGGGCACAAAGCCGTTTTGGTCGCTATGTACTAGGGCGGGCACCGCGGTAGCCAGCCGCTGGGCTAGGGTCGATGCCAGGATCTTGTAGTCCGTGTTCAGGAGTGCCAAAGGCCTGTATGAACCCAGGAGTGTGTCATCTCTACCTGGTTTAAGGAGAGACACCAAGGTCGCCTCGTTCATTGACCGGGGCAAGGACGAGTCTTCGAGCTCTACTGAATATATCCGGAGGAGCTCCGGAATCAGGATGTCGGAGCATGCTTTATAATATTCGGCCGGTAGCCCATCCGGGCCTGGGGCCTTGCCATTTGAAAGGGCACAAATGGCGTCACGTAGCTCATCCGCCGTTACCGGTGATCCCAGTTCGTCCTGCTGGATATCAGTCAGGGTGGGCAGTGTGATCTCATCTAGGTAAGCGGTGATGTCCGTTTGCGTAGTCCGCAGTCTCGATCTATATAGTGCACCGTAGTGTGCCACAAAGGCTTCATGAATTTTCACCTGAGTGTACACCACTGGGCCATCAGCAGGGTGTATCGCCGTCACAGGCGACGACCTGTCCTCGCGTTGTATTAGCCAGGCTAGCAATTTGCCGGGCTTATCCCCCGTGTGGTGCGTGCGGGCTGAGTGGGCCATGTAGTTGATGTGTTTTAATCTAGCTATCAGTCTGGCATGTTCCGCCCGCGCCTCCAGTATTCTGGTGTGTGCGCCCTCAGTCCCTTCCTGTTCCACCCGCATTAGGTCAGTCTCTAAGCGCCTCAGATCCGTTTCTATCTGTCGCAGGGAATGCGCCTGTGTGCCCAGACATTGCCCCCTGATGACGACTTTGAACGCGTCCCATTCAAGCTGTGGGGTCGACGCTGTGCCCGTGTTGTCTTCAAAGTATTGTGCTGTTTGTGTGGATATGGAATTCCTAAATGTGCCGTCCAGCAGCAGATCAGGCTGTAGCCTCCAGGTAGGTACTTGGGGCCGCGGCTGCTCCCATGCCAGGTCCATGAGGTGTGGGTTGTGGTCTGAGTGTGTGCGGCCCTTGTAGCAGGTGTCCGTGACAGAGGGGAGGGTCTCACTGGAAACCATGTACCTGTCTAGGCGGACGTGTAGGGCATGTGCCCCTGAGTAGTATGAGTAAACCCTGGTGTGGGGGTTGCGGCTGCGCCACGCGTCTTGTAAGTCCCATTGTTCGGACCAGGCACGAAGAGTGTTCGTGGCGTTCTGCGCTTGCAAGCCAGGGGGTGGGGGGTGTTACCAGTCTAAAGTCAAGTCAAGAGTGCAATTATAGTCCCCGCCCAGCACCCATGGGATTCCATGCCAGGGAGCCAATGTGTTTGATAACTGCGCAAGGAAATCTGCTAGTCCTGTGTTGGGCGCATATTCCGAGGCCAGCACTAAGGGGTGTCCATCTAATCTTCCCTTGACCACAACGAACCTCCCTCCTGGATCTATATGCGTGTCTAAAGCTATCCAAGGGGTGCCTGGTCTCACCCACACCAGGGCACCTCTGGCGTAAGAGGAGTAATGTGTGGCATACAACTGCCCTCTCCATCTGCGCCGTAGGGTGCGGGTTTCCGTGTCGTTGAGGTGCGTCTCCTGTAAGAGGGCTATTTGGATGTGGTGTCGTTTGAGATATGAGTAGATTTGGTAGCGTCGGGACAGTGTGTGGATGCCCCTTACATTCCATGTACAAATTTTAATAGCAGACATTACGGTTCGTCAGTGGGTCCCCCCCTCCAGCTCTCCCTCCACCCTCCCGCAGGATTCACAGTTTTCATCGTGCAAATGTTCCCTACAATGCTTCTCGGAATAGCAACCACTTCTGCACACCATTTCTTCGGAACAGGGGGGGTAAAAAAACATGGCTGAGAGAACAGTGAGCCATTGAACGTGATAAACACATATAATACCAAAAGGTCGGTTGCTGAACGCGCTCCCGTCCATACTCTCGAAGAGAGCAACAAAGTTTAAGTCTAAGGGGGTTGCTGTGCAATTCGCACAATACCGGTGAGTATAAGTCTATAAAGTCATTGCATGGAGGCTCTACGCCTTCCCGGGAGGTATATGCCTGTCTAAACCACACATTGAAAGGTATGGAACCACTTTTACATATATTAAACACCATACATTACGTGTCCCAATCAGTCGGTTGCCAAGCAGGTCTTCTCAGGGTTCGCTCGTCGGTCGTAGGTGTGTTTCTGGCCTATTCCTGTGTCTTGCACCTTTTCTGAGATATGTTGGGTTCTTGCTCGCTGTGCAGATCGCAGCCAGGTTCGATTGAAGGAACCAGTGTTGTAACCTCAGATATGTGATAGTCCCCTCATGTCATTAACTGTGTTTAATGAAAATATATTAAAACGCTAATATTTTATTTTCAGAAAATGTGTTTGCTGTAGAAGAAGCCAGTACACAAACCGAATAATTCATAAACTACAGCACTGCCTATAACAATTGTTCCTGGTCTGGTGTAACATTTATTAAGAAGATAACTTTGAAAAAATCATTTAATGGACCAACAAGTCATCAGTTTTTCCTTCTTTTGTTTATTGGATTTGTTTTGCTATAGAGTTCGATAATGTACAGCTGTTACTATTTTTCTGTTGCGATTTAAATAATCGAAGGCCGTATTTATTTATGGATGGCCAACCCACAAGGCCACCATCTCACCCTGCCTGGAGGAGGTGGCTTGTCCAGTTTAAACAACTCTGTGGAAATGAGGCCTGCTGAGCCGAAGATGGAAAGAATGAGTATATTGGGAGAGTCCACACCATTTGGCCACATGGCCAGGTTGCAGGACAACTGGTCATTGCAGATGGAACTTGATTCCAAAGGTAATGTAACAGAATCAGTGAAGATAAGGGAATATAGTGACATGCATGGAATGGATCTTAAAGTGGAAAAAAGAGAGCAGAATTCACTCATCATAGCACGTGCCGGCTTGGCTTGGTGGATGAACTTTCTGAAAGAAGTGAATGCCAAGGCAAGAATGCATATTGTTGCTGCTTGCTTGGCCTTCTTTTTCGTTCACAGACACAAACCCTGAAAGAGGGTTTTTTCTTCATTGAAAGAAATTACAATGGCCATGACATCAGGTCATTGTTGACTTTCCCAAGTGGTCAAATGCTCTACATGTGACAGCCCTCCCAATGCACCAATGGGAGCCCGGCAGCCGATGGGTCTCCGCCAATGTTTATGCATCTCAGAGGTGGAGGAGGCTCTACTGGGAACAATCATTGGTTCTCCCACCCTTAAATGGAGCACAGGATCAGCCAGTGTGGGGAAGGCCATGCTCTGCCAACCAACCTATAAATAAGATACAAAAAAACCTGATTATGGGTTAGATGGATGGGGAGCTGATGTTTACTCATCCTTAAAGACGCTTCTCACCACGACCACTTCCACATGTACCAGAATGTACCAGGTTTTCATCTGGTACTTTTTGACGGACATTACCTTTGCAGTCATTGAACTGTGAAGGTTGTCCCACAGCAATATTCACCAAAGGCAGCTGTCTCTACTTTGTTCCACTTCTTAGTAATGGATAAGCCGCACCAAGGTTTTTCTATCAATCATAAAAAGATTAACGTTGAAATCTCCTGCGGTCCCTTCAACTACTGATATTTTCTTAGATGGACTTCTCGACAACTAGATAAGTCTTCTCTTTGGGTCACCGTTACCAAGTAATATTTTGGGGATCATCAACAGCTGATGTGCTTCCTTAAACGATTCCAGTCTGCCCAGCTGGATATGCCCCTGTGTCCTGACAAAGGCTGTGTTCACCTACATCACTAAGCTGACATTTTATACAATATCGTTGTTAAAGAAAAAGTGATGAGACAAATCACTGGCAACAATTTACCATGACTAGCCACATGAGTATTTTTGTAGAATTACTTTGTTTTGTTTTTATATTATCAAACATGCAATTTGATTTTTTTAATGCTATTGATGTGACGTCAGCCAAATAATGAGCAGGGAATGTGGGGCGTCTAAAGAAATTGAACAAAGACATTATTGTGACTTAAAATTTGACTCTCTTAACAGTTTATAACTAAAAATCAATGTGTAACCTCTCTGAGACATTTACCAATAAAATATATAATTGAAAGGCAAAATAGCAGTTTTTTGCAAGTAAAATGGCCCTAAAAAGAGAAATTGCTAATTGTGGGCTCCTTTTTCGGTATGTCTGTGTGAATGCCGCCCAAAGTGTGTGTCATGCATCAGAAATAAAGTTTTACATGTTTACCGTACTCAAATGTCATATGCAGTTTTCGTTGGTTTGGTCGTGGGGAAAATTACCTTCAGTATTCATTATTCACAGAAATCATTCGAGCTAAGCAGTGTCTGACCTAGCAGCAGAAAGATTCAACAAAATGACTGTATTTCCCACATAGCATTACAAATATTTTTGTAAAGGATAGTAAAGGGGTGAATGTAGGCACTGGGTATGAAATGCTCCAAAGGAGCGTTGCATGGCAAACCATGCAAAAGTGTTACATAATGCACTTTTTAGGTTGAGCTTCGATCAACCTGTTATATCTCTTTTGTGGGGCTTGGCAAACCCACCGATTGCCATTGGTTACTATCTGTGGCATTCATAAATGCTGGCTTCTTATTGGTGCATTTCTGTAAAAAATCCCTCATTCGTGTGTTTAGCTCTCTTTCTGGCGATTTCACTCAGAGAGTAAGTAAGTAAAAACTTTATTTCGGTTTAGTTTGCAAACCATAAAAGTACAAAATACAGCAATCCTAAATTCATTGTTAAAAAAGAGGGATTCCTCATCAAGATACAATAGTACAGAACTAGCAGCAACTTATAACAGCACAAATTATACTAAAATGTATAAGTGCATGTACAAAAAAAGATTTAGATACAATTCATTACCAATCCAGGCATTTACTGTACTTTACAATTGATTTAAAAAATTCTAATACAAAAAGAATGCTCTCGCTATGTAATAATTGTTAATACTTCATAGCAGGTCTGATCTGACTAAAATTTAGTTTCTTTAAAAGCAGTACCAGATAGCGTTTGCGGGGAAATTCATAAAATTTACATAAAAACTTAAAATGCAACATGTCCTGTGGAGACTTTCAGTCGCAGCCGCAGGGAGCTGCTTCTTTGTTAAAAATAGTTTTTTGTGGCCTAACAAGCAGATAATAAAATTGATTCATTCGGAATCTAGTTAATAAAAATTTCTCATAAGAGGTCAATGAGCCCATTAAATAAGGTTCAATATGTTTGGTTGTTTTTAACATAACATATGTTCTAACACTCGATTTCTGGACCTCTACGGCTTCCCTCGATGTTCTCCTTTCCATGAGGAATGCCATTTTAATTGCCTCCACGTCCCTCATGGTAATACAGTCGGGAGTTTCAAATAGCTCATCCTGCCCTAGGCTCAAGAAACTTATCTTCAAGTATTTCAGCCAGGGTATAGCAGATGAGTTGCCCATAGACAGGCAATCTTTTAAAATCATATGCGTCAGGGGGATGTCAGGGTTTAACCATAATTTCAGCCAGCAAGACAGTGGGCGCAAGGAGAAAATATCACTGACATACTGGACCCCCAGTTCTTCGTGAACAGCTAGGTTGGACGTACCTTGCGGGAGACACAGTAGTCGTTTTAAAAACTTATTCTCCACAGTCTGCAGGTGCTCTCCCCGGATATACCCCCAAATTTTGCTGCCAAATATTGCTATAGCTACAGATTTAGCATTATATAATTGCAACAATGCACCGGTAGGCTTTTTCCCCAATTTAGATGCGAAATTTAAAATTGATGCATTCACCCTTGCAACATCCCCTTTCTTTTTTAACCCCTTCGACGCTCATGACGAGCTGGGCTCGTCATGAGGTAGCCTCCTCGCACGCTCATGACGAGCCCAGCTCGTCATGAATAAAGGGCTTTACAGATTCTCAGCACAGGAGGGGAATCTGTAAAGCACGCATGCGGTTAAGACATGCGGACCCCAGTTTAATTTATTATCAAAGAGGACTCGAAGATAGGAGAATGTGCTAGATATGGGAATTATTGCACCACCCATATTAAATTGGAAGTTCCTTCTTGGTGGCTTGCCTACTTGCATGATATATGATTTAGCATTGTTTATTGTTAAATCCCTGTCTGTCATGAAGGACTTGAAAGCAGTTAAAAGAGCTTGTAGGCCTTTTTCGGTCCTAGATACGAGGACCGCATCGTTTGCGTATAATAGGACCGGAATACCGATGTCCAACTCTGGGGCAGTCAGCCCCCACCTCCTGTAAGACGCTATCTAAGTCATTGATATAAAAGTTAAATATAAAGGGACCCAAAATGCATCCTTGTCGGACTCCCCTTTTGATATTAAAATCCTTCATCACACTCAGATCTTGAGAAAATCTAACATTTGCTCTGGTATATCTATGTAGATCCTCAAGGAAGTTCACGATACCGGCATAAACCCCCTTAGCCCTCATGGACCGCCACAGCTTCTGCCTGTTTACACAGTCAAAGGCTGAGGACAGGTCCATGAAGGCAAGGTGGACGGCCCCCTTATATGCCACTGTGTATTTACTTAAGATTAGGAAGAGGTTAAGGCATTGGGTAATCGTAGAACGTCCCCTACAGAAACCATACTGGGAGACAGACATGATGTTGTTGTCTTCAACCCATTTAGTGAGTCTCTGCAGGAGATCCCTTCCCATAACTTTCACCATAGAGTCTAAGAGTGATATGGGTCTATAGCAGTGCGGACTGCTTTTATCCCCTTTTTTAAAGACAGGACACAATAGTAGAAACCCCCCAAGTCTGTGGGCAACCACTGTGAACCGCAGCATTAAAAACCGATTCAAGAATTGGAGCCCAAAAAGAGGGGTCAGACTTGTATAAGCCTGGGGGAATTCCATCTGGTCCTGGTGCTTTCCCGGCTATTAAGCCGAGAATTCCTTCATATATTTCACCCCTGCCAATTATAATTTTATTACCATTAGGGTCAGGTACCAGACTGTCATGTTAATCCGGGGGGGAGTCATACATATGCTCGAAATGAGCCTCCCAATCCTCCTTAGCTATATGACATTTAAGACCATCTCCTGTCTCCTGGACAAGAAATGTTTTTTTTAATATACCCCAGAACTTGGAGCTGTTCTTAAGGGTTTCAGGATCTAATAACTCGTTCCATGCCTCATTCCTTAGGGGCTCCTTACGTTTAGCTAATGTTTTTTTGTAGGCCTTGCGACAAACTATTACATAAGCTTGCACTCTAGGGTTAGAGGCTAAGGTTGCCCTTAAATTTCGTGCTAATTTTGAACAATGCTCATCAAACCATTTGGGACCCACATTACACTGTTTCTTGACTGGTACAGATAGCAGTTCCATGACCCTATCGGAAATAATCTGGAATGCTGCTAACACATTAGAATGTTGTTGCCCCCCCCCCCCCTGTGTGCAGGTACTAATTTCTTCTGCACACGCAGATTTAATATCGTTATAAAACAGCTCAGGGGTAACTTGAGTCCATCTAAGTCTGCGCTTTCCATCTGTTGTACTCAATTGTCCCTGGTTAGTGTTTGATCCTATTTTTGTAACCCAAGGACCAGTTAGGTGCAATGAGAGGGGATTGTGATCACTGAATTTGTTCTCCTCAATTAAAAAGGAGTCCACAAAGGACTGCATAGGAGACGAGATCAGCATAAAGTCAATAAATGTCCCCTTCCCATGGCCCTTAAAAGTGGGTACCTCGAATGTGGTATAAGGGTCCGTCAGAGCCATGGTAGATGTTAAATGAAAATCATTAATTAGATCATTAAGCAACTCCCCCTCGGTCGAGTGATTAAAGTGAAATCCTTGGATTCGAGAGCAGCTCAAACAAGAAATGCATACAGACAGGGGGTTACCACAAGGATGTATATTAAAATCACCCATAACCATAAGATTGTGTAGGCTATGACTCATGGACTTATTGATAAAAGCATTTAGAGCAAATAAATGACTATGATCCGAGCGTGAGGTAAGTGAATTATAAAAGTTTACCAGACCAACCGTACAATTCCCTTTTGTTAAAGTTAAAGCAAGAATGCCCGGATTGGAGGTAGTAACTGTACGTACTTTGCATGCCAAAGCTACAGAGACGTAAATAACCAAACCCCCCTTAGATCTGCCCCTGGTGGAAACAGCTGCTGGCACAAAATGTGCCGTGTATCCTTCCAGGAGGAGATCACATTCAACCGACCAGGTTTCTTGCAAACACATTATCGAGAATTGCATTATATAAGCAATCAAGCTAGGGTTCTCTAACTTGACAGCTAGCCCTGCAATGTTCCAGGATATGAGGTTATTCGAACCTCCCCTAGGTGTTTCAGCCATTACAGCGCCTATAACTTCCGGCCTCCCTCTACCCAAGTCACCGGTCTCTTCAAGTCAATCGCAGGTTTCCAGGCCAGACAGGATTTCATACCTGTTGTGGACTGGAAATCTGCGCCCGTTAGTAATTATGTTACTGTGTATGTTCTGGGGTAACTGAGGGGGAACATGATCGGAGAAGGATCTCACCCTAATCCAATCTCCTGACCTCCAGTTTTCCTCCTGGTTAGATCTTCCCGGGTTCTTCCCTGGTAGTGGCCTATAAAAAACCCTAAAGGGAATAATTTAATATCAGTGCCCTGCAACAACTGTGGACGGGGTCCTCTTGATAGTAAGCAGCCCGCAGTGTGAGGATTGTCAAAGTTGATAAAGATACATTCCCCACTCCCTGTCTTGTTAGAGCTACCAATCCAATTCGCCGTGCGTACCATTATTATATTGTTAATGGTATTTACTCCCTCAGGGGTATTTTGGCTAAGCCAAAACACTGTCTTATTGCGCAGTTGTTCATAACTTTCAGTCTCTCCAGATGGAAGGGCAGGGACATAGCTCAAAATAACCACATATGGGGTGGCCTCTGGTGGGAGGTCAATAACTATGGGTCTTCGAGTCACACGGGATCCCTCGGCAGACCTCTGAGCTAGGTCCGGTGTGGGAGATTTCCTTCTGGTGACTGCCGGTTTCTCTGGGGGTGAATTGTCTTTTAATATTTCGATCGGATTGCTGGCACTACTTTTAACAGTTGGCCGAGTCCTAGTTGGCGCTGGGTCAACCACTTTATCATTATTGCCAGCTATTCTTTCCATCATACTTAAAGGGCTGGAGTTGGTATTCTGAGAGTCTGCTGTGCCAGTTATGTTCCGAAAATTAGCCAGCGAAGACTCCGGTGACTGTAGCCTAGATTCAACCCCACACAATTTTAATACGATGGGTTCCAGCATTTTTTTTTACGATACCCTCCAGTTTCCCCCAGAAATCTCCCTCACCAAACTCAGTATTCGTTGTACCTCCATTACTCTGGGCAATGTTGGATAGGTCCCTCTGATCCCCCTTTCCCGTGTCATGAATATCCACTGCTACTATCCCTTTGTTTCCTAAACCTGTGTGTCCCTGTTTGGGAAGCCCTGGTTTTTTTTGGTATAACACTAGGTTTTTTAGGGCGAGTAGAAGCCATCTTTTGCTTCTGTGTTCTTCCCCGTAGTTTATACTTGACCGGGCTAGGTATCAATTCTGGAGTCCCAGAGAGCATACTATCATTTAGTTGGGACGTGTCAACCTCTATCTGGGGGGACCAGTCTTGACCCGGGGGAGGGGTAATTAGCATCTGAATATCTGAGAGGACTGGAGTGGCTGATAACCTACTATAGACAGGGTCCAGGGATAGCCTGCGTTCAGTCAATATGATTTCCTTATTGATGGCTGATTCTGCCCTGGTCAAATAGGCATCTAAAGTCCCAACCATCCCTGGTACACCACCAACTTTCCTTCTTGCCATTTAGAAAATACTATCAATTCAAAATAGGACCTAGTACTCAGAGGTTAATAGCAATAAACAACTCTAATCTCGAGAAAAAATTAAAACCAACTGTTCAGTACATCACCTTAATCTAATATGTGTTAACTATACAAGATTTGTACCTTAGTGTAAAATGGATGCTGTAGCGAAAAAATAAAAGACTAATAGTATGACTGTTAGTATAATAACAATGTAGTCTTTACCAATATAATATTGGCTTACGGTTCATACTTTAAGTCATCAGAATATTGTTCCGTATAAAGAAGAAAGCCACGAGTGCCAAATTCCAAGTACGGCTGTTTAGGAGGCCTTTCGATTATATACAATATTCACAGTACGTATATTTACTCACATGGAGACAGGTACTTGGTCACAGTACAAGTTTGTTAGGGGGGTGGCCCAGCCCGGCCTCTTCTGGCCCCTTACGGCCACAGCCCTTTGCCTGGGCTTAGCCCGGTGCCGCCCGCGCGCGTCCCGCGGGACGGGAGGCGTTCCGCTGTTTAATAGCGCCTCCGGGAGCAGGCGGTGACGTTCGGGTGCGCCGATTGTCCCCGGGGCACCTGGGATATGGAGTCTTTGACCGGCAAAGCTGTGGTGTTGTTCTGCCCGTTGCCCTCATGGCGCTGCGGTGTTGTTCTGGCCGTTGCCCTCATGTCGCTGGACAGGTAAGCTGCAGTGCAAAAGCCGTTGCCCTCATGGCGGGAGTGTCACGAGCTGCAGGCTAGCTAGATTTGCAGAGAGTATTTTGGTTGGCCTTCACACAGTACAGCGTGTGATGGCCTCTCTTCCTTTCTGACTATTGTAGGTCGCGCGTTGTTTTTTTCGTAGTTTTAAATAGCGCAAACCGGACCCGAAGGTATTGGCACTTTACATGAGCGGCAGTACATTACACTGGATTTATAATAAAAGGCTCTACTAAGAACCCTTCCAAAGATTATTAGGGAATTAAACATATTTACCCTGGCTGGCGTTTAACATGAGGCACTTACACTAAAGTATTGCCTCCAGTCTCGGCTGTCAGGGAAGGAGGCATGCTGAGTAAAGTGGCTGGCAGGCACAGCGACCCTTGGAGCCAGCCATAAGGGTAGCTAAGGGCGTGGATTATAAGCTTTGAACACCGTGAAGGAAGTATCTTGTGCCAACGCAGTCACACCTGCTACAGATGCAGGGCGAAGGGCGTGAGTATCAGTATGTCGGAGGGTGGGGAAGGGGGGGGCTTAGGTGTGAAATCTGGTCTCTTCCAAAAGGCCAGATATAAATTAACAACAGGAACACTCGCTACCAGTACCTCCCAAATTTAGAAGCCAGGGGCCAGAAGTGAGAAACTAATTTTTTAGGTTTCGCCTGTCGAAAGCTGCGCACTGCGCAGCTTTTCGCGCAGGCGAAATCTTATGTCTACAGTATGTGTGTGTTGTCCCGCCCCTCTGTTCCATTGGCTAGCTCCATAAATAGAGGCTAGCCATTGGAACAGACATCTGTCCGTCATTGCCGGAGCAGATTCGTGGGCATTCCTGAGAATTTTTTGCTTTTTGCCCACGTCATGCGGCGGTGGGCGGTGCTTTTTTTTTTTGTCTCGGCATCCTTCGTCACACCAGCCTGCTCGCTCTCCCTGTGAGGCCGCAGACCCGACCCGCTCCCTACTCCGAGCAGGGGTGGGCTGCGTGATTTCACTTTCCTTGCAAGTAATCGGCATTTTCACTATTTTTTTTATCCCGTTCCCGCCCCCCCTCCCGCTGTCCGTGTGCCCGTTCCCGCCCCCCCTCCCGCTGTCCATGTGCCCGTTAACCCGCCCCCTCCCCCTGTCCGTTTGCCCATTCCCGCCCCCCCTCCCGCTGTCCGTGTGCCCGTGCTTAATGCTTGTTATTCATGCATTTATTGTGTATTTCACGCAGCGCTGTGCTATTGTGTATGCAATATTGAACTATAAAAGTTGTGCAACTTTTATTGGGTATTTAAACACACAGGGTGCTTCCCAGCAGAACTTCTCAAGTAGGGAGCAAAGTTCACATACGTTACCGCTCCAACTGGTAGTCAGCCAACTGAGCTATCCGACTGCCAATGGACCCCGGACGTGCCTCGTGCTCCCTCCCAGACCACAGAGGAGCTGAACACTTTTCTGTCTCCTCGCTGGATCTTGCTCCGGCGCTGTGCATGTAGCGCTCACTGCAGGCGCTGAACCCCCAGAGCTATTTCGCGAGGACTGGTGCCACGGGTGCCAGGGTCTGCATGGAACTGTGCAGCGGGGAGTCCATCGCCGGGCAGCTGGCACACCCCAGTTTCCAGAAGGGTGTGGGAATTGGAGTGGGAAGAATGCGCAAATGCACCTGGAAGGTGGTTCAGTTAGCTCTATGCGCTATGCAGAAATGAACTCCCACTAAAGATTATCGTATGCAGATTGTGCCAACAAAAAACTCTAAATGTGCCGCGTGCACAGACAATTGTGTCCATTTTCCAAGCCCAGGTGTCCGATTGTAGAACACGGGGTCCACTTCGGAGGTTACTTCGGGGTCCTGTTCCGTATTCATCATCTGAAATAGTGTGTCCAGTGTGTTGAGGTGTGCCTGACTGGGCGCAAGGGCAGATGGGCACATGTGGGGTAATATGTGTGGGTACATGTTGGGCTGTTTGTTTACTTGTGGGGGGGGGGGGGTCTGAATTATTGCCACCAGTCTATAAGGCCTCCTGGTGAGCGCTCCTTCCGGATTACGAGGCAATATATCAAATATGAGAATAAGTTCATTTTTCCACATCTGGAGAGAACACATGAGCATTGTGTCCAGTTCCAGAGGCCTCAGCTGGACCGTTAGATCTGCTCTGCAGGGCACGTCTGAACACATCTGGAGTTTGGTGTCCCTTGTTGAGGTACCCTCGGGGGTGTGTTGTACAGTTGAAGTATTGTGTCCAGTTCTGGAGGCCTGTTCTGGGGCGGTGTGTCCATGTCTGCCGGCCACACCCTAAAAATTGTGTCCAGTTCTGCTGGCCTCTTCTGGGGCAGTGTATACAATTCTACGTGTCTTGTCTTACGAATTGTGTTCACTTCTGGAGGCGGTATCTTGAGTAGTGTTTCCAGTTCTGGCGGCCAAATCTAAGTCTTGTGTCCAGTTCTGGGGGCCTCTTATGTACTGTGTTCAGTTCTGTAGGTCTCTCACATATTGTGCCAGTTCTGTGAGACACATCTTACGTATTATGTCCAGTTCTGGAGGCCAGATCTTGGGTATTGTGTCCAGTTCTGGAGGCCTCTTGCATATTTTGTTTTGCAAGGCATATCTTACCTATTGTGTGCAGTTCGTGAGGACTCTTGTGGAGAATCGTACCCAGTTCTGCAGGCCCTGTGTCCAGCTCTGGAGGCCAGATCTTAGGTATTGTATCCAGTTCTGGAGTTCACATCTTAGTATTGTGTCCAGTTCTGGAGGCCTCCTACATATTCTGTCCAGTTCTTGATGCCTCTTGTGGAGAATCTTACCCAGTTCTGTAGGCCCTAACTCTATAAAGTATAACCTTTTGATGCTCTACTGAGAGACGCTGATGAGGTGTGGGAGCAGCAGCGCCCTAGCTTATGGCTCTATGGAGTATAACCTTATGATGCTTTACTGAGAGACGCTGATGAGGTGCAGGAGCAGCAGCACCCTAGTGTATGGCTCTATGCAGTATGCCCTTATGATGCTCTCGCAGCGTGATGCTTATAAAACGGCTTTGGGGTTCTGGGATCTATTTTAGCCAAAGCCTTTGAGGACAAGTGGGACAGCAGCACCAGAGATGCTTATGATACATGTTTGGGGTGTTGGAAGTTAGTTTACCAGGGCCTTTGATAGCAAGTAGAACACCAGAGCCCTAGCTTATCGACCTCTGAAGCATAGCTCTGTGATGCTGTATTGAGAGATTCATCAGGTAACAAGTTTAGGGGCTCCGGAGGGAAGAATGCGGGTGTCTAAACGCTGCCATGTGGACTCTCGCTGTTTGCTGTGCGAGGCTCCTGCTGCTCCAGACCACCACCGCCGCAGTCCAGGAGGCCTCGTCTAACATGGAAGTCCGCCTTTCCCCCTCCCCACTGCTCTCGGTGCACACAGCTCCGTCAATGCACCTCAGCCCTGACCAGTGCTCACCACCCCACCGGATTCATGCATCCTGTTGTATCTCATCCTGCACCCCACACTTTTCTTGCACAGGCAGCGAAATGAAATGCAATAGGTCTCACATTTGCGAGAGATTAAGCTAATGGCAATGTAATTGACAATGCCATTTTTTTTATCTGTTTTCAAAACCAACACATAAATAAAAATTTTGTCATTTACAATGCCAATTGCTCAAACTTTTCCAAAGGCGAAACCATTGCATTGTAAATGCTTGTTTATCACGTAAACAGTGGCAGGACCATGTGTTGTTTTTGCTCAGCTTTGACGAAGAGTGCCGTCTTCGTCTTGGATGAGATTGAAATACCTGTAGATTTAGTAAAAACATCTCTAATCAATTAGAAGTATCACATAGAAGAGCGTAGCTTGTGCGCGTATGATGAAAGCAACAGTGTACCAAACACTTTGTAGCACTAAGGCTTCCAACCAACTTCCAGAGGTGTCGGGTTACTCCAAGACTTTCCGGATAATGGCTGACTATATAAATGATATATATTTAGATCGGCTATACATAAATGTATCTTCTGTAAATATCCTAGCATTGATCTGGTCCCTGGGCCTACACTTGACACCCTGTCCTTACAGTCAGTCACAAAAGCGCTAACTAGCTCAAGTCGGACCTCTTAGAGCAGGGTACACAGTCCCCTCAACATCGAAAAATTGACCCACTGAGCTATCTCGCTGATTCGAGTCTCCTCCCTTCCTCAGGAGAGATGCACATGAATTACAGGGAAGGACCACGCATCTTTGTTATTTCCAGGGCACAAGTCCTATAACAAGAAGTGGGGGGGGCTGACAATATGCAAATTACCTAATGACGTCATATGCTGAACGTGTCCTGATGTCTGAAAATTACACTGGGACACGTTCAGCATATTTCTGTGGGGCCCAGCTTCTTGGCAGGGGGGACGGCGTCCACCCTGTGAAAAGAATTGGGGGATGCCGTGTACCTGCTGGTACCCCCGACTCGAGCCCCGGTTATTTCATTTAGCATATTCCCAGACTACAGCTCCTGTCACCTGCCACTTGACAACCCACAGCAGAGCAGCCCTGTCTACCTGGAGTGGGGCAGAGGGCTTTTTAGAGAAGATTCAATTATGTACTCAGTGGAGTTCTCCTCGGCACGGGATGCGGCAGGTTAAAGGGGCGGTGGGGCTGTCTGGATCCTCACTCCGCTCCAACAACTGAAGGTTCACTAGGCCTTTAAGTGAGATCAAAAAAGTTAGGGGAGGTGAGGCTTTAAAAGGGACATGACTCATGTAATAAGGACGTGGCTTTAACACATAAGCTATGATTCTGTGATTTCCATAGTGTGCCACCCGTGACCCGATCAGCATTTTCGTTCTTTTATTGCAGCTTCACATATAACACAACAACTGAAAATCATCTAAAACCAGCCAGGACTATTGGCTTTGTCAGTGATTGTTAGCTGTTTAAGACAAATGAGTACCAACAATTATTTAATGTAAATAATACATATTGAAAAAGTTTCAATTCTGAAATGATGAGACTGTGAATTAAACATTTCTGAGGCCTGTGGAAGGGGTACAGGTCTTCAGAGTGCCTCACTAGTTCTGTTATGTTAGCTCCATGTTAGACATATAAGCCCTTTTGCTCTTCACATCTCGTCCATAACTTAAACCCCTTCATATCCCTCTTTGGCACCCTCTTTTCTATCTCTCTTAAATACACTCCCATGTAATTCCTTCACTTCAGCGCCTACCAAACACACAACGCACCCACACCCTTTAAGCATATCTTAAACCCCACCTCTTTCCTCTTCAGCACCCTCTTTTCTCTCTTTACTGAACACACTTCCATGTACTTCCCTTCATCATCCTTCAAAAACACAACACACCCATGCACTTGTTTTTACTTGTGTCTGTGTGAGATTCTGGATTTTTGCGTTGTGTGCATTAATCTGTTGTTTGTGTGCTTCTTGAATGCATATCTTTCTACGTTTGCATGTTTGTGCTTTTCAGTTTTGTGTGTGAAAGTGTTTGCCTTTTTAGGTCTCGCTGGTAAACTGCATCCGAAGGATGCGTGTCCAGCTGGAGACGTATAGTTGCCTGTCTCGGGGGAAGGAAGGACAAGAGGGTGTTACGAGCTTGAAAGCCGGATTTGGGTGCGCGAACGCGCACGCCCAGCCCGGCGCCGTGCACGTCCCCTGCCACAGATTCCCTGAACACACACATGCACACGCAGGCAGGAAGGCACACACACACACACACACACGCACGCGCACCCCCCCTACTTCCCCCCACTCACCAGCACCCCCCCCGCCGCACACACACGCACGCACGCACACATACAGAGACCCCCCCCGCCGCCGCCGCCACATACATACAAGCGACGCCCCCCCCGTCCGCCGCCGCATACATACAAGCGCCCCCCCCAGCCCCACTTACCGCCATTATAAACTCTTGCAGCCTCCGCGGGGCTCTCCCTCGGGCATGGGAGCCCCGCTCTCAGGCACTCCGTGGGCTCGTGCGCGGGACTTCCGAAGCCGGAAGTCCCGCCCAAAGGAACTGTCTCAAACGCGCATGCGCAGTGACCAGACGCTCCAGCCAAAGCAGCTCTGCGCCTCCTCGCACCTGGCCCATACAAATATTTTTTTTTTTTTACATTTGTGTATCGGTCAACAATATATTGGACGCACCACACACGTACGCCCTCCCGGGGCGTCAGCGCTTCAATCTAGTTAAAACACGTGCTTTATTATATCTAGTGGGCCAACCTCAATCCTCGTGTTTTCTTTCACTGCTGGACAGCTGAGGCGGCAAAAGCCACTGTACACGTGTTTAGCGCTCACTATAAACAGGTCTTCTCTTTTAGTATCTCGGAGTTCATGTGATGAACAACCGCCCGGGTCCCCCAATGTAGATTTGAAAACGCTGGAGGCCGCTGAGTGAAGTGTAAAGCGCATGAAAGAGTTTGCCCTCCCCAAGGGATAGCCCCCCACTCCTCGCGAAACTATTCACTCCTATCGACTGTGTGTAGCATCTCACCACAGCCCACCCCTCTCCCTTGAGGAGCCACTGTACCCTTCGGCGAACATCAAAATTAGCCCCATCCCGTTTCAAATCCGGTCTCTACCACCGCCTCGCGCCCTCTCACGAGGCCGTTGCTCGCCCGCGCCCCCCGGCGGCTCGCAACAGAAAGGGGGAGGAGGAGGTGGAGGAAGGAGCGAGGGAGGTGCTGCCCAGGGAGAGGTTATACTGATACAAGAAGTGAGCGACCCAGATTACCCTTGAGGGCTTGGGTAATTAAATGAAAAGGTAAGGTGCCTTCAAGGGAATTCGTTTGAACAAATATCTCAACTTACAATGTGATTTTAGGAGAATCAATTAATAATTCTCATGAGAATTAAATTCAACTCAATGCAATTTGAATCAGACAGACATAACTACAAATATGACAAACATAAGCACAAGCCAGGTGTATAGAAATTGAAGTTTATCCAAGATTTAAAACAATTCATCTGATATACAGAAAATAATATCATAGGACTGCAGGTTGACACTTAATATATGTCGAAAGCAACTCAACAGAACCTATTAACGCCTATCCCAAAAGCATAGTGAAAAAACAAACAGGATGAAGCGGAGGTCGACGTTTCGGTCTCTTACAGAATACTTGACGAGACCATCTTCAGGACTGATGATAATTTGAATCTGTATATTACAAAGTGTAATCTGAAACAGAAATGTTTTCAGTTACAAAACGTATCTACTAATTCTCTTTACTTACACCTTAGCATATGCGGCTACATTTAAAACAACATGAAAAAAATTACAAAGAACATTGCACATTAGACCTACAAAGGAAACACAATATTTTAAGTTGCATTATTAATGACAATTTCTACTTATATGGCATACAGAAATCTATCTATACATTCATTACTGAAACACACAGCCTTTGTTTTCAATTTCGGCATTAACTCGAATGCATACAAAAAGTTGCAAATTGACCAACTTTATACATAACAATGTTATTTAAATTGTTAGTGTCCATACATAAGGTAGCTTTAGCCCCTAGGCGATGTTTCAAAAGGGCCTCTCCAAAAGTCAAGCGACCTGATTCTTGTATACCCTGAACGTTCATATTTAGTGGAACAGGTTGAGATAAATTAACTGAAGTACCCATGTCTACGACTAATTGACATGACGCGCCTCTGTTGTTGAAACCCCATTTTTCAACAGATACAATACTCGCTGTAAGTCATTTAATTACATATGGTTATCAACCTGTTCCACTGTATAGATAGATTTCTGTATGCCATATAAGTAGAAATTGTCATTAATAATGCAACTTAAAATATTGTGTTTCCTTTGTAGGTCTAATGTGCTATGTTCTTTGTAATTTTTTTCATGTTGTTTTAAATGTAGCCGCATATGCTAAGGTGTAAGTAAAGAGAATTAGTAGATAAGTTTTGTAACTGAAAACATTTCTGTTTCAGATTACACTTTGTAATATACAGATTCAAATTATCATCAGTCCTGAAGATGGTCTCGTCAAGTATTCTGTAGGAGACCGAAACGTCGACCTCCGCTTCATCCTGTTTGTTTTTTCACTATGCTTTTGGGATAGGCGTTAATAGGTTCTGTTGAGTTGCTTGTACATATATTAAGTGTCAACCTGCAGTCCTATGATATTATTTTCTGTATATCAGATGAATTGTTTTAAATCTTGGATAAACTTCAATTTCTATACACCTGGCTTGTGCTTATGTTTGTCATATTTGTAGTTATGTCTGTCTGATTCAAATTGCATTGAGTTGAATTTAATTCTCATGAGAATTATTAATTGATTCTCCTAAAATCACATTGTAAGTTGAGATATTTGTTCAAACGAATTCCCTTGAAGGCACCTTACCTTTTCATTCAGGGAGAGGTTAGACACACACAGCACGTTTATCTCCCGCGCCAAAAGCCCCACGCTCGCCACTGTGTGAGCTTCCCGCGACCCAGAACTCCGTCAGGTCGCACCAGCCGCTACCGTCATGGCTCTCAGCAACGGAGACACCACCAAGGTCAGTCAGGGAGCGGGAGCACGGGGCAAGAGATTCACACGCAGTGTTTATGAGCCGGGCCTGATGCCTCAGAAATGCCTGGATAAGGCCTGTCAACTAAGGCTGGCTTTTTATGAATGTGTCGCATTTCATTCTGAACGTCAGCGCCCACCGGTGGAGAAGGAGGGGTGTTCCGCGCGGGCACTGTCTGCTGGGGCGGGGGAGAGGGCTACGAGCCAAGGGACGTTTTTAACCGTCAGCGCGCGCGACCGGAGCGGCTCACTCTGATCTCAGACGTTGGGGGGCGGAATGGTGAGTTGTGTCCATTCACCTCCCGTCAGATCGACTGTCCCTCCCATTGTAGAGTCCCAGGACCTGTTTCGGCCTTGCCTCCGTAATTTCGCTGCTTCTCCTGGGGTGCTGCCATGGGCGTCCGCAGGGGAGGGCAAGAGGGGGCACTTGCCCCCCCCGGAACACCGGTCCGTCACTATTGACAGCCCCCACACACAGTGGTGTTTGTCTGCAGGGCCGTCAATTTTAAAAGCGTGAGAAAGCGCTTGCAATGACGGTCCTGCTTGATGAGCGGTAAAACTGCTGCTGAGGGGCAAGAGAGAAGATCCGGGCCTGGCTGCTCCACAGCTTGAAGCAGATGCGCACCTAGAGTCAAATTTCGGGGGGGGGGGGGCACATTTTTCAAGCTAAGGAAGAGTGGAGCTGCAGGGGCCCTAGGAAGGGGTAAAAACCATCAGTAGCAACCACTGTGATGCTGCAAATTGTAAGCTTTATGACCACAACATCCTTTTGTATATAAGGGGCCTAGTTATTTAGATAAAGCAGGATGTGCAGTGAAAGGAATGACGTTACAAATTAGTAGAGCCTTTAATGCTCTGGAAATGCTAGGTTCTCCAATCTACCTCTCTACCTCTACCTCTCTCTCTCTACCTTTCTCTCTACCTCTGTCTCTACCTCTCTACCTCTCTCTCTCTACCTCTTTCTCTACCTCTCTCTCTCTCTCTCTCTCTCTCTCTCTCTCTCTCTCTCTCTCTCTCTCTCTCTCCACCTCTCTCTCTACCTCTCTACCTCTCTACCTCTCTCTACCTCTCTTACTTCTCTACTTCTCTCTCTACGTGGCTCTACCTCTCTCTACCTCTCTCTCTACGTCTCTCTCTTTACCTCTCTATCTCTACCTACCTCTCTACACCATTCTCTCTACACCTCTCTCTCTACCTCTCTCTCTCTACCTCTCTCTCTCTACCTCTCTCTCTCTACGTCTCTCTCTCTACCTCTCTACCTCTACCTGTCTCTCTACCTCTCTCTCTCTACCTCTCTCTCTCTACCTCTCCCTCTCTACCTCTCTCTATCTCTCTCTCTCTCTCTACCTCTCTCTCTCTACCTCTCCCTCTCTACCTCTCTCTACCTCTCTACCTCTATCTCTACCTCTCTCTCTCTCTACCTCTCTCTCTCCCTTCCTCTCTCTCTCTACCTCCCTCTCTCTCTAGCGCTCTCTCTCTCTCTCTCTCTACCTCTCTCTCTACCTCTCTCTCTCTACCTGTCTACATCTCTCTACCTCTCTACATCTCTCTACCTCTACCTCTCTCTCTCTACCTCTCTCTCTCGACCTCTCTACCCCTCTCTATCTCTCTCTCTACCACTCTTTCTACCTCTCTCTACCTCTCTCTCTACCTCTACCTCTACCTCTTTACCTCTCTCCCCCTCTCTACCTCTCCCTCTACCACTCTCTCTCTACCTTTACATCTCTACCTCTACCTCCCTCTACCTCTCTCTCTACCTCTCTCTCTCTACCTCTCTCTCTCTCCCTGCCTCTAGCTCTCTCTCTACCTCTCTCTCTCTCTCTACCTCTCTCTCTACCTCTCTACCCCTCTCTACCTCTCTCTCTACCTCTCTCTCTACCTCTCTCTCTTCCTCTCTCTCTCTACCTCTCTACCTCTCTCTCTTCCTCTCTCTCTACCTCTCTCTCTCTCTACCCCTCTCTCTACCTCTCTCTCTCTACCTCTCTCTCTCCCTCTCTCTCCCTACCTCTACCTCTACCTCTACCTCTCTCTCTCTACCTCTCTCTTTACTTTTTTCTACCTCTCTCTCTACCTCTCTCTACCCCTCTCTTCCTCTCTCTCTACCTCTCTTTCTATCTCTCTCTCTTCCTCCCTCTCTCTCTACCTCACTCTCTACCTCTCTCTACCTCTTTACCTCTCTCTCCCTCTCCACCTCTCCCTGCCTCTAGCTCTCTCTCTACCTCTCTCTCTCTACCTCTCTCTCTACCTCTCTACCCCTCTCTACCTCTCTCTCTACCTCTCTCTCTACCTCTCTCTCTCTACCTCTCTACCTCTCTCTCTTCCTCTCTCTCTACCTCTCTCTCTCTACCTCTCTCTCTCTCTACCCCTCTCTCTACCTCTCTCTCTCTACCTCTCTCTCTCCCTCTCTCTCCCTACCTCTACCTCTACCTCTACCTCTCTCTCTCTCTCTACCTCTCTCTTTACTTTTTTCTACCTCTCTCTCTACCTCTCTCTACCCCTCTCTTCCTCTCTCTCTACCTCTCTTTCTATCTCTCTCTCTTCCTCCCTCTCTCTCTACCTCACTCTCTACCTCTCTCTACCTCTTTACCTCTCTCTCCCTCTCCACCTCTCCCTCTACCACTCTCTCTCTACCTCTCTCCCTCTACCTCTATCTCCCTACCTCTACCTCCCTGTCTACATCTCTCTCTACCACTCTCTCTCTCTACCTCTCTCTCTACCTCTCTCTCTCTACCTCTCTCTCTCTCTCTCTACCTCTCTCTCGCTACCTCTCTCTCTCTACCTCTCTCTCTCTACCTCTCTCTCTCTCTCTCTCTCTCTCTACCTCTCTACCTCTACCTCTCTCTCTATCTCTGTTTCTACCTCTCTCTCTATACCTCTACCTCTCTCGACCTCTCTCTCTACCCCTCTCTACCCCTCTCTCTACCTTTCTCTCTTCCTCTCTCCCTTCCTCTCCCTCTCTACCTCTCTCTCTCTACCTCTCTCTCTCTACCTCTTTACCTCTCTCTACCTCTCTACCTCTCCCTCTACCACTCTCTCTCTACCTCTACCTCTAACTCTCGACCTCTTTCTCTACCTCTCCTCCTTTACCTCTCTCTCTCTCTCTACCCCTCCCTCTCTCTCTATACCTCTCTCTCTACCTTTACACCTCTACCCCTCTCTACCTTTCTCTCTTCCTCTCTCCCTTCCTCTCCCTCTCTACCTCTCTCTCTCTACCTCTCTCTCTCTACCTCTTTACCTCTCTCTACCTCTCTACCTCTCCCTCTACCACTCTCTCTCTCTACCTCTCTACCTCTCCCTCTACCACTCTCTCTCTCTACCTCTACCTCTCGACCTCTTTCTCTACCTCTCCTCCTTTACCTCTCTCTCTCTCTCTACCCCTCCCTCTCTCTCTATACCTCTCTCTCTACCTTTACACCTCTACCTCTCTCTCTACCTCTCTCTCTACCTATCTCTCTCTCCCTACCTCTACCTCTACCTCTCTCTACCTACCTCTACCTCTCTACCTCTCTCTCTCTACCTCTCCCTCTACCTCTCCCTCTACCTCTCCCTCTACCTCTCTCTACCTCTCTCTACCTCTCTACCTCTCTACCTCTCTACCTCTCTACCTCTCTACCTCTCTACACCTCTCCACCTCTCAACCAGTTGAATTCCGGGAAGCCCAAACCATCAGTATTTCAAATCTGCGCATGAAACGTGGGTAGGATGAGCTGTGTAGCTCAGAATGGGATGCTCTTTTTACATAATTTGTATTTAATAGAATTGGGAAGCAGGAGAGCAGTCTCACAGTTGAGATAGGGATTAACATACACTGGTGACAGCTTTTAAATTGGCTTTAAAACCATTCAAAGATGGCTGCAGCATCTACGTGGGATGTGGTGGACTAAGTGGCAGCCGAAGCCATATAGCACTGCTTGTCTTTTAAAAAAAAACAGCATTGACATAGCCAATAGGTCTCCCCTTTGCGACCTTATAAGTGTTTAGTTATCCAGTACAATATCCTTGGTGCAACAACATCAAGTGTTGCATGGCTAAACACTTATAAGGTCCCAAAGGCGAGACCTATTGGCTATGCCATTGCTTGTTTATTTTTTCCTCTGTTTCATTGTGGTTGCCAGGTAATCTGCTGTGAAGCCTTACATGATATTTCTCCCACCCCATGGGTTTCTTTTGTTATTTAAGCTCTTTTGTTTTATTAGATTTTTTATTTGTTTATTTAATACTTGTGCTCAATTATGTCGGAGGATGGTGATGAAGTAAAAATGTTGCCCCCCCCTGGAAAAATTTCTGCGGACGCCCATGGGTGCTGCTATCGTACTGTCGTCACCCTAAAGATCACTCAATCGGCGGTTTCTCCCACCACTTTGGCTAAAAGTTGCTTAGCTCGCGAGCTGGCGTTTAAAACCGTCTTGTGAGTGGCTCGCGCGAGCCCACGCACAGCAGTGGCATGCGAGAACTGCTTCCGGGAGACACATGTTTATCTGTCTCCCTGTGGATAGGTGAGCTAGTTGCTCTACCTAATCAGATGTGAAACGCAGCTTCAATTGTAGACAGGTCTTCTGGGAGACGTACTCTTTTGCAGGAAAATATCGTGACAGCGTCACGGGAAGGCATGCTACTAATATTTGACACGAGACTCTCCAGCCTCTTTGTAATGTGCGCACCGGGACCTGATGGCTCGCTTGGGATAGTGCTGCCAATACTATGAAAACTCCTTACGAGCAAGCAGCCTCGTTAAATGTGGGGGGGGAATTAAAATATTATTTTCGTTTTTGGCCTTCATCCGTCATTCTTTTACTACTAGGCCAGGTGTTCTTATCTAGGGTTGCCACATGGTTGGGTAAATAATAGGGCCTGAACTGTCAAAATATATAATTTCACGCTGTGTGTGTTCACCAGAAGCAGTGTTGATTGTATACATCAACACTGCTTCTGGTGAAAACAATCAAAACAGGTTAGACTGAGGTGATATCACTCGTATAGGGGCACGGTATTGATCAAATTGCATGTCCTCAACTAAACACTTAAAGGTAGTCAAATAAAAATAAGGCTTTGGGATGTAATCAGAGGTAGGTACCTCTAGAAAAACAAATGTCATTTTCTTTGTGTATGTTCCCGGCTAAAAATAATCCCCATAGTTTTGAAGTGCTAATCGCAGGAATCCAGAACGAAATGGTAACAAAGTCAAAGGTAGCATCATTTATCCATGTCCAGACTAAGTTTGAATTTTCTTGGATAATATGTGAAGTTTATGCTAGCATTCAATCAATTCAACCCTGTAAGGGCTGGAGTGATAACAGGTGGAATAACGATTGGTAAACTCTGGCGAGTTATGGAACAATATGATTTAAATTTAAACTTTTTGAGACAACTCACACAAGCTGCTTCCTTGCTAAATTATGTTTTCAAGCAGTGTGCGTGTGAAGTCAGTCTGAAGCACGGAGCCTTTCACGAGATCGTACAGGTGGGACCGTGACTATTGACGTTTGTCTCATCAGCTGCTTCGATAACGCCACGGCAGCAAAGAAATTCCACGGACATAAAAAAAGTAACGCAGTTCCCATGACCAGCATTTTACAGTTTCTGCCATCGGCCCCCAGTAGCTCGTTTACCGGTGGTGCCGGTGAAAAGTAGACGGGGTGGCACTGGTAACCTGTGGTCTGCGACCCCCTTTCAGGAAGTCTGCTACTGTTTAGAAAAATAAGTATTAGATTAATAACTAACATTCACATGAATGCAATTTTTTTAAAGGCTGGGTAAATGTTGAATTTGAATGTGGAGGCTAAATATTCAGTTGATTCCTTAAGCTTAATTTGTGAGACCAGCACAAGGGCATACAGTGATATCGACAATTGGCTTCAATTAAAACTCTATCATGCACTAACGAAAATAAAGTTCATTAGGAATGAGAAAGGCACAATGATATGCTAGAGTCTGGCATGTTGCTTTGTCTTTTAAACCAGATTTTGAAAATATGCAACCTAAACAGCACAATAGAAATTTAGAGGTTTGTGTATTTTGTTTGAGAGTAGAAAGAACAGTTGCATGGAACTCTGGTGTTTTTGTGCTACTACTCTGATAACTCCTCTTGTTGAGGCTCTGGGCGTGGATGACTATAAGCTGGCTCTGCCATTGTATGTTCAGTCCTAGGGGTCAGGGGACGATGGCTGCTGCTAGCTGTGCAGAACAACCCCCTGCCAGACCCCTGCTTAGAGGCCTGCTCAGGCTTCACTGTCGCTCCTTGCATCCCTGAATAACCTTTTACTGCAGCATTTCCGATCTGAAATAATGTGGTGAAATATGCCACCAGGGGACCTGTGACCTCAGCAGCAGGTACCACGTCCAGTATTAATGGCTTCTATTTCTGACTCAGTTGGTAGATTGAAAAGGCTCGTGTGTTTACAGGTAAATGTTTCCTTTCTGCTCGAGAGCTGAGAATGATTCTCCCCATATAACGGTGGAAGAGAAGATATCTTTTCTGATGTATCTGCGTTACCTATCTGTTTAAAGGTTAATGCCTTTCACTTTTTACACAATGCCTTTCACTCACTAGCCCCTTCTGTTTTTAGGTTTGGCACTGTAAATACAACACATATTGCATTACAAATGCTATAGGTGTCACATTTGCGAAAGTTAAAACTATTGGCATTGTAAATGACAAAGCTATTAATTTCGCTATTTTCAAAACCAACACATAAATAAAAACGGTGTCATTTACAATACCAATGGCTCAAACTTTCCTAATGCGAGACCTATTGCATTGCAAATGCTTGTTGCACACAGCTGTCACTTTATAAAATAATGCATGCTGGTGTCCAAAGATTTTCTCAAAGCCAGCAGACAGCACCCACGAATGTCAGGATTGCCGGATAGCAAGGATGCGTAGTCTGGATTCCAACTCACACATCATTCTTCCACCACCAGGTACTCTGCCCCTTTATTTCACACCTGTGGGTTCTTTTTAGGTCACGCCTAGCAGAGCGCATGTGCTCCTCTGCAAGGCAAGGTGTTTCTCTGGTCCCAGTGGTAATTCCTCATTCTCAGTCCTCTAGACAGTGCTGCTAGCTGCATTCTCTGGTCACAGTGGTAATTCCTCATTCTCAGTCCTCTAGACAGTACTGCAGCTGCTTCTCTGGTCCCAGTGGTAATTGCTTATTCGAAGTCCTCTAGGCAGTGCTGCTAGCTGATTCTCTGGTCTCATTAGTAATTCCTCATTCTAAGTCCTCTAGGCAGTGTTGCTAGCTGCTTCTTTGGTCTCATCAGTAATTCATCATTCTATGTCCTCTAGGCAGTGCTGCTTGCTGCTTCTTTGGTCTCATCTAAGTCCTCTAGACAGTGTTGCTAGCTACTTCTTTGGTCTCATTGGTAATGACTCATTCTAAGTCCTCTAGGCCGTGCTGCTATCTGTTTTTCTGCTCCAGGCGGTAATTCCTCATTCTAAAGCCTCTAGACAGTGCTACAGTTGCTACTCTGGTCCTGTCGGTAATTCCTCTTTCTAAATCCCCTAAACAGTGCTGCAGCTGCTTCTCTGGTCCCAGAGAAAATTACTAATTGTTAGTCCTCTAAGCAGTGCTGCAGCTGCTTCTCTTGTCACAGTGGTAATTCCTCATTCTAATTCCTCTAGACTGTGCTGCTAGCTGTTTCTCTGGTCCTGTTGGTAATTCCTAATTCTCAGTCCTCTAGACAGTGCTGCAGCTGCATTCTCTGGTCACAGTGGTAATTCCTCATTCTCAGTCCTCTAGACAGTACTGCAGCTGCTTCTCTGGTCCCAGTGGTAATTACTTATTCGAAGTCCTCTAGGCAGTGCTGCTAGCTGATTCTCTGGTCTCATTAGTAATTCCTCATTCTAAGTCCTCTAGGCAGTGTTGCTAGCTGCTTCTTTGGTCTCATAGGTAATTCATCATTCTATGTCCTCTAGGCAGTGCTGCTTGCTGCTTCTTTGGTCTCATCTAAGTCCTCTAGGCAGTGTTGCTAGCTACTTCTTTGGTCTCATTGGTAATGTCTCGTTCTAAGTCCTCTAGGCCGTGCTGCTATCTGTTTTTCTGCTCCAGGCGGTAATTCCTCATTCTAAAGCCTCTAGACAGTGCTACAGTTGCTACTCTGGTCCTGTCAGTAATTCCTCTTTCTAAATCCCCTAAACAGTGCTGCAGCTGCTTCTCTGGTCCCAGTGAAAATTACTAATTGTTAGTCCTCTAAGCAGTGCTGCAGCTGCTTCTCTTGTCACAGTGGTAATTCCTCATTCTAATTCCTCTAGACTGTGCTGCTAGCTGTTTCTCTGGTCCTGTTGGTAATTCCTAATTCTCAGTCCTCTAGACAGTGCTGCAGCTGCTTATCTGGTCACAGTGGTAATTCCTCATTCTAATTCCTTTAGACAGTGCGGAAGGTGCTACTCTGGTCCCGCTGGTAATTCCTCATTCATAGTCCTCTAGGCAGTGCTGCAGCTGTCTCTCTCTTCCCAGTGGTAACTCCTCATTCTCTGCCCTCTCAACTCCTCTAATAAAAAATAATATAATTTACAATGCCAAGAGCTCTCACTTTCACAAACGCGAGAGCAAATAAAAAAATATATATATACTAGCAGCCCGTCCCGACCTTGTCCGGAGCAATCAGGCTTCCCCGACCCCCGCCTGCCCCGACATGACCCCCCGCCTGCTCCGACATTGCCCAGCAGCCTGGGCCCCCGGCCGCTCCGTCCCCCGCCTGCCCCGACCCCCGCCTGCCCCGACATTGTCCCCTGGAGCCTTTCCTCAGCCGATGTAAATTGTACCCTTCTGTTTTGTTCTAACTCCCCGTCCCCCGCCTGCCTCGACCCCCGCCTGGCCCGACATTGTCCCCCGGAGCCTTACCTCAGCCGATCTAAATTCTATCCTTCTGTTTTGGTGTAAGTCCCCGTCCCCCGCCAACCCCGACCCCCGCCTGCCCGACATTGTCCCCCGGAGCCTTACCTCAGCCGCCGCTCCTCAGTTTACCGCTCCTCCTCCTGTTTTGGTGTAAGTCCCTGTCCCCCGCCTGCCCCGACCCCCGCCTGCCCGACATTGTCCCCCGGAGCCTTACCTTAGCCGCCGCTCCTCATTTCACCGCTCCTCGCCGCTGGTCACCGCTCCTCCCGCCGGTCCGCTGCTCCCCACCTCCTCCCCCGCGCCATGTCCGTTGCTCGTCACCGCTCCTCCCCCGCGCCATGTCCGCCGCTCCTCCTCGCGCTCCTGGACGCCGCACCTCCCCGCGCTCCTGACGTCAGCACGCAGGTCGTGGCCGGCGCTACTTCGAGGGGACTACTTTTTTAAAAATTTTACTTTTTTTAATATAACGTATTTTTTAACTTTATATAGCCTATGTCCATCTGCACACCCTGAGGATTACAACGATGTATCGGCTGTGTGGATTGGCGCTGTGGTTCCCGAGTTTACCCGCCTCAAAGCCTCAAAGTTCTTCCTTTATAATAGTAGTATAGATCATCTATCATTACAAATCTATACTACATACCACTATACTCTATGCAACAGCACTGTATCCTAACACTCTTTACTACTATCTACACACTAAACGCCACTATAGGGTGAGACCTTTTGGCATTGCCAATGCTTGTTTCTTTTTACAATGACGGACTCTGAGCACAAAAAGACATCAAACTGTGCTGACTAGGTAATGTATTTCTTTCCATTAATTTTCCTTTGTCACTAAATTTAAAGTCAGTTGTGGCTTTATCGCAAGCAGAATTTTACATTCTGGGACCTTCTGTAATATAGTTTCAGGTCTGAAAATCCCAGCAGGTAAAAAATAGGACTGGATGAAGACGTTACCTATGACATATGTGACATCACATTGTTACTCCTTTTGCAAAACACCATCTGCCATAGGGTACATCACTCTTTGCTCCTAGCTGTGCATCCACCTGTTCTCAGTATCCGTACATCGTTCGGTGATCACCCAATAAAAAAACCCAGTGCTCTCCTGATGCACATCAACCTGTGTTCTCTTGAAGCAAATCTTCCTGTTCTCCCATGAAGCAGATCTGCTCCCTCAAAGAACATCACTCATTGCTTCCATGAGGTGCATCATGGGAGAACAGGCATAGCCAATGTAGCTTGAACTCTAGTGCAAACATTGAAATGGGCCTCCTGGCTGCTATTTGAATTATAAAATACAACAATATTCAGGGTTCAGTGGCTCCCTCAGATCTCTGGGTGCCAGTGTCAGTGCACCTGTCTAGAGGGGGGGACATCCATGACAACGCGGTCAAAACACCGCGCTGCCATTACCACGCGTCTTTTACAACTTAAGTCGTTACCACAACTTGCACTGGAGGGCGCTCTAGACTAAGGAATAGTAGATTTACTATTCCAACACCTTCCCTGCTGTACGTAGGCTGGAGTTGGAACAGTAAATCTTACTATTCCTAAGTCCAGTACCCTACAGCGCAAGTCGTGGTAACGACTTGCGTTGTAAAAGATACGTTGAAGTTGAAGTTAAGAGACTTGTAAAGCGCTCGATCACCGTGCGGTTTCTTGGCGCTGAGATGTACCGCGATCTAAATGATCGCGTTGTAACATCATACAACCGTCTAGAGGATTACCAGCTCATTGAGATAAAATTCAGTTTTAACTTTAGTGTGAACTTGGGTTTAGGTGTTAGCATGGCCTTGTCCTTTGAAATCTGTACGAAAGACTCTGTGATGTTAAAAGCCTGGATCTCATTAACATTTTAGCTGACGTTATGGCTAGGAGAAATGCAGATTTCCAGGTTAAGTATTTTAAGGTGGACTGGTGAATTGGTTCAAATTCGTTTGACATCACCTGCAAAAGCACTATATCCAACTCCCAGGTTGTTGGTGGTGTTCTAGATGGCGAGAACACTCTGAATAGGCCTTCCCAAAACTCTGTTACAATTCTGTGTGACCACTTAGATGGTTCGCCAGGTGTCCTATAAAAAAACCAAGATGGCTGCCAGGTGAAATCTAATTGTTTAATTGAAGCATGTGTGAGTCCCAACTACGGAAGACAGTAAACTGTTTCATGAACCTCAATATGAAAAGGAAAAAACTTCATTGTGACACCACAGACAGATCTTTAAATCCATTTCGCACATACGTTTTGTTTGTTGACATAGGTCTGGCTTGTGCCAAGATATCATTACAGTCCTGCAGTATGTCTATCTTTCCGAATTGATTATGCTCAGAAGCCAGGCTGCTAATTTTAGAGACTGTGGATTAGGGTGGAGAGTTTGGTCACAACATCTGGACTAGAGATCCAGTCTCAAATCCAGCAGAATGGGTGATTCCTGCACTAGTTTTGGCAGAGCTGATAATCAATGTTGGCTTGATCAAGTGGGAGTTATGAGGATCAGCCTGCAGGGTTCTCTTTTAATCTTGGTGATTTCTTTTAGCAGAAGGGAAAGCAGCCAGAAGATGCAGACAATATCCTGTACCATCCTATTGAAAAAGCATTCCCCCACAAGTTTGGTTTGGGGTGTCTGTTTGCATTTGAGCAGCATTTCTCATTGCTCTTTGTCACTAAGACATCTACTTTTGGTTTCCTCCAAATCTGGAATATTTCTTTCAGAACGTTGTCCTTCAACTCAGATTCATGACACTCCTGTGCCATTGTGCTGAGGTAATCTGCTTGATTGATGCTCGTGCCTGGGAGATGTTTTCCTGTAAAGGTTATTTTGTTGGAATTGCCCATTGCTATAGTTTTCTGCTTCTTATGACAGAATTTGAGAATGCGTCCCGCCTTGTTTGTTTTTACAAAGCACTGTGCTGGTGTCGTTTTATCTGACCAGCACCTCGGAGTTGTAGATTTGTGGGAGGAACGGGTGGTATTGCCCTTCTGACAAATCTGAGCGTGAGTACTTTTATGTGTGAACATTTCTTTTGTGGTATCCGCGTTCTTCTGGCGGATAGCTCTTGGAGGGTAGCTCTACATCCTTCCATTGAGGCATCTGAGATGACCACAAGTTAAAGCTGTAGTTGAAGGAATGTAAGTCCTGTATTTTTATTATCCTGTGATAACCTACATTGGATTTTTTGTTTCACTTTTGCAGTTATCGCTATCCTGTTCTTGAAAGAGTTGGATGTTTCCGAATCTATGGAAGAACAAATACTGGAGAACTAATCTCCTTCTCCGCACCACCTACAATACACTGTGAATAACCAAACGTGGTACGCCATAGTATCAAATCCACAAACAGAGGCCTTGGCACTTTTCAGAAGCACTGAAATACCAGCACAAGGACCTTACAAGGAGATGGGGCGAACAGCAATGCTGACAGTAGTTCACCCGAGATCTCTGGGAATGGGTCCAATATATTACTGCAATAAGGATGAAGGATCCAGACTTCAGGTGACACTCTTGTAACATGCAATACAATTCAGCTAACCACAAAAGGAAGTTCAAGGATATGTCTTTGGTGGGGAAACCAGAGAAATCTGCCTTGGTAGCCATATATCTTGATTTTCATAAGGTTGGTGATAGGTTTAGGAACCTCAGGTACACAGGCGTAGTTAAAACAGACCTTTTCGAAGAACTTCTGTGATGGGGTGGAGATCACTTGTATCCCAGTGGGCCTGCCGATAAAGGGTAGACCAGTAAAACATGATCACCTCTAGAGCACATGCGCCAATTGTGCCCCCCAAGTTTACATACCAAACATTCCTACTATAGCCGGCACAGCTGGTATAGACAATGATGTTCTTCAGCTCTGGAGATTTGAGTTTGAGATGAAGAAGGCCGACAGGACATCTGAGCATGAAAAGCTGCAGTTCCACCAAGAGAAGTCCCTGCTTTAGAACCTTGCATGAGGTAGGGTCTCCCGGGCTACTGCTCTAGCTTCTGCTACCATTCCACCATCCGCATGTCTCCAAGAGATTAGAGGGGAACTCTACTATTGGGTCTAGTGTTCATAGGTAAACACATTTGATCTTATATCTAAGATGAATAAACCGCACAAAGAAAGAAGAGAACGGAGCACTTGTACTGGGCAAGCCTCTTCTCTGTAAGAATAAGGCTACACTGGAGTTGGTTGAGAGTGAGCAAAAGAAGTTTGTAAGTATTAAAGGTGCCATATTAGATGTTGACTGTCGGGTATAACAAATGTTTTAGATTTAAGTGCAGATGCAGTAAACAAATTTGCAGAGCTACATGCACCGGGGTTTCGTAAAAGACTGAGTGGCAGTGTAAAGGGAAAGAAGATAGTCACTTATGATATGAATTTTATTTTACCTGGGAAGCCACCTTTTAGTGTTTGTCAGTTGAGCTACAGGAACACTTGGCTCATTTCTACATTGTTGACCTACAACAACGTGCAAGGATTGTAGAAAAGTGTTTACACCACTAATAGAGAAGCTGATGAACACTCATAGTACAAGAAAAAGCTACAGAAGTTCAAACTTTCAATAATGGCAGTACCTATTATCAGGCTGAAGTCAGGGCTGACTCAAAATATCAAATTGGCACAGGGGGCTCACCTCCCTGTACACGGGATTGTGTTACAAATGCAGATGTGCTCTATATAAACACCAATACTATAATTTAAAAAAAAACATTTATCGCTTCCAGTCACCATAGTGCAAGGGTGCCTGTGTTACAGGCAGGATTGTTCTTACTCAGGAAGAGGCACCATCCTGCACATAAACAATTCTTTGAGGCATTTTCCTCTTTCTAAGTGTGCGACAGAATGCAGCACATGTGGAAATCGGAAACAACCGGGAGAAATAAACATATTTCTCCTTGTTACGTTTCACTGGGAAAGGCGTAGCATTTTGACACATTCCCAGGTTTACTACCTTTCGTACATCTGGGACTGCACAAAAATCTCTAGGTGGAAGCTCGGGAATGCCCATATTCTACCCATGGAATGCCTCCTTTGTTGAAATATAAAGTTACGCAGTGCAAGCCGCTGTGTCACATTACATCCTTCAGGAAGTGATGCAAAACAGTGCAAATCGCTCTTTATGTGGCTTTGTAAAGATTACTGAAGCCTTTGCGTGGTGACGCAAGCACAATGCAAAGGCTTCATCAATCTGAGCCTTTTACTCTGCCATTATCTCCCTGTTACTGAAACTTTCTCTCTGGTACACACTATTCATTTCTGTTGTGCTACCTGTCAATATCACATCCTCTTTGTAACTATGTCCATGTTTCTTCTCTCAAACCTTCCATGCTTAAATCCCTCACTCAAGCCTACCCTCTGTACTTGGCACTGTCGGAATTGTGGGTACGTGGCCTGTTATTCCTATTATATGTATGAGTATGCAAGTCCCAGAATACTAGTGGTGGAGATGAAAAGCTAAACCCGGCTGAAGCTTTTCTGGTTAACAGTGCAAAGCTGAGTTAAGGGAAGGAGTGCACTATTTTTATGTTGGCATCACCGACTTCCCTTAATTTAACAAACAGACAAATATAGATGAATTTCAGGAGCAGTTCAACTCCTCAGTGAGTGCAATTACACATATCAAAAAAACACATACCCAGGACTTGAAGATCCAACATAGTCAACGATTTTTATTGAGGTACAAATGAAGTGCAGAGCTCGACTGCAGCCAAACTTTCGTGACATGTTTTGCACTTAACTTCATCAAAAAAAAGTGTCTGAAAAGCCTCCTTCCAGACTTTATGTGTGAACTCAACTGTCTACCCCTTAGTCATGTTAGTGTTCTAAAAAATCCATTATGGAAGGAAAATAGCAGTCTCAGGGATGCAGTGGTCGAAGTGGGGGAAAAAAGTAGGGCGGAGAATCAGAGGGTGGGAAAAACCCGAGGATTGGCTCAGTGGGCGGAGTCAGAGGTGTGGCCAGAAAGAGCACAACATCCCAATTTTTAGAATTTGTTTGGCCTTTCACTGACCAGTTACAACTTATTACATTATTAAATGTAACCAATGGGTACTCATGTTTATTAAAGGTTTAATATGAGTTGTTGACATTAAAATATATTCACAAAGTGGGATACATTTCCAATCACAAAGTGTCCCAAATAAGATCAAAGGTGGTATCACAAGCCATTTGTCTCCGAGCCATGCAGTTTCTGTCATCAGCACTTCTCCTCCCTTTTTCCGCAAGAGCAATTCAAACATGAATGGCAAAATATCTTAGTTTGTAAATGTTTTTCACATAATTATGGCTCTGCCATATTTGCCGCATAATACATAATCCGTTGCATAATCTGATGATTTGAACTAATAAATTGTTTGTAGCTCAAACAGATCCAAAGTTACAAAAAAATGTGACTTGTGTTGCTGCGAAGTGTAGGGCCCTATGCAAAGGTTGACTGGTAACCTTTCTCACTGTTGCATTTGTATGTTACACTGGTACTAATGAGGCAAAATATTTCCAGAGACTGTTAGTATGTATAAAATTGTCAAAATAATACAGTATCGGGAAATATACAGCATTACACTGCAGCCTTTTCTTTTGCTGCATAATTTGGTCAACACTGCGGCATCATTTTGTTCTCTATTGCTGCATAATTCTACTGCCCCCAAAGCAGGCAGCAAGGTGCTTGTGCATAAAGGAGAGAGACTGGGAAGTTTGTGAACTTAGTTGGGTGTGTGTACAAATCTTACATTGCCGATCCCTGGTGAGTGGCAGCTACTACTGCTAAAAAAAGGCCAATGGAGGTACCAATGGGTGATGTGGACTGGCCTTAAGGGTCCTGTGACCTCAGTGACAGAGTCACTGTTGCTCTAGGTTGTGCTGCTTCGTAGCCCTGACCACAAGACTGGAGGTGAACTTCAGTATGGATTGTGATGGACAGGTCTTCAAGGTTAATCCACACTTGCCACCACTAGGGTCCACCTGCTGGTGCTAAGATTCCAGGGCTTCTAAGATCTAGCAAGGCCTTCTGAGGTCTAGCATGGAAATGTGTTCCCTCTGAAGAGGGTTCCGGTGAACTGGTCATGAAGGCTGAACCTGGTTCCCCAGTTCCAAATTCGGCAGCTCTAGCCATATGGCCACATCCTCTCCCCCACTGAACACCATACTGCCCCTCAGAGAGAAATTCCCACTGCCTTCAGCAGTAACCCAATTGTTCAGTGCTATAAACACTTGGTTGTGACTCATTCAAATTATGCACTAGACAAGAGTAATATGCTGCCTGAAAAAAAATAACATCTTGGAAAAAGCAATTACTCATAGGGAATGCAAGATTAAGTAAAGCGTGTGAAATGTGCACAGGAACACTGTGGTCTTAACAGGGTGCAACAAGGAGAAATGTGTTATTTCTCCTTATTTTTGCAGTTTTTATGTGTGCTGCATTGTGAAGCACACATAAAAACAGCAACATGCATCCATCATTGTTTATGTGCAGGAAGGTGTCCTTTCCTGCACATAAACAATCATTAAAAAAATTATGAGTTGCAACTTCTATATGTGCTGCACAAACCAGCACTCATAGAAGTTACAAATCACCAATTAAGATGGTTTATGTGCAGGAAGTGACGCCATTCTGCAAATAAACAATCATTCCTCACAACGCAGGTATCCTTGCACTATGGTGCAAGAGTGACTGCCTTAGCGCTAGACAGCTGAAATTAGCGCCAGCGCAGGGGGAAACGCAGGGTTGCACCTTATTGTTGTAAATACAGTGCAGCCCTGCGTTTCAGAAGTGGTGAAGCACGGTGTTAAGCCAAGAAGGCAAACACCACGCTCTGTCACTTCTTTGTAAATATGCCCCGTGGTTTATAGGAAGATGAGAAAACGAAATTAGCCCTTCACAGGCAAACTCTTTAAAGTGGCACTAATGTGTTTATAACAAAAGGCTAATGTGTTAGGGTGTGAATAAAACCAATCTGACCACTTAGCAACCACTCTGGCTTGCTTTATTTCGTTATTTTTCGTATTTGAACCCTTTTACTCTCCACCTCGAGGCTGCACTTTGGAATAGAAAAATGTGAGAAAAAGACATTTCCAGCAAAATAGTTTTTTTTCTTTTATTTGATCCATTTGCAGGGGAAGAAATAAAGGAGAGAGAGGGTAAGAGCCATTTCTTAAAGTCACGATTTTCAGCAACTGAGAAGGAACGAGACAGAGACAGAAAGAGAGGGAATAAGAGGAAAAAAAAGAGAAAGAGATGGGGCGACTGCAGTGGCAGAGCAAAAGCAGGCACTGTCCTTGTCTTTTCTGGGCAAGAAGGAAGAGAGACAGAGTCCTTTTCCTTCTCTGCCCACCCTGCCCGTCCCCGGTCGCTCACAATGGCGCCGAACCTTATCTATTGTCTTACATTATTTCTGCCGCCTTGGGACGCATGTCTGAAAATAGAAAAGTAGGGGAACGGATTGCATAAAATGAAAGAAGTAGGGGCATGCCATGCCCTTCAGATCCTGCCCACTTCGACCACTGCTGGAATGCTATACACAACCGGGAATCCACCCGAGCTAGGCTCAAGCCATTCACGGCACACCCACAATAGCTACAGAGAACTGGTGATGGTTAAGTGAGCACCCTGAAAGTGAGCTGAGATGGTTACTACAACTGAGGCAAGCCAACCCACATGGAGAGCGATTGTCTCAGGCTGACTGCAGCCCCTGAGATATCCACCCTACTGTTTCATCTAGAGGTAGACTGAAGAAGCCTGCCCCTGAGGCAGAGATGGTATCTGTAGATGGATGGGCATGAGTGAAGGAACTGTGCCTATGATCTCTCCCAAAAGCCACTCTTTGGTATAACCCATCTATACGAAAGGCACAAATCTGACCTGAATGAATGACACCAGTGGTAGCCAGACCAGGTTGAAGTGACAGGCTTTTGATCTCTCTAAAGTGGATAAAGGGATCGGGAGCAGAATCGCAGTGAGGTTGTACACAATCTCCATACCTCCGACCAGGCACACCATGGGATTAGCATCAGGCACCCCGGAGGGGTCAATATCTCCTGCGACCCGAGGTACCCCAACATTTGGCAACCTGGTGTTTGGGCAGAGATGGGAGAAATCCACAAAGAATCTGTGGGGCGTTTTGGAGACTGGCGTGGAATCAAGAGGTTGGTGTCCAGACTTGAGGACAAGGGATGCCTTTGGTGCAGAGAAAGCAGACAATCGTCAAGCCATCGGTTGTTATGTTATGTTAATTTGCATTTGTAAAGCGCCTATCACCCAGAGGTCTCTAAGCGCTGTACGAATACCGCTGAGGAACCCGTCCTGGCCTGTTCCTGTGAGGTGCCCACTCCTGGGCACCCCAAGGTGAAGCCAGGCATCCTGGCGTTGTTTGGGCCGGTGTGGAGATTAAGCAAGCTATTGCCCAGAGTTGCAGAGTGGGACCCATGATTAGAGTAGGCACCGAGGCGAGAATGATCGGGTCCGAGGACATTGAGCCCAAGACCCTGCCGCGACGGGAATTGAACCCTGGTCCCAGGCCAGACCTCTGCATCAGGGTCTGCCGCTCTAACCAGTGAGCCACACTTCTCCACACGGTTGGGAACATAGATATTCTCTGCTACTCAGCTTGCGGTGCCTGCCAACCAGTTTAAGTGCTCCAGCAACCATGAAGCGGCAACAGATAATGCAGAAGAAGGTTCCAAAACTTTGGCACATGTGCAACGGGAATCCAGAAGACCACACAGAGGTCAGTTCACTGAGCAGACAAGACCAGTAAGAGCCAGGCGTGCCAACAATCCTAACAGCCATCAACTACACAGCAGCAGGTCTCTGGCAGCTCAATCATAAAGGCCCAAGACCCAACAAGGAGTGAACCCCACCCGGTTCAATGTTTTACCTCGCGGAGACAGATAAACACAGAATTTCGATGCACGACAGGAGTATTTAAGCATAAGAGTCAAGACAGCGAACCCCTCCATAACCAATTAATCATAGCGTCATTTCAGGTGTGAAAAGGAGCACTAGAACAGTGATGGGAGAGATGAACCTAGCATTTAGCCCAAGAGTTAAGGGTCTCACCAGCAGTTCCCGGCGGGCCCCTTGACTGACATCCAACACAGAAGGGTGAACTGTGAGCCTAGCCCTGGCCACAGGCACCACTAAAATCTTCAGCAGTCCTCATTGGCAGAACAAGAGACTAGCAAACTCTGACCCTCGGTGGGAGGTGGTGACAGATTGCCCGGCACTGAGGGACTAGGGCAGCCACATGTAAATTCAGACGATCCCCTCACCCATACTGCTCCCGATACACGCTTAGGGTCCCAGGTGGCAATGGTGTTCAGTAAGAATTAAAAAAGACTTCATTAATAAAGACATGCTGTCTAAATCACATGTGCATGAGCCTGATCCGCCACACGCTCTAAGCCAAACTCCCCATACAGAGAAGACTAACGGCCACATGCATCAACCTATTTAGGAAGTGCAAACGGTGCGAATCGGTAAATTTGCCCGTTTGCACTTCCTAAATACGTTTTTGGTTCGCATTTTTTTGCATTCTCTAAAAAATGCGAATGCATTTAAGGAATCGCATTTGCGCGATTCCTTAAATGCAATGCATCAATTTTTAAAAAAATGCGAATTTTGAATTAGGAAGTGCAAATTAACACGAGGTTGACCCTCGTGTTAATTTGCGAAAATCTTCGTTCGTAAAAAAATGCATTTTTAAAACTGTCATGTTACAGACACACATGTCCTTAGGACATGTGTGTGTGAAACATCCACTTAAAAATACATTTCAGGGGTGCAGGGGGGGGTCCTTTGGACCCCCCCTGCACCCATGGAATGCATGAACATTATACGAATTCTAATTTGCAAATTCGCAATTTCCATTGATTCCTATGGGCCTTTTGGCCCATAGGAATCAATGGGAAATGCGAATTAGCAAATTAGAATTCGCATAATATTTGCGATTCGGTAAAAAATGCGATTTTTACCGAATCGCTAATATTATTAGAAAATATTCATGCATCCCGTTTTGCGAATTCCAAATTGCGAATCGCTATTTTTCGCTATTTGGAATTCGCAAACGGCCGGAATGATGCATGTGGGGGTAAGTGAGCCAAACAATTTCGTGGGTGGAGCCCCTGTTGTCATGATCATTTATGGTGGAACTATATTGAGACCTTAAGGAACTGGAAGACCTCTCAGTGCTCAGAGATGAATTAAAGTTGGGCACCAAGTCCCACAGAAAAGTCTAAAACAGAAAAAAGATAGGGTCATGATGGTAATGCGAAGAGGAGGAGATGGAAACCCTGTGGCACGAAATTCTCAAATTAAAGAACTGCACAGAGGACCTACATGTTTTTCTGAAAGAGAATGGGAATCGGTTATGAAGACATCAAAGGGGTACCATGATCAGCAGAAAGGGACAACATAGAGGGCTTTATTAAAATACATTTTAAACAGGTACTCACTAGCCAAGACAAGGTGGATATTATATTGGACTATACCCAATGTAAACGCAAGAATTACTTGAGCTAACTTGGTCCTTGACATTGTAACTTGTCTACACCACTTCTGCCAGGCAAAAATAAAAACATGGAGGCTGGGAGAGATTGTGTTTGAGGACCATAAGCTGGCATTAGACCAGGACTTATCTCTCATTATTTTGCAAAAACGATGCAAATTTCATCCAGTTACAGAATTCCTAAAATCCAAAGGAATGCATTAGCTACAGATGCGGGTCACCCATTCAGGCCCATGCCACCTTAAATCACTCAGCGAAACCTGCCAGATACTTACTAGCAATGGAGGCTCCTAAATGCCTGACAATGTGTGCAGCAGAGCTGCAACCGACAACAGCAAGGAGCTCCTTGAGACCTGGTCGATGGAGAAGAGTGACGTCCACAAGGAAAGATGCAAAAACCCCAGCGAGCATTGGGGCTGCAGAGAACCAAGCTGCACTAGACCTATGAAAGGGGTCTAGCAGTCACCGAGACCCCTGAACAGGCACACCCATGATACCCCATTTCTACGTAAGCAGCAGCAAATGAACCAGGTGGACACAAAATGATAATGTAAGTAGTGCTGGGGTGGGACGAGGAGAAGGACGCGGGGGGTACAGGGAGAAGGATCACAAATACAGTGCAAGGATGTTCATAACCATAGCCGGTTGGCCTTAGTGTTCCCTTGACAAGGGCTGGACATGAACAGTTTTACGGTAACAGTGTACATTGGGGCGTTGTTGATTTGGGGTGGGGCAGCCACTCTCTGTATCTTCAGACACAATCTAGACATCACATAACCGGGGTGGTCGAACTAATGCAGGGGGCTTACAGACAGTTCAGAACATTGCGCATACAAACCTTATTATAGGCCCTCATAGATGAAATCAAGATTCTGATCTTAAGTGTCAGGGGTTTGAATGCACCTCCTAAAAGAGGGGGGAGCCTATTGTCCCTTCTTAGGAGTATTGGTTTCCAGATCAGTTTAGTGCAGGAGACCCACTTGTATAAAAAAGACTGCCACTGAATGTATTCTAAATAGTTCCCCAATAGTGCTTATCTACAGAACCCATGAGAATAGTCATAGTGTTGATCTTGTTAGCAACCTTGTTGCCGGAGGGAGTAGGTAGGTTGTAACAGACATTAAGGGCAGGGTGCTGGCCCAAAGGGTCACTAAGTGGACCACACATTCATGGTTGAATCAATTTCTGCTATAAAACACAGGTAAAGAACAATTTGTCAAAACTGCTATAATTTGCATTTTGCACTTTTCTGATAAAGACGTCATTATTGGTGGGGATCTCAATCTTGTGATGAGCAACAAGAAAGACAGATCCACACACCAAATGGGCAAGTAGGGTCAATATCAACAGGTGGAGGCATGGTTACACCAAACAGGTCTAATATATGCAACGGGGACTACATCCTACTTAATCGTCCCAAGCCCTGGCTGAGCTCCATTGGCTCCCAGTTGCGCAGAGGGTGCAATTCAAATCAATATGCTTAGTTTTCAAAGCTCTGCATGGCATTGGGCCCAGGCCTTTGCAGAGCAGATTTGAATTGTATGCCCCCCTGCGAAATCGTTGCTCTTCCTCAGCCAAACTGGCGAGAGTACCTAAGTTCAGAAGAGTTAGGTCTGGTGGGAGAGCTTTCAGCATCGCGGCATCCTCGATGTGGAACAAACTCCCAGCTGACCTCAGACAGATAGAAGACCTGTTGCTATTTAGAAAGAGACTGAAGACCTGGCTTTTCCCAGGGTGTAGTTTGGGTTTCTCTTTTTCTGCAACCATCATTACACTTTAGGATAACTGATCCCACGTGCTCAAGTGCCAGGATACCCGTAGGGTCACAGTGCGCTCTATAAATTCCCGATACAATACAATACAAAACAGAGGGATTACACGCACTACTCAGTTTGGCATAAAACATATGCTAGACTAAACCACTTGCTAGCCTTACTAGCTGTAATGGGTTACTAGAGCCAAGTTAGGTGCACTTGCACTCTCTGATGACGCCTCAATCTGGATCACCCTAGGCACACCAAAAATGTCCACACAGTTGAATAACTGAAGCCTGTGATACAAGGGAGCAGAATAGAACGCTATTCAGACTGCTACCATGCTATACCACCAAGATAATAAGTGGGGATAAGCTTACACACACTCTCAAATGCACTCAGGGCAACACAGCATCAAATAATAAAGACAGGGTGGAGAAACTAAAGGCATGGGAACTCCAAGGGTCATATGTACAAGCCCCTATCGCCACCACAACATCACTTTTACCGATGTTGTGGTGACGATAGGGGCTGTGCCTTTTGTGCAAGGCAGCGTTAAGCCACTTAACATGGCTTAACACTGCCTTGTAAATAAGGCCCCCTTTCACACTATGGTTAGCGTAAAAGGGGTTGGCAGTAGGTGTTTTGTGAGTGGGCGTTCCACCGCAACACCCTTCCATTTTGTCGCTGCCCCTATGTACAAGGATGGCGTACATACGGGACATCGCCAAAATTAAGACCAGGTAAATCCTGGCCTTAAGTTGGCGAAACGAGTAGAAATGCTTTATTTCTCCTCGTTTTTGCTTTTTCCATATGTGCTGACTTGTGCAGCACACATGGAAAAAGCAATTTGCCATGGTTTGTTTGTGTACAGGAAGGCTTTTAAAAAAGTGCCATTTTGTCACTTTCATGTGTGCTGCATGAAGCAGCACACATGAAAATCATAGAATAGTATTTTAGGATTGTTTATGTGCAGGAAGGGACACCTTCCTACACATAAACAAGCCTCCTCTGCATGCAGACACCCTTGCACTATAATGCAAGAGTTCCTGTGTTGGCGCTAAGTTGCTAAACTAAGCGCCATCGCAGGGGGAAACGCAAGGCTGCCCCACATTCTTGTAAATATGATGCAGTCTTGCATTTCAGAAGTGGCGGAAAGAGGAGTTAAGCCAGGAGGACTAAGGCTTCTCTCTGCCACTTCATTATACATATGGCCCCCAGTGAGACAGTTGGAGCAGGAGTGCCTGCAGGCAGGGGTACAAAAAAAGTGGTACACATCTCATCCCATACAAGCTCAGCTTTGGGCTTCAGACACTGGCAGAACACAGTACACCTTGATCAGAGTGAAACAGAAAAATATTTAAGATGGCAACAAAGCTGGGAGGCGTTTAGCATGCAAACTATGGGCCCAAGTGGCCAAGAGTCACATTAACTCAGTCCACAAGAAGACAGATACAATACAAAGAGACAGCCCTTCCATGACTTTTATTCTAAATTATGTAGGGATTAATCAAGTCCTGAGAGGGATATGGACGATCCGTCAGATAGATTCACACTCTCATATTCTAGGGCCTTGGGGAAGCACATAGCAGTATGGCATGTAATCAGCAGTATCTCTAAACTCAAAACACAGAAACCCCCGGGGATGGATGGCTCCACAGATCCATTTTATAAGGTGTCCTGCCAAGAAGTAGCTCCCGCACTCAAACAATTGTTCAACGAAGTAGAGAGGACAGGAATGGGAATGGTAACTCGATCAATGATGAGGGTCTCTATCACTAGCCCCCCAAAACTGATAATCATACCACCCAATTTTATACTTAATATAGATGCCAAGCTCATACGGACATTCCGATTCCCTGGTTGGGCATATATATTCAACCCTGGAAGCAGTCGGAGACCTGGACAAGATTGGCTTCATCCAGGGATGCAACTGTACCGATTACACCAAAAGAATATTTCACAAAATTGACAAGGCAGGGCGGTTGAGCAGTAGAGTGATTCCTTTGACGGTGGACACTGAAAAAACATTTGGCCGCAAGCATACTACATTGCAACAGCGATGGAGTATGCTTGCTGCTAAAATATTTGGTTTGCCTGCCCAATTTAGATGTGGGCAGACCAAAGGTTTGGCTACAGCGGTGACTACCCTGTTACCGCCATAGCCAAACCTCTCCAACTGCCCAGTGGAGTAAGGGTTGTCAGGGACATGGCTATATGTCTGCACACCCAATTAAGTTGGGTGAACATATAGCCATTTTAGTGAACAGTCACAATATCAAATGTTTAATATCGAAATGGCAAAATATCGAGTTTTAAATATCGAGTGGACATGATATCAAGTCACAAAAATGTAGTGGTTCAGAATATCGAAATTCAGGTAAGAAATATCGATTTTCATAATATTGAAGTTATTAATATCAACAATTATAGTATAGTTGTTAAAAATATCGATTTTTTAATAATGTTTTAAGGGTTAGTATATGTGTTAAAAGTATGTATTATTTTTGAAATTTATGTTTGCATTTTTTTAAAGTAATGGATTTGATGTTATTTCATTTTTGCGTAATTAAATTCTGTAGCGGGTTGTGGATGTATAGGGGAATAGGGTGGGAAGTAATTTATTAATAGTAAATTAAATATGACTTTTTAGGAATTATTATTTGTTTTTAATTTAATTTTGAGTTTTAGTCTGATGCGGCTTGTGGGTTTATAGGGGAATAAGGTGGGAAGTAATTTAATTGTAATTAAGTAATTATTTATTTTTATTTATTGGTACTGATAATTATTTTAATGTTAATTAATTATTAATTGGTAATTACTTTTTAATAATTGATAATGATGTTTTAATTATTGATTAATTGATAATTAGTAGTAGGTTGAAGCTTTTATTCGATATGCAAGATATCTTGAAAGCGTACACAAATACAGCATTTAAAAAAAAAACTTCAAAAAGACATTTTAAGAGCAGTATTGAATGTACAATTAAAACAGATAAAAAGACATATGATGTCAGAATAAATTAACTAAAAAACGAATTAAACCGCTATTGACAATCTCTTGCAGCGAATCAACCAAAAATTTTTTAAAAATTTGGCTACACCACAAACAATAGGAGGGGAAGTGTCCGTCATAAGGATGCGAAGAGCTACCAGATGACTACGCGTGCCCATATTGCGACAAAGGGGTTTGAGCCAAAAGCCCCTGGGTTTAGCATAGTCCGGGCATTCAAACAATATGTGCGGTATAGACTCTGTCCTCGTGGTGCAACGGGCGCAAAAGGGGGACGTGTGGACACCCGATTTCCACTTTGACACCAGGGCACCAACTGGAAGGGAGCCCACTCTGAATTTAAAATACAATGCTCGATCAGCTGCCAGGGTAATTAGGTCCAGATATGGTTCGTAGACTACAGCATCTTTGATTGTTAAAAAGGCAGCTTGATAATTATATTAATTGTATGAATTTATTATTCAGAGCACGTTGTGTGTTTTATAGGGGAATAGGATGAGAAGTAATTTAATTGTAATTAAGTAATTATTGAAATTATTTTTGTGTATTGATTAATTTACTGTTAATTAATTATTAATTGGTAAATTGTTTTATTACTTATTAATGTTTGGCATTGAAAATTTATTTGTTGGTAATTAATTATTAATAGGTATTTCATTTTTAATAATTAATATGTATTTGTATTTATAATTAATTAATTATTAAATGATTTGTAATTGGTCATTCAGTTTTATTAATTTTCTATTGGTGTTGATAATTAATTTAAATATATTTAGTAATTAAATAATACTTTCCCTACTGTTGCACTCTCTGGAGTGGGAAAAGTAATTTTTACCCCTATGCTATCCAACACTTTCCCTACTGTTGCACTCAATGGAGTGGGAATAGCTATTTTTACCCCTACGCTATACAACACTTTCCCTACTGTTGCATTCTCTGGAGTGGGAATAGTAATTTTTACCCTCCCACTATCCAACACTTTCTCTACTGTTACATTTGGTGGCATGGGAAAAGTACATTATTCCTACCCGCTATCCAACACTTTCCCTACTGTTGCACTCACTGGAGTGGGAATAGTAATTTTTATCCCTACGCTGTCCAACACTTTCCCTACTGTTGCACTCACTGGAGTGGAAATAGTAATTTTTACCCCTACGCTATCCAACACTTTCTCTTCTGTTGCACTCTCTGGAGTGGGAATAGTATTTTTTACCCTCCCTCTATCCAACACTTTCTCTACTGTTACAGTTGGTGGCATGGGAAAAGTAAATTATTCCTACCCGCTATCCAACACTTTTCCCACTTTTCCTACTGTTTCACTCACTGGAGTGGGAATAGTAATTTTTATCCCTACGCTGTCCAACACTTTCCCTACTGTTGCACTCACTGGAGTGGAAATAGTAATTTTTACCCCTACGCTATCCAACACTTTCCCTACTGTTGCACTCTCTGGAGTGGGAATAGTAAATTTTACCCCTACACTATCCAACACTTTCTCTACTGTTGCACTCACTGGAGTGGGAATAGTAATTTTTACACCTACGCTATCCAACGCTTTCCCTACTGTTGCACTCACTGGAGTGGGAATAGTAATTTTTACCAACCCGCTATCCAACACTTCCCCTGCTGTTGCACTCACTAGAGTAGGAATAGTAAATTTTACCCTCCCCCATCCAACACTAAACATATTGAATATCGTTTAATATTATCAAGTTAACATATATATGTATTAAAAAATAAAAATGCATGTTTTTTATTTACATTAATTATTTATTAATTTTGAGTTTATTTAAGTATTTTTAAGTATGTTTTACTTAATTATATTCATTATTTCATTACTTTACATTACTTTTAAGACATTTAAAATATTTGATATTTTAACAAACTATATTATTTACAGCGATATTTTGAATTCGATATTTTTGTACCTACCTGTTTGTAGATAGAAAGTATCGATATTTTGGCAGGTCGATATTTTGCTCCTGGATATTCTGTCAGTGACCCCGCCATTTTTTTTTACTCTAGATCACTGCCAGGCAAACCTTGGGGCATACGGATAATGAAAAACGAATAATGCCACCGAGATATAAATTGGGCCCAGTGTGCTAAATGATTTAGACGCAATGTATGACTGTCCAATACTGAGATTTTCAGTTTACGTAATCCTAGGTGTTGACGATAAACTCACATACCCACTTAGGGCTACGAGGGGAGAGCTAATAACGATCCTCCTCTGAGTGGCCATACAAGTGTCCTTTGGGGCTTGGGGTAGAAAAAGGATAACCGAGCATAAATTGTGCCTCCATAAGAAATTGACATACTAGACTTTGAGAAGTTCTGCTTGACACTGGAACAAAGAGGAAAATATTTTAAAAAGCGTCGAAACGAATGCCTGATGCTTTTGGCAAACAAATTTAGCGAGCTACCTCCTTAGAAGTTTGTGGTTGTGGTCGACAACCCTGAAAGAGGCAGCAGAGACACAAATTAAAATAATAATACTGTCTGAAATGTATCTGGTGAAGTGTTTCCCTGCTGAACAATGATACTGTGCCAAATGTTACTGTTTAACATGACATTCTGCACTACCAACAACACAACTGTTCCCCCAGTTGTGCCATATTGTACAGTTTTTATATTCTTTATTAGTGAACTTTCTGGGAACCAAGTACTGTTTCTGCAATGGTTGCAAGTCAGGAATCGATTTCCAAATCTTTGCAATGTCTTAACTCTTAAAGATTTCACTTTGAACGTTGATGCAACAAAAATTAAAGTGCCAGCGATTTTTCATCCCATCGATGATCCAGATCTCCCGCCCTTACCCTATCCTGTTGCACCCAATTAAAGATCAGTGGTTAAACAGCAATACATGCTGCACAATTTTGTCACTGATCTACAACCATAGATCTGCTGTTTGACATTCTATCTTTTGGATTCCACGCGGCTCCCCCGGAGTACTCACTACTGAACAACCTGGAAGACTTAACAAGGCCTCCCTTGGTCAAGGTATCCACACTTATAGTGTTTGGGGGCTGCTTCAGACTGTGGCTTCATGTTTCCACTGACTATTTTGCCTCCTTTTTTTCGCCGCCCTATCTAAGATGGGCCTTATGAACCTCATACAGGGTCATACCACATCAAGGATCCCACACTCATGTTGCAAACTTTTCCCAAAATGTGTGTACCCAGATAGACAGAGCGCACCCTGACGCATGGTCAAATCATGCTACAACTTAATTCCGTCTTTACAATGGATTTTCAGTGCTTCCAACATTGCCTCCTAAAAACCAAATTCTCATACAAAACGGGCTTGTACGATTGAGATCTCTACATTAGCATTTCAAATTGCCTCTGTGAAAGTTTATTTTACCTCATCTGATACTTCTTGCACTTTTGCATATCAGATCTTCACTTCTCATATGCAGAATTTCCTCACAAAAGTCAACAGTCCTAGAAAATAGAAAAACATTCAAATTAACACTAGCCGTCATGGGCTCTAAATAACTTTTAAGTCTCTTCATCTTCACCAAACACTTCAACTTCAACCCTTCCTACTTTTCCTTTGATAACCTGACTCTCTGAACAATTACATTCATCTTATGAGAGATAATCTGACGGATGCTGCAAGGGATTCATCACCCCGGCAGGGCTGCTTAGAGACCATGCTATCCTGGTTGCTGTCCTGAGCACCTGTGTAACAAATCTCTCCATCTCTGAAGGTATTGTTTTGCTGGATTTGAGTCATTCCCTTTTTTAAAGAAAAATTGAATGCTTCTATCCAAGCTAACTTTAGGCCAATCATAAACTTGCTAATCTTAGCCAAAGTTCTTAAGAAGATATATACCAATCAGCTGCAGGCCTTGTTAGACAGCATTTGCCTATAACCACTCCAGCCTGGCCTCTGCCCTCCACACAGCACCAAAGGAGCAGTGCTTTTATTCTAGGATGATGCATCAGGTTCACAGAATAAAGAACTGGCTGTCTGCTAGGGATGTAGGACCTCTCTGTGGCATTTAATATGAAAGATCATGCCTTTTATGGGCAGGGTTGTTTCGTAGTTCATTCTGGCAAATCCATACTTAAGAGGCTTACCTCCTTTCTCTCCCATCATGCCTAAAGAAATTTAGTGAACCATTTAGTGCTTTAGGAGGTTACTCCTTTTATTGGGTTCAACAGGTTTCACCATTCTAGCTCTTGTTAACATCTGTTTGACTTATCTGTTTAAGATTTTTAATAACTCCTAGTTTGGGATTTAATCATAAGTCCACCATACTCAAGCCCACATCAAATGTTCAAGCTATAACACCACTATCACGAACCTTAAAATAGTATTAAGAATAAAAGTTAAAACCTGGATGAGTGAATATTTCCTTGAACTTAAGGAAAAATCAGATATCATTTGGTTTGATGCGAAAGGCAGACCTAGCCTTCCTCTCTCCCCATTCCCAGCCTTCAAGGCCACAACTTGACAGTCAATACTAAAGTAAAAGACTTACGGTTCATCTACAATGGTTACATGTCTCTCAGAGCCTAAGGAGCACAGTAGTCATCAGTTGCTACTGTCAGCCTACCAAACTAAGCCTTATCCTCCCTTTATTATTTCCCCAACACAGGACACTTGTCATGGGGCCACCTTTGACGCCAGACTTTATTATTGGTAATTGCTGCCAATTCCGGATTACCCAATAGGCAAAGTAAGCACTGGCCGATGGGCCCTACTCCTTTTAGGGGCTCTTAACAATGGATCAAAATAATATTGATTTGACCATGAAAGAAAATTACAATCAAGCTTTCTTAAATTGTTTCCAATTAATTTTTGTTTAATAACATTAATAATTGTTAATGTTTAGTTTTGTGTAATAAAACTGCTTTATTCAAATTGTCCAATATAGGGTAATGGGGAAGCCCAGTTGCGTGCAGAACCTGGGGATTTGTACATTAAGGGGACAGTGGTTCTGCCACTTATTCGCTTCAAAACAGCGTAAAACCTTCTTTCAACTTGAGACCACAGATATGATGAGCCACGTTCGATTCAGGTACAGCCCCTACAAGGGTAGACTATATGGAACTTTTAAGAATGCTTTTCTTTTGGGTACAGATGGTGACAGGCATAATTTATTTCTGACAGGTCAACCATCTAAGTTACACAAGCTGCTGTGCTGTCAATTGACATCAAGGCAGAAACTCCTTGAAGGTGAGCAGAGATGTATAGGTCTATCAACATTAAATCATAATTGTCCAACCCACGTTTAAAATCTAAAAACTCTTCATTTTTTCTTAAACAGGCCACACACATATTCAACATTTAGTCCTGAGGAAGACCCCCGCAGACGATTACACGATTGCAATATTGTCAAGGGGTCGAAACTTTGACGCTTAATATTGAGTGTAAATGATTACCCAGAACAATTGAAACTAAGTAGATAGATTGTTAGTTGGGTTGAATCATATATAAAATACCTCACACTGTGTTTAAATGTTTGTCCTGAATATATGTTCATTTGTTATGTATATAATGTGTTGTGATATGTAAATATATTCTTGTGTGTTCACTTCACATCACAACCTCAGTATTTCGGCTCAGTTGGAGCCCGTGGTACCGACGGACAGAGCGGGCCTCTTTTCCTGAGCTGTCGCCAGGTGTGGTGCGGTCCACTGCTCATAAAATACGGGTGCCATCTGCATCCCATGGATTACGGAGGACTTGAACACCAGAAAGTCTGGTTACAGAGGTTGAATTGAATTTCAACCTAGTATATCAATTAATTTATATTTCTGTTTTTCACCACGCAGTAGCAATATAGTTTCACATGTTCCTGAAGAAAGCCGAAGATTAATAATCTGTATGGCTGAAACGTGTAGACCTAGCTAATTCATCATCACAGTTATTTTGTTAAAACTGCTTTCGCACTGGTTTTAATGTGGATAACAAGAGATATCTATTAAAGTTTTTTTCTCTCGCTATCCATTTGTAATATCACTTTCACTTCAATGCACTGCGCCCATCACTCCTACATCATTTATTTTTCACATCTGATGAGCCCCTAGAGAGCTTTCTCTCTCCTGCTTGTTTTTCGCATGACTTTGACAACATCCGTGAGCTCCCCTCTCTGCTAGAGAGGGTTGTAGCCCTTGGTCACACTAGCGTGTGACTAGGAGGAGACACAGATGATGAAGCATGTCACCTTGGTGAGTGATAGGAATCCGACCTTTTTTTAAGGATTTTCCTTTTTAGGGTCCCCTCTATTGAGGACTGTCCTCGCCTATTAACAACATTACAGTTTTTTAGGTCTTGGTTGACTCCTCAGACCCATGGTTTTCTTTTTGTTTGTCAGGGTAACACCTCAACATGATCGATTGGATTTATCCCTAGGTGAGATGATGTCACCGTAATGCTTCAGAGGTCAATATAGTTTCAAAGACTTGGCTGATCTACTGGGGAACAGAGAAACAGTTCAGCTTGAGGTATTTTCCAAAAGCATATGGCATTGTGTCTGGCTCAGAGCCCCATAGAAGTATCAAGTTGCAAGGTAAAGCGCCCCAAGGTGAAGCTGACAATAAAGAACGCATTTTTGTATATGAGACACAACTGCGAAATACGAGGCACACCTGAAAGACCTAAACATTGATGTACTTCCAGCTCCGTGTACTTTACTCATTCTTCTGCATATGTATTTTATATATTTCACCCTCTCTAAGTGAGTAAATATGAGTGGTATTCTCCTCGTCGGATAAATGTTGAGCACAGGCCACGTCCTTGTGATTAAAACTAGAATTACAAATACACTACCCGAGAATAGTTTTTGTAGTCCTTTATTTGACCCACATTCCTGTCCCCCTCCTTCTTCATTACACCTGTTGAGACCTTCCCTTTCCCTTGGTAATCCACCATCCTGTAGTGCAAAGGTCTTTCTACCTCGTTTCAGCATTCAATCAGGCCACACCTTTAGTTCTCCTAGGTTAGAGGGTGTGATCGTGTTACCTTTAAATCAAGCTAGTCCCACAGGGCGACCCTGTGGCCAATTGCTTCCCAGTATGGCTTTCCAAATTGTTCCACCACAACCCCTCCTTCCCCAACCCGCTCCACCGTAGTTACATAATTTGTGTCCATAACAGTGCTTTAAATGGGCCGCCCGTACTAAGTACCATCACTTTCCTATTTTAAGAGAGAGAGTACATGCACATCTCAAGAGAGACTTAGGGGAAGATTTAAAAGAAAGAGACACATCTGTAGAGATGCATCACTTTTCCTGCGCCACCCGGAGAATCCCTTGCGCCACCATAGATGCGCTGTATTTAAAATACGTGTAACTGCAACAAATGATGGACAGAATGCTGAATGATTCAAACATTCTTCCCCCGTCCAGAGAGCTGGGTTAAATCCATTGTTCTTTTGTCCACTACGCCACCCCAGTTTGGACCCACCCATATGCAAATCAGTCTTGGCCCTGTGCCTCTTGCAAACAGTCCAGACCGAACTGCCAAGCCAGGTCCTCCCTGGACCTGAAACAAGCATCCTGGGACTGGTTTCGGGGTATGTCACCCTTCATCAGTCAGGCTAGTTTGAATCCAGTGGCACAGTAAGCAATGGACCCACATTTGGGCATACCCATCCCACTTAGGGCGAAAAGTGTAACTGCAACAAATGATGGACGGAATGCTGAATGATTCAAACATTCTCCCCGGTCAAGATATATAAGTTAAATCCATTGTTCTTTTGCCCACTATCCCAGCCCAGTTTGGACCCAGCCATATGCAAATCAGTCTTGACCCTGTGCCTCCTGGAAACAGTCCAGACCGAACTGCCAAGCCAGGTTCTCCCCGAACCCAAAACAAGCAGGGTGAGCAGAAAAATGATGGATTTAGGCCCAGATCTCTGTACAGGGGTGAATGTATGACATTGTTCTGCATTCTGTCCATCATTTGTTCTTTTTGCATTTGTCAAGCCGAGTGGGACGGGTATGCCCAGATGTGGGTTCTGTGCTCTCCATGCCAGGGGAGTCATGCTATCCTGGCTGATGAGGGCTGAAAGATGCTTGGTTCCAGTCCAGGGAGGACCTGGCCTGGCAGTTCGGGCTGGACTGTTCCCATTGGGCGCAGGGTCAAGACTGATTTGCATATGGCTGGGTCCAAACTGGAATGGCATGGTGAGCAAAAAATGTCCCGAGTGGGACGGATATGCCAAGACGTGGGTCCCGTGCTCTCCATGCCACTGGAGTCCAGCTATCCTGGCTGATGAGGGCTGAAAGCCCAAAACCGGTCCTAGGATGCTTGTTTCCAGTCCAGGGAGGACCTAGCCTGGCAGTTTGGCTGGACTGTTCCCATTGGGTGCAGGGTCAAGACTGATTTGCACATGTCTGGGTCCAAACTGCAATGGCATGGTGAGTAAAAAAAACGATGGATTTAGGCCCAGATCTCTGTACAGGGGTGAATGTATGATATTGTTCTGCATTCTGTCCATCATTTGTTCTTTTTGCATTTGTCACTCCGAGTGGGATGGGTATGCCCAGACATGGGTCCCATGCTCTCCATACCACTGGAGTCAAGTTATCCTAGCTGATGAGGGCTGAAAGTCCTAAACTGGTCCTAGGATGCTTGTTTCCAGTCCAGGAGGACCTGGCCTGGCAGTTCCGGCTGGACTGTTCCCATTGGGCCCAGGTCATAACTGTTATGCATATAGTTGGGTCCAAACTGGAATGGCATGGTGAGCAAAAAAACTATGGATTTAGGCCCAGATCTCTGTACTGGGGTGAATGTATGACATTGTTCTGCATTCTGTCCATCAATTGTTCTTTTTGCATTTGTCACCCTAAGTGGAACTGGTATGCCCAGAAGTGTGTCCTGTGCTCTCCATGCCACTGCAGCTGATGAGGGCTGAAACCCCGAAACTTGTTCTAGGATCCTTGCTTCCAGTCCAGGGAGGACCTGGCCTGGCAGTTCGGGCTGGACTGTTCCCATTGGGTGCAGAGTCAAGACTGATTTGCATATGGCTGCGTCCAAACTGGAATGGGATTTTGAGCAAAAAACTATGCATTTAGGCCCAGATCTCTGTACTGGGGTGAATGTATGACATTGTTCTGCATTCTGTCCATCAATTGTTCCAGTCAATATCCTCCAAAAACGTAATTCCTCCTCATTAAGGATCATCATGGATCTACTTAATGCTTCACTAAGGGAAGCCATTTTACCTGCAGAATGGAAACACGCAATGGTTCTTCCTCTTTTGAAGAAACCAAGTACAGATCCAACTGAGCATTCCAACTTCTGTCCAATTTCCCTACTCCCTGTTTTTTCTAAGATCCTTGAAAAACACGTGAATCAACAGCTTACACGGTTTGTGGAATCTAATAACATTCTTCACGGGTCCCAATCAGGCTTTAGAGCAGGCTACTCCACAGAGTCTACTCTCTTATGAGTTACCGAAACTATACACCGGCTTCTGGATAAAGGGGAAACGGTGGCACTTATTCTATTAGATCTGAGTGCCGCCTTTGATACGGTATCTCATTCTACCCTTCTAAAAACTCTCCAGTCCATGGGAATCATGGAATCAGATTTTGAGTGGATCAAAAACTTCCTCACAAACAGGACTTTTTAGGTCTTCTCTCCATCGTCTTGTTCCAAGACCTATGCATCTCCGCATGGAGTGCCTCAGGGATCGATACTTAGCCCCATGCTATTTAATCTTTACGTCGGCCCTTTAGCTTCCATCGCGGAAGAGGCTGGGTTGTCAATCTTCTCTTACGTGGATGACACCCAGCTTCTCTTTTCACTATCCACCAAGGATAAATCTAGTGTTTCTTCCCTACAGCTAGGGCTGTAGAAAATCGCCAACTGGATGCACGCTAAATGGTTAAAGCTAAATGGAGGAAAGACGGAGGTTTTGATCATGTGGAGGGATAAAGATCTCTGGGGCCCGCACCACTGGCCACCTGAAATGGGTGAACTTCCTAAACCGGTACAAACTGTACGTAATTTGGGCATAGTGATTGACGATCAGCTGACCATGAAACAGCAAGTAGCGAAGATCACCTCTAATTGCTTCACTTTCCTGAAATGGTTCCGTAAGATATTATGGATGATGCCTGAATCTTCGCAGAGAACAGTCATCCAGGCCCTAATCATGTCAAGGCTTGATTATGGCAACGTCCTTTATCTAGGAACAAACAGAGAGTTAGTACAAAAACTGCAGGTGGTTCAGAACTCTGCGGCCAGGCTACTTGGCCAGGTACCGAAAACATCCTCCATCTTAGGCACTTTGCGTGATCTCCATTGGCCCAGGATTGAGCAACGGACCAAATGTAAGGCCTTATGCTATATGAATAAGATTAACCTAGGCAATGCACCCCACTACCTATGCTCCCTAGCTCAGATATATCTTCCGTCCCGTCTACTTCGCTCCGTAACCCAAGCTAACTTCATAGTTTTTTTTGTTTTGTTTTTTAAAGTTTTCAAAAACCTTTATTGTAGCAAAACACGGTACATCAGTGCAATGAAATCATACAATACAATGGCAGTCAGGCATACTAATATGCAGCACCTTCTCGTGAAGATCAACATTCAGTGTAGTAAATGAGAACAAACTACAACTAAATTACCCTCCCTCCCTCCCATATGTAATAACATTTACTGTGCAGCAGGTAAGGGAAAAAAACACAAAATGAAACAGCAGCAGTTGTCTGTGTTAGATATACAGGAAAGTTGTGTGATCAGAACATTTCGGCGAGTGGGACATATATAATAGTAAGACATGGGACAAGGCCACAACACTGTCCAGAGTCACTTTGCCATTCAGAGGGGTCATTAGTCCCAGTCGCATCTCAGGGCTACAATTCACAGGGCAGTATCTGCAATATTAGGACTTTGGAATGGGCATTCGTGGCATCAACAGGCTTATGGGTACCCATGTCGTCTTAGCATCAATTAGTAATATGGGATTCCCCCCCCTCCAGCATCATGTCTACTCTCCAGCTCCTCTACCCCTTCCGCTTTTTGTCGTAGGAGATAGGACGTTAGTGGACTCCATATATCTTTTGGGCGTGATCGGAGTGGTAGGAGTTCCGCATATGATTGTAACTGATCTCTCCATGTGGACATAGTCAAGACCCAGATCTTAAATTTGGGGGCACGTCCCCTCCTCCATCTGCAGGCCACCTGCCGTTTGGCTAATAACAGACTCATTGCCAAAAACGTTTTATGTGTGGTTACGACACTGTGCGTGAGTCCCAGCAGGGCTAGGCGTGGGGATGGCGTTATGGCAGTGCTTAACATATCAGAGAGTCCTGTGAAGACTGATGTCCAATATTCTGCCACCTTGGGGCATGTCCATGCTAAATGTGCAAAATCCGCACCCCCCCCGCGCCGAATCGAGTGCAGCGGTCAGTTTCCCGCTGTTGGAACCTATGGAGTCAGACAGGGGTGTGGTACAGGCGATGTAGGAATTTAAAATGTATAAGGCGTAACCTAGTATTACTGGTGATGGCGTATGTTTGCATACCACTGGTCTCCCATTGCTCATCCCTTAGCAGAGAGTCGAGGTCTTTGTCCCAGTCAGCCCTAGCACGCATGTGAGCTGTTCGTGGTGTGCTTTGCACATGTTTATAAATCAGCGATACTACGTGGTGCGGGGCTTCCGCTTGTAATAGTGCATGCAGGGGCGCAAGAGTGTCGGGCTCTTCTGGGAAGGAGGGTGTGAGTGCTCAAACATTTTGCCGAAGCTGTGTATACAAAAAACAATCCTGGTTGAGCGTGAGTGTTCACCAAAGAACTGACCTAGTGTACGGAATGTGCCATTTAGGTAGAGATCTCCCCGTATGCGGTGAGAGAGGCCTAGTAACATCTTTCGTCCAATCACTTCGCAGGTGACCTGTAGCCAGGAGTCATTGAATAAGGGCAATCTGTGTGAGTACAGCAGTGGGCTGTTCATACACTGGGCTATGCGCCTCCATGCCATGGCTGTGCAATTGACTGTCGTCGGGTCGTACTCCCTGTCTCCCACCTTTGTGAATATGTAACTAGCTATAGTGGTAGGCGTCATATGTCCATCTCCACCGCTAAGTGTGCCATATTTGGCGGTGGGTGAAACCAATACGTGGCGAAATGGGCTTGCGCACAATCGTAGTATCGCTCAAAGTTAGGCACGTCAAAGCCCCCCTGATGATAAGGTAGCATCATTGTACTAAGGCTAAGCCGCGCCTGCTACCTGCCCCATATAAGCCGCGTCAATTGGATTTTAAGTGTGCGGAAGAAGAATCTGCCAGGGTGGTATGGGATATTGGTAAAGAGATACAGTAATTTCGGTAGCAGCACCATTTTAATCAGTGAGATGCAGCCTGCCATCGAGAGTGGGAGGCGTAGCCAGTTGGCGATATTGTCAGTAATTTTGTCTACTGCCGTCCCATAATTGGCTCTCATCATAGTCTCTTTCTGACGCGTAATCCATATGCCCAGGTACTTTAGCTCGTCCAGTTCCCACACAAGGGGGTAGTCTCGCTGATGTGGGTGTGTTGCGTCTGTGAGGGGGAAAACTGCAGATTTGGTCCAATTGATCTGTATCCCCGCTATGTACCCAAATTTCGTAATTTCGCGCAGTACAGGGTTAAGATTGTCCTTGGGTTTGTGAATGTAGAGTGTCATGTCGTCAGCATAGAGGGATATGAGTAACTGACGGGTGGGGTAAATAAGTGCTCGGTGATTGTGATGCTGTCGCAGCTTCGCCGCTAGGGGGTCAATGGCAATCGCAAAAAGGATAGGGGGCAGTGGGCATCCCTGGCGTGTGCCTCTGTGTATGTTGAATGGGGAAGATCTGGACCCGTTCAGCAATACTGCAGCCGTAGGTCGACTGTACAATAACCGTATCCAATTCAGAAAGCTGTATGGGAGGCCTATGCATTCTAGTGTACCCAGTAGGTAATCCCACTCCAGCGAATCAAACGCTTTTGTGGCGACGAGGAACACTGCTACAGCTTCGCATTGGGGGTTAATATCTTGCAGTACAGCATGAAGAGTTCGTAGGTTATGCGATGTTGCACGGTTTGGAACGAACCCCACTTTATCCGGTAGGACCAGACCTTCTCGTACCTGGCCCCAATGTTGTGGAACTCTCTACCTTCCCCACTTTGCCACGAAACTTGCCACAAAAGATTTCGAAAAGGCCCGAAGACCTGGCTTTTCAACCAGTAACAAGCTTGTCCGATTGGCCTGCAATCTGTCATGTGCGCCGGGAAACCTCCGGGTAGCTGTGCGCCTTATAAATTTCATTTAATAATTAATAATGATAATAGTTCTTTTTGTATTTACAATACAGCGCACCATTGCGCAAGGATTGACAGATGTGTAAGAAATTCTGACGCATCTGCTGGCGCAAAAGTCACGCATTGCTAAGGTTGTTTCGCAAACACTACACAACTCCAGCAATGCATGTTAAGGCTTATCCTCATTGTGCTGCGTCACTCCTTACACCTGCTTCAAGCAGGTGTAAGGTTTGAAACTGTGGCGTCCTAGAAATAGCACAGTGAAATCGTGTAGATTTCAGTGCATCACTTTTACGAGGCTTTCCTGCGTGGGAACGCCCACCCTGCATACATTATACCTGATGCAGGTATAATGTGGCGCAGGACTTTACAACAAGACGCATCTCCCATTGTAAATGGGTTGCATTTTTACGCCGCCGCTGCTTCACAAACAGTGACACAACGGCAGTGCAAAAATGACGCAAGGGGGTTGTAAATCTGCCCCTTAATACTTTTAATTGGAGAGTACCAGCACCTCTCAGAGACAAACAGGTACTCTGTTACAGAGCACCTGCACTTCTATTTTTCCATTTCAAGCACTAATCCATAGTGTTAGATACAGAACCACAGTTGAGTAGTCAATAGCACAGTGCGTAATTTGTATAAAAATAAGTGCCAGGGCTCTCGTCAAGAGGCCACTGCAGCTTGTGCCACACATTCATTGCCCTTGCCATGTTGCCAATGACAGTACCAACACAACTACTAACCATCACACTCCTACAAGTGTGACAATTCAGACAATTCCAGACCACCAAAGCTGTAAGAATGGCTTGGGCAGGAGAGACTAGTCCTTTTAATGTACTTTGAATTAATAATTAACTGCAGTTGTGGTCATCTCAGACAGAGCTACCTTGTAGCAGACTGTCACAAGAGCAGGGGTTGAAAATTAAGTGCCGAGCCGACCACCGGAAACCACTGGTTCAAATTAAGCACTGTATAGCATCGATTAATAAATGCCACGGATAATTCAGTGTAATTTCTGTGTTGTCTAAATGGTATTTATTAGCATAATTCTACACAAACACAGTTATTCACGAGAATCCTGACAATGCATGTAATGTACAACTAGTAGGTGGGGCATCGGACCGGCTTGGCATTTTCCTGAATACTGGGGTGTGCCGTGTGCGACAGCATTAATGGGGAGACTTGTGTCCCTGGGAGGGTGGCCAACGAGGCATCCGCCACTACATACTCCCAGTCAGCGCAGTAAGCTACTTTACTTTAATTACGAGGCCTTATTTGGTCTTGAATACATTGCACAGACGTTATTTTGAAAGTTATGCTGCAAGGCAGGCCCGATAGGATTTCCTCTCAGCCCCCACCACCACTCACCCCACCCTAACAGTAAGTACACCTCAACGGTATGTGACCACCACGCCTGCCATCAGACTGCGTAAAAACGAAAGGCGCCCACTCTAACCGAAGCCACAGTGAAGGCACTGTTGACCACCAGGAGCCGAGCAGTGAGGTTACCTTAAAATGCAAGAATCAGACGTCAATAGTCACACTTTCCGACCGCACACATTTTATCGTGCACTGAGTAGCTGCCCAAGCGAGGCATTTGTCGGGAACCTGGTCACACATACCAGTGGCGACTTTTTTTCATAACTAGACAGGCAAACAATGTTTTTTTTTTAATTAAAGCAACAGTGACAACAAGAGTCTTACACCAAAACAATCAAAAGTCTCTCTTCAGGGCAAATGGAGTCCTCCATTGCGTCACTCGTCGAACAGGACTGACAGCCAATGCCGTAGGGAGGCTGTGAGCTCGCGGACAGAGGCAACGGATGATGTCACACGCTAACCCAAGCCCCAGGTGACATCACCAAACCAAGGAACGTTCTAGTCGGGCTCCTGCTAGTGGTCGTTAATGATGATTCCATTACAAGGTCGAGGCTCGAGGGGGACTAGTTCTTCTTACTTCATACTCCAGGAGGACTAGTCATATTAATCTTCACCTCCCTGTCGTTCATAGAATCCAAATCTCCTCTCAAGATTGTGGAGGAGATTTACATTATCATAGAAGGCCGTCTTTTTTCCCCTACACTGGATGGCCCCTTTTATATTATTTGCCCGTCAAAACAACACAAGATCAGCCAGAGGGTGTAAAAGAAATTAGGCCCTTTATGTGAATTGGTGCTATTTTTCCTCAATATTTGGTTAAATACCTTCCCTTCATATACTCCTGATGTATGATGTGATGTTTCCACAACGAGTATGCTGATTTGGTTATGTGGTGTTTATTGAGCCTCAGGAGCCGGCTACTAATGCACGTATATTATTGTCATTATTAATGTTTTTATTATTTTGAGTTTATAGTTTCTCTTTAAAAGGTAACAACAGTAATAAAGATTATCTTGCCTTGCTGAACCACACCGCTTCAATGTGCAAAAGCCTCATGCATTTTTAAACTACTAGCTCACCAGTGAAATGTTTCACTCCTGTAAAGGCATTCCCGGTGCTCATATTGAAGTGAACACGCTGTCGCTGGACTGTGTGAATTTTAAAGAATGCTAATAAACAGTGCCCTGACTTCTTGTTGGCTCAGTGCTCTCGAACACTCCCAACTCAGTGGTATTCATGAAGCTTGATGTGTTCTGCGAATTACTGTGAACTGACCCAGTGCATGCATGGGAGACAGCGAAGGGAGAGCAGGCCTCCAAAAATAATAAAAAGCAAAAGGCAAAGTATTGTTTTCATGAAAAAGCACACATTGGGCCCCGGCACTGACACTAAAGGCAACTAATCCTTGTGCTAATGTGAACGTTGTGCTGGAGTAGAATGACGTCACTCAATGTGAGGGAAGTCAATGAGCGAAGTGGTCTGGATCAGTGCCCCCTGCTTTAGATGTAGGGGTGGATCAAAAGTGTCAATGACACAAAAGGCCAACGAATGAAGAGGGCTGCCTGGGAGATCCTACAGGTATATTATACATACTTTTATTTAAATCAAAAGGTCTTAGCTAATGCCAGACGTAAAAAGGCTCTCACAGCAACACCTACGAAAGTTTTCAACTCTTAGAACAATTTTTAATATTTACTTGATCCTTCTATTTTCTCCCTTTTATTGTTGATCTCTCCATCTCTTACTACGCTTTTTGTCTCTATCTCACATGTTGAATTAGGAATAGTGAGTTAAACCTATTATATTACAAGAGATGATCTCCTTGATACTACATGATTCAAACAAGCAAAGGTTCCGCCGGTAGACCTGGCGTTAGCTCCAACCGTATTCGCGATTATTTCTAAAACATTTTTTACAAAAACATTATAAAATCGGAGCCTGTGCGTGCATACACGTGAAAGTGGTTGTCTTTTAATGCTTTTGTAACACGTTTTATAAAAATATACAAATACTAGCAGCCCGTCCCGACGTTGTCCGGGTATGAATTGCTGCCGGCCAGTAGTATATTGTTTTGTAGGATTTCGTTTTGATAGCATTTCTTATCTGTGACAGGCCTGTGAAACGCTCCGATTCACAGTGCACTGCTGATGCACTTAAGAGTGTGCGTTCAGTAGTGTGTGAACTCGAGTTTCCCTACTTTATTTTTCCTTGCAATATTATATAGCACGAACTCGACAACATGGCATGAGCACAATTTACATTACAGAAGAACACATTCATTTGTGGTAGGCACGGGGAGACAAAGCGATTTGCCTGGAATCACAGGATGTTGAGCTGATGCCGAGATTCGAACGTAGCTCCCCAGCTCTAAAGTTTGCAATTCTAGAACTTGTGGCGGGAGGTGTGTCTAAAAGTGTATGTCGGTGCTGGCCATCAATGAGAGAGACCTGTGCATTTTTCAAATGGGTGGTGAAAAAATATGAGTATGTTGCTGGAGATGTGGGCCACCATGCCACCAATTTACTTACCGGGGGAGGGTAAACACCCATTATTCCGCAACTTTCTCTCCGCATTTCATCACTCCGCAAACTTTCATTACGAAAGTACCATGACTCCGCAATGCCATTATAACGAATGGCATTACATTTTATATGCTTTTACCACGCATACATTTACAACGAAATTCGTTGTAAATGCATGAATGGTAAAAGCATGTTTTTTTAAAATGTTTGGATAAGGTAAGTATGGGTATAGGGGTATATATTTTGGGGTACTGAGGTATATGTTTTGGGGTGTTTGGGTATTTTAAGGCTTCAGATATAGTTTTGGGTTATGGGGTACAGGGGTAGTTTTAGGGTTTAGGGATAGGTATGGGTTTTAGGGTACAGGGGTATTTTTAGGGTTCAGGGCTAGGTTTGGGTTTTGGGGTATAGGGGTATTTTTAGGGTTCAGGGGTAGGTTTGGGTTTTGGGGTACAGGGGTATTTTAAGGGTTCAGGGCTGGGTTTGGGTTTTGGGGTACAGGGGTATTTTTAGGGTTCAGGGCTAGGTTTGGGTTTTTGGGTACATGGGATATTTTAGGGTTCAGGGGTAGGTTTGGGGCTACAGGGTTATTTTTAGGGTTCAGGGCTAGGTTTGGGTTTTGGGGTACAGGGGTATTTTTAGGGTTCAGGGCTAGGTTTGGGTTTTTGGGTACATGGGTATTTTAGGGTTCAGAGGTAGGTTTGAGTTTTGGGGCACAGTGGTATTTTTAGGGTTCAGGGCTAGGTTTGGGTTTTGGGGTACAGCAGTATTTTTAGGGTTCAGGGGTAGGTTTGGGTTTTGAGGTACAGGGGTATTTATAGAGTTCAGGGCTAGGTTTGAGGTACAGGGGTATTTTTAGGGTTTAGAGATAGGTTTGGGTTTTGGGGTACAGGGTATATTTATAGGGTTACGATGGGTTAGTGTTTAAGGGTGTTGGGGTATTTTAAGGAGTAAGGGTGGGTTATGATTATGGGGTGCAGGGGTATTTAAAGGGAGCAGGGTGGGATTAGCACACAATATGAGACATGGCATGAAGGGCGGAACGTACCACATGCCCCCAGCGTTTGTCACGCCCCCAGCACACACCCACAGCACAACGCAGACACGCCCACAAGGGACTACTTTGCTGGCACAGTTCTTTTACCTTTTAAATGTATATGGTGGGCGTCTGCATAGCCTATGTCCTTCTGCTGCAACTGCCCTTTCCAACGCTGTATTGGGTGTTGTGATTGGTGCTGTGGTTCCTGAGATTACCCGCCTCAAAGGTTTGGGCTCTCTCTTTATTTTGTTAGTATGGATGGATGCCTGCGCATGTGCATGCACTCACATGCTGACACCTTTAATGATTTTGTAAATAAAGATTAACAAAAACATTCAAAGAAGGCCTCCATTGCGGGAGCGGGTGCTTGTATGCACATGCAAGGCCTGCCATTTTAAAGAATATGTAAAAATAACATTTTGAAACATGGCAACAACAAGTGAGTGTGGGATGCGATGCTGTGCAAGCAGATGATGGACCAGTAGTGGTGTTTAGACATCCAACAGATCGTTAGAAGGGTTAAAACAAGTAAAACAAAAACTAAACATATTCAATGTCCAACTAGTCCCCCTCACTGCAAGACACTACTTTCTCTGTGTGTCTTCACACTGAGCTTGGGCAGAATGCCATCAGTCACAGTGAAAGGAACCAATGGTTGAAGTGGGATGGCCCACTGGCATTGTTTAAGCTACGACGGGCAGACACAAAATGTAAATGGCAATTGAACAAACCAATGGATAAGAGGGCTGGTTAGAAGCCCCTCTTGGTAAGGCTGTTTGAAAAAATAGGTTTACCAAAACAAAAGGTCTTGTCTAACACAGACCTCAAAACAGCTGAAAAAAGCCTACTAAGACTCACAAAGTGCAAGTTCATGTAGAGATTGTCAGGAAGTTCAATACATCTTTCTAAACTTGTGCTAGGTAGTTTTCCATGATTGTAGTACAATTTTTGAATTTAGAGAAAAAAAGTGTTACTGCATCACCAGATGATTTCCTCGCATGAGGTAGCATGTTAGCATCATCAGTCCACACCTTAAATTCAGAGAAATATACAAAAAACACATTTTCTGCATGCTTTCCCCATTTAAGTCTAAATTAGCAGTAATACATAGTTTGTAGTTCCAATAATAGTCTTTCAAGAATCATGGCATTGCCACAATGGCCTAACAATCTGTAAATGGAGGCCTAAATGGTGAGGACAACCAGCTTGAAGTTACTTACCAAGATACGTCTCTAGGTAAACAGCCACAATGGCTGCACCTGGTGGTGGTGTACTGCCTTCTGTTTCATTGGCTCACCCAAAACCTGTTTAATGAAGCAGCCCGAATCATTCACCCATGCATTCTTTTCAGTAAGGAGTCACCTGACCATTTCCTTCACATTTGAATTTGCTTGCTGATAATGTTCATTACTTCAAAGCTTGGCTTGCTCATCATAGTCCTTACTTATGCGGCGAGCCCTCGAGATAGCCGCAGTCAATTTACTTTGACCCTTGTCTATTGAAAAATACTCTGCCACTAATGAAACTTTCCCCCTTTTATCTGAGTATAATTATCTGTTTCTGGTTTACTTCTTACTATGACCAATCAAAAGGCAGACGGAGGCGACGGCCTGACACTACACAGAGACAGCCAAGACTCAGTGTGATGAGGAAGTCTGGGAAAGACCACTGAAAGCTGAGAACCATAATCCCTCATTTGTTAAGAATCTCCAACAACTTTCTGTTTGAAAGCCATGGTTTAATATCTTACCGCATTGTTACCTCACAAACGTCTTATAAAGTACATTATTTATCTTTACTTTTAGCATATATTGCCTTTTTCCTCAACCAAAAAGCTCTGCTCATGTAAAGATTTTTTAAGTTGTTATTTTGCTGAAGAATGTTGGTTCCGTTAACAAGGATGGTTAGTTGGATAGCTGGCAATAAAATGCATGGTGCTGCCCACCATAAAAGTCCCACAGGAAATACAAAGCATAGAGCGATGTGAAAAGGAAAAACGCACCTCCATATTAAAAAGTAGAATGCACAAGTTGATTAAGGCTACTTGATTTGATTTAAATGGACTTGGAGCAGATACGCTGCAAGTGACAAAATCCATTACTTTTTGTATTCCTCAAGTTGCTAAGACAAGCAGGACTGCAGTGAGAGTCCATAAGACGTCAGAAAGAGTGAGAAGTATTTCTGTGGGTAGGTCCTCAGCTTCCCGAACTACAAGCACAAAATGAGGGGAAACCAAGTTCTCCTGAAAAAACAATTTCTATAGAGTGCGTGAATTTTCTGTGTATCCCAAGTGAGCGAGTGGATGGCACCCAGCTAAATGTGTGCCCACGCCACATTTCTTAGATACATAGGTATTTATGTATGTGTGTGTGTATATATATATCTATACTAATATAATAAAGAGAGAGCCCAAACCTTTGAGGCGGTTAATCTCAGGAACCACAGCACCAATCACAACACCCAATACAGCGTTGGAAAGGGCAGTTGCAGCAGAAGGACATAGGCTATGCAGACGCCCACCATATACATTTAAAAGGTAAAAGAACCGTGCCAGCAAAGTAGTCCCTTGTGGGGGTGTCTGCGTTGTGCTGTGGGTGTGTGCTGGGGGCGTGTGGTACGTTCCGCCCTTCATGCCATGTCTCATATCGTGTGCTGTGGGCGTGTGCTGGGGGCGTGGGCGTGTGCGGGGCGCAGAATTACGGAAAAAAAAGAGAGCGTTGTGCCCAATATTTCATTGTTTTTTCTTCCCAGGTTCTGTACATTCCAGCGCCGGGTGTCCACCCTGCTCCCTTTAAATACCCCTGAACCCCATAATCATAACCCTCCCTTACTCCTTAAAATACCCCAACACCCTTAAACACTAACCCATCTTAACCCTTATAAATATACCCTGTAACCCAAAACCCAAACCTATCCCTAAACCCTAAAAATACCCCTGTACCCCAAAACCCAAACCTAGCCCTGAACCCTATAAATACCCCTGTACCTCAAAACCCAAACCTACCCCTGAACCCTAAAAATACCCCTGTACCACAAAACCCAAACCTAGCCCTGAACCCTAAAAATACTTCTGTACCCCAAAACCCAAACCTACCCCTGAACCCTGAAATACCCCTGTACCCAAAACCCAAACCTGCCCCTGAACCTTAAAAATACCCCTGTACCCCAAAACCCAAACCTAGCACTGAACCATAAAAATAACCCTGTACCCCAAAACCCAAACCTACCCCTGAACCCTAAAATACCCCTGTACCCCAAAACCCAAACCTAGCCCTGAACCCTAGAAATACCCCTGTACCCCAAAACCCAAACCTAGCCCTGAACCCTTAAAATACCCCTGTACCCCAAAACCCAAACCTACCCCTAAACCCTAAAAATACCCCTATACCCCAAAACCCAAACCTAGCCTGATCCCTAAAAATACCCCTGTACCCCAAAACCCATACCTATCCCTAAACCCTAAAACTACCCTTGTACCCCATAACCCAAAACTATATCTGAACCCTTAAAAACATATACCTCAGTACCCCAAAACATATACCCCTATACCCATACTTACCTTATCCAAACATTAAAAAAAACATGCTTTTACCATTCATGCATTTACAACGAATTTCGTTGTAAATGTATGCGTGGTAAAAGCATATAAAATGTAATGCCATGCATTATAATGGCATTGCAGAGTCATGGTACTTTCGTAATGAAAGTATGAGGAGTGATGGCATATTTTTTCACCACCGATTTGAAAAATGCACAGGTCTCTCTCTTTGATGGCCAGCACCGACATACACTTTTAGACACACCTCCTGCCACAAGTTCTAGAATTGCGAACTTTAGAGCTGGGGAGCTATGTTCGAATCTCGGCATCAGCTCAACATCCTGTGTTTCCAGGCAAATCGCTTTGTCTCCCTGGGCCTACCACAAATTAATGTGTTCTTCTGTAATGTAAATTGTTCTCAGGCTATGTTGTCGAGTTCGCGCTATATAATATTGCAAGGAAAAATAAAATAGGGAAACTCGATTTCACACACTACTGAACGCGCACTCTTAAGTGCATCAGCAGTGCATTGTGAATCGGAGTGTTTCACAGGCCTGTCACAGATAAGAAATGCTATCAAAACGAAATCCAACAAAACAATATACTACTGGCCGGCAGCAATTCATACCCGGACAACGTCGGGACGGGCTGCTAGTATATATATATATATATATATATATATATATATATATATATAGATATATATATATATATATATATATATTCACAAAAAATACCAAAGCTTACACATTTTTCTCATACAAAACAAGAGACATTCAGCTGTTATAGTTAGCTGAGTTAACTATAACTCAGGCCACAGCAATGCACTGCTTATGACCTCACATATTACATCACTCATGACACGGTCAGTTATGTCATGACATGGTCAGTAACATCCCTGATGACATCTCAAATAACATCACTGATGACATCAGTGATGACATCATCTACAGTATCTCGGATGCACCACAGCCACAGTTGTATATCTGAGAAATATTTATATTTCTCAGGAACTACTGAACAGATTGACACCATTTAACAAAAAGAGTGCTTTCTGAACCAAGAGCAACCTTTCTGCAAAATTTGGTGTAATTCCATTTAGTAGTTCGGGCTGTAGCCGTGTGTAAAGTTTCGTATGGAAATTAAGATGGAGAAAAAGCGTTTTGGCACCCTTTTTTTTTTCCGGCCCCCGCTTGATGGATCACCCAGAAACTTTCAACACAACAGGTGAAGTGAGTGGTCCATTCGTTTTGAAAATGTCGCATTGATTCATCAAATGGCGCCACAGTTATAGGCAAATGAAAAAATGCTTTTCCTATGGAAACTAGGTCCTAACTCTACCTATTGGTAACCGTATGTATGTGTGTATAATGTATGTATGTATATGGAGAAGTGTGGCTCAATGGTTAGAGCGGCAGAACCTGATGCAGAGGTCTAGCCAGGGACCAGGGTTCAATTCCCTGCCTCGGCGGGTCTTGGGCTCAAAATTCCATGGACCTGATAATTCTCGCCTTGGTGCCTATTCCAATCATGCAGTCCCACTCTGCAACTCTGGGCAATAGCTTGCTTAACCCCTTCCATGCTGGGCCGATTCTGCCGCTGTGCGGTAAACAAAAGAACAGGGCGGGCTGTGACGTACCCCAGCTGTCATCAGCACACGAGCACCATGGAGTGTGACGGCTGGGGTTCGTCATCAGCATGGAAGGGGTTAATCTCCACAACGGCCCCCACAACGCTAAGGATGCCTGGCCTCCACCCTGGGGGTGCTCAGGAGTGGACACCTCACAGGGAAAGCCAGGATGGGTTCCACAGCGGTATTCGTACAAGGGCCTTGAGACCCTTGCGGGTGAGTAGTGCGCAATACAAGTATCAATTTACATGAGCCAATCAAAAGGTTTTTCTAATAAATAAAAGCATGATGCACACAAGCGTATTTTTGTGCCATAAGCCCATGAAGAAGGAACACATTTCCGAAACGCGTCGGCAAGGCAGTCCAAGTGTAATGGAGGGCAGGATGTAAATTGTTGCCTATGTGCATCCCCGACCTTTGGGCAACTTGGAGCGATAATATATACATATATATATATATATATATATATATATATATATATATATATATATATATATATATATATATATATATATATATATATATATATATATATATATATATATATATATATATATATATATATATATATATATATATATATATATATATATATATATATATATATACATACACTGGCCTGGACAAGACCATGTGTCACTATTTCATATCTAATGCCAAAACGTCTTGTGGTCCGTACCAGGTTGGGAAAGCGTTGAGCCAGGATTGTTTGTGCGTGTATATATATATATATATATATATATATATATATATATATATATATATATATATATATATATATATATATTCACTGAAAAAACCATAGGTTATAAACCATATATAGTTAGGAATTAGCATTTAAAAAACCTTACTTTACTCACACAAAACCATTGAAATTCCATATATAGTTAGTTGTACTAACTATATATCGCGCACCCGCAATCCACTGCTGATCATGTCACATATTACATCATTCATGACATGGTCAGTGACATCACTGATGACATCACTGATGACATCTCAAATGACATCACTGATGACATCACTGATGACATCTCAAATGACATCACTGATGACATCACTGATGACATCTCATTTGACATTACTGATCACATCACTGATGACATCATTCATGTGATAATACGATGAACCTCTTCAGACTCTAATATAACCTTAGATACACTCAGTGTAAACACAGACTCACAGATTGTCACTCATCCATGAAGTTACACACACACCTAGTCAGTCATGCAAACAATCAATCACACCTCCATTTCCTTAACTATACAGTTAAACACACCTTACTTATTCAAACATATACTAAAACATATTTACTCACTTATACAATCCTGGATACAAGTTCACAATGATCCATACAGCCACTCACACATTCACTGGCTCTTATGCACAGTTATTTATATATGTCAACTCTCACATGTACTGTATTTTACATATGTACTTACTTTGACATGTAGCACTGAGATATCTATTCACTCACCAATACAGTCATGCACACAGTCAACCGCCCATACAGCTGTTTCCACATGCACTTTTGAACCCATACATCTATGCAGAGAGTCATACACCTCCCAGCCACCCATACACACTCTCAGTCTCCCATACAAATACTTGGGCAACCAATCAATAACCCATATAGTTAATCATATAGCTACTGATCAACACATGCAGCAGTTTACAGAACAACAGACATAATGATGCACAAATTAAGACAGTTTAGTCACTAACCCATGCACTCAGTGAGACACATTTAATCACTCACTCATACAGTCAGTCATGCACCTACTAAATCCTTTGTTCAGACACTTCTACATCCACTCATTCTTCAATATGTAAGACATATTTTAACTTTACAGAAACATACAGTCACTGGATGTTGTCATCAGTGATGTCATCACTATTGCACCTTGAATATTTAAGACATTAGGCACTTTAAATGCAAACCGTCTCCCCGTTTACTTTATGTTGTAAGTAAACCTTGTGTCTCTCTCCAACACATTCACTTTGTGTTTATAAGGGTTTCTTGTACTACACCCTGAGTGCATGGTAACTACACTGTATAATCCTTGAGTGAAATGGCACAACCTTGACTGTGCCCTTTTGTTCTTCTCTCCCTATTTCTAGGGCGGGAAACCACGGGGGATTCGATCCTGCGACCTCTGGCAGGTTGTATAGTTACCTTTCATGATAATGGTTTAAATAAACCTTATGAGTTGATGAGCATCTAGGTCCTGAAGAATTGCCCTAGTGGCATGAAACATGTTGACCGTACTATAGGCGAGGGTTGAACGAGGCCTTATTACTTTACTTTTTGCGCCTCGGTACCCCTCCTGTCACCAATTTTAATGAGGCAGTGAGCCATATTATTAAAGGTCTTAATGGACTCTACTGACCTGTTTTAACTTCACTCACGCTCACGAATTCACTTTGCACTGGCCCCCCACACACATGCATCTACTGGCTAAGGAATAAAAGATCTCCACTAAAAGAGTAGCACCCCGTGCTACCTGACAGGCATGGCACCGCCAGCCTGCCGTTGGAGCGGGAAGCCAATGATGACACAAAACAATCATCGGGTGGGATGACAGAAGTCGTCCAACCTTTGAATTGTGTGAGGCGTCCTCAATTCCGTCAAGGGATTACTTTAATCCCTCGAACACTGCACACTCTTGAGAGAGAGACTTTCCCTTGATTAACTCTCTGTGGGGAACTTTGTACACCTTTTGGAATGTCATCGGTGATGTCATTTGAGATGTCATCAGTGATGTCATCAGTGATGTCATTTGAGATGTCATCAGTGATGTCATCAGTGATGTCACTGACCATGTCATGAATGATGTAATATGTGACATGATCAGCAGTGGATTGCGGGTGCGCGATATATAGTTAGTACAACTAACTATATATGGAATTTCAATGGTTTTGTGTGAGTAAAGTAAGGTTTTTTAAATGCTAATTCCTAACTATATATGGTTTATAACCTATGGTTTTTTCAGTGAATTTTCAAGGTTTTGTAAATGCTAATTCCTAACTATATATGGTCTATAACCTATGGTTTTTTCAGTGAATATATATATATATATATATATATATATTATATATATATATATATATATATATATATATATATATATATATATATATATATATATATATATATATATATATATATATATATATAACATTTCTATGGCAAAAGGAAACCCCTTATTTTGTTCCTTTTCAAATTAAATGTATTAAGTGTTACCACTTTATTCCAATCAAGATGACTTCAGGTGTGCCATACTTTTGTCATAAGTAAGACTGTTAGCGTTCTAGTTGTTCTTTAAAACACTCTGGGACATTCTGTCACTGGGCTATAGTTGGGCTACATCTGGCTGATATTTGGGCTACATTTGTTTTTTTTTGTCTCTGGCGGCCATCTTTGGGCTACATTGGGCTTCATTGGGCTTCATTGGGCTCCATTGGGCTACATTTGGGCTCCAACATATATATAGCCCAATGTAGCCCAATATATATTTTTCAAAGTTAATTTTCGTAAAAACCACTGGAGCATATATCTTGAGACATAGCAAAGGCACATCGGGCTACCAGTCCCTACAATTTTGCCAAGTTTCGTGGAAATCCATTCAGCCGTTCGAGCTAAAAGTGAGTCCAACCGCCCTATGGAAAACTCAATGTTAAAAACACGTTTTGGGACCCCCTTTTTTCTCGGCCCCCGCTTGACGAAACCCCCCCAAATTTTCAGGGGCTGCTCAGAAACAAAATGTTCCATTTTCCAGAAAATTTCAGCCAATTCCGTCCTCAAACGCCAAAGTTATTCAACATAGAATTTTCAAAAATCCCATAGGAAAAAAATCCTAACTATATATACCTACTGGCGACCGCCAGTAGGTAATATATATATATATATATATTATATATATATATATATATATAACATTTCTATGGCAAAATGAAACCCCTTACTTTGTTCCTTTTCAAACTAAATGTATTAAGTGTTACCACTTTATTCCAATCAAGATGACTTCAGGTGTGCCATACTTTTGTCATAAGTAAGACTGTTAGCGTTCTAGTTGTTCTTTAAAACACTCTGGGACATTCTGTCACTGGGCTATAGTTGGGCTACATCTGGCTGATATTTGGGCTACATTTGTTTTTTTTTGTCTCTGGCGGCCATCTTTGGGCTACATTGGGCTTCATTGGGCTTCATTGGGCTACATTGGGCTACATTTGGGCTCCAACATATATATAGCCCAATGTAGCCCAATATATATTTTTCAAAGTTAATTTTCGTAAAAACCACTGGAGCATATATCTTGAGACATAGCAAAGGCACATCGGGCTACCAGTCCCTACAATTTTGCCAAGTTTCGTGGAAATCCATTCAGCCGTTCGAGCTAAAAGTGAGTCCAACCGCCCTATGGAAAACTCAATGTTAAAAACACGTTTTGGGACCCCCCTTTTTTCTCAGCCCCCGCTTGACGAAACCCCCCCAAATTTTCAGGGGCTGCTCAGAAACAAAATGTTCCATTTTCCAGAAAATTTCAGCCAATTCCGTCCTCAAACGCCAAAGTTATTCAACATAGAATTTTCAAAAATCCCATAGGAAAAAAATCCTAACTATATATACCTACTGGCGACCGCCAGTAGGTAATATATATATATATATATATATATATATATATATATATATATATATATATATATATATATATATATAACACTTCGAACAGGTAAGCCCCAATTGAGTGAAGCCTCTGGAAGGTAAATTTCAGCACGTCTTTTATTTGAGACAACTTGCAAGCAGGTTCAAAGGCCAGGCACAGGCGCCAAAGTTCATCAATTTGCCAGACGCGTTTCAGGAATTATTCATATCCTTTCTTCAGTGGCATTAATTCGAAAGAGGCAGAACATGATTCACTGCGCACTTCTTTTTAATTTTAAAATTGTCGAAGGAAGTACGAGCAGCCTCACATGAGGAACACCGCAGCGCACTACAACGCCCAGAGGGCCACAGGGATTGTCATGCCCTCTGTGTCAGGTGATTGGAATTTAAAGAAGTGCGCAGTAAATCATGTTCTGCCTCTTTCGAATTAATGCCACTGAAGAAAGGATATGAATAATTCCTGAAACGCGTCTGGCAAATTGATGAACTTTGACGCCTGTGCCTGGCCTTTGAACCTGCTTGCAAGTTGTCTCAAATAAAAGACGTGCTGAAATTTACCTTCCAGAGGCTTCACTCAATTGGGGCTTACCTGTTCGAAGTGATATATATATATAGTCCACAATTTCCCAAAAAGCATTTTGGAAAGGTTAAAGAACGCACTCACTCGTTTTCATGGTGATTACAGCGTCTTTATATATATATATATATATATATATATATCTGCAAATACCTCGCAGCAGCGCTCCTTACAAAGAGACTCGAGGCAAGGACCAACTTTTTCTCAGCATTCTTTTATTCAGCCATTAGGTAGTGTGTCATGACGCGTTTCGGCCGTCCCAGCGGCCTTGGTCACATGGCGATACAGATTGCTTTTTGCCCATTTAAAGTGATAACGTGCAGTCACATGTCAGAAATGATGGACATAGAAAAAATACTATATGTATAAATACATTTGCCTGTGCTTTCTCATGGTGCCAATACAGAAGTGAAATAACTGTATAAATACATAAATAAGTCACATTTTGCATAATGTATCAAAAGATTAAAAACATACATATACAACTTCAATTCGTTGTGCGAAGAGTACTGTCAGTTTAACAAGAAATAAGTATAACTGCATAAATGCATATAACTCTTCAAGATGGTGATGAGAAAAAATATACCATGTAGTCCATCAAATCTATTAGCAAGTATTGTGCGAAAAATAGTGCTCACCCGTGTGTATTAAATTATAATACAGAATTATATTGTTGATCACTGCTATTTAATCATAGTAGTGAAAAAAAGACCCAAAAAAAAGAAAAATTAATTTTGTCTATGTGGATCTTTTTTTAGAAAGAAACAAGAAAGAATGAATTCATGACAAATTGTACCAGCCAAATAAGGCTCGAAAGAAGAGAATATGGTGCCTTAACTATTTTCCGGCACCATTGTATCATTCTTGTCCTTTGCCATGTTATTGCACCTAAATTTAAAGTGACGTCGTGTCAATTGGAAAAAATAAATATAATTTCTTCCTCTAAAGTGACATCGTGCAGTCAAAGTGCAAATACAGCTAAAGTGGCTGGTGCTGGAGGTTATACAGTACTGAGATAAAGGGGAAGGGAAGTCTAAACCCTATTGAAACAGAGCTGTACTTCCATATTCAAGATAAGATTTTTACATACATCATCAATGTTGCACATATAGAAAAAATCACACCATAAAAACAATCTAAAAAAGAGGGAATCGGTAACATGACTAAAATCAGCTATCACATCAAAAATCAGGATAAAAAACATTACCCTAATATTTAAAACGACGGCTAAAATCAATCATTTCATATATTTACACACACCAAAATTTTTGTACACTCAATATATAAATTATACATAGTATATTACAGTATAAACATTATTATGTAAACAAAGTGCACGGTGCGGACCAACTACTCATAGTTTAGATTAAGGTTGTATCATGGTGTTAACTATATGGCTAAAGGCTAACATTATCATAAAGGTGGTCATAGGTATGTGTGGAGGTCCTCTGTGGTGTTAAGACCTCCCGGCCACTTTGAGTTAAACTCCAAAATATATTTGGTTTCGAGCCTGCGCATACACGCCTCCCTGTCGCCTCCTCTTCTGGTAAGCGGTACTGACTCAATGGCAAAGTATTTGAGACACTGAGGCTTACTATTGTGACACGCCTCAAAGTGTCTGGCCACTGGATAGCTCTGGTCTTTATTTACAATGGCGCGCAGATGTTGAAGAATACGCTTATGAATTTGCAGTTTGCTGCTACCAATATATTTGAGTTTGCAGTCGCACTCTAAAATATACACACAGTATTCCGTTCTACAGGTTAGGTGTTGTTTTATTTCCCTTGTAGTTCTAGGGATTACTGTTGTATATTTTTTGGTGTTGACACCATGTTGGCAGGCTTTACATGCCAGGCATTTGTAGAAGCCCCTGCTGGTCGGTCTCCAAGGCTCCTTGCCTATGCAGTCTTGACTATTTTTAGAGAGGATGGAGCCCATACTAAGGTTTTTACGAAAAGTAATAGATGGATTAGGGGGCATCACATCACCAATCATGGGATCATCTTTTACAAAGTGCCAGTTTCTCCTGACGATACTCCTAAGTTCTTTCTCCTGTTTGGAGTAGGTCAGAATGAGTCTAACTTCATTAATATTGTCACTTTGTTTCACTCTCTTAGTCAGCAAATCACCTCTTTCTTTGACCCTCGATTTCTTTATAGCAGTGTTCACTATCTTAGCAGTGTAACCCCTATCTACAAATCTTTGAAAACTTTCCTGTTGTTTGACAATCATGTCTTCATAATTGCTACAAATACGGCGGATGCGTAGCATCTCGCCATAAGGTATTGATTTGATTAGATGTTGGGGATGAGCACTCGTGGCATGTAAAAGAGTGTTACCTGCCGTCGGTTTTCTAAAAAGAGTACTGGTAATAACATTATTACATATAAAAACCTGTACATCTAAAAATGTCACCGATTCCCTGCTTACATCAGAGGTAAAATGCAGATTAAGATCATTGTCATTGATGTCATGTATGAAATTTAAAACACTTTCCTCGGAACCACGCCATACAATAAATAGGTCATCAATAAATCTGAGCCAACAAGTGATGTTAGTGGTCCAATATTCTTCAAATTTGCGCAAAAGGACCAGTTCCTCCCACCACCCCATAAAGATGCACGCATAACTAGGGGAGAAACTGGCCCCCATTGCTACACCTTGGACTTGTTGGTACATTTGACCGTTAAAAATGAAGAAGTTATTGTTGAGGCAGAATTTTAACATTTCCAAGAGCATTTTGGTGTGTTGGGCCAGTTCAATGGGCCTGCGGCTAAGATAATACTCACATGCCCGCAGGCCATCCTTGTGCTTTATACATGTGTATAATGAACTGACGTCCAACGTTACCAACAACAAGTCGGGCTCCATGTTACATCCTCCAACTTTCGCAAAAAATCACTTGAGTCTTGTACATATGACTTTAAAGACTTCATGTGTGGCTGCAGAAAGTAGTCAATGTACCTTGAAAGATTTTCCAAGGGGCCACCACACGCTGCGATTATGGGTCTGCCTGGAGGTTTGGAGATACTCTTATGGACCTTGGGTATGAAATAAATATATGGAGTGAGTGGATAATCTTTTTTAACATACTTAAACTCATCTCCACTTAACATACCTAGGCCCTTCCATGCCACCAGGTTCTTAGATAAGGCCTCCAGCATCACCCTGTATTTCTGGGGGGTGCTCTTGGAATAACATTGTGGGTCATCTAATTGCCTGTGGGCCTCCTCCAGGTACTCCGTATATATATATTACCTACTGGCGGTTGCCAGTAGGTATTTATAGTTAGGACCTTGTATCTATTAAAAAAAAGCGTTTCTTTTTTCCCAATAACTCTGGCGCCGGTTGATGAATCTTCGCGAAATTTTCAAAACTAGTGGGGCGCTCCGGTCAGCTCCTACCTTAAAAGATTCGGCAAGCGGGGGCTGAGAAAAAGGGGGTCCCAAAAATGTGTTTTCTCCATGTTAATTCTCTTAGGAAACTTTAGAGACGGCTACAGCCCAAACTGCTGAACGGAATTACACCAAATTTGGCAAAATGGTAGTCCTTGTTTCAGAAAAAACTCTTTTTGTTAAATGGAGTAAATCCGTTCAGTAGTTTCTGAGAAATAAAAAAAAATAACTTTCGATATTCAGAGCCACAGAGGATCCGCGCACCCTCTCAACCACAAGCTTTATGCTAATTGGCTGTCAACACTCCAAACCAGGAAGTGTTGGCAGCCATCTTGTGCCTCAGTAGAACCGAGGCGCAAGAAAACAATAAAACAAATGCACAAAACAAGAAAATGGGGCAGGGTAGAAACACCCTGACCCCCTAGGCCTGCTCAGGGGGTCCCAAAAAAGCATTTTTTTTAATTGCCCGAATTCACGCAGGGTGCGCGAATTTGGCCGAGAAAATAAAAAAAAACGAAGCACAGGCTCCCGCGCTTCGTATAATTGAAGCCCCCAGGTAGGCCAGGTCCCAGGGGCAGTAAAAAAATGTGTGGGGGGCCCCAATCTACCCACTCTGACCCTGGGATGCCACCCCCAGGGCTTTTCATAAATATTTGCGGGGGCACACGGCCCCCCCAAGCTCTGGGGACCGCCACCCCCGGAGCTTTTATTAATTAATTAGAGGGGGGCACGTGCCCCCCGCTGCCCCGGGGACCGCTACCCCCAGGGCTTTTTTTTTAAATTAATACACCTGTGTGGGGGGCCAGTGATGGCCCTGGGGACCGCCACCCCCCAGGGCCGGCTCCTGCAGTGTCCTGGGGTGCCCCCCCACTGCTGTTTGCTATGGCAGGGGGGGGAAATTGCTCTATCTTCCAAAATCCAAACCACATTGCTTTTCCACATGGGGGGCTGCATGTCAGCAGCTCCCCATGTGGAAAAGCAAAGCCGGCTCCTGCAGGACATGGGGAGCCGGCAGGGACCGTGGGGGAATTGGGGCCCCCCCCACGGTCCCCAACGAGAGGCCCGGCTTCGGGAGATGGGGTCCCCGGGGCCAGAAGTGGCCAGGGAGTAGGGCCACGCGGCCCCCCTCCCCCATAATAAAGTATGTTTTTTTTTAAAAACACGCAAAAGGCCGGCCCCGGGAGATGGGGTCCCCGGGGCCATAAATGCCCTGAGGAGGGGAGCCACGCAGCCCCCCTCATAATAATTTTTTTTTTTTTAAACATTGGCCATGCCCCGGGGGATGGAGTCCCCGGGGCCAATAATGGCCCCAGAAAGGGGGCCATGCGGCCCCCTACCATTTTATGAAAAAATTAAAAAATAGGGGTCAGGCCTTGGGGAATGGGGTCCCCTGGGCCCATTAATTTGAGAACAGTCTATAGCCAAGTGGAAAGTTCTGAAAATACAAAACAAATTCAATATAAAAAGACCACCATAGGAATGTGGAATAATATCATCCAACAGTATGAAGACTCACCACCCAGATAGTACATAAACTTTTAAAATTACAAAGCAAACAAACAATTGGCACTAGACATGGCAGATGATGGAGGCAATGCGGCGGGGTAGTTCACTAGGTAGTTTAAAAGTTTATGTATATGAATTGTAAACTAGCTTTATAAGAACAAAGAAGTATACAAATGAAACAGGATGAGAAAATGTTATAAAAAGATATAATACTTATACTATTTATGAATAATAAATTGAATAATTGACTTACTATCTGGGTTGTGAGTCTTCATACTGTTGGCTGATATTATTCCACATTCTAATGGTGGTCTTTTTATATGGAATATGTTTTGTATTTTCAGAACTTTCCACTTGGCTATAGACTGTTCTCAAATTAATTAGTTTTCCCTATGTTTAGCAAGTGCATTATTAGTATATAGGGGTCCCCTTTTTCCTAAACTGTCCCCAGGGCCCATAAAATAGAAAAGGAAGGGGGGGCCACACACCCCCCTTCATAAAAAAGAAAAAAAGAAAAGCACACACGATCATGCCGGAGGCCACGCCCCCTCCAGCAACACTCTGCAAAAGCGCCCTGTGGCGCGTTTTAAGTTCGGGGTCCCTGGGGGCCAACTAGCCCACCAGTTACCTCCAGTAAACGCCACAGGCCTGCGTTGCAGAGTGGTGGTCCAGGCCATGGCCTTCTTTACACCTCTCGGCAACGCAGCTATGTGGCGCTTACTGGAGGTACCTGGTGCGCTAGTTGGACCCCAGGGACCCTCAGGATTCAAGGGGACTTTATCCCCAACTTAAAATGCACCATGGACCTTGGGACCATCCATGCCGTTACATTGATGCGGACGAGAAAACTCTATTAGGTTCACTACTTTTGAACCAACACGTGACTGTGTGAGAAGGAATAGATATGACTTCCTTCACCGGGATACTAATTATCGGAGCTTGACACGCCACGGGGAAAAGGGGAACTGATACAATTATACTGTGAGATTCCACTGAGGTCCACGAATAATTTAAGGTGAAAACAAGTATCTATACATAGTGGTACCCACTCGACAGGATAAGTAGGAATTCAAGGAGGCAAGGAACTTTTTCCTCGCCTCTTGAGGATTTGATTAAACGCTACCGTTTTAGAACACTCGCCCTGAAGAAACTCCTTGGTAGGGAGTGGAACGCGTTGGCTGATTCTCTTGCAATTTGCATTGTGAATGCTTTTAAAAGAATGAACATTACTAAATAAGAAACTTTTCATATATTCAATATTGACAGTTTTTCTTGGACTTCTTTCCTGTGCGCCCCCATGCAAGCCTAAGAAAGTACCATAGGGCGTGTTTGCACAGTGGTGAAGGGAGGGGCGTGGCCTGAGGTGACGTGTGCAAACACGCCCTGTGGCGCATTTTACGTTGGGGAATTAATTCCCCTTGAATACTGAGGGTCCCTGGGGGCCAATTAGCCCACCAGGTACCTCCAGTATTTGCCAGGGAGCTGCGTTGCAGAGAGGTGTTCAGAGGCCGCGCCCCTTTTTACACCTCTCTGCAACGCAGCTTTGTGGCGCTTACTGGAGGTACCTTGTGGGCTAGTTGGACCCCAGGGACCCTAAGAATTCCAGGGGACTTAATCTCCCAACTTAAAACTTGCCACAGGGCGCGTTTGCACAGTGGTGAAGGGAGGGGGCGGGCCTGTAGTGACATGTGCGCAAACACACCCTGTGGCGCGTTTAAAGTTGAGGAATTAATTCCCTTACAATCCTGAGTGCCCCTGGGGGCCAACTAGCCCACCAGGTGCTTCCAGTAAGTGCCACTGCGCTGCGTTGCAGAGAGGTGGTCCAGGCAACGCCCCTTAGCTCTTAGCCCACTTAGCTCTGTGGCGCTTACTGGAGGTACCTGGTAGGCTACTTGGCCCCCAGGGGCCCTTAGGATTGAAGGGGACTTTATACCTCAACTTAAAACGCGCCATGGGGCGCGTTTGCACAGTGGTGAAGGGAGGGGCCACGGCCTGAGGTGCCATGTGTGCAAACAAGCCCTGTGGCACGTTTAAAGTTGGGGAATTAATTTCCTTTCAATCCTGAGGGCCCCTGGGGGCCAACTAGCCCACCAGGTGCTTCCAGTAAGCACCACTGCACTGTGTTGCAGAGAGGTGGTCTAGGTCATGCCCCTTTTTACACTTTTCTGCAACGCAGCTCTGTGGCGCTTACTGGAGGTACCTGGTGGGCTAGTTGGACGCCAGTGAACCTCAGCATTCAAGGGGATTTAATCCCCCAACTTAAAATGCACCACGGCCGCGTTTGCACAGTGGTGAAGGGAGGGGGCGGGGCCTGAGGTGACATGCGTGCAAACTCGCCCTGTGGTGCGTTTAAAGTTGCGGAATTAATTCCACTTCAATCCTGAGGGTCCCAGCGTGCCAACACATGCCATGTACCTCCAGTAAGCACCCCTGGTTGGCTAGTTGGACCCCAGGGACCGTCAGAATTCAAGGGGACTTAATCTCCCAACTTAAAACGGCCACAGGACGTGTTTGCACACATGTCACCTGAGGCCCCCCCTCCTCCCTTCACCACTGTGCAAACACGCTCCGTAGCGCATTTTAAGAGGTAGTTTTAATCACCCTGCCCTATTATGTACTAGGGCCTTACAGAGGAGGTCAAGCTAATCACAGGGATACCCCAAAGCATAGTTGTCACGATTCTCGTCGCCTCAGGATCAGGGTGATGCTGAAAGGGGTCCACCTCCTGATTTCCCCACACTCTGACTGTACAGAAAACACAGAGCGTAGAGGGAATCAAGCGAGGGATAAATCAGGGAAGGTAAGGAAAGGGACTGGAACGGATGGGACAGCTGAAAAGACAAGAAAAGAGAATTATCATAACAGTTCTAACTACTCTCATTCAATTCTCGCTATTGAAACAATACATACCAAATAAATCAGGAGGTGGCCTCTGTCTCTCTATACCATAGATACTTCTCTATAGACCAGTGCCGCCTGCAAGAAAACCACTGATTACCAATAATCCGAACATACATTAGTATACATCAATGATGTTCTCATACCACACACATACCCATCTTAATCTTCCCTTTGATTCTTAAAAGTTCTCTCCAGTAACCCAGCAAGTAAAATGTAGAAAGGGAAAACTTCAGTCCCGAAACAATAAAGGAAAAAGGCTTCCAGATAATCTTGCAAACGGACCAAGTTCCTTTTGAACAAAAATGTAGCACACGAAAAAGAATTCCTAGTTGGGCCCAACTATATAGGGAACACTAACAAAAAGAGAAACGAACAAAAGGATTCCTCCGTAGAGTCCTACCAGTTCATAACAGATAGAGACACCAGTCAGTGTTCTTTGATTGAAAATCCTCCAATGGCCGTTCTTCCTCGCGATGATTGCTCGTGGTAAGAAACAAACCCTAACCAGTTCCTTTTGTTCAAATCCCCCGGTACTCTATTCAATCGGTTCCTGGAAACAAAGATCCAACCACGATACACCTTCCCTCGCGGCAGCCGCACGCGAACGGGAAAGGCAGGACAAGGAAACGCCCTCCGTAATCCTCGCTCACAAAACCAAGTTCTTTGCCGCTCCTCAATACCTTTTCCGCGGCAGCCGCTCGCGGAAAGATAACGGCAACTCCAAATGTTCCAAAGTTTCTGAATCCTGATAGTAGTTCCCAAACGTAGAACTCGACACCAACTCTCACAGGTTCAAAAAGTAATCACTTACAAAGCCCCCTAGTGGACATCATAAATATATAGACTCCGTTCTCCACATTTAGCTTTATGGGAGTTGTAGTTCTGTAGGCGCAAATACGCAATTCCTGACAATAGTGTTCCCAAGTGTATGTAGGTGTTTTCACTGTATTCTAAGTGTCTTTAAGCATAGCACTGGCTCTAGGCCTGGTTAGTCAGAGTCAGTTACCACCAGTACACGTCTGAAAAAGTTGTGGGCACAGGATGATTTTGCAACAAGGCCTCTTTCTGCTCCTCTATTGGTTCTTTCTGCACATGTCTTGCTTCTTCCTGCACTTTTCTTCATCTTTGTGGACTTCTGTTGCTTCTTTCTGCATTTCTTTTGCTTCTTTCTGTGCGTTTTTTCTTCTTTCTTTACATGTCCTACCTCTGTAGGCATAGTTAGAAGCTAGCATTTGAAAAACCTTTGAAATTCACAGAAAAACTCATAGTTTTCAGGCACATTATAGTTAGAAATTAGCATTTAAAAAACCTTTGAAATTCACTGAAAAAAGCACAGGTTTCAGGCATGTTATAGTTAGTAATTGGCATTTATAAAGCCTTAGAAATTCACTGAAAAAAACAATAGGTTTCAAGGGCGTTATAGTTAGTTGGACATTTCACTCGTACAAAACCATCACTGCTGACATCTCAAATGACCCTGTGCTGAGCCTTGTGCTCTGAACATAAAAATCTATTTGGTCGCAGAGGTTCTTTCTGTCATACATAACCTCTACCATGTACAGATGCTGGTTGTATGAAGTCTTGTGAGAGTATGTATGTGTCTGAATGGTTGTGGTTTGGTTGTATTTATTGAAGTCAATCCAGGGACTGTTGTTTTTCTATTTGAATGGATTTGTTTATATAAAATTGTATGTAATGATTTTTGTATTTTGTATGAACTTTTATAATTCATTTTTCTGCATTAAATAAAGAAAAGATATATATAAAAAGATTATGAAAATTGAAATGATATGAAAGATATGTAGTCATGAAATAAAAATAATGGAAAATTTCAATGTCAAGTGTCGCTGTTGTGAATAAATATACGAGATAATTTGAGAAGAACAAAGATTTGATGTAAAGAACTTATAGGCTACGAGGGAGTATATTCAGTTGTTTGTAGTCTCTTTCATCTCTTCTCCCTGGCCTGAAAAGTATAACCTATAGAGGGGGTCCCCCATTTTGCAGTGACATCTCAAATGACATTACTGATGACATCACTGATGACATCATCCTTGTGATAGAGTGGCAGACCTCCTCTCACCCTAATATAACCTTTGATACACACACTCAAAAATAGAAACTAACATTTTCAAAACAATGGACACACCAATACCAGTTACAACATACCCATTCACTAATTCCAAGATCTACACACACATCCACTCATTCACCAAAAGTCCTATACAGTCACTCAGACATGCACTCACTCATCATATGAACTCATACACCTATACTTACACTTACACACTGCCACTCATCCATAGAGTTACTCACACACATAGTCACACATTCAAAGAAAGTATCAAACATCCATTTACTTGCGTATATAGTTTATACACACACCACCACACTTACTTCTACAGAAACTAACACATACTTATTCTCTTAAACAATCACTTATAGAAACACATACTCATTTATACAGGTACTCTTCCAATCTCTCACTCCCACATATACTCACTTACATACACCAATACTCACGTATACTAGTTTAACCCGTTGGCCGCTACAACGATTTCGCGGCAGTGCGGCCGTTTTAAAAAATGGGCGGCGCTGCGTCACCCATTGAACGTGCGCAGCACCAGCCAGGTAGTGCTCCGAACGTTCAACGGCCGATGGCAGCACTTAACGGGTTAAAATATATGTAGTTACTCATAAAGACACTACTGAGACTGTCATTCTCTCACCAACACCCCCATACACACACTCATCCACCCATACAGTCCTGCACACATGCTGTCTTCAAAACATACAAACAGTGACTCACTCATTCATGCATCTAAGCACAAAGTAATACCCCCAATGAACCACACAGACACTCAGACAATCATACTGATACTCAAAAAACAAACTAATAACCCATAAAGACACTCATGTAGCTACTCACCCACCGATGCTGCCATTTATACACAAAATGAGAGACTGATACAGATATGTACACATTTAAAGATTACTCACTAACCCATGTATTCAATAAGATACACTTAATCTGTCAGTTATACAATCAGTTTCACACAACCAAAATCATCCATTTAGACACTTATATACACACTTATTCTTCCATCGACCTTGACATATACATATATAAAACATATTTAAATTTCAGAAAACACACATTCACTGGATGATGTCATCAGTGATGTCATTTGAGATGCCATGAGTGATGTTATGAGTGATGTCACTGACCATGTCATGAGTGATGTAATATGTGACGTCATCAGCAGTGCATTGCGGGGGCGTGAGTTATAGTTAGCTGAACTAACTATAACGGGGGAATTTCTATGGTTTTGTACGAATGAAATGGCCAACTCACTACAACGCCCCTGAAACCTATGTTTTTTTCAGTGAATATATATATATTGGAGAACACTGGTTCGATGATTGTTGAATAAATCCACACCACTGCTCACACAATTTGGTGTATTGATGGCTTGTTATTGAAGATCGTGATTTGGTTTGGGGAAGAGGTCCGCACCTGCTCAGTTCCGCATTGATAGCGGACAGGACTGCTTTTTTGATATATATATATTCTCCAATGGGCAAACTTTCGTTTTTGAATATTAGCGGCTCGTCCGGCCGCAGAGCAGTCCCGCCGCATGTAGTGCGGTTCCAGTGCTCGCAACAGTGGGCACACATTGGAATGGAGGGGGCCTGACCCCTGGATTGGTATTGGTGGCAGAGCAGCGCTTTTACCTGTCACTTCCGACTATCAGCAATTTTGAAATTTTTTTCCACTTGGTTGAACTTTTATCGAGGACAGCACCATCCACACAAGGATTGGTATTCAGGACCGTTATCATGCGGACTACCACTACCAGCATGCCAAAGGGCTACGCCCTGTTGGGCGGGACTTATGCTGTAATTACACAAAATGGCTACTGAGCAGAAACAGTGCTGTCTTCGTGTGTTTTCATGCAGGCCAGTGATCAAGAGCTATTGGGGCTCGAAACGCGTTTGGCAAGACTGCAGTGAGGTGACAAGGGAACGCTGTGGTGCGACTACCGGGGGCCGTGTGCTGTTTCCCCTCCCTGGGTGACTTCTCCAATAGGCAAACTTTCGTTTTTGAATATTAGCGGCTCGTCCGACCGCGGAGCAGTCCCGCCGCATGTAGTGCGGTTCCAGTGCTCGCAACAGTGGGCACACATTGGAATGGAGGGGGCCTGACCCCTGGATTGGTATTGGTGGCAGAGCAGCGCTTTTACCTGTCACTTCCGACTATCAGCAATTTTGCACATTTTTTCCACTTGGTTGAACTTTTATCGAGGACAGCACCATCCACACAAGGATTGGTATTCAGGACCGTTATCATGCGGACTACCACTACCAGCATGCCAAAGGGCTACGCCCTGTTGGGCGGGACTTATGCTGTAATTAAACAAAATGGCTACTGAGCAGAAACAGTGATGTCTTCGTGTGTTTTCATGCAGGCCAGTGATCAAGAGCTATTGGGGCTCGAAACGCGTTTGGCAAGACTGCAGTGAGGTGACAAGGGAACGCTGTGGTGCGATTACCGGGGGCCGTGTGCTGTTTCCCCTCCCTGGGTGACTTCTCCAATGGGCAAACTTTCGTTTTTGAATATTAGCGGCTCGCCCGGCCGCGGAGCAGTCCTGCCGCATGTAGTGCGGTTCCAGTGCTCGCAACAGTGGGCACACATTGGAATGGAGGGGGCCTGACCCCTGGATTGGTATTGGTGGCAGAGCAGTGCTTTTACCTGTCACTTCCGACTATCAGCAATTTTGAACATTTTTTCCACTTGGTTGAACTTTTATCGAGGACAGCACCATCCACACAAGGATTGGTATTCAGGACCGTTATCATGCGGACTACCACTACCAGCATGCCAAAGGGCTACGCCCTGTTGGGCGGGACTTATGCTGTAATTAAACAAAATGGCTACTGAGCAGAAACAGTGCTGTCTTCGTGTGTTTTCATGCAGGCCAGTGATCAAGAGCTATTGGGGCTCGAAACGCGTTTGGCAAGACTGCAGTGAGGTGACAAGGGAACGCTGTGGTGCGATTACCGGGGGCCGTGTGCTGTTTCCCCTCCCTGGGTGACTTCTCCAATGGGCAAACTTTCGTTTTTGAATATTAGCGGCTCGTCCGGCCGCGGAGCAGTCCTGCCGCATGTAGTGCGGTTCCAGTGCTCGCAACAGTGGGCACACATTGGAATGGAGGGGGCCTGACCCCTGGATTGGTATTGGTGGCAGAGCAGCGCTTTTACCTGTCACTTCCGACTATCAGCAATTTTGAACATTTTTTCCACTTGATTGAACTTTTATCGAGGACAGCACCATCCACACAAGGATTGGTATTCAGGACCGTTATCATGCGGACTACCACTACCAGCATGCCAAAGGGCTACGCCCTGTTGGGCGGGACTTATGCTGTAATTAAACAAAATGGCTACTGAGCAGAAACAGTGCTGTCTTCGTGTGTTTTCATGCAGGCCAGTGATCAAGAGCTATTGGGGCTCGAAACGCGTTTGGCAAGACTGCAGTGAGGTGACAAGGGAACGCTGTGGTGCGACTACCGGGGGCCGTGTGCTGTTTCCCCTCCCTGGGTGACTTCTCCAATGGGCAAACTTTCGTTTTTGAATATTAGCGGCTCATCCGGCCGCGGAGCAGTCCCGCCGCATGTAGTGCGGTTCCAGTGCTCGCAACAGTGGGCACACATTGGAATGGAGGTGGCCTGACCCCTGGATTGGTATTGGTGGCAGAGCAGCGCTTTTACCTGTCACTTCCGACTATCAGCAATTTTGAACATTTTTACCACTTGGTTGAACTTTTATCGAGGACAGCACCATCCACACAAGGATTGGTATTCAGGACCGTTATCATGCGGACTACCACTACCAGCATGCCAAAGGGCTACGCCCTGTTGGGCGGGACTTATGCTGTAATTAAACAAAATGGCTACTGAGCAGAAACAGTGCTGTCTTCGTGTATTTTCATGCAGGCCAGTGATCAAGAGCTATTGGGGCTCGAAACGCGTTTGGCAAGACTGCAGTGAGGTGACAAGGGAACGCTGTGGTGCGACTACCGGGGGCCGTGTGCTGTTTCCGCTCCCTGGGTGACTTCTCCAATGGGCAAACTTTCGTTTTTGAATATATATATATATATATCAAAACAATTCCTGCCCGTCCCCCTTCAAGGAACAGCAGCTCGCAGCTTACAGACACGGACCTCTCGATACCTCCCAGGCAAATCAAAGACCTCCACACAGAAGATTGTGGCAAAGTAGTGCAGACATTTATTTCGGCAGAGAATGTCTCAGGCAAGTGCCCTCCATTAAATATATATATGACAACCAGTTTGCTTGGGATGAAGCACCAGCACGAACTCCACTTCAGGTTGGCAAAAAGTGTTTATTTTTCACAAAGAACTAGTCACAACGCGTTTCGGCTGACTCCGCAGCCTTGATCACATGCATCTATATATGCTTTATTGTTACATGTTTTCTCTCTGATAAAGCAACAGGGATGCCTGACATGTTCATGCTGCCGGAGAGACATGATACCTATATATAAATTAGTACGTGAGTTACCATACCACACAAACGATAAAAAGCAAGTACTGTGTGGTTGAAACAATACAGTTAGGCACTAATCAGCTGATGCTAACTGAGGATCTGGGGGATCACTAGAAATCAATAATCTCTATGGCACATATGATTATGAATGTAGTCGCTTACGCACAAATGTCGGAACACATTTTGCACAATTAGATGGTGCTCAGTGGGTAAAAACTACGAGGCCCAGCATACACCACGATTACTGATGAAAATGACCGCCTCGATTTCTCAGACCGTTACGATAAATGTAATATGGGTAAAGGTACAAACTCACAGAACATACTAACTATACAAGGTGTTCAATAAAAAACGGTTATTTGTACATGTTTTAAGTTATGTACGGAGCAACCATACTCCAATATGGCGGTTATACTTTTTTCAATGTGCAGTCCACTTTCCATTATGATGAAATGTAACATTGCAAGAGAGGTTTAAATGGACGAACTTTATTTACCAAAGTTGTGTGAACAAGCGCTCTGTGAAGCGCAAAACGCGCCACGACTGGTTTATGGTGTGAATAAACCTGGTTATTTTGACTTAACGATTGGCCCTTGGTGATTTGTACTGACCCTAGTGCTCGTTGGAACCCCGTTCTGGTATCGATATTGTTTACCGGCTGCTTCAAGAGGAAATGGAACTTAAATGTTGGAGAATGTGAAAAGCAACTGAAAATGAAAATGCAACCAAGTGGTGGCAATTAAAACTGACCTGATTTCAAGAAAACAAAGTTCTTGTTTAAGAAAAGGGTTTGTGCAACACTAATTAATCACACTGTGATTAATTACATCTTCTCCATTATGAAGGGCATTCATGATAAGAATAATATTACGAATCACATTAATAAAAAAACACATTCTATCACGGTGCATTAGATGAAACACCTCTTTCAACCATTGAGAAACAATATATTTTTCATTTCCATATGTACTCCGTACATTTTCTTGACTTCAACAACTACATTTTAAAAGCTATTTGTGAATCAAAGTTCTCTGCTCTTTTTTCTGCATGTGCCTCTTGAAAAGGATTGTCTTAGATAAAATCTTCATCTATATGTTGTGAATGTATGAAGATGATGCAATCCGCAAAATAGAGGAAAATACATGGTTTTACGTGTTTTTTCTTGTATGCGGCCGCAGTGGTCTTTACTTAAATATATCCATACAATACACAGTAATGGATTAGTAATGAATGCGATAGATAAAGTGAGATAGGGGTGTGACAATACTCAAGGGAAGCATGAATAAACAAGCCTGCTCTGCACTGAGAGGAGTGTGGAAGAAGCAGTATTTGTGGGGCAAGAGCAGGCGAACACTGAAGCATGCTTCTAAGATAACTAAATGCAGTGTGGTCTACTTATTGTGCAGTGTGAGCTGCTTGTAACCCCACAACATTGTCACACTTGGATTAGAATGGCACTTCCCATCAGTAGCATTGAGTCAAGCGCACCAGGGAAGTCTGTTGTGTCTATGAAAGATGCATGGAGAGTAAAGGGAAATAGTGCATGCTTCAGAAGAGGTTCACTTTAGAGCTAGACCTCGTTTAAAAATTCATGTCTGCTTACGTACATTTTTAGATATAGATAATGGCCTTCGATTGCCGAATCATGCCTTAGGGCTTGATTTCGATTTTGGCGGATCAATTACTCTGTCACAATAGCAAGGGTTCAGCCGAAGAAATTTAAATCCTATTATACCCTATGGGATTTATATTTCTGCGGACAGGATATCCGTCACCGTTGTGATGGAGTAACCCATCTGCCAAGAGCTAAATCAGGCCTTATTATAAAGTACTAAGGCACTTGATCTTTTTTTATGGAGCTTTCAAAAACATAAAATGTGTACGCTGTCAGCAAAATTAAATTACTAGAAAGAAAGGTGAAGACATACGTGAGAAATTTTGTCAAGTCTAACTCAGGACCAGGCTCTGATAATTTTGATAATAGCTGCGGTGTTACTTCATGGGGCACAGCACTACTCTAGTCGACGATCTGGCATCCAGAGATGAGAATAGAGGTTATTACTTCCTCATAGTACTTATAAAAGTGACTTTTCGCAGCCTGATGTCAATGAAACGAAATCAGAGCTCTTTTTGTGAACAAAATATCACTGATATATTGATCTGCACCGTAGAATGGAGAGAAAGGTGTAATGCTGAAAGGGGAAGAATTGAAGAGAATGTAGAAGCTCCTATGGAACCAACATAGATTCCACAGGTCTGCACCTGGTATGTTCGAAAGGGGCTATTGCAGGTGTCCACCCACTCCCCTGCCGCTTTCTGACATTCTAGCTAGCTAGCTTCAAAGGAAGCAGAAGGTTGGCGCGGGCTAGGCAGTTTTCAAAGAGTCTGCTTAGCGCGTGGTTGGAATTGTGGTTTGCAAGCGAACAAAATGGTCATCGTTGGAGCATTAATTCTACTGCAACAGTTACTAAGTAAGAGCTTTTTAAAATCATTTTATCTGATTATTCCACTTAATGTACCAGGACGTCACCTGCAGACCGCTATTTTAATCGTGTGCACCTTGAATATCGAAACCAGAATATCAAGATAGGCAAATATCGAGGTCAAGATATCGCGGTCAAAATATCAAATCCAAAATATCAAGAGCTAAATAAGTACAGATTTTCATTATCTAACTCCACAAATATGTACCATGACATATATATGACAATATATGTATCTTCAAGGTACCTGGATGTGGAGTTAGGAACTGACAATCTATACTTTCTCATTATGCATTTACCTTTCGATATTTTGGTCTACGATTTTGTGTCCACAATCCTCTTGTATCTTGATAGTCAGTAATACAATCTGTTTTAATGTCAGTAAATTCTGATTTATGAGTCAGAGGCATCATCATTAAAAACTAAATTCCGAAACTCAACTGCAATACATTTATTGTTCCTAATATATATTCACAAATCAGATTTTTTCGGTGCTGTATGTATATTTTGCTGATTAAATTATCATAGTGTCTAAGGAGCCAATTCCCAGGTAAAGTCAAAGAAGTGTTATACTTATTAAATTTTATTATATCATTTTTAAGATATTCATGTTTATAACGAAACATGACACCAAACATGATATTAATCTGCATAGCAAATTGATATGTTGCATTTTGCTAATTATTTCACAAATTATCTTTAAGTTGATATGTAGATCAAACACTAAGTTCTAACAAGGAGCTTAATTTTAAAGAAGAAATGTCAGAAGATCCCTACACTGTAACTGTGTATCTATTTATTGGTACGTTTTCTGACTATTAAAAGGAACTCAATTTGGTTTAAAGTTAGTTTTGCTGAACTTTTGGTGAGTTTCCTATAATTTACTAATACTACCAGGGTTTTAGTCTTAACTTTTGTGCTTGTCCATCTTTTGCTTGTTCGTGGGCAAATTGCTTTATCTCCTAGTCTGTTAGTTCTTTGTTTGTTTTACATTCAAAGAACTTAGAAACAGATGACATACCAGTACTAAGGGCTGCATTAAAAACGGCTGGTGCATGTGGCTCAATTTGGGAATATATGGAGGCAATACCTTGCATGCTACAGAGCCTTCTCAGGTTTTCAGGTTTTTAGTGTCTTTATTTCGATAATAAAATCATAAAAGACAAAATGGAAACATTACAAAACAAAACAACCACTGTACAATAGGTTATATAAAAAACCAATAAACATATTATTAATTTTACACTGGAGTCACAGTTAAAACTAATTATTAAACTTTGTCAGTTTTACAAGACATATATGAACCTGGAGCTAAAAAGGCAAAATTAGCACATTTAAAAAGATAAGATCTTACATGATACAATTAGGATAAAGATAAATTCCTTCTAGCCCTAATTGCCCATGCCCAGCCTAAAAATGTGGCCAAACATATCACAAAAGTTTCCGAGGTATTAGTTTTCAAGACCCAGATTGCCTCGGAAGACTTTCTACAAGAAAGGCGTTTGAACAGGGGTTTTAGCCATGTTGAACGAGGTTCTGAATACTGTGGACAAGCAAACAATAGATGACCCTCTGTTTCTTTATGATCTGGGCACCAGCTACAGGAGCTAGAAGAGGTTTTACCCCAGGATGAAGTAAATGAATTCAAAGGTAAGGCACCCACTCGAAACTGATGATAAAGTTTCTTATCCAATGGTCTGGTGATGGTGTCCCAGTAGATCTCACGTGAGGGATCTAGCTTAAAGCTTAGGAATCTTCCCGTTAGACTTCCAGAACTGGAAGCGGTTACCAAGGAGAGACGGGTTGAAGCCCAAAATAGTTCTTTGAATTCTTTTTTAGATGGGAAAGTATTGGTACCTGGGGAAACCCACAGATGTATTAAACCCATGTCATGCAGGCTCTTTTTCACCGAACGAAGCCATGGGATTCGTTCAGAACCCCCCATGGACCTCACTTCTGCTAACTCCTTTGCAAAGAGTGTGAGATCCTCGGAGGTCCACAAGCGCCTCCAAGTGGCCACCACTCTAAATCTAGCCATGTCCATGATTGGTGGGCAACCCATATCATGGCAAAGGGGTATGATGGGGAGGATTGAGGTAACCCTACCAGGTTCCGAAGGAATTTGCACTGGATTCTATAAAGACTAGAAAGATCCATATATCCCCATAACTCGGCCCCATAAAGTATGGCGGCGTTAATTTTAGTGTCATAAATTCTCAAGGCAGGGATGACCCGTTTTGTAATAGATCTCTTCTGCTCACGCAAAAGACATCCAGTCAATTGGGCGAATTTTAACTGCTGGGTCGCTATTTGATCTTTCCACGACAGACGGCGATCCAAGGTGACCCCCAGATAAGTCATGGTTTCAACTTGTTCCAAGTTGACCCCGCTCATTTGAACGTTACTACGTACGATGTTATTCCTGGTTAAAACCATGAACTTGGTTTTGCCCACATTTATCTGGAGATCATTTTTCATATAAAACTCCTCAAAACGGTTCAAGGCCCGCTGTAGGCCTCCCCGGGTCTTGGATAGGAGTAAGGTGTCGTCGGCGAAGATTAGCATGGGGAATTTGGTCCCTGCCAAGGATGGGGCATCAGTGTGGGTAGGCAAGAAGAATTTTACTACTTGGTCAATAAAGAGTAGGAAGAGAGTGGGCGCGAGAACGCACCCCTGTCGGACTCCTCGAGTTACAGGGAAGGAATCCGTGTGTTGTCCTTGTTCTCCCCACCTTACCCTAGCGTAGTTCTCTTCGTGTAATCTGATAATCATCTCTAGTAATTCTCCAGGTATACCCAGGTCCCTCAATACCTGCCATAATTTACCCCTAGGTACCAGATCGAAGGCTGACTTCAGGTCTATAAATGCGGCAAAGATTGTACCACCGCCTAGCGTAACAACCTTCCAAAAGATCATACAAAATCGTAGCACCTGATCAATGGTACTCGCACCAGATCTGAAGCCTGCCTGCATGGGAGACAGTATGTTTTCAGAGTCCATCCACCCTTGCACTCTGGCCAAGATCATACGGGCAATTACTTTTTGGAGGCAATCGATTAAACTAATCGGGCGATAATTGCCCGGATTAGACCTGTCTCCTTTTTTATATATAGGAAGAATCTCAGCCCCCTTCCATGTTTTGGGGATGCAAGCACCCTTTGCTATAGCATTAGCTATGTTTGTTAAATATGGCACCCAAAGAGCAGTATTGGTTTTAAACAAATCGGCTGGTATTTGGTCCAACCCAGGAGCTTTCCCCCGCTGTGTTAAACCAAGGGCTAACTCTGTCTCAATATTGGTGACGGTCAGGATCGTTTCACAAGAGGGCATTACATGCAACTGATTCAAAATAGGGGGAGAGTCAATGCCTTCTGAGCTAAATTGGGATGAATAATAGGTTATCCAGGCTTCTGGGGACACATGATTAAATGGAGTACCGGAGTCACCATCCTTTCCCCATTTTACAAGGTCCCAGAATTTGGTCTGGTTGTTTGACTTGGTGGCATCCAAGAGATCAGCCCAATAATCATCCTCCCACACCCTCTTTGCTTCCCACTGTACTCTTTTGTACCGTTTCCTGGCCTCCTTTACAGCACACATATTTCTAGATTTAACTTTCTCAACTAGAATACTGTGAGCCTCCCTACAATCTTTGTTATACCATTTTGCTCGAATGGCTAGCGGTCGCCCAACGCCCTTCTTACATGGTTTCGAGAGGAGTAGCTTAAGCTCAGCAAAACATTGTTCATGCAAGTCCATAATTTTGTTTGGTTCAATGGTACCCCTCCCAATGTCCTCTGTCATCATTTTGTTTAAAGCGAGCTTCACCACATTCTCTATATTAGTCTGTATAGTTTCATCACCTGATATTTTAGACCATTTCAATCTCCTCCGATCGTTTGATAAGATTACGGCCCCTTGCCCCTTAGGAGCTGGACCTTCCAATCTTACCACATCGTACAACTTTAGTTTCAGAGACAGAGGGTTATGATCGCTTTCAGGGCGAGAGACAATTTCCATATCAACCATCAGACTCCAGAATTCCATTTTTAAGAAGATGTAGTCTATACGACTTTTTCTCAGGCCATTGTCAAATGTAAAATTGGCACCAAGGTCGGATGGGGTGCGTCCGTTTGCAGCCCTTAATCCCCAGGTGAGACAAAAAGCAGTCCAGTTCAGGGCAGCCTCCGTTGCTTTGACAGGTTTACTGTTCGATAGTTCCGGTATATTCCAAATTGCATCCTCTGCGGACCCCCAGCTATCCCCCGCTAGATAAAGCGGCTCAATGGTGCAATTTAAGTCGCCAGCTAACAGGATCAATGTTCCTTTGTTCCACCCTGCCAAAAGATTGTCCAAGGCGCCCACCAACAAGGGACATCGACCACCAGGGAGGCCACGAGAGTAAATATTAATAATAAGCATGTCCTGACCACCTTCCTTACTCAACCTAATAGCCAAGATATCGGGATTGTCCTCATAGAGTTCTGTGGTTGTGTATCCCCATGCCTGTTTGACCCACGTTGTCAAACCCCCCGAAGCGCGCCCTTTATTGCTCTTTATTGCAGGTTTGAAAAAGTTTATGAAGCCAGCTTTGTGTATGGGTGCAGTAGCCCAAGTTTCTTGCAGTAACACTACGTCATATTTGTCAATAAACTCCAGCCAATCCTCAGAATCCAAACGAGCCTTTGCTCCAGCTACATTCCAGGACACAATATTAAATGTCGCTGTGGCGAGTTCTGCAGGGTTATTACCTAGATGGGGAGGGGAGGGGGAATTAGATAGAGTGGTGCTTATGGGCATATTTCTAACCCCTTTTTCTTCAGTGTTGGTTTTTAGCACGCTTTCCCCTTCTGCCGGGACCATCATATTTGCCTTTTTATAAGGCGTAAACTGATTACCCAGTGTTGATGTCATAGAGTGTTTAAGTGGAGTTTGTACTTCTTCCCTGCTATCATTGGTTGGATTATTCGTCGGGCTGGGTAAACACAGTCAATCTACCAATTCCAAATCAGACAGCGCTCCAAAATGATTAAAAAGTAGGGGGTACTGTTGTGGGTGGGGTGTTCTAGGCCCTTGAAACCTCCCATCTCTCACTCTCCACAGGTTTGGGCCTATGGGATAGTTGGTATGTATATGAGGATAGAAGTAGGCAAGGTCCAGTGTTTGAACGTCGCCCTGGCGGGCAAATCTAGCTTTCCGTCGTATTCGGTCGACCACCCAGGGGTCTTTAAATGATATCAAGATACAGTCCCCTTCTAAGTCTTTTGTGCCCTTACCCACCCAGTCTACTCTCCTTACATAAAGGATTTCTGTAGGGGATGATGGTGGGAGTGGGCGATGTTTGTTTAACCAGTATATTACTTTATTCCGCAATTCCCCTTGGGTCTCCTTGATGCCGTCTCTTAGGGGGGCCACACCAGTTAAAACTATAGTATATTGGGACGCTTCTGGGGGTAGGTTGACTCAAGGTGAGGGGCGCATCTTTGGTTTACCCACCAGCTGAGACCTAGAGGATTGAGGGTTCTTTTTACCCTTACTAAGTGATTGTACTGGGGTACTATTAGATTGTTTTGACAAGCCTTTTGACATAGACTGGTTCGCTATAGCTGAGTTAGATGTGGGTAGGTATTTATCCCTTGGTAAGTTCCTTGCGGGACCTCTACTAGCGGTGGTTGTAGTAACAGCGGGCTTTGCCCCAACTATGGGTTTGTTATTAACAGCGGTTGCCCCTGGCAGTACGGACTTGGTTACCTGGGTCACTGAGGGTTTACCAGCTGTTTGATTTTTACCCTGTGTTGAATTACGAACTCCCACCCCGGGAATAGGCGTTGTTAATTTTTGCAGGAGACCCAAATTGGTGTTTACTACTGTTTCCAGTGCGTCAATTTTAGCGGTCATCAGCCTTGTTCTCTCCAAAACCGGGAGCAGAATGGTTTTTAGCATAGCCTCAATTTTGACCAACAAAATGTCATCACTATTGAGGCATGTTGGGCAGGGATTAGATGACCCCAGGGGAGCTAATGATGGGCAATACACAGTTGGAAAACCATGGGGGGAATGAGGGAGTGATATGCTCACGCTACATGTATCATCAAATTTGGGCTGTTTTTGATCTTTTTCCCCCTGTGGACTCGAAACATGTTTTCTCTTCCGGGATATCGATTTTAGACTTGTTTGAGTCAACTCGGTCAAATTAGGTGGGATAGGATCAATAGATTGGGGTGAGTTGACCAAACTATATTCGTCATCCCTGGTATTCTGGCTTTCATCCCCATCTCTTGTCTGATTAACGTAGGATTTCTGGGCCCTGTTGTCTAGGGATGGGGGTAAGGTAACCCCGTCTCCATCCACATGAACTATTGCCTCTGTCTCGATGGTAGAAATGCAGTTAAATGCTGCATGAGAGACTGGGCTTTTGGCAAAAGCTAAAGCACCCATTGAGGAGCGCTTTCGGTAACTAAGTCAAGGGACAGCCTTTGTTCCACCATTTCTATTTCTTTTTCCAAAATTCTAGTGGCTCTAGTGATAAAGGCGTCTAGGGGACCAGAGACTACGCCCTTAGAAGTTTGTATGTGGACTAAACGTTCTTTCCCTGATCTCAATGGCATGGTGAGAATCTAAATGGAAAAGTATATAAAAGTAAATAGATCCACTATGCTTTGGGTACCATATATCCCCCTCCCTTGTGATGGCTGATAATAACAAAATGCCTTTTGGTACCGTACAAGGAGAATAACATAGATCAGATGGTAATTTTTGGCAGGGGTCCGGGCCCAACCCAACCTTGTCCGACCACGGACGGCCACAGACGGTCCCGCCCTTGTCCCGGGCTTCTCCCGGCGCGCTCCCGCTCGCTCCTGCGAAGCGGAAACTCTGGTCACATATAAGCAAAAAAAATATACAGCAGTCTCATGCGCTGATAGGCGGGTGGGCGTGGCCAGTGGGGAGAGCAGCCCAGGTGTGGCAGATTGGGCGCGCAGGGACTCCTGGACACTGGAGTCCCTGCCTGTGTGCTCGCAGCCCCGCCGACGCTCTCACCTGCCCCGCGCTCCTCACCGAAGAGCTCCCAACAGCCAGCAGCTTCTGTAGATAAAAGGCGCTGCGGGACCCGCGAAGCGGGTCCGGCGAGGCGCTGGGGTTTTCCTCACTGCACAGGCACGCAGAGTGACGTCAAGGAACCAAGGACCAGGTAGGGGCTGTAGCAAACACCAAAAGGGTCCCGATATGCCGATGGCAAGGTCCCCTTTTCAGTCCGTTGGCGGGGGGCGTGGCCAGCGGGGAGAGCAGCCCAGGTGTGGCAGATTTGGCGCGCAGGGACTCCTGGACACTGGAGTCCCTGCCTGTGTGCTCGCAGCCCCGCCGACGCTCTCACCTGCCCCGCGCTCCTCACCGAAGAGCTCCCAACAGCCAGCAGCTTCTGTAGATAAAAGGCGCTGCGGTTTTCCTCACTGCACAGGCACGCAGAGTGACGTCAAGGAACCAAGGACCAGGTAGGGGCTGTAGCAAACACCAAAAAAGTCTTCTCACTCAATGTAGGACAGTGATCTTAAAAATGGAGGGGATGCGAATATTCTTATGCGCTTAAAAAAATATACAGAACATTTGAGGCTGAGTTGAGACTCTTTGGCAAGGATCTGCTTTCTAGCATTATAAAATAATCCAGAGGAAAGGTACATTTTATACAATATGTGGTGGTGCTCCACACAGTTCCCTGTAAGGTTTGCGTACGGGCGGCAGCGCAGGTTGCATTTTCTCTTCGTGCAAGAGGCTCATCTGGAGCGCACATAACAAAGGGTCATTCTAATGTGCTTAGACGACCTCAAGCACACAGATCAAACAAAGGATCATGGCATTCTGCATCTTCAACATCTACAAAAAGCTCTTGCTTCTTGGAAAATGCTCAGTTTTCAAGCTGTGCTTACACTCTGCAGTCACACTGCTTTACAGTCCCTTACCCTTTTCAGTCAGTACCCACATTAGAGATGCTTTGATGGTTTATCTTGTTTTAGCCATTTAAATTTATAAGATTTGTAGTGGTCTGTCTCTAGGCCTGAACCAAAGCAGACTCAGTGGGATCGCTTTACATGTCATTGTTTTGCTAATGCATATATTCAGGTAACACCACTTTTCCTATCAGTCTCTCTAAATCTGGGTGATTTCAATACACAACATGGTTTACTATCCTTTGGAATTTACTTTGTTCTTTGGAAAGACTTCTTATGTTAAGGTAATTAAACAAACGAGGTTCTAAACACATACAAATTTATTTCCTGGGCAAAAAATGAAACCCAAACTTTTCTATTGTGTCAAAATGAAGAGAAAAAAAAGATATTCAGGCAAAAGCTGAATAGCACAATGTCTGAAAAGAAAACTAGAATCCAAATGCCAGCTTCCCTGCTTTACCTGTGATCTTACACAAATCCTGTTCCTCATTTTTAATGAACGCCAAACCTGAGGACAACTTTAAATAATTCAGTTCATTATGTATGATATACAAAAACCTCACATGTACAGTTTATTGAAAAATAACATTACTCAATATATGAAAGCAATGTCTTGTGTATCTAGAGTGTGAATGACAGTCTGATGTGTCTCTTTGTTCACTATTGGCATTATCATAATTGCATAGAGGACTTTGACAATGTTTGTAAGTTCATGTCTAGAAACTAATACTTTTCATTTCACTTAGTACATCACTATGATTTAATGTACCTATTGCTGGACTGGAAACTCAAAGAAACCCTGGAAATATCCCTTTATACCAGCCCTGAATTTGACCAAGTCAAGGTAATGAGTGAGATTAACATTCTCCAAGGAATAGAATTAAAAAGCCTTTTCCCAAGGACGTTTTGGATAGAAACAGGACAACATGGTGAATTTTATAGCACGATTTTCTAACCATATGGTTTAAAATAACAATGGATTTCACAGGCAGCTCTGAGGGACAAGTAATGAGATATATTATTTCAAGAGCTGCCACAAAACAAAGCAGGCATGCTTCACCACTGTTTCAATAAAAAAAGCTATGTGCTTAATAAAAAAACACTGAATGCATACTCAGGTGTGAATGTGTGCTGCAGGTAATGAAGTGCCTATTATGTGCTGAGTGGTCTTCTTTGTGGGAAAATACCCTCAAATAGTCTACGCCAAGAGAAATGACACCAGTGGTGCTCAAATATCCAACACATATCCACATTTATAAGGGTGATAATTAAGTATTATTGTTTGTGTCCAATATGTAACCAATCAGGCACAATCATTAATATTTGGGCCACTGCTGCTCATTGAGCTGGGGAGGACTTGTGTGCCAGGCCCAAGTAGCTGTTAATGTTGCTAATGTCTGCTGCTGGGGATAGTTTTGGTCATTCAGTACCTGCAGATTGCTGGTTTTCATAAATTGGGCACTACACAGAAGTATTACCCTACAGGCAGCGGTTAGTGCCATGATGCCAGTGTCTGCATTGTCCTTTGTCAGGCCAATTTCCCCATTGCACCCATGCATAAAGCACCATAAGCAAGGCAGTTTTCACTATTCCAGTGTTTAAAACCCCATAACGATGCCTAAATTCACAATGATCCAGTATGTAAAGCTTCACCATAATCAGATAATTTTCTGTAATGGTCTAGAATGGTCTGCACCATAGCCAGGCCAGTGAGTCCCTGCATGTAAAGCACTGCAACCAGGCCAGAACTGAGCCAAAAGGTAAAGCACAACACCGTGGGCAGTTTCCAAAACCTGCTTAATTGGTAGATCGCCACAGCCAGGCCTTTACTTTCCCAGTATGCAAAGCACCAAAGCCAGCCCAATAATGGTCTAGTGGTTGAAGCACTACAATATGGCAATTATCTACATTGCATGTGTATGCAACACATCTTAGTCAGTCCAGTACTTCATCAGTATCCAAAGCACCGCAGTAAAGCTATAGCGTAAAGCATGACTGCCAGAACAATACAATTATTGTCCCAGTATCCCAACACTATAGTCGAGTCACACTTCAGTACCACTGTTTGTATAGAACCACAACCAGCCCATTAATCCACGATGGGTCAAGAACCAAATACTACAATACCAACACAACATTTACATCTGGGATACTGTAGATCGCTCTCTTCTGTTACAAGAAAGGGATGAGTCTCTGTCAAATCAATACTGTCATCAGCCAGATTAATCTGTAAAGTTAAAAGGGGGAGCACTTTGGGTGCTGCTCAACAGGTAGAGTCTATCTTTCTTTGGTAGCACCTTAGAAGTGTCATGTAGCGGGCCAGGAGAAAATATCCAGGTGCTAAAAACCCACATTTTAAAAAGCATAATGTCACAGAACAGTACAACTGTGATGGTGAGCACTGTACTTTCGTCCTTATAGGTAATGGGTAAATTAACCTTGGAAGGATGAAAAGGTGAGGCAACCCAATTGCAAACTGCATCCCTACAGCAGATGAATTAACCCATGGAGCTATGATGGCATGTATGAAGGGTTGGTTTATTTCATGAGCCCTGCATCTTCCTACACCACTATCTCTACAGACTTTGGCAAATGTAGCTGGAATAAAAAGATTTACATTTTACTTTAACCCATTTCTTTAATTTTAAATCTAACAGATATGTTGCCTCTCAGTGCCGGAGAACTAACACACTTGCCCGCTTAGTGGCTTGTGATATGTGTCAGTTGTTCGGACCAGTCAGAAAAGAGTGCTCATCAACACTGCATTGCCGCACACCAAGAAAAAATATTAGAGGGAACATTGGTGCTAAAGCCTAAATATTTTAAAAGTGTAATAGGTTTTTTGTATGGAGAATTAATTTTATGCAATCAAAAACTACAATAATTACATGTGCCTTTTCATGGAACAATCAGTAAAAAATATTTATTTTTATGCAAGATATAGTTGCACAATATAAATCTAAATGAGACTAATTTACATAGTATCCTCCACACCTTGCATGGATCCAGCCCTCCCAGCTTAAGTTAGACAACCCTGCCTTATAGAGCTGGTTCATGTAATGTAAAGCCTCAAAAATAGATAATATTGCAATGCATATCCCTTAGAGGGAAATCTTGAGAGTGCGCTTTTATTAAGCATCTCAGATTAATATTTTTCAAGGATGATATGGACCAAGAGCTGAAATATAATAGGTTTTATCACCACTAAGCATTGCTTTAAATGGAAAAAAAATAAGTGCAGGTACTCACCAAAAAGAGCAGTGAGCGGAGTTAAGGGCGGTGCTAAGGTGGGACAAGGGGCGGGGTTAGCTTTTTGACTTTGCCAAGGTTGTATGCACAAAATCTGGATGCATTGTTAGAATGTCGGATGTATCTGTCCATTAGTTACCTCACTAATAACTATATATATATGGCACTTAATTATAAGTGTTTATTACTACCCAAAGTAGGCTTTTTTAGCATCCTTGAAATAAGAAAAGATGGAGGAAATAACAGCGAGGTTCTAAATATATGCCTTCTTGTTTGCAGGCAGGTCATTGCTGCAGGGTCATAACTCACTCAGCTATTTTACAAGGATCTTAACTTTTGACCTGCAGGTAACACAAGGCTCTATGCGACAAAAACTGTAATGTTTTGATTTGTTCTGGATTCCGTCCATCAATTGTGTTTCTTTTGCTCAGTTTGTGCAGCACACACTATACATGGTAGTTATTTATCAAGATAACCATAAAGGAAATGTGACTTCATCAAATGTTATGCTGTTAAGAAAGGCGCAGCAAGATACTGTAAGGTGACCAGTAGAAGCTCCATCGTTTCTTTTGTGAGTTTGTATGCATTTGGTATGTGTTTAATTGTGTGTGTGCATGTTGTATGTGTGTGTCTACCGATGGAATGTGTGTTTTGTGTGTCCGTGCTTGTGGTTTTCGCAAGTGTTTGCATGTGCATGCTTGGGCATGAATGTTTGGTGCATGTACATCAGCAGTATGTACTCATCTATGTCCGTGCATTATCGTTTGTGTGCATGTATCCGCTACTGTGTTGTGTGCGTCAGTACTGTGTTTGCCTACGTTGCTTGTCTTTTTGTGGAATGTGTGTTTTATTTGTGCAACAGTGAAATCAAGCATTTCATGAACATTTGTTTAAAAAAAAAAAATTTGAAGGGTATCCGAAAAATGTGTTCTTCCGTGTGAGCTGCGTTCATTCCTGTGACTCACTGTGAAGTAGCAGCCAGAGTTCAGTGCCTTCTCCCAGCTTGTTTTCTCACCCACGTACACAAACACTTGCCACTTATCCAATATACAGAAACACGGTTCAAAACAAGATAGAGTTTTAGAAAATATAGATCAAGTTGTAATTTTCAGCCAGGGAGGCACTCATTTAATAAGTGCTGAAGAACGATGGCCCCTCTCCCCCCCCCCCTTGGATCCTACACCCAGGGCAGACCGAGAGGGGTCCAAGGTCCCCAGGTGCGCTTAATGTGCCGCTGTTAGAGAACACATAACCCCACTTTTAATCTGTTCTGTTCACGGAATATTCAATCCTGTTCAGTGGATCCCGCCGCCACCCATTAGATTTTACAGCCCCCTCTCGGCCCCACTGTGAAAGAACAATGGATCCGATAAGCACTCTGCAGACCCCCCTCCCTCCCCGCTCTGAAGACTTCCAAAGCACCTCACGCTGGTTCCTGGTGAGAAGCGCTCCTGTGATTAAATCCGTGCAGACAGTGCTTGTTAGAGGAGCTGCAGAGGTAGTGGAGGTGATAAAGGAAGCGCTGCCTGGGCTGAAGTCCGGTCCCATGAGTACCGGTACTCTCTTCCTGTTAGGAAAAAGTGCCGGTACTCAAGGAGAGAAAAGGAAAAAGTGCCGGTACTCAGTACCGGTGAGTACCGGCCCATTTAAAGCACTGCCACTAAGTGAATGAATATTTATACCCCTAGCATTAGTACTGGTTCTAACACAGCAAACATCATTCATGCTTCACAACAAAATTCTAAGACTGTGCATAACCATGTCTGTTAGTAAGTGGAGAAGAGAAACAAAGTTACATGTGGGCATTGTAGGAAGAGAGTTATTTTGGAAACTGTGGGTGGTACAAGAAAAGCTGGAATCCTTCTGGAAGATCTCTTCACCATCAGGCCCAAAGACTGGGCAATATTTTGGGTGGGTTGCATATTAAGAGGAGGATTAATAATAATTGAGGCTCTCACTTTTCTGTTTTTACAGATTTTTACAGACAAATACAGACAGAAAACAATGTTTTTCCAATCTGTATTTATTTTTTAAAGAGGAAAAATACAGAAAATTGTGCTTCTTGTAAGTTACTCCCCATGCTGTCCTTCATAAATTCCAGACCAAAAGCTGAGCAGATAAACATTATGAGGAGTTAAAAACATGATGAGATTTCCTTAAATACAAGCATATGTTAAAATATTTGTAAATAATGCTAATATTTACCTGTGTATATAGGGGCCCATTAGGATGGCGGGCGGATTGCCGGTAGCCACCGCCGACCTTGCGGGGGCAATCCGCCCGCCATCCTCACCTAAATGACCCCCCCGCCATGTTAGTATGGTGGGGGGGACCGCGGCGGACGGAAAGACCGTCCGCCGCTTTTTCGCCTCGGTCGCCTTGCGACCGGGGCAGATAAAGTCTAATATGGTGGCGGTGTCTAATAGACACCGCCAGCCATATTAGCATGGGCTTGTTTAGATGCCTTTCCATGGCGGTGATGCTGCCACGGAAAGGCATGCGGTCTTCACTTTGGGGGCCCCCTGCAGGCCCCCAGAGTGAAGGAGAGGTGGGGGGTGCACACAGGGGATACCTGTGGTACCCCCCCTGCATTTGCATGAACTTTGTTTATGCAAATGCATACGTGCATTTTTAGCATTGTGGCGGGCGGTGCTGAGAGCACCGCCCGCCACAATGCTAAAACTGCAGGATGCGCCCGCCACAGTGGCGGGCGCATCCTAATACCCCCCACGGGACCCCCACGCTTATGGCGGGCGGTCCTAATAACCGATAGGATGGCGGGCGGACTAAGTCCGCCCCCCATCCTAATGACCCCCAAAGTGTTTTGATATATTTTGTTGCTTAATTAGCTAGAACGTAACAGGCATCAAAGTATAAGTGAATGTTTACCAGTTAAATAAAAACAGAAATATATCGTTTTACGGATCCCTTTGGATCAAAACACAAAATAAATATGAGTAAATACTAATAAGATGTCCTAAAAAATTATGTGGATTAAGACAGTTATGTACAAAAATAAATACTATAGAACCAAGAGCCCTAATGTTAATATTACCAGTTAGTATTTTGAACATTATTGCTAGCCCTCTACTCCTCATCCCATTTAGGAGATGCTGATAACCTAGGAGATGGAACTAGCCTATCAAAGAAAATAAAGACACAGTGGGGTCTAAAGCAGGGCTGTGTCCTTGCACCATACCTATTTAATCTATTTCTAGCGAATCTCTCGACAGATCTAGATAAAGTAAACTCCCATCACCCAAATTTGGGCTCTTTGCCCATATCTAATCTTTTATATGCAGATGATGTCATACTATTAAGTAGACAAACATTGGCTTACAGAGACTCATAAACCAACTTTTTATATATTCCACAAAAAATAGGTTGACAGTCAACTTAAAGAAAACAAAAATTATGGAAATTAGCAGGAAAATAAAGAAGAGGTACAAATGGTATTAGAGAAACAGCCAGATGGAGCAGACAACTACATATAAATATCTGGGGTTCTTTTTGATCAACGGGCGACCTTTAAACCACATAAAATGGATCTCAAAAGAAAGGCTACTTCCTTAACTCAGACTTTTTGCATTTTACAAAGAACTCTAGAAGGTCCCAGTTATGCACCATTGCTTAAAGTGATTTCAGCAAGGTTGTTACCAGCAATTTAATATGGTAGTGAAGTCCTCCATGGCAGGGATGCAGCTCTCCTAAACTTGATCATCTCCAAAGTATTTAGATCACCTTTCCATCTACCTCTGACAGCATCGCCAGTCCAAAGAAGACTGGAATTTGGTCTCACTAATCAAACAATAGCAAGGACGGGGACATACATGAAAACATGGACTAGAATAAGAACTGTCTCCAAAAATCATCTGTGTAAAGCCTTGTGGCAAAAGTTCCAATGGAACGAGAAAACTCCAGCCAACTTTTTCTTATACACAGCAATAAATTAATTAGGTATCCAATCAGTATGGGCAAAATCTCTTCCACATACCGCTTTAAAAAACTAATTAATAAGATAACATAGAAAGTATCTGTTTTAAAAGGTAAGGAGAAATTAGCCATTAGAGCCCATGCCTTGCAAGTAATTAATGAATACAAAAACCTTAAAATCCTACCATATCTAGAATCTGGCTGGTCCAGAAAATTGAAAATTGACTTTATTCACTACCGTTTTGCCAAAAACTACAGGCAAAGAAAATGAATGGACTAAAGCATCTGCAAGAACATCCTACAGACTTTGCAATAATCGGGTTTGAGAATATTGTCCACATTGTGTGTGTATGTCCAGGATTGATAAAAGAAAGAAGAACATTTTTGAAAACTTTTTTTAATGAACAGGGAATTTGCACCTGCAGGCAAACTGTCATTGCATGCATGCAATACACAGACCCAAAGGTCAGCTGTCGATTTTTGACATTTTTAATTCTGGCTGGGAAATGGTCATTATTAAGCCTTACAGACTACTTGTTGGTACCAGTGACTGTATAATATATCTGGAGATTAGAGTGCTTTGAATTGATTATAGTGCATATGACTTTAAGGGACACAAAATACATTCTAACACTTGATCGATCTAATGAGATCTTATGTTTTTTATATATGTAATTGGCTCCTTGCTGTCGTACCATAAATCCCCTTCATGCTGGAATTCAACTAATGGCACTTTAATTAATTTCGGACTATCCCTCTAATGTTTTTTTTACATTATGTTGAAATAATAGAGGGAGTGGCCCAACCACCCAAAGGACTGGGTGCCAACAAGAACAGTGAAAATGAAATTTCCCTTGGAACTGATGTCACTGACAATCACCCTTAATCTTACATTCAATCTTTCATCCACACCGGTGCCGGTTATTTTGGTACTGGTGTGGATGAAATATTGAATGGGTAAGATTAAGGGTGATTGTCAGTTATGTTATGTTATGTTATGTTAAATGCGATTTATAAAGCGCACTGACACCGAAGCTTCCTGGCGCTGATAGACAGAACAGAAGAGAGGGGAGCATAGGAGACAGAGTTCTAACCAAGGATGGGGAAAAGGTGGGTTTTTAACATTTTTCTGAAATTCAGGAGGGAAGGGGAGGATTTAATTGGGCGGGGAAGGAGGTTCCAAAGCACAGGGGCTAGATAAGAGAAACGACGGCCGCCGAATCTCTTAGTTTTACTCTTGGGAGTGACTAGCAGATCACGATGAGCTGATCGGAGATTGCGTGTAGGACAGTGAGGGCGAATGAGGGTTTTGAGGAAGGCGGGGCCAGGGCAGTGAAGTGCTTTGAAGGTAAGGCATGCCACCTTAAAGGCGGCCCTTCGATCGACTGGAAGCCAATGGAGACTGATGAGCAGGGGCTTGGCTGATTGCCATCTGGGGGTTCAATGAATCAAGCGGGCTGCTTGATTCTGGACAACTTGGAGACGTTGTATCAGGAATAATGGAAGACCGTGATAGATGGCATTGGAAAAATCCAGACGGGAAAGTACCAGTGAAATAACAATTTGGGTAAGTGCTGCCGGGGGGAGAAGGTGACGAACTTTGCGATCCTCCGAAGTTGGTACAAACAGGAGGAGACCACCGCTCCAACTTGAGCCCTGAGAGAGAGCTCAGTGTCAATGATGACACCCAGACTCTTTACTGTTTTTACTGGGGTAGGGGGGGAGCCAAACTCTGGAGGCCAGAACTGCGGGCCCCAATAAATGTGACTAAGTCCAGGGAGAAGGAGCTCAGTTTTACCGGGGTTCAACTTCAATTGGTTCTGGTTCATCCAGAGTTGGATGTGAATCATGGCTCCATGGAAGGTTTTGATGGCATGTGGTGAGTTGAGGGAGAAGATGATTTGTAAGTCGTCAGCGTAATTATACGTGACGATGTCCCATTTCGAAAGTGACTGAATAGGTGGCCGGAGATATAGATTAAAAAGGAGCGGGGAAAGGGACGAACCTTGGGGAACACCACAAGACGTGGGGATTTTTTTGGCAGTATAGGGACCCAGGCGGACCGCCTGTGTTCTTCCCGTGAGGAAGGATTTGACCCACTCAAGTGCAGCGCCCTGGATGCCTGCCTGCCCGACACGGTGGAGAAGGATGTTATGATCCACCGTGTCGAATGCGGCAGACAAATCCAGTAAGACGAGGGCCTGGGGGATCCCCGCGTCCGCGTTACTCCTGGGTGTGTCAAGAACTGCCAGGATGACGGCCTCTGTCCAGTGGGCAGGTCTAAAGCCAGCCTGGGTCGGCTCAAGATAGCAGGAAGATTCTATAAAGCTTGACAGGCATCGGGTGACATGGGCCTCCATAAGTTTGGAAAAGTAAGGGAGGAGGGAAATGGGGCGATAATTCGATGGCTCCGCCATATCAGCGCCAGGTTTTTTTAAAAGAGGTACCAGAATAGCCTCCTTGAAGGAGATAGGACAGATGCCGCTACTGAGAGATCTATTGATTAAGTGTAAGATACTATCTGGTAAGTTAAGACATATGCTCCGCAGTACAGACGGTGGACAGCAGTCGTTTGGGGAGCCAGATTTCACGCGAGTGGCTAGTTCCGCCAAAGAGGTGGAATCTAGAGCAGGGAAGGAGGTGAAGGTCAAGGGGTTATTAAAGGATCAAATGGGGGTGGGGTCGCACACTACTCACACACCAGCGATGTCGCCCCTAAGGACTATGGTCAATGTAGTAAAGTGTTCGCGATGCATCATCTTTCGATCTTCTGCTATCTTCGCTGTCTTCGCCATCCCTGGACACGTGTTTCGGGGTATTACCCCTCATCAGCAGGGATAGGCCGTGTACTGGGGTTGCCGATGACTGCCAATATCTGCCAGGTATAGTATCACTCAGGCGCGTAGGTGCGGGATCCCAGGCTCGTCAGCCCACTGCTCACGGGAGCTTTAAAGTTACAAATGGGGGTGGGGTCGCACACTACTCACACACCGGCGATGTCGCCCCTTAGGACTCTGGTCAATGTAGTAAAGTGTTCGCGATGCATCATCTTTCGATCTTCTGCTATCTTCGCTGTCTTCGCCATCCCTTGACACCTGTTTCGGGGTATTACCCCTCATCAGCAGGGATAGGCCGTGTACTGGGGTTGCCGATGGCTGCCAATATCTGCCAGGTATAGTACCACTCAGGCGCGTAGGTGCGGGATCCCAGGCTCGTCAGCCCACTGCTCACGGGAGCTTTAAAGTTACAAATGGGGGTGGGGTCGCACACTACTCACACACCGGCGATGTCGCCCCTAAGGACTCTGGTCAATGTAGTAAAGTGTTCGCGATGCATCATCTTTCGATCTTCTGCTATCTTCGCTGTCTTCGCCATCCCTGGACACGTGTTTCGGGGTATTACCCCTCATCAGCAGGGATAGGCCGTGTACTGGGGTTGCCGATGGCTGCCAATATCTGCCAGGTATAGTACCACTCAGGCGCGTAGGTGCGGGATCCCAGGCTCGTCAGCCCACTGCTCACGGGAGCTTTAAAGTTACAAATGGGGGTGGGGTCGCACACTACTCACACACCGGCGATGTCGCCCCTAAGGACTCTGGTCAATGTAGTAAAGTGTTCGCGATGCATCATCTTTCGATCTTCTGCTATCTTCGCTGTCTTCGCCATCCCTGGACACGTGTTTCGGGGTATTACCCCTCATCAGCAGGGATAGGCCGTGTACTGGGGTTGCCGATGGCTGCCAATATCTGCCAGGTATAGTACCACTCAGGCGCGTAGGTGCGGGATCCCAGGCTCGTCAGCCCACTGCTCACGGGAGCTTTAAAGTTTGTAACTCGCCGGTGTGTGAGTAGTGTGCGACCCCACCCCCATTTGTAACTTTAAAGCTCCCGTGAGCAGTGGGCTGACGAGCCTGGGATCCCGCACCTACGCGCCTGAGTGGTACTATACCTGGCAGATATTGGCAGCCATCGGCAACCCCAGTACACGGCCTATCCCTGCTGATGAGGGGTAATACCCCGAAACACGTGTCCAGGGATGTCGAAGACAGCGAAGATAGCAGAAGATCGAAAGATGATGCATCGCAAACACTTTACTACATTGACCAGAGTGCTTAGAGGCGACACCGCCGGTGTGTGAGTAGTGTGCGACCCCACCCCCATTTGGGTTATTAAAGGAATTGTCCAGTGATAACAGTTGGGGGAGTGGGGGAATGGATTTTTTAATTATTAAGATTTTTTCTTGGAAGAAGGAATTAAAGGTGTCACAGGCTTCCTGAGTGGGAGTCTGAGCTGGGAGGGTTCTGTCGTCTATAGTTAGCTCATTCATGACTCTGAACACTTCCTTAGATTTATCGTCTGCCGAGGAGATCCTGTTGGAAAAGTGTTCCATTTTAGCTGAGCGGATGGCTGCTTTAAAGTCTTTGCGTGCGGCCAGATAGGACTGTTTGGCTGAGTCAGAGTAGTCGTGTCTCCAGGTGCGTTCTAGCTGACGTGTTTTCAGTTTCCGAGCTTTGAGATCGTCGGAAAACCACCTATGGGAGTTCCGGTGTCTAGTGCAGGGGAATTTGACTAGGGGGGCAAACTGGTCACTGGCCGACTCTAGCCAGGAGGCAATGTCTTGTTCTAATCCATCGATGTCGTTGGAATCATGAGTAACTGGACAAGAGTCAGCCAGGGCGGTAAGGAAGCCCAGGGAGTCGTATGAGCTCCATTTTCGGGAGAGGCCACCAGCCATCAGGGGGGCAGGAATTTGACCGGCAATTGTGATGGTGGTGTCCACCAAATGGTGGTCGGACCAGGCACACGGAAGTATGTCTGGTGGGGACAGCGACAAGTTGCAGGTCCAGATCTGGTCCAAAATATGTCCCTTGATATGAGTGGATTGAGAGACATGTTGAGCGAGATTCAGATTTTTTAGAGTCGCGAAAAACTCGGTGGCATGGGGGCCGGCATTTGTATCGTCAAACCAGTAATTTAGGTCGCCGAAAATAGCAAAGCGGGAGTGCAGTGTAAGAAGGGAGGACAGTTGTTCACTCATGATGGTGGAAAAAGACGGCATAGAGTGTGGGGGCCGATATAGGAGAAGAAAAGTAAAAGGACCGGTGTCCGTTTGCACATTAATGAGTAAATTCTCCACCTTCGGGAGAGGGAGAAAATAGGAAGAAATGGGATTCAGACGTTTAGATATAATGGCTGCTACCCCGCCCCCAGGCCGGTCGCCAGGACGGTCGGCATGGAGGATGTAATAATCAGGGGGGAGGGCCGCCAGAATATCTGGCAAGGATTCTGACGTGAGCCACGTTTCCGTAAGTAGAAGCATGTCAGGATTAGAACTAGATAATAGAATGAAGATGTCTTCAGAATGTTTCACAAGCGAACGAGTGTTCAAATAGGACACCCTAATGGACGTGGTATTCCTAGTCAACATAGCTGAAGGAGGATCACCGCCAAGAAGGGATTGGTCGGGGCGCGTGAGACCGGCAGAAGAAATGCGTTGCCTAGCCGTAAGAGGTGGTAAAGTGGCGGTGTTCTGGAAGTCTCTGAGTGCTTGGGGTGAATATCTGATGAAATGGTCAGCGTGGCATGCCCTCAGGCCCGTCCCGGCGCGGACGGGCGCAGACGGTCTTTCCTTTGGCGCGCCGCCGGTGCGCCGCCGGCGCGCCCGCTGCGCCCGTCCGCTGCGCGGACGTGGAAGGCACATAGTTTAAGTAAGAGGAAAACAGGAAGGGGTGTGGCCTGTTGTGTAGGGGGCGTGGCCTGACCAGGCTTCCCCTGAATAGCGTTAGGAAGTGTGGCGGCCCGCAACAGCGTTCAACTTGGCTGTGCGGGAGGGTGCTAGCGAGGGTAAGTGAAGTTTTAAAAACACAGGAAAGAAACACACAATTTTTTAAAAAGATTCCGTTCCTCCCGGCTTTCCGCCTCAGGAGTTACTGTCTAGCTGCCAGCGCTCGAGATTTGGCGCGTTATGAAGGCGGGGGGCGTGGCCTGTTGTGTAGGGGGCGTGGCCTGACCAGGCTTCCCCTGAATAGCGTTAGGAAGTGTGGCAGCCCGCAACAGCGTTCAACTCGGCTGTGTGGGAGGGTGCTAGCGAGGGTAAGTGAAGTTTTAAAAACACAGGAAAGAAACACACAATTTTTAAAAAAGATTCCGTTGCTCCCGGCTTTCCGCCTCAGGAGTTACTGTCTAGCTGCCAGCGCTCGAGATTTGGCGCGTTATGAAGGCGGGGGGGCGTGGCCTGTTGTGTAGGGGGCGTGGCCTGACCAGGCTTCCCCTGAATAGCGTTAGGAAGTGTGGCGGCCCGCAACAGCGTTCAACTCGGCTGTGCGGGAGGGTGCTAGCGAGGGTAAGTGAAGTTTTAAAAACACAGGAAAGAAACACACAATTTTTTTAAAAGATTCCGTTGCTCCCGGCTTTCCGCCTCAGGAGTTACTGTCTAGCTGTCAGTGACATCAGTTCCAAGGGAAATCTCAAGGGAAATCTCATGTTCACTGTTTTTTGCATTATGCACTTTCTCTCTGGCACTATAATGATGTTGATGCAACTTGTCACTTACTAAAAAATAATCTTTTGATATTGACATTTTAACCGATCTGCCTACTTTTTTTCAATAACTTGTTTCTGATTTTAACTCCTGTTGTTTATACTAATGCAATGGTTTTGTGTGTTATGGTTTTAATTAACTATACAATAAACTAAATTCAAGTACTATTCATTCCTTGCCCATTTCTTCCTAATGATGTACACCAAAGCAAGCAAGCTTTAAAGGTGTAAAAACCCAGGGATTAAAAAAAGGTTTAAGGCATTACATTACTGCCATTCTTAATGTCATTTTATGGATGGAATCCTCACACTGATATTTTAACATACTTGTCATGAATGATAGGAGCCCTCTATCCCTAGCCACAGTCAGTAATGGCTCACAAAGTATGCACAGATGGCCACATTGCAACCCTACAAATCTTACCGAGAGGGTATCAAGTAGCTCCGCTCATGGTGCAGCCATTCCCCTAGCGGACATGGGTAAGTAATGTGTACATTTGAAGAATTGAATGTAATTGTAAATAGATAAACAGAAGAGGTTTTACATCCTAGGCTTGAAGCAAGTAATGGAAAGCACAGGATCTGCCAGATATGATTCTAACATATGTCAAGAGCTATGCTTTCTTTCCACACAGAAATTGTATGATCAAAAAGGTTGAAAAGTTGACTTCCTAGTAATGATGGATGAATGTACTTTAGATGAAGAGAAAAGTTCTAACAGAATAAATAGGTCCTCATGAAGCACAAAAAGAATCCTCTGTAGTGAAGAGCCTCAAGTCACCCCATCTTTCCCTGAAGTGCCATCACCCAGAAAGGCTCCTTGGAGACAAACGTTAAATCAGCAGATCTGAGAGGCGCAAGGCGCTCTCGGCCCAAGATGGAAAGAAGACACCAAGGGCTGAACCACTGTCCAATTGAAGTAAAGCTGTGGGGGCAGCATGGGTCCTGGATTCTCAAACCTTATCTGGGGGGGGGGCTCAAGGCTGTACTAGCAGCTCCCTGAAGGTAGCGTGTAGCTTCAGAAGGACATATTGAAACCATTCTGGAGAAATGGATGGATTGAAGGAATTTGAATGCCAATAGAGGGAGTTCCTTACCCTAACCGCATCCGTGAAATGCCTTCCAAATCTCCTGTACGCTTGCAATGCCTGAGTTTCTAGAAGCTTCCATACTTTACTGCGCCTTCATTAAAATCAGTCTTATCATTTTATTAATACTGCTCCGGGACCAGAGTGATGACGCGTGCGTAGAATAACATCCTAAAGTTATATACAATGGTAAATTGTAAATGTAAATTGATACTTGTATAGCGCACTACTCACCCACAAGGGTCTCAAGGCACTTGTACGAATACTGCTGTGGAACCCATTCCGGCTTTCCCTGTGAGGTGTCCACTCCTGGGCACCCCCAAGGTGGAGGCCAGGCATCCTTAGCATTGTGGAGATTAAGCAAGCTATTGCCCAGAGTTGGACTCCATGATTGGAATAGGCCCCGAGGCGAGAATTATCAGGTCCGTGGAATTTTTTTGAGCTCAAGACCCGCCGAGGCGGAGAATTGAACCCTGGTCCCGGGCTAGACCTCTGCATCAGGGTCTGCCGCTCTAACCATTGAGCCACACTTCTCCACTGTTAGCTACTGCACAAGTAATAATTTAAACAAAGATTTGAAAAGAAGATTAGTCTGTCACAGTTCGAGATCTGATGTAAGAGGGAATACAGTATAGAAGGGAACCCGGTTCCAACTCAGCAGCGCAGCCTATGTTAATAAAAGAGAGAGAACTCCTAGACTTACTCCTCACAGCAGCCCTCAAAATAATCCTAACCAACTGGAAGAACACAGCCAAAGCAGTTATAGAAAAAAAACGCTATTGTATGCTCCACCTATATATATATATTACCTCCTCGTCCTGTCTCCCCGTCCCATTCCTGATACGTGAGCAGCTAGTCTGCTCCACAGAAACCCCTACCCAGCTGCGCTGTTTGCACTTCCCCCTATGATGATGTCACCATCACGTGACTATATAGGGGGAAGTGCCACAAACAACATCCTGTTCTTTTTTTTCTGCGTTCCCGTGGACCGCGTTCCTGGCTGTGCTGTTGGGTCTACTCTCGAGGTGAGTTCCCTGCTGTTTTTGGTGTGGTCGGCGGCGTGCTTTAGCGGCCGTCTTTTCCTTTTCATTTTTGCTTCCCCCAGGCTGTTTTATTTCTGCGCGGCTCGCGTTAGCGGCCGTCTCCGTGTTGGGGGCTTCATTTGTCCACGCGGCTCGCGTTAGCGGCCGTCTGTGGTCTGGGGGCACTGTTTGTTTACGCGGCTCGCGTTAGCGGCCGTTTTCTGTGCTTTTCCTTACCTGGCTCTGGTTGGCCTGCTCCAGCGGCCGTCCCCGGTTTTTCTTCGGTCCTTTTTCGCCCTGCTTTAGCGGGCTGGGGCTCTGCTGGTGCTGCTGGTGTGGCGCTCCTATTTTTTTTTTTTGTGTGCTTTGGGGGCGTGTGGTCTGCTGATTGGGCTGTTTTATGCCGGCCCATTGCATTACCTGCCACAGGTGTTCGGGTCCTCGTCCTGTATTTAAGGGGTCCTTATTGGATGTTTTTTTGTCCTTGTTTTTGCCTGTTGGTGTGGTTTTTGGACTTGCGCTTTCATGGATGCTGCGGCTTCTTCTTCTGCGTCCCCTCTGGATGCCCTGCGCCTCCTTGTTGGTGAGGCAGTGGCTGCTGCTTTCCTGGCCAGGGATGCGGCTGCTCCTCCTCCCAAGAGACCTCGTGTTTCTGTGGATCCCCAGGCTGAAGCTGAAGATGACTTGGGTCCTGAGGGAGATGAGGGTGTGCGTGGACGTTTTGTTCAGGGTGCTGAGCTCTCTGACCTATTCGCACATGTTCGGTCCAACTTGGGGTTCTCTCCTCCTGCCGCTGATGTCTTGGAGGATGACTTCTTCACGCAATATGTCCAGCCTGCTCCGGATTCTTTGCCTTTGCACAGTGCTATTCGCAAGGTGTTGTCACACGAATGGCAGGAGGTGGATAAGTCTGCTTTTCCTCGTTTCCTGTCTCGGCGTTACCCTCTTGAGGGTTTTTCTGCTGAGTTTCCTCAGGCTGTGAAGGTGGATAATTTGATGGCTGGCCTCTCTTCTCAAGGTTTGGTCGTTTCTGAGGACGCCCTGCCGGCGGATGCTGTGGATAGGCGTATTGAGGGTGCTGTGAAGCGTTCTTATGCTGCTTCAAATTTTTCCGTCCGTGCGACTGCCTATTCTAACTATATGGTTCAGTCGCTCCTTAAGGATTTCCAGTCCCTGTCGGTTTTGCTGCAGGACGGTGAGGATGCCACTCCTCTTTTGTCTTTGATGGAACAGCAGGTTCGGTACCTGTCGGATATTTCTTTTGACAATTTGGGGGCGGCGGCGGCTGCTTCTGGTGCTTCCATCGCTGCACGTCGTCATATTTGGATGCGTTCCTGGAAGGCGGACTCTTCTCAGAAGTCGGTCCTCCTTAAGTTGCCTTTTGAAGGTTCCAAGGTTTTCGGTCCTCGGTTGGAGGATTTAGTCAAGCAATCTGCGGAGAATCGCAAGCTGGTGGCTCCTGTCCGCCCCCCTTCCCGGGGTCGTGGGTTTGGTTACCGTCGCGCCTTTGGGCCTCCTGCTCGTGGTGCTTCTCAGCCCTTTCGTGGCAGGGGTCGTGGCCGGGGGGCCCCTGGAAGTGCCAAGCCCCGGGCCGCTGCTGGTGTTGCCGCCGCCGCTTCCTCCTCTTCTCAATGACTGTCTGCCTTTGCCGGTTGGTGGTCGCCTTCAGTCCTTCCGTGCCCAGTGGTTGTCGGTTCCGGATGCCTGGGCGGTTCAGACTGTTTCAGAGGGTTACCGGCTCGAGTTTTCCTCTCCTCCACCTCCGGGTTTTGTTCGGACCCCTCTGCCCAGTCTTCCTCTGCGGAGAGCTGCTTTGTTGGCCGGCGTACGGATCCTGTTGGAGAAGCGGGCGATTGTGGAGGTGCCTCCGCTGGAGAGGGGCATGGGGTGCTACTCCATTCTCTTTCTGGTTTCCAAGAAGGACACTTCGGATCTTCGACCTGTCTTGGATCTGAAGCGGGTCAATCGCTTCGTGATCCATCGTCCTTTCAAGATGGTTACTCTCCAGTCCATCCTGCCTCTGGTCCTTCCGGGTGGCTTCCTGGCGTCGCTGGACCTGATGGATGCCTATCTTCATGTTCCCGTCCATCCGGACGACCAGGGTTTCCTCCGGTTTGCTGTGGGGAGCCGGCATTATCAGTTCCGGGTGCTCCCTTTCGGCCTTTCATCGGCACCCAGGGTTTTCACCAAGCTGTTGGCCCCTCTGGTGGGTATTCTACATTCCATGGGACTGGTGGTTTTTCCTTACCTGGATGACTGGCTGATTGTCTCTCCTTCTTTTTCGCAGGCTCTGTTGGGTGTGGACCAGGTGTGTTTTCTGCTGGGGTCCTTTGGGTTCCTTATCAACCACAGGAAGTCCTCCCTGGTGCCCTCCCAGTCCCTGAAGTTCCTGGGGGCTCTCTTCCGTATGGACATGGACATGGTTTTTCTCTCACAGGAGCGCCAGTTGACTTTGTTTCGTCACCTTTCCTGGCTTCTGTCCCAGTCCCGGGTGTCTGCCCGTCTCTGGTTGCGGAGTCAGGGGGAGATGGCGTCCACTCTGCATCTCCTTCCTTGGTCCAGGCTGCATCTCTACCCCCTGTTGCATCATGTCCTGTCTCACTGGGATCCTGCCTCCTTGGACTACGAGACTCTCATCCCTGTCACTCCGGGGATTCGGGCGGATCTCCAGTGGTGGTTGTCCCCTCTGTCTCTGTCCCGGGGGTTCGATCTTCTTCCTCCCCTGTCTGTGGTCGTTTTGTCCACGGATGCCAGTGCTCTGGGGTGGGGTGCCGTTCTGGGTGCCTCCTCGGCTCAGGGTCGGTGGTCCGGCTTCGAGTCTCTCCAGTCGTCGAACTGGAAGGAGCTGCGGGCTGTCTGGTTGGCTCTTCTTTGGTTCGCTCCTCTCCTCCGGGGTCGGGCGGTCTCTGTGCAGACCGACAATCAGGTGGTTCGTGCTTATGTGAATCACCAGGGAGGCATGTGTCGTGCCCTGTTTCTCCTTTCCCGGAAGATCGGCCTGTGGGCCGAATCGAATCTCTTGTCTCTGACGGCGGTCTATCTTCCGGGGACGGAGAATGGGCCTGCGGACTCGTTGAGCCGGGTGTTCCCGTCCTCAGTGTCCCTCTGTCTGTCTCCGGGCCTGTTCGATCTGATTGTCCTCAGGTTCGGCCTTCCTTGGCTGGATCTTTTTGCCTCGGAGGAGTCCGCCCTTCTTCCTCGGTTTTGCAGCATCGTTCCCTCTCCGATGGCGTGGGCCACCGATGCTTTCTCGATTCCTTGGTCGGAGGGTCTGCTGTTTGCCTTCCCTCCGTTTGCCTTAATTCCGAGGGTCCTCCGGAAGATTCGTTGGGATCGGGCGGAGGTTCTCCTGGTTGTGCCAGAGTGGTCTCGGCGGTCTTGGTTCCCCCTTCTGTTGACCTTTTCTGTTCGCCCTCATTGGCGGTTTCCCCTGTGTCCCTCCCCTCTGAGGGTTCCTCTTCTGAGCCTTGCCTCTCTGCGCCGCCTCCGGCTGGGGGTTTGGCACTTGAGAGGTTGAGTTTGCTGGATCTCGGGTGCTCGGTTGAGGTTGCCCATTGTCTTCAGCTTTCTCGGCGTCCTTCCACTTTGAAGTCGTATGCCCGTCACTGGAAGAATTTCTCTTCTTGGTGCCTTGGGAAGGGTCTCTCTTCTGCCTCCTGTGACGCTGTGAGGGTCTTGGACTTCCTACGGGATGGGTTCCTCCTGGGTCTTGCTGTTTCTTCCCTGCGGGCTCAGTGGGCTGCCGTTCTTGCCTTTCGGGGTTCTTCAGTTGCCTCTGTCTCCCCGTTGGTGGCTCGCCTTCTGCGGAGTTTCTTGCTTCAGCGTCCTGTCTCCCGTTCTCCTGTGCCTCCTTGGGATCTTCCCCTGGTTCTGCGGGCTTTGACGGGTCCTCCTTTCGAGCCTTTGGACTCCGTGGCCCTGAAGTTCCTTTCTGCTAAGGTTATTTTCCTGGTGGCCATTACTTCTGGCAGACGGGTTGGTGAGATCGGGGCGCTGATGGCCTCCCCGCCTTTCTTGCGTTTTTGCGAGGATATGTTAATTCTCCGTCCGAGTCAGTTTTTTCTCCCTAAGGTGGTGTCTTCCTTTCACTGTCAGGAGGATATTGTTCTCCCTGTGTTTTTTCCGGCCCCTGCCTCTCCTGAGGAGGTGCTCCTTCATTCTTTGGATGTGTTGCGGGCTCTCCGCATCTACTTGGAGCGTACGGCTGCTTTCAGGAAGGTTGATTCCCTCTTTGTCACCTATGGCCTCTCGGGGCTGGGGCTGCGTCCTTCCTTGTCCACTTTGTCTCGGTGGGTCCGGGGTGCTGTGGTTTCCTCTTACGACTCTGCCAGCTGTCCTCTGCCTTCCTCTGTTCAGGGTCGGTCGACCCGGAGCGTTTCGTCCTCCTGGGCCATGTTCAAGGGGGCATCCTTGAGGGACATTTGCAATGCTGCCACGTGGGCTTCTCCCCATACTTTTGTTTCCCATTACCGGCTTCAGTTGGGGATGGCGGCCTCTGCTGCTTTTGGGGCTAGTGTCCTTTCTGCGGTGCATGATGTTTGAAATGTACTGTTTTCCATGGATTAAATGGACCTGTTTGTTTTCTCAAACCTGTGTGGTCTGTTTTTTTCTGGCAATCACCGTGTGCTTGGGTATGGGCTCACGTATCAGGAATGGGACGGGGAGACAGGACGAGGAGGTAATGCCCGGTTACTCACCGGTAATATCCATTACTCCGAGTCCTGGTCTCCCCGTCCCATTCCTGAGCCCTTCCCTCCCTCCCTGGTTTGGGTTTTTTTGTTTGGGTGATTGTCTGTGTTTTTCGTTCTGGGTATCTTTGGTATTTTCAGGATGTTGTTTGTGGCACTTCCCCCTATATAGTCACGTGATGGTGACATCATCATAGGGGGAAGTGCAAACAGCGCAGCTGGGTAGGGGTTTCTGTGGAGCAGACTAGCTGCTCACGTATCAGGAATGGGACGGGGAGACCAGGACTCGGAGTAATGGATATTACCGGTGAGTAACCGGGCATTTTTGTATGGTTTTTTTTGTATGCCAATAAAAGTTTTTTTTTTTAAATAAAAAAAAAAAAAAAAAAAATATGACAAGAACCCTCGCACATGTGCCCCCTTCACCTCGGTTGTTTCTGGCCCTCAGAACCGCTCTGCACTAAAACAATCACTAACCGGTGGCCTCACAGCCACCGGGAATTAAGAACACAATATTACCTCAACTCCTCCATGAAACACCTCAAGACCATCTCTGTTGACAATCCCTACCGAACTAGCTGGAAAATCCGCCCAGAAGATAAATTAGCCTCGGACACATTTCTGCTGCGCCTTTTGTTGTTAATCTATGTGCTAGACCTGTTAAACCTAGCTCCCGCCAATATATTTGATTGTTTTCATTGTAATTTATGTATTTTATCTATTTTATATTTATTGTTATTTACATTTTTCTATATTTTATTTTGCTGTATTTTATTGTTTTTTGTTTCATGTGCGCTATACAAGATAATAAATAAGTCAAATAAATAATACATGGGATGGCCACTTCCTCTTCTAAGCAGTGCTGCTCATTTCAATACTTCAGTTCTGTACCTTTGTGATGGATACAAACGTTCTAAGTTTTGCGTCTGAATTTTATTTATTTCTCCTTTTACAGTCACTCATACTGAGGGTCCTGTAATCACTCTGACCCCCAACACTTTGCTCACTGAGGTTGGAGGGGTTGCCGAGATGAACTGCACCTCTCGAAAGTCGATGTTCGACGTTTTCTGGTACAAAGAGCAGCTGGATGGAACTTTAATCTTTCTTCATCAAAGCGAAGATGTGGACTCAGTAAGGGGAACATACTCAGGGAAATCCCCCAGTGGCTACAATACCAGGTCTTTGGTCATTAACAACACTCAACGACGTCATTCGGGGGTGTACTACTGCGCCATCTTCACCGGTACAACCCCTTTTTTAAGTAGCAAAGGCACGCTTTACGTCACAGGTGAGAGTGAAACTGAGGTGCTACCGCCAAAATGTGCAACATACATTTCCATTCTACACCCACAAAGACTATTGTAACCAATGCTTGTTTCTAGATTATAATACTGAAACCTTTTGTATAAAGGTCTGCAAACTCTGTCTAACTAATTTAAACACAAAGGTATCCAGTATATTCAGTAATACATTCATCCGTCCCAGATGAATTGAGTGCATTGCTTGTAAACGTTCTTCGCCAATAGTAGTATTTGATAGGACTGCATTTGCAGAATCTTCACATCTGTAAGCAACTGCAGTGGCTCATATTGGAGTTATGACCTAGAGTCACAACTAGGTTTCACTATAAGGAGTTCTTCAGCAAGGAAATAGGTCAGGTACAGATGGAAAATGGTGCAGGATTTAGCAGATTATCATGGCTGGTGAAAAGACTCCAAGATAAAGTCTGCTTTTGAAGATTCAAGAAGAGACTGACTGCATCAAGTGATTTGTGGTTGATTGAGGGTGGAGTACGCAAGCGTCAGTTTTCAGAAATAGAAGTTAGCTGTTGCTCTGTGCTAACATGGCCAGGGACATGCTCGAAAGGCACTCCCGATTGCCACTTTCTTGAAGCATGTTAAAAGTGACCCAACAGTGGAGCAAGGGGCTTGTAAGTCTGTCCCAAAGTATGTTCTTGCTTTGGCTTGTGGCCAATGTATACAATAGACAAGAAACAGACACACTAGTACAAGGTTCTCCAAAGTCGGTCCTGGAGGGCTGGATCCATGTCAGATTTTTAAGATAACTGCATTTATCTAAATGGGGATATGCCAAAAATCTGGCATGGATCCAAACCTCCAGGAACGACTTTGGAGACCCCTGCACTAGAATAAGACATTTGCTGTACCAAGTCTCTCTGGGTTCAGCAATGTAGCAAATGGGGAGGAATGTAGAGGGATGCTCTCATGCAGTCCAAAAATGATGAATCACAGTTATCTGAGACTTGACTCAAATGAAAAGCGGTGGTGGGTGTATTTGCCAAACCCCACTGCATACAGCCAAAGGGCATGCGGAGCTCTGGGTTGTCTCCCATGGAAAGTTGGTGCTGGGCCCTGCAGACTAAGGCTGTGTGTGAGGTGGATGAGCTGGGATGGGGTCAGTCACCCACAGCGTGTGGGGCACAGGGCTTGTCTACAGACCATTGGGCATGTGCAGCAGGATTAGGTCATCCACGGTGGGTGGGGCCCAGCAGCCAACCAGCTCGTTTGCAATTGGGTTGCTAATTATGGTTTGCATTGCTGGTGGGCAACTCATCAATTGAGGTTCTAATAGTAATTTGCATCATTTTTTAGTTTTAATTCATAACTACAACGTCACTTTATCTAGTTTTATGTGATATATATGATATATACCGAACAACCTCCATCTCCTCCCGCAATCGCTCTCACTACGATCACGCTGTGGACACAGACACGGACCAGAGTTTCAGATGCTGGTTAGATTTTATTCAGCTGTCGCCATAACGTTTCGGCACAAAGCCTTGATCACATGACCCTGCATTTATCTAAATGGGGATATGCCAAATGGGGATATGCCAAAAATCTGGCATGGATCCAAACCTCCAGGAACGACTTTGGAGACCCCTGCACTAGAATAAGCCATTTGCTGTACCAAGTCTCTCTGGGTTCAGCAATGTAGCAAATGGGGAGGAATGTAGAGGGATGCTCTCATGCAGTCCAAAAATGATGAATCACAGTTATCTGAGACTTGACTCAAATGAAAAGCGGTGGTGGGTGTATTTGCCAAACCCCACTGCATACAGCCAAAGGGCATGCACAGCTCTGGGTTGCCTCCCATGGAAAGTTGGTGCTGGGCCCTGCAGACTAAGGCTGTGTGTGAGGTGGATGAGTTGGGATGGGGTCAGCCACCGACAGCGTGCTGGGCACGGGCCCTGTCTACAGACCATTGGGCATGTGCAGCAGGATTAGGTTGTCCATGGTGGGTGGGGCCCAGCAGCCAACCAGCTCGTTTGCAATTGGGTTGCTAATTATGGTTTGCATTGCTGGTGGGCAACTCATGAATTGAGGTTCTAATAGTAATTTGCATCATTTTTTAGTTTTAATTCATAAGTACAAATTCACTTTATCTAGTTTTATTATATATATATATATATATATATATATATATATATATATATATATATATATATATACGCACACACACACACACATACACACCCATTACTATATATAACTATAACTTGTGTCCTAAGGTAACCTATAACTCATGCCCTGACCAATCACTAATTAGCTCCCCTTTTACATCACTCACGGCATGTTCTATGACATCATTGTTAACCTCACTGCAACATGTGAAATAATTGAGCTGGGTCTGGTGGCTCAGTGGTCTAATGCATCCATTGCAGGGGCCTGTGCTCAACCTCATGGTCACAGGTTCAAATCCCGGTGGGTCCATTCAGCCTTTCATCCATCTGATGTCGATAAAATGAGTACCATTGAGCTGGGTAACGATGAACATCTGTTATTCAGCACCAAGAGACCTCTGGGTGAACGTGGCTTTACAAAAACCCATGTTATGTTATGTTATGTTATCATTGATGACAGGACTGTGCATGGCAGGGGCGCAAGTTATAGTTGGTAGAGATAACTATAACTGGTGAAGTTCAGTGGTTTATATTAGTTTAAAATGTTATGTTGGCAAAGAAATGTGTGTGTGTATGCATTTTGCTATTGTTTTCATAGCCTACATGGCATCTTGAAACCATTTTGTACTGCTGTCCATAGATTGTCAATAGTCCCATATTTCAGATCACACAATACACCATTGCTGCACTTCCTCATATGCTAGGGGCTTGATACCGGAATCTTTTTCTCACTTTACGTTTTCACTCTCAATGCAGAATAAATATAAGTGCTTTACACACTGTAACCCTTCCTCTTTCTGCAAATCTCCCTTCCAGATGCCACATCAGCTCCCATCATTTCCATTCTGCTTCCAGGACATACAGAGGAGCCTCAGCTTCGGGAACCAAGAGTAATCCTCTGTGTGGCGTCGGGGGTCTCAGAAGAGTGGGGTCCTGTGCTGTGGAAGGTCAATGGTCGTGATTCCCATGGGCAGAGAGAGAGGGGAGTTTTTGATGCTCAAGGGCTTTTTACCATGAGTGGTACCCTGGTGATTCCACAGAAGATCTGGGACCAGGCAAAGTCCTGCACCTGTTCGATTACAAACAACTCCACGGGACAGACCTTCTCTGCAGTTTATACTAAACACATAGGTATGAGATGTAAATATTCCTTCTTTTAACTAGTGCGAAATATTGAGGGACATACCTCCAGTTTTAGCATGTGATAAATAAATAATCCTTATTTGTAAAGCGCAAACATATCCCCCATTAAGGTTTCAAGGCACTGGGAGCCATCAGGGAGATTAAGTGAGCTATGCCCAGAGTCACATGATGCTCAGCTGACATGTCGCCAGCGATCGACCCATGATCCTCGTGCTCTGGAGTCAGCCACTTTGGCCGCTGTGCCCTGCGCCACACCTCTCTGGTGGAATTGAGTCGTTTGTCATGACATTATTAAACCCAGGACCACACAATGTGGCCAGACTGGAAAGTCTGAGCTTGAGGCCACATCTATTGGTTCTGCCAGATCTAAGAGTTGAATTACATAAATTGTGCTGCTGCAATTGTGCAACAACGTTAGAATGGTGCCAAGTTACTTTTTAGCACCAGATATTTGGTGCAAATATCAATTGTTACTTCTCAGGGAGTGCAAGTGTAGGTGTCAAATTGCACTGATAGTAATACAGTCAATGTAATCCGGAAATGCTGGTGCAAAATTGCACCAGCACTGTCTGTGTAAAAACATTGCTTTCTGAATGCAAGGGATTATGTATCAGATATAAAGACTATAATGGGACAGAAATCCTGGTTCGGAAATCCCAGCCAGGAACTAGAAACGTTACTTTACAATCAAAGAATGAGAATATGAAAGAAACCTGGCGGCCAAAAAAGAGACAATATATGTGAGGAACTGTTGTGACCACCTCTGGACTTCAAATGTAAGCTACATATCCACGTGGGTCCTCATTTACGAGAAGTGGCGCATCGCTGCGTGAAAGCAGGGATGCGCCACTTCTCATTGCGCCCTCCTTGCGACACAAATGCTGCGCCATATTTACAATATAATGTATCTGTCAGTGCAAAAAGTGGCGCATTGCTGGCGTTGTGTCAGAAGCCTGACGCAGCTCCAGCAATGTTCCTTTCACATGGGGCAAGCCCCATGTGAAAGGGGCTGCGCCACCCTTATGCATGCCATGAGGCAGGCGTAAGGTTTTTACGCATTGGTGGTGTCCTAGAAGTGGTGCAACGAAATCTCATAGATTTCGCTGCGCCACTCCTACGACCCTTTCTTGCGGGGGTACGCCCACCCTGCATACATTATACCTGGCACAGGTATAATGTAGCACAGAGGTTTACGAAGTGACGCATCTACCTAAATGCATCACTTTGTAAATATGGCGCAACATGATGCATTTTTTACTCCACTGGTACGTCACAAGTGACGCACAGCAGCGCAAAAGTGACGCAAGGGCCCATAAATGAGCCACGCGGTGCGTTACATGCGCTTTCCTGCCGAGTTTTATGCACACTTTTTAACATTGCATTTATCCAAAGATAAATACCTGATCAGGAAATGCATCAGTTTGAAGTAGACAGATATTATGCTGTTTACCCTCCTCTTGGTACATACTTTTAAACTGATTTGTTGTGGGTCAGTAGAGAAGTGAAGATTGTTGCCCAGAAAGGTGTTTGTCACAGGTTAGAAACCTGGAGCCCCACACATGTTGCAAACAATTAGCGCAAAGGAATGGGAGGAGCTATAGTGCTTCGGCTGCTGCTTGTCACCTTGAATTAAGGTATCATTTGAACCCGTCACATGAAAGGACGGTATAGAACAGAATAATTCGACAGTAACCAGTGCTGAAGTAAGTGGACTCAGATTTGCACGCCCAGAGCCCGACCGCGCCCGACATCTCACCTCGCTGCAGGCCGCCCACCATGATTTATGCCTTGAACGCCCAACTCATTGATATCAACAATCTCCTCTGTTAGAACTAGGATTGCTCCTCATAGGCCACAAAATGGATCCTTAATTAGATACAAAAATACTGTTAATGTGGTACAAACCTTACTGTCAAAGTTACCTCAAAACATGGTCCTAAAACAGTGTTAATGTTCATACAATATGGCCATCTGGCATTAAACTTATTGTATATCTGGCAAATACATATGCCAAGTTGTGTCCGGGAAAGAGTTTACATGTGATGTGCCTCAACTGCTGTCAAGCTGCCCTAAGGATATTTTTAACCTGGCCCAAAAAATGTTAAGGGAACCAACTCTGAACAAAAAATAAATGTTACTTTATGACGTGTTTGGTATGGTTCATGATGCGCTGCAATGACACCAAGATACCTACTGGGAAGGTGCAGTACCAAAAGAGGGATGGGAAGCCAGCCAAATCAAGAAAATAAACTCAAGTCTAGCATGAATGCGTGGAAGCAAGTCAAAGGCATGGTGGGGGAAATGCATCCATGGTGTCACGCAGAATTATAGGAAGAATTGACACTGGTTAAATGTGCCAATAGTCTAGTGATGGTGCTGGTGGGAATGTTGCTCTGGTGGTGATCTGATACTAGTGAAGTAGCCGATTGGTGGGGATGTCGCACTGTGGAGATATTGAACAGGTGACTTTTTCCACCACATGGCGGTGTACACATAGAGCTGTGGCAATCTTGCGATGTGACACTCGTGGAGCTCGGTAAGGTTTTAGTGGCAGATGGGTCTAGTTCTTGTAGAGATGTGACACTGGTGAAGGTGTGACCTTGGTGTACATGTTTCATTGATTGAGATGTAGCATTTTTAGCAACAGGAAAGTGGTACTGGTAAATACTTGCCACTGATGCAGATTTAACACTGGTTAATGTATGTACCTAATGGAGGGTGGCAGTGGCAGAGATGTGGCAACATTGTGGAAATTGGTGGATAAATGCCACTGATAGACATGAAAAACAACAACAGGGGGTTGGGCCACTAACTGCAGCCATCATGGACCTCTATATACAATCAAAAACCAAAACTGTTGGTGGCTGTGTTTCTTTCTGTTTTTTACTTTTCACACAAGATCATTCTATTTAATAAACATGACCTGTAAATCAAGTATTACATTTTATCATACTAACATAACATTGCTCAATATTTAAGAACAGAGATTGATAACAAAAAGAATCCCAAACCTATACAAACTTTTTCCATATCCCAAAATAAATCACACATTAATAAACAAGATGACACAAATCAAAAATAGCACCAGTGTTCAACGAGTCTAAAGTTATAAACCAGAGCAACCCCTTTTAATGCTCTTGGTGTCGATACTGGGTTCCAAAATCATCAAATATGGAAAATGAAAGAAAAATGATTGCTTGTCCTAAGAGTCCTTAGTTGTTCTCCATATTAATGTAGTTTGAACATGAAAACCCCAAATTAATAGTCTCCGCGTTTTGAACCATATATATTATAGGTTCTCCTCAGGACCAGGGCTGGACTATTAATTTTGGGTTTTCATGTTCAAACTACACTAATATGGAGAACGACTAAGGATTTTGTCTGAAAAACAAGTATTTTTCGTTCATTTTCCATATTTGATGATTTTGGAACCCAGTATCGACACCAAGAGCGTTAAAAGGGGTTGTTCTGGTTTATATCTTTGGATTGCTTGAACACTAATTGGTGCTTTTTTTGTTTCGTGTTATCTTGTTTATTAATGTGTGCTTTATTTTGGGATATGAAAAAAGTTTGTGTAGGGTTGGCTTTCTTTTTATCACTCTCTGTTCTTAAATATTGAGCAATCTTGTGTTAGTATGATAAAATGTTATAATTGATTTACAGGCCTTGTTTATTAAATAGAATAATCTTGTGTGAAAGTAAAAAAACAGAAAGAAACAACCACCAACTGTTTTGGTTTTTGTCTGATAGACATGAAGCACTGGTAGAAATGTGGCATGAATAAAGGCCTGCCTGTGTTAAAAATGTGTCACTTGTGCAGATATGATAGTATTGGAGGGATGGCAAAGTAAGAAACATGGAGGCATTTGTGGAAATGCAGCACTGGTGGAAATATGTTATAGATGAATGCATGGTACCTGTGGAAATATACCAATAGTAGCGATGTAACATTGTTGGAGACATTACTCTGGAAATGTGGCACTGATCAAGATGTGGACATTTTAGAGACAGAGCAATGATGGCGGTCTGGCATTCATGAAGGTGTAGCTCTGGTGGTGAGGTGACAATAGCGAAGCTGTGGTACTTGTTAAAATAGTGTGAAAGCAGTAGAAGTGTGACACTCTTGGAGAAAGGACAATGGTGGGAATGTGGAAGCAGCGGAAGCGTGGCGCTGGAATTGATGTGCATTGGTGGTGATGTGGTACCTGTAAAGCGGCAGCTCTGGTAGAAGAGCGGCACAGATGAAGACCTGGATCTCGTGGAGATATGATATTCATGCACATGTGGCACTTGTGGGAATGTGATAAATATGGAGATCTAGTGCTGATGAAATGTTATGTTATGTTAATATGGATTTCTAAAGCGTTCGTACGCCCGTGGACTTCATGGCGCTATCGGTGGGAGTAACACAACACATCATAACACTCTATTGATAAGCCTGTTTGAAGAGCCAGGTCTTTAAGGCGTGTCTGAAGGCCAGGAGATCTTGGCATTGTCTTAGTGACAGCGGTAGGGAGTTCCAGAAGGAGGCCGCTGTAGGAGAGTAGGGTCTGCAATCCTATGATCACCCCAGATTTTTGCTTTTTGCTTCACTGGTTTACGACTTTCCCTGGCTGTGGGCCTGCTAATCAGACCCACAGCCTAGCTGTTCTCTCTATTCCAAATTGTACCCAGGTACTGAATTGGCACTGGGCCCTCTCTTGAGTCCCTGTAATCAGGGCAGAGGTGCACCCAGAGGTCTCCCAGGGGCTGCAGCATGTATTATGCCACCCCTGGGTCGACTACCTAAACAGACACAACTGGCTGCTTGACAGCTGGGGCAAGGTGGTGTACACACCCTTTGCTGTAGATATAGTATTCCTATATCTAACCCTAAAATGGACACATATATTCCTATCAGTCACTCCTATGACAGGCCTTATCAATCCTGAAGGCAGAGTGCTTGGAATAATGTGAAATGGTGCTCTGGCATGAGCTGAGCCCGTTTGCAGCTTGCGGAACCAAGTCCTAATAGCTGTTTCATGATAACGCTATACCATATACTCTTAAGTGCATTATGTACCTCGCGGTCATATGCTAACTTTGGTATAGCATTATCAAAACATGTCGAGTAAGGTGTCATACGAATTGGAATACTAACCCCTCGCCAATTCTGGCGACGGGGTTAGCATTCCACCCTTCTAGAGGGACACGACATGTATGTAACTGTGAACCCCGGTTAAAGTTAACTCAAGCCTCAGCTCCACAAAATGGATGCAGCCACCACAGACACGAGTCTGACCTCCTGCTGCTGGGAGTCCTTCCAGCGAGGAGAGCTTGGACAAAGGGTTTCCTGTCAGGGGCGGTGCTAGCACCATCCCAGACAGGGTTTTGTGTATCCCAGGTAGGCAGGGCTTTAGAGGAAGGTGACCGCAAGTGGCACCCCGGTGCTCACTGTGCATAGGCCGGCTCAAACCAGTTCTGGGGGCACACCAGCCCCTGAGCTGGGGAGAGACCGGACAAAGGAGAGGGTGTAACCACCCCCCTCCTGGTCCCACCCATGGGCAGGACCTAGTCGCGTACCAGCCCCTTTCTTTAGAATAAAGGTGGGAGCGGGGACCCTTCCAGATTAGATCATCTTTGAATCCTGAAACTACTTTCCACGAAAGGAACTCTCGACTTCTTCTCAAGATTTCTCCCTTGTGACTAAGGAGTAGTCACCCTGCATCAGCAGGCACCAACTAAGTATCTTGCGGTTTGCTGCACGTCCTTCCTCCGGAATCAGACCGACCAGCACGACGAGACCCGGACTCCCTGCCCTCTCTGACCTCTACCTACCTCTACAGCACAACTGAGAACCGTGGGTGCGACGAGACCAGAGGACCCGGCAACCATCAGAACCAGCACGACACTGACCCAGCACGACCGCCGAGGGACCCTCGAGTGGGTGCACTGGGGTGAGAGAAGCCCCAACCCCAAGCAGCACGAGCACCGAAGTCCAGCCCCCCAGCATCCTCCAGATCTGCGTGGGGCCCTTTTGCTTCTGCGCTGCTTGCCACGTTGTCCGGTCACTTGCCCGTTGGCTAGTGACCCTCCAGACGACATCCTACATTGTTTCACCGCTGGTCTAGCCCCTCTAGACTGGCCCTTGTCTCCTCTTGAAGGGGAACTTCCTCGGACCCTCCTGGTCCACTCCAGACGCCATTTTGTGTCACCACGTGGGCTTGCCTTAGCCAAGGCTTGTTGCCTCCTTCACCGGATCCAGCATCGCCAGCAGCAGACATCCGACGTGGGACAGCTCGCAGACCTCCAGCCTGGTCGACATCCTCGCCCTGGTCCGTGCAGCAGCAGAATCCAGTGTCACCTCTTCACCTGGCTGAGTGACCTCGTCCGGTGCCATATTGGTGCCCAGCTAATCACTGGCTAGTGATTCAGAACTCGGTCCCCTCTGCTTACAGGTATCCTTCTTCACTGATCCCATCCTTGGATCAGCCCGGAACATCTTCACTGGTCGCCTGCCAGCAACTTTTACTTCAGGCTCCTGGTTCGTCAACGAGGATTCCCGACGACACTTGAACCCTATGCAGCCGCAGCCCCTGGGCTAGGTAAACCGAGTACCACGGTGCTCCAGCGTAGAGCCACTCTCTAAGTGTCTAGATCCACTTTCGTTTTTGACCTACCTAGTCGGGTTCGCCCGAGAACACTAACTTTGCATTTACTAGCCTCCATAGACTTTGTTCCGCATCCCGCGTGAGAGTGCACACTCTGCACCTGATCTCCCTAGGCCTCCTGCTCGTAATCTATAGGTTCAGTAGTCTAGCCCTAGCGATCCCAAAGCCTCTGAGATTAGTTACTTACCTGCTAGTATTTCGCATTCCACTTGTGTAGTATATGGTTTTTCGTGCCCCTCGGGCATTTGCGTAAATTGTGCAACTTAAAGTATTTTCGTAAGAGTTTTGTTGTGTGCTTAGCACCCTGTCCTCATAAAGAGTCCAGGGTTGTTGTGTTCTAAATAAATAACCTTTTATTTTCATAACAACTTGTGTGGTGTCCTTTCACTTGGTGTTCAAGGGGTATATGTGATGGTAAAACAGCTGGCTTAACACGCCCTCTAGAGTTTAGCCTTAGACTGCTCTTGTCCATGCTACTAGGATAGCTGGTCTATAAGGTTGACTTACAACCAATCATCAATAAGGGTTGTTTGGACTGATACAAAGTGCTCACTAGAATAGTGAACATTATATATCAGGCCAACTTCTCACATTGGTGAGCAGCGGTTGGGATTTGAGCTTGCTGTTGTTTTACCACACGTATCCTAAGAATATCATTTGAAAGATCACATAAGTACTAAGGTACATATAACTAAGCTTAGAATACTCCGAGTTCTACTGAACCAGCTGTTGTAGTGTCACAGGGCCTAGCACACCCCGACTACAACTCTAGCAAGGGATCAGTAGGTAAACCCATAGTGTAGGTAGGTGCATCACTTACACCACACTAGAAGCATGTCTGACCAAGGGAAATCTACCCAGACTCCCCTGGTAGTCATAGGCCCTCCACAGGTCATGTCCAGATATGCAGCCCTTAGCTTCTAGGAGATGAGACAAGTGTGTACCTCCAGGAAACTAAAACAGGGTTCTAACCCTACCATTCCCTTTCTGATAGGTCTCTTAGAGACTCATGATGCTAGGAAGGCTGCTAACGCAGACCCTTCTCATCCAGATGGGAACATGCCTGCCCTTGAGGGAACCCTTGGTGACCCAGACCTCCACCTCCTGGATACAGACAACCAGGAAGAGGATGATGAGTTATCAGGGGATGAGGCAGACAAAGGTACAGTATTAGTCAGCAGACTTACCAGGGCCAACTTAAGTAGGCATGAGAATGGAACTGGGGCACCCCCAGGCCCACTCCCAGGCAGGCTTAACATTGGGAATGGACGAGTTAGGTCTCTATCCAGAGGCTCTAACAGATCTGTTCACACCCATGTCTCTCAGGCATCTTCTCAGAGAGGGATGACATCCCCTCAGAGAAGAGAGCATGAAGCCAAGATGAGGGAAGTCAATCTGAGGATTGAGAGGGAAGAACTTGCCCTTGCCAAGGAAAGACTTGCCTTTGCCAGAGAGCAGAAATTGAGTGGGGCAGACCCCACTGGTGGCAGCATTTTACCTAGAGAAAAGGACAGGAGTTTAGACACTAGACACCTGAGTAAGATAGTGCCCCCCTTTAAACAAGGGGATGACATCCACAAATGGATGACTGCTTTGGAGAGGGCCTGCACTGTCCAGTGCGTCCCCCAGAGTCAGTGGACAGCTATCTTGTGGCTCTCTTTTGAAGGTAAAGGTAGAGATAAGCTCCTCACTACTAGAGCTGAGGATGCTAACAATTACCAAGTCCTGAAAAATACACTGATTGATGGGTTTGGCTTAACCACTGAGCAGTACAGGTTGCTGTTCAGGGATACCCAGAAAATTCAGTCTCAGGATTGGTCTGACTTTGTGGATTGTGCCACTAAGGCTTTGGAAGGCTGGTTGCTGGGCAGTAAGGTTACTGATTATACAGGGTTGTACAATCTGATCATGAGAGAGCAGATTTTAAATAACTGTCAGAACCAGTTGTTGCATCAGCACCCTGTTGACTCAGATCTGACCTCTCCCCAAGAATTGGGAAAGAAGGCAGACAGATGGGTCAGAACAAGGGTCAAGCAGAACAAGACTCAGAACCAGGGTGGTCAGAAGAAAGCAGACCAAAAGGGTAATACTAAGAATGAGCAAAATGACCAGAAGTCTTCGACAGGTCCCCAACAGAACAAAGAGGGTGGGGGCCAGGCTTCACAGCAGAAAAAGAAGACTCAAGAAGGCCAGTCAAAAAGGTGGTGCCAGTACTGTAAAAGTAAAACTCACTGGTTTAGTGAGTGCACCAAGAAAGGAGGACAAACTCCTACCACTACAGCCCCTAAGGCACCTGCACCCCCAAGTACAGTCAGTAGTGGTAGTGTACCTCCCAAGGGGCTAGTTGGGTTAACCTTGGGATCTGAGGGGTATGACAACTTAGTTGGCACACTCACTCAGGCTGTCCTTGTCTGTACAGGGGATGTGGATATGTCCCCTGATGTCAGTCCCAATACTTTGGGCAAATACAGGCAGACACCTTTGATAAATGGAAAAGTGGCTCAGGCCTACAGGGACACTTGTGCCAGTGTCACAATGGTGACACCTAACTTTGTGGACCCTGGACAGATCATGCTAGGTACAGATTACCTAGTGACCAATGCCAGCAATGTCACTACTCATCATAGTATGGCAATTGTTGATTTCTCCTGGGGAGGGGTAAGTGGCCAAAAGAAAGTTGTGGTTAGTTCAGACCTCCCAGTAGAATGTTTGTTGGGCAATGATTTGGAAACATCACTATGGTCAGAAGTGGAGCAGAGGACTCACATGGAAATGTTAGGCTTGCCAGCACATGTCCTTGCTGTGACTAGGTCACAGGCCAAAAGATGCCCCACTGAACAGGTGCTGGATCCTGGAACAATGGACCAGACACCTTCCAAGAAGAAGAGCAGTAGGGTTAAGGCATTGCCTTCCCCCTTGCCCCAGGTTGTGGATCAAGTCTCTGAGGAGGCTGACCTGAAGGAACTGAGGGAAACTGAGCCTAAAGAACTTGAACCTGATCAGGTTGAGTTTCTGGGCTCAGGGGGACCCTCTAGAGAAGACCTGGGGAGGGCACAGTTAGACTGCCCCTCACTTGAACCCCTCAGACAGCAAGCTGCTGCTGAGGCTGCAGGGAACGCCACAGGTGCCCACAAGGTATACTGGGAAGATGGACTCCTGTACTCTGAGTCAAAAGACCCCAAGCCTGGTGCAACCAGGAGGCTGGTCATCCCCTTGTCTCAGAGGGGTTTCCTTCTCACCTTGGCCCATGAGATTCCCCTTGCAGGACACTTAGGCCAGAACAAGACGTGGGACAGGCTTGTCTCACACTTTCACTGGCCTCACATGAATGAAGATACCACTACCTGTGGTGGGGGTACCCTTTGAAAGAGTGGGGATTGACATTGTTGGTCCAATGGAACCCCAGACAGCATCAGGGCACAAGTTTATACTGGTGGTGGTGGACCATGCCACCAGGTATCCTGAAGCTATTCCCCTTAGGACCACTACAGCACCTGTTGTGGCAAGATCCCTAGTTGGAGTGTTCTCCAGAGTGGGCTTCCCTAAGGAGGTTGTCTCTGACAGAGGTGCAAACTTCATGTCAGGATATCTGACTGCAATGTGGAAGGAGTGTGGTGTCAACTACAAATTCACTACACCCTATCATCCACAGTGCAATGGGCTTGTTGAAAGGTTCAACAGGACCCTCAAAGGGATGATTCATGGACTACCTGAAAAGCTCAGGCGTAGATGGGATGTCCTGATACCCTGCCTCTTGTTTGCTTACAGAGAGGTCCCACAGAAGGGGGTTGGCTACAGCCCTTTTGAACTTCTTTATGGGCATCCTGTCAGAGGACCCCTTTGTTTGGTGAAGGAAGGATGGGAGAGACCTCTCAAAAAGCCTGCAACCAACATTGTGGACTATGTACTTGGTCTCCGCTCCAGGATGGCTGAGTAGATGGAGAAGGCATCTAAAAACCTTGAGGCCAGCCAAGAACTCCAAAAAGCTTGGCATGACCAAAAGGCTGTCCTGACTGTGTACAAGCCTGGACAGAAGGTGTGGGTGCTGGAGCCAGTGGCCCCAGCAGCACTCAAAGACAAATGGTCTGGGCCCCACACAATCATTGAGCAAAAGGGAGAGGTCACCTACCTGGTGGACCTTGGAACTCCCAGGAGCCCCCTCAGGGTGCTCCATGTGAATAGGCTCAAGGCATATGTCGACAGGAAGGACATGAGCTTGCTCATGGCCACAGATGAGGGACAGGAGGAGGAGAGTGCCCCTCTCCCAGACCTGCTCACTCAGAATCCTGATGATGGGTCAGTAGATGGTGTTGTCTTTTGTGGCAGCCTCTCTGAACATCAACAGAAGGATTGTAAACTAGTTCTTCAATCCTTCAGACATATGTTCTCTCTGACACCCAGCCAAACTGATTGGTGTACCCATGAAGTTGACACTGGAGACAGTCTGCCTGTCAAGAGTAAAATCTACAGACAGCCTGATCATGTCAGAGACTGCATCAAAACAGAAGTGCAGAAAATGTTGGAGTTGGGAGTCATTGAACCCTCAGATAGCCCTTGGGCTAGTCCAGTAGTTCTAGTGCCAAAGCCTCACACCCAGGGTGGTAAGAAAGAGATGAGGTTTTGCATAGACTACAGGGGTCTCAATGCAGTCACTAAGACTGATGCCCACCCAATACCAAGGGCAGATGAACTGATAGATAGATTGGCTTCTGCCAACTACTTAAGTACATTTGACCTGACAGCTGGGTATTGGCAAATCAGGTTAGCTGAGGAGGCCAAGCCCAAGACAGCATTTTCTACCCCTGGTGGGCATTATCAGTTTGTGGTAATGCCCTTTGGTTTGAAAAATGCACCTGCCACCTTCCAAAGGCTGGTGAATCAAGTTCTCACTGGGCTGGATGACTTCTGTGCAGCATATCTTGATGATATAGCTGTCTTTAGTTCCACCTGGGAGGATCACCTGGTCCACCTGAGGAAAGTGTTAGAGGCTCTGCAAAAGGCAGGCCTCACTATCAAGGCCACCAAGTGCCAGATAGGGCAGACACAGGTTGTATACCTGGGCCACCTTGTAGGTGGAGGCCAGGTTCAACCCTTGGAGAGCAAGATACAGGCCATCCAGGACTGGGCTCCTCCAACCACCCAGACTCAGGTTCGAGCTTTCTTGGGCCTGACTAGTTATTACAGGAAATTTGTCAGAAATTATGGATCTATTGTGACTCCACTTAATGACCTGACAAGTAAAAAGATGCCAAAGAAAGTTCAGTGGACAGCAAGCTGTCAAAAGGCATTCAATTACCTCAAGCAGGCCATGTGCACAGCACCTATCCTAAAGAGTCCAGACTTCTCCAAATCATTCATTGTCCAAACAGATGCTTCTGAGTTGGGTGTGGGAGCTGTTCTATCTCAACTGAATTTTGATGGTCATGACCAGCCCATTGCTTTTATTAGCAGAAGGCTGACCCCCAGAGAGAAATATTGGTCAGCTATTGAGAGGGAGGCCTTTGCTGTGGTTTGGGCCCTGAAGAAGCTGAGGCCATACTTGTTTGGCACTCACTTCAAGATTCAGACCGACCATAAGCCCCTCTTGTGGCTAAATCAGATGAAGGGTGAAAACCCCAAACTACTTAGGTGGTACATTTCCCTACAGGGGATGGATTTTACAGTGGAGCATAGACCTGGCACTGATCATGGCAATGCAGATGGGCTCTCCAGGTATTTCCACTTAGAGCAAGAAGACTCACCTGGTCAAGGTTAGTTTATTGTCCCAAAGTTTGGGGGGGGGTCATGTAGAAGAGTAGGGTCTGCAATCCTATGATCACCCCAGATTTTTGCTTTTTGCTTCACTGGTTTACGACTTTCCCTGGCTGTGGGCCTGCTAATCAGACCCACAGCCTAGCTGTTCTCTCTATTCCAAATTGTACCCAGGTACTGAATTGGCACTGGGCCCTCTCTTGAGTCCCTGTAACCAGGGCAGAGGTGCACCCAGAGGTCTCCCAGGGGCTGCAGCATGTATTATGCCACCCCTGGGTCGACTACCTAAACAGACACAACTGGCTGCTTGACAGCTGGGGCAAGGTGGTGTACACACCCTTTGCTGTAGATATAGTATTCCTATATCTAACCCTAAAATGGACACATATATTCCTATCAGTCACTCCTATGGCAGGCCTTATCAATCCTGAAGGCAGAGTGCTTGGAATAATGTGAAATGGTGCTCTGGCATGAGCTGAGCCCGTTTGCAGCTTGCGGAACCAAGTCCTAATAGCTGTTCCATGATAACGCTATACCATATACTCTTAAGTGTATTATGTACCTCGCGGTCATATGCTAACTTTGGTATAGCATTATCAAAACATGTCGAGTAAGGTGTCATACGAATTGGAATACTAACCCCTCGCCAATTCTGGCGACGGGGTTAGCATTCCACCCTTCTAGAGGGACACGACATGTATGTAACTGTGAACCCCGGTTAAAGTTAACTCAAGCCTCAGCTCCACAAAATGGATGCTGCCACCACAGACACAAGTCTGACCTCCTGCTGCTGGGAGTCCTTCCAGCGAGGCGAGCTTGGACAAAGGGTTTCCTGTCAGGGGCGGTGCTAGCACCATCCCAGACAGGGTTTTGTGTATCCCAGGTAGGCAGGGCTTTAGAGGAAGGTGACTGCAAGTGGCACCCCGGTGCTCACTGTGCATAGGCCGGCTCAAACCAGTTCTGGGGGCACACCAGCCCCTGAGCTGGGGAGAGACCGGACAAAGGAGAGGGGTGTAACCACCCCCCTCCTGGTCCCACCCATGGGCAGGACCTAGTCGCGTACCAGCCCCTTTCTTTAGAATAAAGGTGGGAGCGGGGACCCTTCCAGATTAGATCATCTTTGAATCCTGAAACTACTTTCCACGAAAGGAACTCTCGACTTCTTCTCAAGATTTCTCCCTTGTGACTAAGGAGTAGTCACCCTGCATCAGCAGGCACCTACTAAGTATCTTGCGGTTTGCTGCACGTCCTTCCTCCGGAATCAGACCGACCTGCACGACGAGACCCGGACTCCCTGCCCTCTCTGACCTCTACCTACCTCTACAGCACAGCTGAGAACCGTGGGTGCGACGAGACCAGAGGACCCGGCGACCATCAGAACCAGCACGACACTGACCCAGCACGACCGCCGAGGGACCCTCGAGTGGGTGCACTGGGGTAAGAGAAGCCCCAACCCCAAGCAGCACGAGCACCGAAGTCCAGCCCCCCAGCATCCTCCAGATCTGCGTGGGGCCCTTTTGCTTCTGCGCTGCTTGCCACGTTGTCCGGTCACTTGCCCGTTGGCTAGTGACCCTCCAGACGACATCCTACGTTCTTTCACCGCTGGTCTAGCCCCTCTAGACTAGCCCTTGTCTCCTCTTGAAGGGGAACTTCCTCGGACCCTCCTGGTCCACTCCAGACGCCATTTTGTGTCACCACGTGGGCTTGCCTTAGCCAAGGCTTGTTGCCTCCTTCACCGGATCCAGCATCGCCAGCAGCAGACATCCGACGTGGGACAGCTCGCAGACCTCCAGCCTGGTCGACATCCTCGCCCTGGTCCGTGCAGCAGCAGAATCCAGTGTCACCTCTTCACCTGGCTGAGTGACCTCGTCCGGTGCCATCTTGGTGCCCAGCTAATCACTGGCTAGTGATTCAGAACTCGGTCCCCTCTGCTTACAGGTATCCTTCTTCACTGATCCCATCCTTGGATCAGCCCGGAACATCTTCACTGGTCGCCTGCCAGCAACTTTTACTTCAGGCTCCTGGTTCGTCAACGAGGATTCCCGACGACACTTGAACCCTATGCAGCCGCAGCCCCTGGGCTAGGTAAACCGAGTACCACGGTGCTCCAGCGTAGAGCCACTCTCTAAGTGTCTAGATCCACTTTCGTTTTTGACCTACCTAGTCGGGTTTGCCCGAGAACACTAATTTTGCATTTACTAGCCTCCATAGACTTTGTTCCGCATCCCGCGTGAGAGTGCACACTCTGCACCTGATCTCCCTAGGCCTCCTGCTCGTAATCTAAAGGTTCAGTAGTCTAGCCCTAGCGATCCCAAAGCCTCTGAGATTAGTTACTTACCTGCTAGTATTTCGCATTCCACTTGTGTAGTATATGGTTTTTTGTGCCCCTCGGGCATTTGCGTAAATTGTGCAACTTAAAGTATTTTCGTAAGAGTTTTGTTGTGTGCTTAGCACCCTGTCCTCATAAAGAGTCCAGGGTTGTTGTGTTCTAAATAAATAACCTTTTATTTTCATAACAACTTGTGTGGTGTCCTTTCACTTGGTGTTCAAGGGGTATATGTGATGGTAAAACAGTTGGCTTAACACGCCCTCTAGAGTTTAGCCTTAGACTGCTCTTGTCCATGCTACTAGGATAGCTGGTCTATAAGGTTGACTTACAACCAATCATCAATAAGGGTTGTTTGGACTGATACAAAGTGCTCACTAGAATAGTGAACATTATATATCAGGCCAACTTCTCACAGCCGCTAGAAGGTGGAAACAGCTGCCGCCCTGATAAACAGGGGGACAATTGCAAGGTCCATGTGAGCAGAGCGCAAATTGCCAGTTATTCTGTAGAGCCTTGAAGGTGATACACCCGGTTTTAAAAGCTACTCTTTGAGCCACCGGTAGCCAGTGAAGTTTTTCAAGGCCGGATTTAATAGATTGCCACTTTGGTTGTTTCCAGATAAGTCTGGCCGTCTGATTCTGAACCAGTTGTAGTCTTCTTAAAGAAGTCCTAGATAAAGGCTGTTTGAAAAATCTAGGCGTGACAGAACAAGGGAAATGATTACCTGGATGAGAGCAGAGTGCGTTAACAGGTGAGCTATTTTTTTTATCTTTCTAAGCTGGAAGAAACTGGCGGAAACGACAGCTCCTACCTGTGCTTTAAGGGATAGGTCTGCACTAAGCATGACCCCCAGACTCTTGACCGTCAGAGATTTATTAGGGGGGGACACCCAAATCAGATGGCCAAAAGTGAGTGCCCCAGCTGAGTTCGCTTTTCCCGGACAAGATCAACTCTGTCTTGCCTGGGTTCAATTAGAGGTGGTTGAGATTCATCCACCTCTGTATGTGTGTCATAGTTTTTTGGAATTCAGCCACTGAGTCTTTGGTATTCAAGGGAAAAACGAGCTGGAGGTCATCCGCATAGTTAAAAATGGTGACTTTATGACTCTTTAAGGAGTGTAATAATGGGCGGTGTGGCAAAGGTTGAGGTGTGGCGAACATTGAGATGTAACATGTATATATATGGTCATGTTTTTTGTATTTTTTAAACTCAAGTCTAGCTTGAAAGCAACACAGCACTGTTCAGGGAAAAAGCCCCATTTGGGATTCATACTGGGGAGTGGGTTGAGGAGGGACGTAGAGCTTGTGAAAGGGGCGAGAAGTCGCCATATCTGGGTTAGTGTTCTTTGAAAAGGTGAGTTTTCAGAGGAGATGTGGTTCCAGCCCCTGGGAGTACTTTCGGAGAAGGCTTGTTGTCCTGTTTTCTCTTTCCACACTAAGCAAGAAACCTGACTAAGCCTCTTGCCATTTGTTGGCAACATATGCAGCACGCTAAACCTGAAAGGACATTTTTGGATTTATACTGGGTGCCCCCTTGTGTCTTGACAAATATCTATGCTTCTCTGACGGGTAGCAACTGCAAACACTTGTTCCAGGAGCTGCTTGTACTTATTCCAGATTGGCTTGGATAGTATTTTATCAATCCAAAGCTGTACTACTGTGCCTGCAAATTGTGAAATGCCTCTGTCATTTTTTACTCAGTGTGGTTAACACTTGCTAATCCTATGCTGAAAGACATTGTCAGACTTGGGGCCTTAGATTGATGGGCGTCATGAGCTCTGCTGGCTCAGCACAGATTTGAGCAGCTTTTTTATGCACCTTTAGTGCATACAGGTAAATCATTTAATATGATCTTTGTCTGCGTTACTGCATTTTCTCTTTCTGATCTGTGCTGTGGGAACATAAAGCACAAATTCAGAGAAAGATGTGCTAGGCTCTGAGGCATGCCAGCAAAATGCACCAGGATGCGGCCCATGAAATACACTGTAAGAAATGTCCAGTGCTTCACGTGTTATCATGCAAGCACTGTAGGCTCATACATGACATCTCTCCCCTATCCCACCCTCTTTTTGTCTCTACAGATAACGCCTGCGGATCTGTGATGGCCTATGGAATTTCCTGCTGCCTCGCCCTTCTGTTGATCCAGCTGCTGCTGTTGGTGGTCTGCAGAAAAAGACTCTTGGGTAGGTTTATGTCTGTACTGTCGGTGACATACCTGAAGAGAGCTTAAAGGCGACATCCCATGAAGGATCTCACACAGTAAAGCTCAAAGCTCCCACCTGACGTCATCAAACAGAGCAACGTCTTGGAATGCCTAGTGAATGTTAGAGAAGCGGTTATTTCTGTAGCCTGGATGGAATTATAACTTGTGATAGGTTGCAGTAATACATGTACATGTTTGTAGTTTGCCCTTATTTGCAATCAGTGCTTAATTTGAGCCGGTGGTTTCCAGTGCTCAGCAACTGCACTTAATTGCCAACACCGGCACTTATGACAAGAGCCACATGGTGGCACTGTTTGTGTAATTTTGTTAACTAATTCAATATATCTTGTAAACAACTAATACCTACCTCTCAAACCAATCTTATAGTCTTAGGGGCCTTGAACACTCCGAGTTGTCCCACTTGTAGCAGTATGATGGTTAGGAGTTGTGTAGGTACTGCCATTGGCCGCGCTGGTAGGGGCAATGTGTGGTGCAAACTGCCTTGACCTTCTGACGAAGGCCCTGGCACTTATTTTTTTTACAAATTAAGCACTGGTTGCAATAATGGCCTTTCGTGAATGATTTTATTAGATGGCTGCCAATGTAGGGTCTAAGGTCTGGAGGTTTTATAATCACAGTCACAGACCTTAGGCAACACATGCACTTTCCCATTAAGTGTGAGCGCAATAGCAGTCTCACAAGTTCTTCATGAAGGATTGCAATGCTTCTGTTGCATGCATAGACCTTCTTGATTGCTTATCAAGATTTTTGGGGCAGGCTTTCACATGAGGTGCAAAAGGTTTTTTTGCACCAGTTTTACACTTGAGCCCTTTAGGAGATAAGCCTGGATGCTTCTAACTACTGTGTTTTGAGTGGAGAGTTACCTCTAGGTGCAACCAGGTGTATATTGTCCAGGCCAAACTGTGCTCTAAAGGTAAAAACATGTCAAAATTGCACATACAAACCATTTGCACTGGTTATGTCCACTTTGTAGGTCTCAACTATGATACTTCATGCACTTGGGTCTGCACTCTCGAATGCAAGACATATTGTTTACTACAAGAGGCACGACGCCCTCCTACTGCTTACCATTCATTGCTTCATTACCACAAACATTTGCTGCCTACTATTTGGGCAGTGAGTGCAGGATTCACTTCCTCTTCTTTCCTCTGGAGTATGGACCAAGTGCTGATTGCTTCATCTTGATTTGGGTCCTTCTGCTGTTGACGCTGCGATTCAGATACTATTTTTTTTCCTTCTTCCCATCGTATGTGTTCTTCTTTATTTACTTCTTCCTGTCATGTTGCTTCTTTACGTTCCACCCGCCCTTGCACGTGTGGATTCTTCCTTCGCTTCCCAACGCCCCTTGTCCATGTTGCTTCTTCCCTCCCATGCTCTACCCTCCTGTTGTCTGTGTTGTTTTTTCCCTACCACACCAACTCCTCCTGTAGGTCGTTTTGCCTCTTACCTCCACCACACATTGTCTGCCTTGCCTCTTTCCTCCCACCCCACCTTTGTCCGTGTTGCCTCTTCACCGCAACCCCACACTCCAGCTGTCCATGTTTCCTCTTCCCTCCCACCCCCATTCTCCCGAAGTCTGTTTTACATCCTCACCCACTATAAGAAAAAAAGAGCTATGATTCCAACAGCGCTGCCCGAATCATAGTACTTTTTTAGCTTTCTCATCATTGCATTTTTTTAATGACTTTTATCACACCTTGTTCAATAACTTGTAGCCATGCTGCACAGAAGCTACACGGCTCCATAACATGGCTAAAACACATTTGCACAGCTAATAGCTCTCACATAGGTGAGGCCCATTTTGCTTTGTCAATGCTTGTTTAAAGTACAGGTAATATTCTGATACAGATACATACCCCATACATTGAATAAACATTATTTGCACTTGGGTTTTGTTGAACTTGCTATTAGGGGTCTATGGACTCTCTTAAAAGTTGTGGTGGCTGACCTTCTCAAAGGACCTCTCTTGCTTTACCATTACCGGCTTCCTTAGCATATGTTCAGCCGGTAGCCTTACATTTACAACCACTTTAGCGGGTTACTTTTACAAATATCACATTACTCCACTATGAAGGGCAACTACCATCTCCAGGGACACCTAAGTGCAAATACAAGCGTATAACTTGAATTTTTCTATGTGAACTCTCTTCATCATCATCCCACCCTCCCTCAGCATAGGGCAGCTGAGTTTGTTCTAAATCACTGGTGTTGGTGTGAATTAGTCACGTGCAATGTATCAATGTGAGCAATTCATGATGGCTTAACACAATAGAACAAAAGCACATAACACAGGAAAGAACTTAGGGGCATATCAACAAGGGGCGGCGATAATATTATTGCCGCTTTAGAGCACGTTTTCGGGCGAAAAGCGGTGATAATATTATCGCATTATCCTTGCAATAGCGACCCTTGTCAGCACGCCTCCCATCGCACCGCTAATGAGACGCAAAGGAGGCATGCCTGACAACACTCCCTTGGGAAAATATCGCTAACCTAGCTTCGTCATATTGACAACGAGGGTTAGCGATATATAAAATCGCGTTAAGTATGCCTTAACGCAGGAAGTTAAACAGGGCCGGACTGGCTACCAGGCGTTGTGGAATGCTGCTGAGCTGGGGGCTGATTTCATTGATGGGGACCTGCGTGTACTGAACGAAATTCATTTTGCTTTAATTATTTCAAAGTACACGCAGGTCTCCATGAACGAAAACAGCCCCCACAGCAGTGAAATCAGCCCCCAGCTCGGCAGAATTCCAAAACGCCCGGTAGTCAGTCCGGCCCTGAAGTTAAATTCCTAACTAAGGCATACCTATCATGGGGGGTGGATTGTGTGGCTATGGCCACAGGCCCTATCATCTAGGATATTGCCGTTTTCCACCATGGAAAACAGCGATATCCCTACTATCTCTGGAATTTTTATCGCTTCAGCGATGCGTGTTGTTGATAACGCACTGCCCGCAAGATAAATTACAGAGATAGCCGGCTATAAATATGCAAGCGCTAAGCGCGCTTTGCGATATTTATCGCCGGCCCTTGATAATAGGCCCCTAACATTTATTGGTAGATCTACATTTCCCCCAATTCTTGACTTTAATTCAATACACAGTCAGCCCTCGCGCCATTAAGCTCTTACATTAGGAGTTCTTGCTTGAGCAGCCAAAGCTTGCTTATAATCATTTAAAATATACCCCTTCTCCTCCTGTAAAATTACGACAGAGAACAAGACCAACAGTTTAGTTATTCCTGATGGGTCATGGTACATGATGGCGTGTGTCCAGAACTCAGGCTGTACAGTGTACACCACCAATCAAGGCAGCCTTCACATTGGGGTTTCTTAGAAGTGAATGCTATGTACAACGGTGGCAACACGGATATGCAGATTCCATTCTTCTGTAGGACACACCCTTCAGGAACCCAATACATTTCATGATATGACAGAGACTGAAATGGATATGCTGGGCTAGGATGGGTCTAGGATAATCACCCTCTTGAACAGACAAACTGCAGCTAGCCTAAGGTAGTCCTTTCTCACAGAAGGATAACCTACATCATTTCTAGACCCCCTTCTTGGACTATTCTTTCATATGTGTGGGAGATAATCTGGTGGCAGAACATAGTGATCAGGGACGGCTCGTCCACTAGGGCGGAGGAGAGTCGCCCCACTGCTTTCTCACAGTGCGAGAAGCAGAAACATAAAATGGTAAAACTACCATTTTATGTTTCTTCTTCTCGCACTGCAAGAAAGCAGAAATGTTTGGTTGCGGGAGGGCGGGCAGGGCTGCTCTACGAGCAGGGGTGGGCAGGGGAGGAGTGGTGTGCCCACTCCGGAGTGAGCATGACTGGTCAGCCCTCTGGGGCTACCCAAACAGTCATGCTCACTTTGCCTTTTCTCCATGTAGGCTGCAATGCAGCCTACATGGAGTAAATGGCCTCCCCATAGGCGCCTGGCTGATCGCCGTCCCTACCAATCGCAACACTGCCATTGCAGCATGGTGATTGGCTTGGAGGAGTGGAGGGAGCCTGCCTGCTTCCTGTTGCTGCTCGAGTCAGGAGAGCAGCACAGGAGGCGAGAAAATGCAGGATCCAGCCATCCAGCAGGCAGGCAAGTTTTAAAATACATTATTACATTTAAACGCGCGATGCCCGCCTCCAACCCTCGATTAATGCCAGCTACGAGTGATAGTGATGCATGAGTAAGGAAGTCATTTATGAACTCTCAATCCTCTGTTATCTGCTCTAGCTCTATGAAATACCCTGAGGCCTAGGATAGGGCTAGGATCATACTGATGGGCAATGTGAATCACAGCAAATTATATGGCTCCCTGAATATAAGGGAATTACAGTGCAATACTGCAAGAGCTGGCACGTTAATGTCAGCAAATACTTAGGGAATCATTTTGAAAAAAGAGCAAGTGCTAAAATATTTGCACACATTTTAGAACTTGCTCCCGGTTAGAGGTACGAGCAAACTGCTCAGGTTTTGCACAGGAAAATTTGCAACTTGTAGCTAGTTACAACTGCCAGTGCCACAAAATGTGCAGCCTGTCATAACACAGGACAATGGGTGCACATTTTGTTTGCTCCTTTAAGTACCCAAAGCCTCTATTCTGGGGAAATATACTTGACATAAAGTAATCCCTTCATTTAGTCCAACAGCCTGGCTTGAAACATTGCCTTTGTGTTACCTGAAAATGGTCTGCAAGGGATCTAGGTGTCTGTTACACCGGAGAGCAGTCAAGGCCCAAATTATTTGGCAAGCCAACACAATACAAACAGCTCACACATGTTTAATGAAGTCTGCCATTTCCTAAGCTTAAACTGGTCATGCTTCAAACAGTGATTAACCTCTTGATGTCAAAGAGGGTAAGTCTGTTTCTCTTGGCCTACAGAAAGGTCTTTCCTTAAAGGAGCAAGAGACACCGACCTATCTCTGGGTGGAAACAAGTGTTTTGCTGTGACACATCTTACTGCAATGCATTTCAGTGCTTTTTGATAAACTGCTTGAGATAGCACTCATGGTGAAGGAGAGGGAAACAAAAAGTTGACCTTGACTTCTGCTTTTGAGAACAACTGTTGATGCTGCTTCTGTTGGTAATAGATTGGAAGCTTGGTATCAGCCTATCTGCCAAAAGAGGTGGTGTGCTATTGCACAGACCAGTCTGAGTGCAAAACAATACAAGTGGCTAGGGATGCTACCAGTACCCATGAAATGTATGGAATACCAGTACATGACATGTTGGGGCTGGACTAATCCCATGAGACACAGGTTTAAGACTGATTTGCATATAGCTGGGTCTGAACTGAGGTGGCGAAGTGAGCTACAGAATGACAATGGATTCAACCCAGATCTGTGACTGGGGGTCAGTTTCTGAAAGGTTTCAATGCTCCGTCCATCATCTCCTTGTGTTTGCTTTGTTCGCCCTAAGTTAGCAGGGTATGCCCGGACGTGGGTCCCTTGCTCACTTTGCCACTGGATTCATGCTAGCCTGGCTGGTGAAGGGTGTTACCCAGAAACGGGTCCCAAGAAACTTGTTCCCAGTTCAGGGAAGACCTGGCTTGGCAGTTCGGGCTGGACTGTTCCCATAAGGCACAGGGTCAAGACTGATTTGCATATAGCTGGGTCTGAACTGAGCTGGTGAAGTGAGCTAAAGAATGATGATGTATTCAACCGAGATCTGTGACTGGGGGTGAGTGTCTGAAAAGTTTCAGTGCTCCGTTCATCATCTCCTTGTGTTTACTTTGTTCACCCTAAGTTGGCAGGGTATGCCCAGACGTGGGTCCCTTGCTCACTTTGCCACTGGATTCAAGCTAGCCTGGCTGATGAAGGGAGTAATCCAGAAACCGGTCCCAGGATGCTTGTGCTCAGTTCAGGAAAGACCTGGCTTGGCAGTTCAGGCTGGACTGTTCGCATGAGGCACAGGGCCAAGACTGATTTGCATATAGCTGGGTCTGAACCGAGCTGGCAAAGTGAGCTAAAGAATGATGATGGATTCACCCCAGATCTGTGACTGGGGTGAGTGTCTGAAAAGGTTCAGTGCTTCGTCCATCATCTCCTTGTGTATGCTTTGTTCACCCTAAGTTGGCAGAGTATGCCCAGGCGTGGGTCCCTTGCTCACTTTGCCACTGTATGCAAGCTAACCTGGCTAAGGAAGGGTGTTACCCAGAAACCGGTCCCAGGATGCTTGTTTCCAGTTCAGGGAAGACCTGGCTTGGCAGTTCGGGCTGGACTGTGCCCATGAGGCACAGAGCCAAGACTGATTTTCACATAGCTGGGTCTGAACTGAGCTGGCGAAGTGAGCTAAAGAATGATGATGGATTCAACCCAGATCTGTGACTGTGGGTGAGTGTCTGAAAAGTTTCAGTGCTCCGTCCATCATCTCCTTCTTTACCCTGTACCAGAGTATCTGCTTGTTTCTGAGAATTGCTGGTACTCTCCAATTAAAATAATTATGCCACTCAAAATAAAAAAGGGCTGGTACTCAGTCCAAACACTACCACCCATTTAAAGCACCGCTGCCACTGCTTCTCTGTGTGGTTTCTCATTGGCCTCAGGGAAGCACTGAAGACATATTCAATAGCATAATTCTATCCTAGATAAGACTGCATTTTGCACGTTGGTCTGTTAACAGCCTTTTTAAAGCCCCACAAAGGATGTGCTTCAATGCTCAAGAACCCGCCACAGTGTCCAAAGCCACTGGATAAGTACTTCCTACGAAACCTTATAATTCATAATGTTTCTCACTAAGGGAGGTATTTTGAATGATTAAAGTGACCTCTACCCCTGGTCCAGTCAAAAACCGGAGGATCTCCAAATTGTCAATTTAGCATTCCTCACCATGATAGTTTGGTAAAGCTCCTTCGGAAATGGACTACTGAACAGATTCTATTGTACTTCAGGTCCATACTCACTTGTGGATATCTCTTCTGTATTGAGCTTTGTGCAGAATTTAATAAATAAGTGTGTTCCTGATGATACAGCATTATTGGCATTTTAAAGTAACCATAAGGCCCTCTGCACACACTCAATGATTTAGTCAGAGTTCTAGTTGAATGCACTTTCTGTGACTCTATTACTTTTTATCTGTAGGTTCTATCCTATAACAGCTTGTGAGCATTCTTGCCTCCTTGTGCTGGAAAAGGAAACTGATTTCATAAGAGTTCATACAGTGGTTCAAATATGTGAAACCTTGCCAGTTCTTTCCAAAGAAAGGAGATAATTTGGGTTAGTTTTCCCACCTATAATGAAGAGCTCAGTTGGAGGGCACTGGCAATGTAAAACAGCCTACAGTCTAAGAGTAACAGATTCAAAATATAGGTAACTTTATCTCAATCGTACACCCTGAGTTTTTCCTCTACTTACAACTTGTGGACAGATTCTAAAAGAAATGAAAATGAGCAAAGAAGGTGGAGAAACTGATTATTGCACAACTTAGATCCAAAAAAACAAGTTGAGGGCAAAGTACAGGTGAAATATTGCATTGGACTTGTCATAGGACTTGAACGCTTGGTGTAGGCAGAATATGTCTGGTCCACTGTTTGTGAGATCATTGTACTTTGTGGCAGTGGGCAACACCTTTGCCAGGCTGGAGACCAAATTTACTTCTATTAACTGAAAGGAAGGTGTAGGGTAGTTCACTGAGAACCAAAGGTTACATAAGTTCCGGTATATTATGATAAGACTTGATTACTAATCCATCTGTGATGTTCCAAAGAAACAACCATCAAGGTACAGAGATCATCAGGCCTACTGTTATTGCAGAAGGGCCAACACCAGTGCCAGGAACTTGGTACGGATGCAGTGTAGGATTGGAGCCTGCTGTTAATGTCATTTACTGGTAGTGCTTGTTTCCCAATGCAAAACTGAGGTAGTTCTTGTGTTAGGCAACCTGAATTCCACTAAGCACAGCCATTGACCTTGGACAGCTGCCAGCACCTGAGACAAAGTCATAGTCTTCAAAAATAGAAAGAGGAGGCAGTAGCTGGGGTCATGGAATAAGATTGTAAGAGTGGAAATCCTGTGCTGACAGAGAGGGAGATCTTGAATGTACTCCATGGATTTCACAAACTCTTGCAGGATTTAACAAGGTCACCCCATTGAAGAGGTTATTAATTACCTTTCCAGGGTCTTGGCTTCACGTCCATCGACTTGAGTCATAACTGCTGGCACATGGCTAAACTTCAGTTTATGATATGCTGCTTACTTCTGTTGGCTGAATATTAAGCTGGAGTTCTTCTGGGAATAGCCTTGGAGCAACAGGGTGTATCGTTCAACTTCTGCTAGAGTTAGAGACTGCAGCTGGCTATATTGGCATTAGCCTTTACTTGACTGAGGCAGAAATGATAGAACAGGTACATTTACTTGCCAAATATCTCCAAGAACTTGTGTAGAAAAGGACGGTGCACCAAAAAGCAAAGTACAAAAGAGCTTCAAATGTGTCCAAAATTCTTTATTCTTTTCAATCTCTTAAACCTCAGCCAACGCGTTTTGTTCCATTGGAACTTTGTCAAGGCTGAAAAAAATACAAATATAAAAACACACTAAGTATACAAATTTAAACAATTACACAAACATATCACATACATAAAGACACCATAAATATACATGTATTAAGATTTCAGGCATATGAAAAATAATAACAAATTGTACCATAACGGGAACAATGCAGATGGGAGAAGAAAATATATTACCAAATACATGAAAGAGACAAGCACAAAACTAAAAATAATACATAAATATACATCCTGAACATACTTAAATATCTCAGACAGAAGTGCTATTTGCTCCATCTGTCAACTGGTAACGTCCATAAAAATACACCATGTATACAACACCACATCTCTGAGACAATAATATACACAGTCAACAAATTATATATAGCACTAACACAAAGTGTATACTCATAAAGCACATCAATACCAAAAGATTCTAGTAGAGTGAAGAGGAAATGGGAAAAGGGGAAAAAGATAAAAAAGTGCAATAGAATAAAAAGTGTGCAGTGGAATAAAAACCTCATGGCTCGTGGACTCAGTCGCCCTGGTCACATAAAGAAAGCGCGCAACAACAAGATATGAGTAACAGATAACTGAATCCCAAAGATTTGGAAAGTCTGGGGCTCTGCAGTATTAAACAGTAATCACTACAAACATAAGACTAAGAATAGATATTTAAGAGAAATATCAAAAAGTGGGGGTCTTGATATTTGAAAAAGCACAATATTCCACAGTCTCTCAGTCATAAAGGGACCAACCGGTCCCTATCTCTCACCTATTAGTCACTGTCTGTCCAAAAGATACTCCTAAAGGGTATGGTCCGAATTACGCCTCATTCTGGACAAAAACAAAGCAGATCACGGGTCTAACTACAATGATTGCGAACGGTGTCCAAACACATCGGCATAACAAGTTCAGTATCATTATCACAAAGCCAACACGAGTATCTAAAAAAAGTCAGTGATATCCACACTATAGAGTAAAAAGTGCACATTTAGTGTCTCAACCTTGTCCATGATCAATCCTAACTATCAGAACAGAGACAAATACCCTGAGAAGCGAGTCTCAACTCTTCAACACGTATACTGTGGCGTGTTGTCGGGATTTTTTTTTTCAGTAAGTCATTGGAGGTGTTACGATTGGCCAGAGTCTTGGCATAAATATCTATTCGAGAGATTAGAAAGACGTCAACATCCCAATATTTAGACAAACTATTTCTATATTATAAGTGGACATAAGTCAAACCACTCATTTTTTGTAAGCAGTCAATAATATCATACCTTGAATTTTAAGTCTCAACCAGACAGGTAATGCAATTTCGAAGTAGAAAAACGACCAACAGGCGAAGGATTCACATCGAGCCAAGTGTCTGAAAGTACTCAGCCCACAGTACTAAAATAAATAGAATAGAACATATCATGAGGCACTATAAGCCATAATGTTCTATATATATAGTGTGTAATTAGATTACAGTGTTACACACCTGATATACTTTATAATTTTCTTGCCACGGCTCAAGTAATACTTGAAAATAGTAAACTTCCAAGAATCACATTTGTTTGCCCTGTTATGTATGAGACAGAGAAAAACATGGGTCAGGTACCAAGTGGTCAAACCCTTTAAAAAAGACATCCCCCAGGAAGATACTATTGGGTATCCGCTTACCTTAATATGCATGCGGCATAGATAACCGCAAAGAGTGATGATAAGACGACCGACCAGTGTAGCAGCCGCCCGCCCTGGACACAGTTAAAAATAAGAAGAAACGGGAAAACGCTGATTACTATTCAATCAGTGTCGAATGCACCAACTATGTTAAACCTATTCGTACCACTATCTCGTTTCTAGGCACCAAGTGCCCCAAACAGAATTAAAAAATAATCATTTCCCAACTGTATAGTACAGACCATCATAACATTGACAGGACACAAACCACCGACATATTCACAATCAAAAAGCCCGCGTCCCGTTCAAACTCAGGGATACTGAAGTATTATAACAAGAATATTCGCCCCAATTTACCTTTATGCCATACAGAATCATTCGTACTGACGGACCAAGAAACCGCGCCATGTTAGTTGCCAAACTTAAATAGGCAAATCAGTTCCCATGGTGCATATACCCGGTCACGTGTATGCTTGGTGTGTACTGCCTTAGAACAAAATTCGAGACGAGGCCATCTTGGAAGGGTGAATATCGTTCCCCAACGTAGGGGCTCATTCAGTTGAATGCCCCTTATCCGATAGGCATTTCATGAAAGAACCTAGAAACTAAGATGTGAACACCATTTATATGAGTCACATCATTTACGCGATCTAACCGCGATTGTAAAAATATACCCCAACGTCATCCCACGATCACAATAATTGACGCGTGCACCACACTTCCACAGCTATAGCGCAGAAAGACGAAAAATGAGAAACGGTGCTTGTTTATAAATCTCCATTGAGTATTATAAGCCCCTATACACATAAAGTTCAAGACGAAGCGTGACGCCATATTGGTAAAGTATACCAATGTATAATACTTTAAATAAGGTTCATGGTACGGCGCATTGAAAGTATCCCGCCATGTTGGGAATATCATACGCAGACAATTACAGCAACAACATACCTTGGCAAAAAATTATTATTATCGATAACTCGGACTGTATTATTTCTACTAGCGAAATTTGATAACAAAGAGAGACCCAGATTGGACAGTTCACAAAAGAAATATGGGCGCTATCTCATATTGTATAAAGCCATGGATCACTATAAAGCAATAGGCAAAGTGAAAGTGTTACGTGCCAATGTCCTGAAGTAATTGCAAAGAGGCATCTGCATTCAATATATATAGATTTGCATGTGTATTGCACTAAACAAAATTCAAATATTGCAACAGAGAGGGAAATATGGGCACTATCTCATATTGTATAAATCCATGGATCACTATAAAGCAATAGGCAAAGTGAAAGTGCTACGTGCCAATGTCCTGAAGTAATTGCAAAGAGGCATCTGCATTCAATATACATAGATTTGCATGTGTATTGCACAAAACAAAATACAAATAATGTAACAGAGAGGGAATATGGAGCAAAGAAACAAAGAAAATGGAACAAAAGGGGAGAAGATGCGAGAAGGAATAAAATAAACAAAAATATACAGAAATATAAAAAATATATATATAATCAAAACAAAAACACATAATTCTGATTAGATAAAATGGTCTTCATAGTTGAACAGGAGTATTGCTGAGCCCAGCATACTCATCACAGTATATCTTAAAGTCAGCAAGAGAAAATAGTGCATCTCCCCATCTGTATTGTGCCCCAAGCTGGTTGCCCTTAGGCGACATAGCCACTTGGATTCCTTCTGTCGCAGTAATAACTCCCTATTACCACCCCTCATTGGAATGGGGACATGGTCTATGCATGAAACCAAAAGGAGAGGTCGTCTGAGTGCTCATTAAAATAATGATTGGTAATCGGATATTTTGTGTCTCTTGTTTTTATGGCACATCGGTGTTCTTGTATCCTAAGTTTTAAACTGCTGATCTTATTACCTACGTAAAGAATTCCACATTGGCAGCCCAGCACGTAAATCACATGTGTGGTATTACAATTGATGAAATAACCAATCGTATGCCTCTTACTGGTGTTGTAACACAAGTCAAGGGTGTTGTTCCTTCCCAAAAGGCAGACATTACACACCCCTCACGTAAAGAAACCTTTTGGTTTTGCAGGCAGCCACTTTCTTTATGTGACCAGGGCGACTGAGTCCACGAGCCATGAGGTTTTTATTCCACTGCACACTTTTTATTCTAATGCACTTTTTATCTTTTTCCCCCTTTTCCCATTTCCTCTTCACTCTACTAGAATCTTTTGGTATTGATGTGCTTTATGAGTATACACTTTGTGTTAGTGCTATATATAATTTGTTGACTGTGTATATTATTGTCTCAGAGATGTAGTGTTGTATACATGGTGTATTTTTTTGTACGTTACCAGTTGACAGATGGACCAAATAGCACGTCTGTCTGAGATATTTAAGTATGTTCAGGATGTATATTTATGTATTATTTTTAGTTTTGTGCTTGTCTCTTTCATTTATTTGGTAATATATTTTCTTCTCCCGTCTGCATTGTTCCCGTTATGGTACAATTTCTTACTATTTTTCATATGCCTGAAATCTTAATACATGTATATTTATGGTGTCTTTATGATGTATGTGATATGTTTGTGTGATTGTTTCAATTTGTATACTTAGTGTGTTTTTATATTTGTACTTTTTTCAGCCCTGATGAAGTTCCAATAGAACGAAATGCGTTGGCTGAGGTTTAAGAGATTGAAAAGAATAAAGAATTTTGGACAAATTTGAAGCTCTTTTGTACTTTGCTTTTTGGTGCACCGACCTTTTCTACATAAGCTTTTGGGATCTGTCTCGCAGTGGAGAAGTTGTGCGGCAAGCTCCGGACGTGCCTTGCACAACCTATGAATTTATATTCTTATTTTGAAATTGAAGTACTTAACCATGGTCAGCCGCACAGTTTGTTCTAAATATATCCAAGAACTTGGCCTTCTTGTCCTCTTGTGAGGACATCACATGATCCTTGAGGGTTGACACCTTGCCACAAATGGGGTATTCATGGAGTTTAACACTGGATGTCTCCTAGGAGACTGGACGTCCTTAAAGACTTGCACTATTAGCAAATATGTCAAACTATGTAAGACCCTGAGGCTCTATGTCCATAGCTTGATTCGGTGGTGTAAACTGTTAATCCTACCGAGGTAGAGATGTGTCATTCTCTGGTGCGGTGCTATGGCCTCAATCGCTAATGCTTACAAAGCCTTGGCAATGACCGCATGGTAGGAATTGGTTGTACACAGGTCGTTGTGGTAGCCACTGTTGACCTCTGGGCCAGAGCACAGTTCCCTCAAACAAGCAATCTTGCATGGAAGAGGCTTGGGGATGGATCCATGGGGAATCAACTGATTGCCAAGCTAGAGACACCAGGACTGGGGTCAAGCCAGCAAGAGCAGGGCTGGTGACTGATGGTGGCAGTTGGGACAGGGTCACTGGTAATTTGGGGACGTCCTATAGCTTCAGGAGTGGTACCAGAGGCTATGGTTCCTGCTCCAGGGATGGCAGGGTAATTCAATATGTATCCCGCCTGTGACTTGGTGGTAATAGTCTTCAATGGACTGAGTTCCTTGATGGTTAGCACTGTCGTGAGTAACTGACAATCAGCAGCACATTGCTGCTTTCTGAAAAAGCCTAATTTGGATCCACTCAATGAAATATTGGGGCTGACTCACGAAGGTAAACTTAGGATGGTCCTATCTTTATATGTGCTGAAACTCTGTACTCATAAAGATATCACTTGTAAATTCCCGTGTGAATAGCAAACAATCGTAAACTTACACAAAAGTGCAAGTTTACTGTTGTGAATCAGGAACATTGACAGTTCACTACTCTGCTGTTTCTGGTCAGAATCTTAAAAAAACAGTTAGATATCACATTACCTGGAACTGGACAACTTGTTACATCCTTTTTAGTCTGATTTCAGTCCCAATCAGGTGACCAATATGGCCTTGCATGTGGGACAACATTCTAGCCTAAACTGGCACATGTGTATGTTTATTCACCTTGATCACTCATTGGCTTTTGAAATCACGGACAACATTTTGCTGAAGGGTTTATAGTGCCCACACCATCAGTGCTTGCTTCGCCCTGCGCTCATTCAACTTACATACCAAGGAAACTCATGAGACATATTTGTGGGAAACCAGTGGTGCAGGTTTATTTGCGTACAACACAGGTACTGATAGGTGGGTCATCTTACAGGCGATCCAATGCAGCAGCCTCTCGCTGACCCGCATGCCCAAGGAGCCATCTTGCACGGCGATGCGATGCTCTGACGGTGCAGTACATTATCACTTTATTTCGTTAGACTCCCGCCCCCCCTGTCAGGGCGGGAGATGAGGCACACCCCCGGTCGGTTCAGGCCCCCCGACCGCCCGAAGGACTAACGGGGCGCCGACGCTGTTTCCTGGAACCCCCTCGGCTCCAGGTTCTTGGCTCGGGCACCCTACTGTGCCAGGCAGAGGTATTTAGACTGTATCCTTCTGCCGCAGAGGTACCCCTACTGTCCATCTGCTTCCAGATCGCCCTGTGACTCCGCCTGCAACATAAAACATGATCATTAAGGTATTCAAAAACTGTGCCCGCCGCTCTGCAGCTGGGTCAGGGTTCAGGGTGGGTTACAGCGCAGAGCAGCCTCGGACTAGGCGCGGGAACTAAAGGCCGAGCCTAGATGCTGGCCCGGTCATATACCCTTGGACACGCCTCCCCCGTCCCCAGGTGAGCCCTCCCCATTGGCTGTTGGCCGGAGGGGCGTCTCAGGGGGGCGCGCTGCAGGCTACGCTCGCCCGACGTGTGGGACTAGGGCGCTGTCCCCCCATACTCCCCTTCGTGTCGTGGTGCCAGCGGCATAGTGCCCACACCATCAGTGCTTGCTTCGCCCTGCGCTCATTCAACTTACATACCAAGGAAACTCATGAGACATATTTGTGGGAAACCAGTGGTGCAGGTTTATTTGCGTACAACACAGGTACTGATAGGTGGGTCATCTTACAGGCGATCCAATGCAGCAGCCTCTCGCTGACCCGCATGCCCAAGGAGCCATCTTGCACGGCGAGGCGATGCTCTGACGGTGCAGTACATTATCACTTTATTTCGTTAGACTCCCGCCCCCCCTGTCAGGGCGGGAGATGAGGCACACCCCCGGTCGTTTCAGGCCCCCCGACCGCCCGAAGGACTAACGGGGCGCCGACGCTGTTTCCTGGAACCCCCTTGGCTCCAGGTTCTTGGCTCGGGCACCCTACTGTGCCAGGCAGAGGTATTTAGACTGTATCCTTCTGCCGCAGAGGTACCCCTACTGTCCATCTGCTTCCAGATCGCCCTGTACTCCGCCACAGCTCTGGAGGAGGCTTCCGTCGATGACAGAGCCCCCCACCCACCTATCTATTTTCTGACACTGTTTCGTGCACCTCTATCATCTTCCCCTTTTGTTTCATGCACCTCTATCATAGTCCCCTTTGCCACACCACTATGGGGATATCTTAACCGTTCTTAGGACACGCCCTTAGCTCCATAAGCCGCACCTCTAATGAGGATTGCGTAGACACGCCCTTAGTTACAGAAGCCGCACCTCATATGGGGATGCGTAGGTACAGGTAGAAAAGACACCTTTGTACACAGGGTGCTGTACTTGTTTGAGCCTCAAAGTGCTTTAATACATACTGGATACCCAGTTGTCGCATGGTAACGCCCCATCTGAACCTGCACGCACTAGATTATGCTACAAGGGTAGGTCCCACTCACACAGGACTAGTTACCACAACATTGCTCTCGCCACCTTGGGACCTGAATAACCCATAATTCACTGACTCAGGGCGCCCGCTTAATCTGTACCTGGCCCAGGGCCCTCCACCTCTTGTGAACCCCGCAGTTTGAATTAAGCTGTTTGGCATTAGCAGTCAATATCTACAAGAGGGGCCGCACATCCTCGCTTGGTCCCTGCTTCTCTGTTGCATTCTGCATGTTATTTGCAAGATTATATCGGATGCTAATGGAAGACCTGTATTGAGCTTCTCTGTTGCATTCTGCATGTTATTTGCAGGATTTTATCGTCTGCTAATGAAAGACCGGTGTTGATCCCAGGAACCAAAAGAGATGGGTATGGCAGGCATAACGTTAATGCCTGCAGTGAAAAGCCATCATGTATCAACAGATGACTCATTAAATTAGTATTTGTTATAGCTTTACTTGCAGCTCATAACTAGAATCCTTCTAAAGTACCACCGTGGACTGTGAAGGATATGGGACTCCTGTACCTTGTGACCCTCGCCGACACATGAACACTATGTATACTGCTGTGATTACCCACTTACGCCATGTATTGTACCTGTATAATGTGCATGTTACTAAAGCGCTCTACCATCCTGTAATGAGAAGAGTAGTGCTATAAGGAAGAATAGTGCTTCATCACGTTATTTGGGTAAGTACAAGGACAGAGAAAGACATCTGACAATCTTACAGTGCCTGTACTTATATGTAGGATGAACAAGTCAAGGCATGACTATCCTAAGTCACTGCCATTTTGCTGCGGTATTTCCTTGAACTTGTGTTTAGCACTCTTTTGTAACATGTAACCGTAATACGGGCACGGCATAGTAGTCATTATGACAATGGATTTCCGGCAATCCTCCTTCCCGTGTAATGTTGTAAATACGGTATAGTTGCTAGAGGCCTTCCAAGTGCCATGACCTCGCCTTCATGCTCCCCTTCCCCTCAGGGAACTTAAGGATGTTATTTCAAGATGTCATAGTAGTACACCTTTCTTACTATCTGCATAATGAACAAACGTAAGCAGTTTTCGGCCAGTGCCTATTTGCCTTACTGTATCTGGTGCTGGAAAACCCGTGATATGTGACCAAGCAAGCGAAAGCATTATGGAAGTCACCCTGTGATCAGGATTAATTACTTGCTGCGTGAACACAGTAGCCGAAACAATTATGACAGTGCATGTCCTGGCTAAACACTGTAAGGTCATTACCTGAATGGTTATAGCATGGCCTGGCAGATACACCTAACAGGTGGTGGTACTACTATCCCTTGTAACCCTCGCCGTCTCCTGCAACCCCTCCTGTATACTGCTGTAATTACCCCTTTACGCAATGTATGTCCATGTATCGTGTGCACGTTACCTCCAAGAGCTCCCCATCCTGCCTTGGAAAGAGTGATGCAGTCCCTGTGAAGTATTTGCCATTTCTGCAGTATTGTCCTTGCACCTGTGTGTGGTACTCTTTTGTATTTGGCGTGATCTGACAGAACAAAAATTTACTCGGAAGACATCAAAATTGTCACTGTTGGGTAAATCCCCCCTGATCAGCCATCCTTGCCTGAAGATTGCTTCAACAGAAAGGATGGCAGTTAAAACCCTTTCCTTTCCCACGAGTGATTTATGCTCCGGAAACTGTACAATACGATCCGGAGGGGAGCTGAACTACGTCCCTCCTTGAACGATCACTCATAGCGTTGGTACAGCTGTGCTACTGCTGAGATTGTCTCAAACTGCAGAATATAGGGTTGGTACTGCTGTGCTACTGCAGAGATTGTCTCAAACTGAAGGATCACATTTTCGAATCCCAGAAGATTCAACTCAGCTTCTCATCATTGCGAGGTCGCTACAATAGCGCGGTCGCCAATGGCAATCATATCATCTGCCATTGACTACTTAAATAATTAAAACACAATATTATACACACATCTTGTCTGTTATCTATCTACTCGAACACTTAGGCAAGTCTCATGATTAGAGAAGGCAACAATACTCTGTTGTTTCCTGGAACTATGGAAATGACCTCTTATGGACAATACAAACTTTCTACCCAATTTATTCCCAGACGCTAATGCGTAGTGTTAAATTGAGGGCAGAGGGACGAAATAGGACCTAGCTTGAGAAGGTACTCTATCTCCTTCCAGACCAGTAGGGCTGCCTGAGGCACCTCATCTTCCGAATAGAAAGTAGGTACCTCATCTTCCGAATAGAAAGTAGCCGTCTCAACTCACCCATTCATCGGAGATACGATGTAAAGCTAGGTCCATTACTAGAGTCATACCGCATGGCCGCTAATGGCGGCCGGATCTGGTACTACCGCATCAATGCTTCGCTGTTTTCATGCTAGCGTAACATCCCTGCCGGCAGCACGAATAAGCAGAAACTATCTGTTGGTAATGAAATGCACTGAACCAAAACTGTTCACTGCCAAGCCCGTAGGGACCCAAGGTCGTGTTACAAGCCGGTCGGTACCGGAATACTGAGCAACAAGCCAGTCTGCCCCCGCAGCCAGAATCAATGCGCCACAGCGACTACAACCCTCTTCTTGTCGAAGCTATCATGCGTAAATGAAGGATTGCAGGCATGAGAACAATTGAACACGATCTGACCGTTCTCTTGGGTGTCTGGAAAGACTTATGACGCAGGTCAGTTTAGAAACTCCAAATTACAGCCAAAGGAACGACATTATGAAGACCCATCGTTTACGGCCCTAAACTCTAGTTGACCCATATCGAAAAGCAATCACCCGACCGACCTGAAACAGGGTCGCTGATTGGCTGCAAAAGGCGCAATAGTAGGTGACGTGAAGGTGAGCAGGAGAGATTGTGAAGTAGAGAGTGATATACAAGTAGTAAGACTAATAGACTGATAACAAGAAAGAGTGTGAGACAAATGGCCACGCTTGCACGCAAGGGTCCGACCGGTTATAACGTACCAGGCTCAAATGGCCACGTTTAAATGTTCAACATGAACAATGGCTGTCCTGTAAATCATATTATCTGAACTAACGTCATCGTGTTTATCAACTGCTGATCAGTTTACAGCTAATCTTCCCAGCAGCGTCCCTCCCCTGTGGGACTGGGGGAACTAACACACTGAGAAAACATCTAGCGATTGAAAACCAGGCTCGCGCATAAAGCCGCCTGTAATGATGGTGGCGATAGGTCTGAGTGAGGACGTAACCGGATATGTTAATTTTGTGTTTATTTTGAACAAATGAGAGGACAAATGTGATGTGCCCTCTCCGTAAAGTTTACTTATCTCCGTGTGATGAGATAACAGGCATTCCTGTCTGTATACGCAAAGATAAAGTATGTATTTTTCATATATTAAATACTTGTATTTTACAGACTCCTAAACGTACTGCTCAATGTATGGAGTAAATGTGTCGCTATTTAACCAACCACTCTGTGACACTCGCCTCTTGATTGGCACTCCCCTGCACAGCACCACACTGAATGACACATCCGCTCAGTGACATACGTCACCAGCGCGTGACTCAGCCGATAAGCACGCTCCTCGTTTAAGCAAATAATTCTGCTCATGTTATAGTATGTCCGCCAAATGAATCTTCAAATTAATAGCGTGCAAATTAAATTAAGTTTTCCATCCGTCACAGCTCCAGACAGAAGTTACTTCTTCATTGTTCGTCGTCTAATCTTGCTGGCGGTACGTGCCAGTCAGACATGGCAGCTCCTTTGTAACATGTCTGCTGGAGGACGGCGCGGGAGCCAGAGGATGCGTGCGCGCCGGGCTATTACTGACACAACATGGCATTTAAATAGCCGACAGGGAAGTGCCTTTCGGATGCATATATTCCCGTACACTTAGCTAAGTGTTGAAGCAGTGGGTGATTGCTTGGCGGATGGGAATTAAGACTCAGGCCTGCCACAGTTCAGCAATACGACACAGTAGCACTGCAGGCCTGGGCAAGAGGAACAGAATATATATATTTAGCCCCTTTTAAAACAGGCCGACTTAACCGCATGCATGATGGCAGGCCGAGGCACGCATGCAAAGGGGTGTATTTCAGCTCAGTTTTCCACCCCCTCACTATTACTAGGTGATAAATAATTAAGTGGAATCTGTTGTTATAAATTAGGGCGGTAGTCCGCAGTAAAACCAAAGCGACACAAAGTGACTTTATCTGTCAGCGCCATAAAGGGACACCCAGAGATGCTACCGAGGCCTGCGTGACATTTAACGGCGTTATCCGCCACTCTAGGGGCACTGTTGCCGGGCCACCACTCTCAGTACCGCGCTTCTTGCATTCCTCCTAGTCTGCCGATGGGGGCGCCACTGAAGATGAGAGCGCCGCTAAAGAACGTGACAATCTGCCTCGGACTCCAACCTCGGTCACTCCCCTTGCATGCACTTTGCCCTCATCCTGGCACTCACGCGTCCCTTGCTCCACACATTAATTACTGTGTTATTGTAGCCTCTCACTCCACACAGTCCCTTGCTCCGCACATTGATTACTGTGTTATTGTAGTCTCTCACTCCACACAGAGATTCAGCAATCCAAGAAGATTCACTGGGTTTTAATGCTGGACCTGTTGGCTTTGAAAGCGCTTAAATTGTGTCCTCTAAATAAAAAACCTTCAAGTTTGTGGAAAGACTTGCAAGAAAGATGACTTGTAGGCTGCAAGTGAGCAGTGACTGTCTGTTTACCTAAAGCACTGCCCCCACCGCCAATGAATTTATATTCTTATTTTGAAATTGAAGTGCTTAACCATGGTCAGCCGCACAGTTTGTTCTAAATATATCCAAGAACTTGGCCTTCTTGTCCTCTTGTGAGGACATCACATGATCCTTGAGGGTTGACACCTTGCCACAAATGGGGTATTCATGGAGTTTAACACTGGATGTCTCCTAGGAGACTGGACGTCCTTAAAGACTTGCACTATTAGCAAATATGTCAAACTATGTAAGACCCTGAGGCTCTATGTCCATAGCTTGATTCGGTGGTGTAAACTGTTAATCCTACCGAGGTAGAGATGTGTCATTCTCTGGTGCGGTGCTATGGCCTCAATCGCTAATGCTTACAAAGCCTTGGCAATGACCGCATGGTAGGAATTGGTTGTACACAGGTCGTTGTGGTAGCCACTGTTGACCTCTGGGCCAGAGCACAGTTCCCTCAAACAAGCAATCTTGCATGGAAGAGGCTTGGGGATGGATCCATGGGGAATCAACTGATTGCCAAGCTAGAGACACCAGGACTGGGGTCAGGCCAGCAAGAGCAGGGCTGGTGACTGATGGTGGCAGTTGGGACAGGGTCACTGGTAATTTGGGGACGTCCTATAGCTTCAGGAGTGGTACCAGAGGCTATGGTTCCTGCTCCAGGGATGGCAGGGTAATTCAATATGTATCCCGCCTGTGACTTGGTGGTAATAGTCTTCAATGGACTGAGTTCCTTGATGGTTAGCACTGTCGTGAGTAACTGACAATCAGCAGCACATTGCTGCTTTCTGAAAAAGCCTAATTTGGATCCACTCAATGAAATATTGGGGCTGACTCACGAAGGTAAACTTAGGATGGTCCTATCTTTATATGTGCTGAAACTCTGTACTCATAAAGATATCACTTGTAAATTCCTGTGTGAATAGCAAACAATCGTAAACTTACACAAAAGTGCAAGTTTACTGTTGTGAATCAGGAACATTGACAGTTCACTACTCTGCTGTTTCTGGTCAGAATCTTAAAAAAACAGTTAGATATCACATTACCTGGAACTGGACAACTTGTTACATCCTTTTTAGTCTGATTTCAGTCCCAATCAGGTGACCAATATGGCCTTGCATGTGGGACAACATTCTAACCTAAACTGGCACATGTGTATGTTTATTCACCTTGATCACTCATTGGCTTTTGAAATCACGGACAACATTTTGCTGAAGGGTTTAGAGAAGGTTGTATGTAAGTAAGATGACTCTTAGAAAATTCCACTTTGTCTTGAACACACCTTCTCAAGTTGATTCCTTCTTCACGCATCCTAACGGAGTTGACTGTGGGGTCCTCCTAGTATCACTTCTCACAGTATGCATGATCCTCAAGTTTTGAGGCTAATAGATGGGAGGAACTCGAAGTGTGAGCATTATGTTGACAACATGTAGGTATACATATCTGTTGGCAGAAACATATATCAGCTCGACCACGATGGAAATCACTCTGTTTGTCTCCATAACATTAGCTTAGATAACTGAGGTTAGTTCTACACGAAGGATTCTTCCTTTCACTCATTCATTGACATACATTGTTGTGAAAATAAGCCTGAAATAATCAAATAATCATTGCTTTCTTACCTGTGTTTTAATCATTGTTCCTTCATCTTTCATAAATGGAGAAGACCCTTAAGACCTCTGCGTCCACTGATGGTATCCCTCCTATACATTGAGTTCCTGTGTGCTGCACTCCATGAGACCTGCCTACTCACTCTGTGCCAATGTGTGTCACACAGTAACGGCTCCCTTCACACATTCACCCAGTGAGGAGCCGAAATCACACAGTGGCATGTACTGTGAGCTGGAACCCACTGCAAAGAGTGGGTTTTGAGGTCGTCTTCAATCAATCAATCAGGGGGTTTATAGAGCGCTCTACTCACCCGTGAGGGTTTCAAGGTGCTACCTTGGAGGCTGTAAGCAGTTGATGTCTATTAAAGGGTTTGAAAATACCCCAAGACATTGGCAGCAGCCGCAACAACCTTTTGTTTTTTTTGGGAGGGAGAAGGAGGTCGATGAGGCAGGGGACAGGGGCACACAACCTCTCTGGCTGTTCTTAACATAAAGCTTTGACTCTTCTCACAATGCACATTTTAGTGATCAAGTTGGCAGGACTGTTCCACATTGTACCCTCAAATGTCTGGTTTCTAGCTTTTGCTCTGTTTTCTTCTCCTCTCACTGTCTTTCACTTATCAACGTACCCTCGTGAGTAGACACAGGGATAATGCAGCTGCAGAGGATAAGGTAGAACCAAAATGTTGAGATGCGGGTAGTGATGCCTCAGATTTATGCTTTGGAACTCTTTTATGAGAGTTGAGTTGCAATATGGACAGTTTACAAGCATATGAGATCAAATTGTAATTTAGCTGGTGCTTTCTTTTCAATTGATTTTAATTAAAACTCTCTTAATGACTGAGATATGCTCTACGTAGCATGTATTTTATCTTCCATATACCCCCAATGTCCTTCTTGATGTGAAACGTCTACTTTTAGTGAGCACCTGCTAACTATATGTATATTTTTGGTCTTTTGCTCCTTTTCTCACATTTACTGTATACTCACTGATATCCTATGTCCTTCACCACTTTCCAGACATACCTGTAAAACACCGCAGGCAAGGTTTTCGTTCTATGTCTCTCTTACGCCACTGCTGCCTGACCATATGGTTTCTGTGTCCCGTACAAGACTTCAGGGGTCATTTACAGTATGATTTGTAGAAGCCAAAACCTTTGCTCAGAAGCATTGCAGTAGGTTGTGGTGCTGAATCCCAAGGTTGCGTATTCTTGATTGCCCCACAAGGATCTTCTTCTATTGCATTATAAATCCTTGTCTCTTTAAGTCACTCTTGCAGGTTCTTTTTTATCCATGGCTTCTCCATTTTTCACTTTTCCCCATCTTTTCTTCTTTTTGTGGTTGTTTTCTCTCTTGTTCTGAGTAAAGTAGGATGAGGGAAAATAAGTATCTGTCCCCAAAAATGAATGCTGCTGGGCCCTACCTGTTACGACCAGTTCAAATTAAGCAGTGGCAGACAGTTGTCAAACTGCTGAGGACACTGTCGGCTATACTTAAAGAACAAAAAACTCTCCAGCCAACACAGCAGCATGCTGTCTGGAGGTGATGGGCCCCGTCGCATTCATTTTTACTTTTGGAAAATCACAGGGGGAACATCTCAAAATTATTCTTGTACACGACTAGGTGGGTTACAACCAGGAGAATCAGCATCAAAGGGTCTATTCTGAATGTCTGGCAAATAGTTTCCCACAGCCAAGCAGGCTGAGGCTGCACCATTAAAACCTAGTGGTTCTGCTAGCTCTAATTGAGACAGAGGACCCAAGAGGTGGGCAGAGCTTGCGGATTGACAGCCGATGCCCCAACACTGTCCATCTCTACTTACGGCCCATTGCATAAAATTCTTCAAAGGTAAGTAAATTGAGTACCATCAACGTGACCAGCTAGAACTTGGGAACCCCATGGTCCAGGGTAATCTTTTATTAGAATCTACACAGGGCATGGAGCCATATCTTACCCTGTTATCCAGCTAAAGGCACAGATTTGTGGTGGCTCGATTTAGGTTTAATTTGCTACATCACCTCCTCACCTCCAAGAGTGGTTGGTCCAGTTCAGGCACCCTAGGGCCCTGGGGTTGCTACAATGGGTCTCCACAGGATACTCTACATTTTGTATTGTTGTGTAAATATTTTTGTGTCCCCAGGAAGTGTTTCCTTCTCCCAGTTTTGAAAGCTATGGACTTTTCCCAAGCTTGCCCAGTGCTTATATATCTGCAGCTACTGCCTAATGGGGTGACCTCGTTTACATCGAATGCGCTACAACGCATTCCTTTACAACGCGGTCCTTACAACAACCGCGTTGTTCCAACACGAACCATTACATCGCAAGTCATTACAACGACTTGCTGTAGGGGGCGCGCTGGTGTTGGATTCACAATCCAACACCTATCCTGTTTTTGCATAAACTGGAGTAGGAATAGTAAATTATACTATTCCTAAGTCCAGCGCGCCACCTACAGCAAATCGTTGTAACGACTTGCGATGTAATGGTTTGCGTTGTAACAACTCGGTCATTGTAACGACCGCGTTGTAATGGCATGCGTTGTAGCGCATTCATTGTAAAGAGATATATTCGGCTCATGTGCACGTTCTTTCTGCAGTTTCACATTTCTTGCGTGCTGCTGTAAGAGCTAGGAGGTCTACGCTGCATTAATTTTGACGTGGTCCCAGTGCTTGATTTGTTATCTGTTGTTTATTGCCATTATTTTTATTCCTTTTTAAATAATTTAAAACGATATATGAATGTACTTATTGTCTTATGTGCTATTATGATTGTATTCACAATCGAATAAAGAATTTCATTACTTGAATACCATTAGAGTAAATAACATATTTTATTGTTCATTATGCTTAGAAAAGTCCGAAGTGCAGTGTGAAATGCTATATGACAATGAGATGGTAATATTATTGTCATTTCTGTCTAGGGAGAAAGCAGCCAAGAATCAGATTGGAGATGTCTGAGGTATGGTGCTATATATTGAATTATAGTCACCTGGACTCCTTTCCTCTGTCAGAAGTCCGCCTGTCAAGCTCCTACCATATATTCATGCCTCTTCTTTCTTTTTTCAGACTGCATATGCAACTGTGAAATAGAAGGCCTGCCCTGCTTCTACTCCTGGAGATCCATGTACCCCCACAAGGCTCTGCTCGAACAATGTCATCCCTTTTATATAGCGCCAAGAATTCTAAACTGGCCCATGAGAAAATACGGCCCTGGAAGAGAGTAAATCGTGATATTACTGTGAAATTAGATTTCAAGTCAAGTCAAAAGATACTTTATTTCGGCCTTACAAGACCTTAAAAGCACATATGAAACAATTACAAATTCATTACAATTTATCAATATAAAATGTTTGTATACTCATGAGAAAATATAATAACATTTAAAAAGATGAAATATTAAATAGCTTGGAAGGCATTAAGTACAATTAGATTTAAGTTATGTTAATAAAATGTATTGAGCGCACGAATACCCGGAGGTGTCTTGGCGCTAGGACAGAGGTAAGCCCGGAAAAGGATCTAATTCTGAAATAGCCATGTTTTAGACCCTTTCTGAAAGAGGTCAGTGAGCTAGCATTTCTGATCAATTGCAAGCGTATAATATGTGGGAATAGTGTTCTCCTTTGCTTTACAGTGATTAAAGTGATTAAATTGATAAAGCTAGCACCAGCTTTTGCATACATGTCTCAATGCAGTGAAGTGGTTTTGATTCGTTGTTATCATTTTCTGTAAAGAGAAACTTCTTGTGAATGACAGAGAAGTTCATTTATGGCACATTTAACAGATGTTTTACAGCATCTATAGGACAGAGCCTATATGAGCCTTTTGCAAATGTGATTGTTAGCATGCCTTATATTATATAAAAAGCTTTACTTAATAAACAAATTGAAAAACTAATGTCTGCTCATTAGTTGATAATAAAAACACTGATACGAAATCACAGTATACACTGTACAGCACATGTTATAACATGTATACAACCAATATAACTTATTTCCAATATAAACACTAGGGGCAATGTGGTAAAGGAAATGTAAACAACGTATGGAGAAGCTTGAATAAAGAAATAATAGCATATTTCACTTTGATATTCATAGGTCGACCTTTGATTACAATCAAAATCTTTAAGTACGAGAAAGGGGTATAAGAAAATACAAAATAATAATTCATGTACAATCCTCTGAAAAGAAGTGGTAACAATTTCCTCCACAGAGTGAGTTTCTCTGGCGGATTCTCCGTTAGGGGACCTGCCATCACCAAGATCTCCCCTATACGTATAATTTCCATTGATGGAATGTCTTACAAAGGAATTACAGGATCCATTTTTTAAAAAGTGTGTTCATTAGCATTTTCAAGTAAATAAACAAACAATATCGCACACGTGACAATGGCCTGTCAGGCTCGAATTTGTCCTGTCTTAGTCGGAGTCGGTATAACATGATCCACATCACAATGTAAATGTAAATGTAAATGTGGAATACTTGTAAAGCGCACTGTTACTCTACCCGAGTGTCCTGGCGCTGTAGACCGCTGGGGAACCCGTCCTGGTTTTCCCTGTGAGATGGTCCCTTTCTGGGTATCTCCAGGGTGAAACCAGGCATCCCCGGCGTCTGGGGGCCGTTGTAGAGATGAGGCAAGCTTAATGCCCAGAGTTGCCAAGTTTGTTCCCTGGTTAGAGTAGGCACTGAGGCGAGAATTATCGAGTCCGTTGACCCTGGTCCCAGATCCTGCCGCGTAGGGAATTGAACCCTGGTCCCGGGCCGTTCTCTGCTTACAGGTCTGCCGCCTCTAACCAGTGAGCCACACCACTCCATAATGGCCCAGTAGACATGATGAATGGCCCAGTAGACATGATGAAACAGCCCACCAATAAGCACACGGGATGCAGTATTGTACACAAGGAAAGACTGTAAGGAGCTTGCCAGAAGGACAGCAATTTGGCTGTCAGTGCATAATGAATCATAACAATACTGAATGCAAGGAAAACAAAAAACAATCAAATATACCAACATGAGTAAACAAACAGTGATTCCAAGTGGTTGAGCCTAGAAAGTGTGGAACAGAAGCAGATAGTAGGCAGGGAGGGGCAGGAGTGGGCTAGGCAGGTAAGGGCCAGGATCATCTGATGGGAGCCCCACAGACACACAACACATACTTACATTCATTGAGAGCAGGCCAGATGCCACCACTGAGGCATCACCCGATCACCCCCACAGAAACCTACACTCTATGTGTCCCTGCTATCCACAGCCAATTCTGTCTCCTCCAGAGTACACTGCTAGACGTGTCTCATCCCTACTCTCAGACTTTGAGACCTCCGTGGAAGATCCTGCAGTGTCTCCTGGGCCATCCAATGCGACGAGCACCTCTGCCCGCAAGGGCGCAATAGGGTGTCTACGGACGAAAGGAAGAGAAGACTGCGACACTTGTGCTCTATTTGGAGCATTGTACAGTTAAGTCAAAAGCGAAACATACTGCTCACCTTGCCTATCAAACACCATGAATGAAATTCGCCCTGAACCCTTGGATCATGCACCCCCCTTCACCTCAACCAGCCACCACCTATCATTCTAAACCATGGCTCCAAGTCCTCTCCACTAACTTAGGACCTGATTTAGTTCTCGGCAGTTACTCCATCACAACAGTGACGGATAACCCATCTGCTGAAATATAAATCACGTAGGATATAATGGGATTTATATTTCGGCGGGCAGGATATCTCATCGTCAAGATCTAATTCAGGCCCCTAGTCTCCACTGAAAACTAAATTCTCTTCTAAACATTTGTGTATCATGTATAAGAATGGAATGTAAAGGACTGAATATAGAGCTTTTTACTTTGGTAGCACCAGTGGCGGCTCCTCGAGGGAGTGCTGCAGGGCGGTGGGCGGGGCGGGACGGGGCAGGGTGGTGGGTAGTAAATTCCGGAATAGGGCGAACAGAGTTCAGTAAAAAAATAAAACGAATGACATTGCACGCTCTGCAACGTCAAACCGGCGATGCAGCGTGCAATGTAATTTTTGTATTTATTTATTTTTGAACAAGAAATTCATATTAGTTCATGTAAAGGGTCAGGCCCTAGGCCTATATACACTTGTAATAATGACACATGACATACTGGTACAGTATCTGAAACTGCCGGTCCCTTTTATTGACAGGGTTACGTGTCCTGTGACACCTGTGATGGATGGGTGTGGGGTGATGGTGCATGCCTGCCCTCGGGGAGTGGCTGGTACAAGCATACAGCTAGAAAGACTAAAACAGTGACCAGCCTGGTCACTACACCCCTCCCAAACCTTATTTAAAATGGAACAACCTGTAGGAGAGAACAAAACAACAACACAAAAATCCGGAGAATCTATTAGGCTGTTTTCCGTACAGGATGAGTGTACAAATGCAGCTGGGATCAGCAGGCATCCTGGCATGCCTCTGCCAATTTAACCAGACTGCTCTGGGCACGAATGGCAGTTTAGATGAACCCTGGATTTCTCGCTCACCAGTTCGAAGTGGCACATCTCAGCGGTGCACTGTGGATCCTGTTCTACCTGGACTCAATGCGTGGAAGTCTATACACAATGTCTTTATACACTGTTTGCTGTGACGGTGAATGTGGAGCAATAGTAAAGTCTGTGGATGTTACATTTTCAAAAGACGTCCTGGCTCAATGAACATCGAGCCTCCTAAGATGGATGGTTATTTTTTAAACATAATTTTATCGTCTTTGTGTGAAAACATACATTGCGATTCAATGCCATATACATCCATAGACATGAATGAATGAATTCATACTTGTATAGCGTACTTATACCTTGAAGCGTCTTGGCACTGTACACATACCGCTGTGGAACCCTTCCTGGCTTTTCCCTGTGAAATGTCCACTCCTGGGCATGTTGCGTGTCGTTCGGGGAATGTTCGTCATATTTGCGTGAAGTATTGTGTATGTTCAGGGGTATGCTGATTGGTATCTACTGATTTGAGGGCCTCTATCATAACATCCCATTCCAATGCTATTGGGGTTTTGTGTAAGCCTCTAAGCTCCTCTCTGCGCAAGGCAGCAATCTCTGCGCTACCCCAGCGCAACAGTTAATATGCCAAATAAATACAGTGGGGGGCTTCCACGATTTCCATCACATAGTAATGGCACGTATTGCCAAAATAAGCGCCAAGTCTATAAAATGAAATTGTACCTTATGTTTGGACCCATGTTTGTGTAGTCCTAGTATACATTCCTCCACGGTGTTTTGAGGGTCCCGGTGTGTAACCCCACTGATTATGTGCCTGACATTGTCCCAGAATCCCCGCACTTTCGGACATGTCCATATCATAGGCAGTAGGTCTGCCCCTTCAATAAACATCTTGGACAGCAATGCTGCGTTTGTGGGAACATTTTGTATAGTTTATGAGGGGTGAGGTAAGCCCGGTGGAGAACCATAGCCTGAATAAATTTGAACTTCGCATTCCTGGAGACCCTTTTAGGGTGTTCCAGGACGCTCGCCCATTCCTTATCCTCCAAATCTCTACCTACGTCCCTGGTCCATGCCACCCACAGTGAATCTAGAGCAACCATTGTATGAGAGCGTAACCCTGTATATAGCCACTTAATAAGGTGTCTGCCTCTGCCCATATAGTATAGCATCTTGACCAGGTCATGAGTGGGGGGCTTCTGCCTCTGTGAGGCCCAGTGTGTTTTTACATAATGTAACAGTGCAGCATGTAACAAGTATAATTGCGCCGGAGCTCCCGTTTCATTAAAGAAAGTATTGTGGTCTAGCAGCGTCCCGCCCCAAAACAGATCCGCCACCGTACTAATCCCTGCGTCTAACCACGGTGTTATCCTACGTTTAGTGAGCCGGCTGCCTTTGAGTGGAATTCCCAATAGCGGGATATTACCTGCGTATGCAGGGGGTGCATGTGTATATTGCAGCGCCACACTCCAGCACTGGAGCGCAGTGCGCAGTAGAGGGGGAGACCCTTCAGGATCCTACCACCGGGTAGCAACAGGGTGTGTAAAGTACCACGATCTATGTCCGCCTCCGTAAACCCTATCTCCTGCAAGTTACGCCCTGCTGTCCAAAATGAACGCCATTGTAATTGGCATGCAGAATAGTACGCACGAAGGTCAGGAACACCCAGGCCCCCTTGCACGTGTCCAGTTGCAACTTCTTAAGACTAATGCGTCTTCTACCTAAACCCCATATGAGATCAGTAAGTAAGGTATTCATCAATCTAAAAGTAGTGGGTTGTTTCACAAGCGGTAGGTTGGTAAAATAATAAAGCAGTCACGGTAGGACCACCATTTTTGCCAAAGCCGCTCTACCCATGACTGACAGTGGAAGCGTAGTCCAGAAAGCGATACTGGAACGCAAGGCTCTAAGTGCTTTATGTAAATTACCATCCAGCATGTCTGTATGCGTTCGATATATCTGAATACCTAAGTATTTGAATGTATGTTGTGCAATGTGGAGTCTGGTATCCCCATATTCAATGTCTGTGAGCTCTGCATGATCTGTGAAGAAAAAAGCATGTGACTTTGCAGCATTAATTGCTAGGCCTGATAGTAGTTCAAAGTGATGAAACACCTCATAGAGCGGATCCAGGGGCAAGCTGAGATCACGAAGGTAGAGAAAAATATCAACTGCATATGCAGAAAAAAGGTGTGTTGTATTCCCTAGTGTTATACCCCTATCAAGGAGGTCTCTACACACTCTGAGTGCCAATGGTTCTAGGGCCAGTATGAAGATAAGGGGCGATAAGGGGCAGCCCTTTCTAGTTCCCCTGTATATTGAGTATTCTGCTGAGATATTACTACCAATACGGGCAGGTGCTGTAGGGGCATTCTATAACAGGCGTAGCCAGGCAATATATCCCGCCGGGATCCCAAATTTCTCCAGCGCCTTGACCATATACTCCCAGTTAAGAGAGTCGAATGCTTGCCACAAATCCAGAGATATGCAACCCGCATGGGCATAGTAACTCGGGGCTTCTGTCATTAGATAGTGGAGCTTCCTGGCGTTCAGTGATGTGCTGAGAGGGTAACAGTCTATTGGCCAACACTTTACTCAGTATTTTATACTCTGTAGTTAGTAATGACAGCGGGGGATAGTGTAGGAAGGTGGATATCTGACTATATGGTTACCCCAACTTTTTGCCTAGTGTTTAGCTGGTTTTCGACTTAGTTGGTCTGGGATCCTGCTAATCAGGGCCCCAGGCTATCTGCTCTCACTGTAAAATGGACTCCATGTACTTTAGGTACATCTCCAATTGGGTATTGGGTCACCTTTGTGAGCCCCTGTATAGTGTACCATAGGTACCCAGGGCATAGGTGCATCCAAGGCCTACCAGGGGCTGCAGCATGTATTATGCCACCCCTGGCTGGCCATCCAAACTGACACAACTGGCTGATCACTCAGCTGGGGCAAGGTCGTGTAATCACCCCTTGCTTAGGTATAGTATCCCCATACCTACCATTATATATAGACACATATATGCCTATAAGTCACTCCTAAGGCAAACCTTGAACATCCTGGAGGCAGAGTGCTTGGTTTTATGTGAGATGGTGCTCTAGCAGGAGCTGAGCCTGTCTGCAGCTTTTGGAACCATGTCCTTATAGCTGTTCTATGATATAGCCATACCATATACTCCTAAGTGCATTATAATCCTCGCGGTTATTGCTAACTTTGGGTTGGCTTTATCAAAACATGTCATGTAAGGTGTCATACGCTTTGGAATACTACCCCCCACCAGTTCTGGCGGCGGGGGTAGCATTTCACCCTTCTAGAGGGAGAAGACATGTAGTTGTGGCTTTACCCGGTTAAAGTTAAACAGAGCCTCAGCATCACAAAATGGATGCTGCTGCCACAGACACGAGTCTGACCTCCTGCTGCTGGACGAAACTCCGGCAGGGGAGGCCTGGACAATAGGCTTCCTGCTTTGGGAGGTGCGAGCACCTCCCCAGACAGGCTCTTGTGTATTGGGGCAGGGTGGGTTGAATGAAATGAGACACTGCCTGGGGCACACAAGGTGCCCCATGCATAACCCGGTTCAAACCAGTTGCTGGGGCACTCCAGCCCCAGCTCTGGCGTGAAACTGGACAAAGGGAAAGGGGTGTAACCACCCCCTTCCCAGGTCCCACCCATAGGAGGGACCTAGCAGGTAATCCAGCCCCTCAAATCAGTATATATCGGTAGGAGCTGAGTCTAGAGACTTTAGATTATCCTGAACTGAAACTCTGAAACAAAACTCTGGACCTTCGACATTCTACTGCAACTAGAAGTCTGAATAATTTCCCTTGTGGTCAAGGAGTGACCACCCTGTGCAAACAGACACACCGGTAACTTGCCGGTTTGCTTCGTCGATGCTCCAGCTGGATCCCGACAACCTAGCGACGCAGTCTCCAGACTTCCAGACTTCTCTGACTCCGACCCACATCCACAGCAAAGCTGAGACCCGTGGCGGACACGAGAGACATGGGACCGGACATCCTGCAAAACCTGCTTTTTGCTAACTGTGCAGCTTTTGAGGCGTCCTCAAAGTTGTGCATTGGGGTTTGAGAAGCCCCATCCCCGAGCCATAAGTGCACCGAAGCTCAGCCCTCCACACTCCACGAGTGCCGCGTGGGGCCTGTGTCTGCATTTCTCCTCGATGCGTCTTTGCGTTTGCTAGCCCGTTGGCTAGTGGCCCTCCTGAAGACATCACCTTGAAACAACACCACTTGCCTGGTTGCTCTGGGCTTGCTCCTGCTTTCCTGTAAAGGGGAAGCTCCCCAGACCTTGCTGGTCTGAACTAAAAGCCAATCTTTCCTTTCTGCGTGGGTTGCCTTTGCCAAGGCTTGTTGACTCCAATCCGGAAGCCGACACCGCCAACAGCGAGATCCTTCATGGGACAGTCCGTATCCAGCTTCTGGTTGTCGTCGACACCTCCTGGTCCACATGGCTGCAGAGACAAGCTTTGCATCTTCACCTGATTGCAGATCGACATCCCCTGGTTCCTTCCCGGTCACTGGCTAGTGACCCAGACTCTGTCCTTTGTGCTTTCAGGTTCTTCTCGACTCCAATCCACCCTTGGATCCACCCGGACATCTTCCTCCTGGTCGCCTGCAGCATCTTCTTGCAGCTCTCTATAGGATTCGACGACCAAACCCGACACAACTTCACACCTATGCACCCGGCTTCCCTGGGTGAGGTATCTCGAGTACTCCGGTGCTCCCGTGGGTAGTATTTATCCAAGTGTCCTAGTTTAACTGGGTTTTCCCGTGGTCCATCTGGAAGTGTCCTGAATCAATTACTTTGTGACTTTTACGTTCCCATTGACTTTCTATGGTAACCAGCGTGTGTGTTTAGACACTGCACACGCGTCCTGTGGGTCTCCTACTCCCAATCCTTTGGTAGTCCGGTGTAGCCCCAGCGATTCTCTAGGCCCTAGGCTTACTCACCTCTCCTGCAGTGGTTCTTATACCACTTCTTTAGTATATGGTTTGTGAGGCCCCTAGGGCAGAATTGTATTTGTGCAACTTATAGTATGCTTATTGAGTAACTTGTGCTGTATCTCGAACTCTGACCTCATAAAGAGTGCAGAGGGGTTGTGTTAGTAATAAATACATATCTATTTGATATATACCTTGTGTGGTGTCCTTTCATCTGGTATTCAAGGGATTATTATTGGTAAAACAATTGGCTTCACATGCTCTCTGAAGTGTTAGCCTAAGACTGCTTCATCCATGCTACCACTAGGATAGCTGGTCTATAAGGTTGACTTTACAACCATCACCATAAGGGTCGTTTGGACTGGTGCAAGGTGCTCACTAGAATATTGAACATCATATACCAGGCCAACTTTTCACAGATAGCTCGCCATATCTGTAGGGTCCCTTCCTGCTTTCGGGAGTGATATCACCAACGCTTGCACCGTGGTAAGTGGTAAAGAGCCCTTCTCTAATGCTGTGTTATACAATATTTCCTATTGGGGCACCAGGGAATCAGCATAAGTAGCATAAAATTAAACTGGTAGGCCATCCCGGCCATGGGTTTTGTTGCGCGGGAATCCCCTCATGACTATCCTAATTTCAGACTGGGTGATGGGCCCTATCATTCCATTCTGGGCTTCCGCTGTGAGTTGTGGATATGTGAGGGCGGAAAAGAAAGCCTCCATATGGTCCTCCGTACTGTTACTAGGAGCACCGTACAGTGAGGCATAATATTGTCGGAAGGCAGCATTAATATCCCTTTGGGTGACGGCCCTATCCCCCTCCAGGGTATTGACCTCATTTATGAAAACCGCGGGGGGAGTGTCTCGAATCAGCCTGGCAAGCAAAGCCCCAGATTTATCCACTTCAGTGTGATTCCTCCACGAGTATGCTTGATAGTCTATGACCCGTAAGGATTCCAGCAATTCCGCATGCTTAATTCTAGCCTCCTGTAGTGCGGCCGGCTTATCTGCGTCAGTTATCGCGTCTTGTTCCAGCCTACCCATATTGTGTTCCACCCCCACAAGAGACTTATGAAGTTCTTGTCTAGTACCCACAGTCGTGCTGATTGCCCTACCCCTGACAACTGCTTTGAAGGCATCCCATTCAATCAACCTATTCAAAGCTGTGTTGCTGTTTTCTGCAAAATAATGCTCAATAGTGTCTAACATAGCAGAGCGGAATTCTGAATCTTCTAATAACTGTGGCCACATACGCCAGGTGGGTACCGGGGTGGGCACCCTGCCCCAATTAATGACAATCTCCAGTGGGTTATGATCCGAGAAAGTCTTCGGTAAGTATGTAGCCAGGGACACTTGCATAGCGATCCTCTTGGAGCAATATATCCTGTCTATTCTCGTGTGAAGTACGTGGACAGGGGAATAGAAAGAGTATTCTCTATGTGTCGGATGACGCATCCTCCAGACATAACATACTTTCCACCCTACAGCCCATCTACTCAGCACCTCTGCTTGTTTAAACACTCCCGCTCCGTGTAGGGGAGGGTGTGACCTGTCCAAGGCAACATCCATTACTGTATTAAAATCACTCCCTACAATCCAGGGATGTAGTTCCCACCCCGTCAGTGCAATATTTAACATACCCCAGTACTTATCTTGTTCAAAAATAGGGGCATATACATTGCCCAGTACCACAGATTGACCATCAAGCATCCCGCTCACAAATATGTACCACCCTTGTTTATCTATTCTCTGTTCCAGAGCTATGAATGGCACCCCAGGCCTCACCCAATTTGTAGTCCCTCTTGGAAAGCTGGAATACATAATGGAAAAAAATTGCCTTCTCCATTTCTTACGAAGCTTCACCATTTCACTGTCCACCATATGTGACTCTTGCAGGTATACGATCTGTGCTTTACGGCGTTGCAGATGCGCGTGTACCCTGTGGCGCTTCTGCACTGAACCCAGACCCCAAACATTCCATGTCAGTATGGTGTATTTACCAAGTGTATGCATTGTGGTGCAAGTTGTATTTGCTGAACAGCCAGCAGAATTTCCATGCTGCAGAGCCTACCCGGATCAGTTTCTACAATGGGACCGCCCCCCTCTTTAAAACCCCAATACTCGGTCTGGTCGAAAAACTATACCAGACCATACAACACAACTGAACATATAAGAACATGTTTAGTATATAAAGTGTTTCGCCATGTGGGGGACTTTGCCAGCACTTTGCATGCGGTGTGACCTTCGTCTCAATAGTACATAGAAACTCCTACTGAAACCTGGGCCATATAAGTACGTTGCTATTTAAAAAAATCACACATGGACCTTAATCAACAGTTACAAAATCACACCACAGTCGCAGGCACAATATAAGTAGGGGCTAGGTTAACCATATAGGTCATTAATTAACTGCGGAGTCGCAGAGGGAAAAAGGGCCACACTGCCTTCCGAGTACGTGTCGAACATTTCCCCTTCCTCAGAGAAGGTTTTGGCCTCCAATCTTGCAGTGTGCGTGAAGGTGGCTGCTGCGATAATCGCCTGTTATTTGTTCTGTTGCATCTGCTGCGAGGTGAGGAACTTCTGTATGGGATTCCTGCGCAAGCAGAAAAGGAAAATGTATATGGGAGGGTCTAGGGGGTAGTATTTATAGACCAACTGAACTCCACACCCCTAATTACAAACATATACAACTACGGGGAGAAAGTCACAGCCCACAGACCATCAAAACGGATTCCTTGGATATTGGGACTGGTCGACCGTGGATTCTGAAAAATCACACTAATTGCAATACAGATCGTGTGATCTACATGATCACATGTCCGTGCTCACTGAGGTATATCGGCCACATTACTCGCAAAATCAAGTTGCGCATCAGTGAGCTCAAAAGTACAATACGCTGTAATAAGCAAACCACGTGCCTGACAAACCATTTTTTGTGTCTCAAACATCAAGCAGATGACATGAGATGGTTGATCCTTGAACGCCCTATGATTCCCCAACATGTGACTGACATCTCCAGATTTCTGTTTATTAAGGAGCAAAAGTGGATTTTCAAGCTCAAAACTGACACAGAAGGCCTGAATGACAGCATTCCGTGGGTCTCTATTTAACATGCCTCTCATAGTGATACCCCGGCCATAAGTACACTATGCTGGCCTTGGATGGTATATCAGGCTTGATCTGCCTGTAATACATCAATCAGTTGCCATGTTAATTGATGGCAACTTCGAATCATCTTTGGTATACTAATAAGAATACCTCTAAGTATTGCCTGTCCTACTGGCATTCCGTTATAAACACAACTATTATCATGCCACAACAGGTGACTAAATGCGTGCACATAATAAAGATTGATACAGGGGTAAATCCAATTATGTGAATTCAGTTGTCAGACTTATGGCATAAGCAATAGCAGACAGTGATTTATTAGACTCTACACATGGCACCATCAGTTAAGGGCCTTATACCATTGTGTGCTAAGTACTTATCTCTTTAGATTTTGGACACTCGATATAATGATGTAGTCACGACGATGCCAACTTGTGCTGACACTAATATTCCCTTGACATAGAGCTGGATATGGGGTCAATGATAGCGCTTTAGTTTTAACTAAGTGATTACCAATTAAGTAAAATCACAAGAACATCTAATAGATGAGTATAATTGAACCCTGGCCTCTTGTCCCAAATCCTGAGTACTTGCAAAAAGTTGCAGAACCGAGACTCTACTCCGCCCTGCAACTAGTGCATTAGCATTATTGTTATTACATCTATTCAATGAAATTATGTTTTTTGACATATATTAGGTTACTAATAGATGAATTTACCACCATTTCCAAGGGAGGGGCAGATAGGTAGATCTAGTGAGTTAGAATCCTTTTTAGAAAAACCTCCAATGTATTACGTTCAGTACCGCAACTTGTACAAACGCTGCCACATCGAACTTGGAGCCGGGCGCGCATGCGCAGAAGTCGATAATATGCAATAACGCGCATGAGCGCGTGAACAGCATTTTGGCTGCACGCTGCCACTCGAGTGGTCGATCATGCCTAGAGAGCGGCGTGTCATTGAAGCGCATGCGCGCCTGAGGCAAACAGGCAGAGAAAGCGTCTGAGCTTTACGCGAGGCTAACAATTTGATCCATTAACAAAGCGCGTTATGTGAATGCTGAAAGCACAACATAACAACGCGGGCATCTATTGGCTAAATAGTTAATTGAGACTCATTAGGCCAATTAGCTCCGCTATGAGAAGGGACATCAAACCGTCCTCGGTACCTCCCACACTGCTTGCAGACTGCAAGGAGGCACCGACGGACAGGTAAAATGATCCTGGTTGGTTTTGCTAGTTTGGGTTCATCCTGTTGCCCAATCTTTTGGCCAATGTTTTGCTTGTTGTTGTGCTTGCCTCATTCTCGATGGACTTATATCTAATTAAGCACATGAGCAAGTACAGAAACTTTAGCTATGTGTTGAATTAACCCCTTGTAATATGACAGGTTCTTGTTTTTATAACACCTGTTACAGGACACCCCTTTACTGGGTTCATTTGCTCCTATCATGCTATGTCTATAAGAACAAGGGGCACATTATTGAGGGAGTCTATTCTGATACCTTACACATAACCCTTCATTTAAATCTAAAGTACTGGTTCAAAATCAATAAATGACAAATACTACGTCACGAAATTGAACCACTTCAAAAAAAGAACTTTATACGTTAGAGGCCGGCCTGCTTTCTTTCATGGTGTTGAATGTCATGGTCTTAGACTTTTTGATTTAGGTTTTATAATTTTGTTTCTTGAGTATAACAAAGGGACAAAAGACGGATGATGCAATTACCTCTTGTTCCCTTGTTTTACCTACAAATAGAGCTGGGCCTCAACCACCGAGCAGTTGCCGGGTGAGGTGAGGCTTACTCCCACAGCAAGCTGGGTGAGTACTTATTAGTTTTGAAGAAATAATTACCTAATTAGAGTTACGTAATGAATGGGCACAGTCGATTACAATGTATAATCGATTGATTGACTTTTTTACCTCTAAGCTCTGAGTATTTCTGTTCACCACTGTAAGTTTGACCTTCTTTTGACAATTTTTTTATGTTTTAGGAATGAAGAGATAGCTCTTACCTACATACACATGGGATCCATGTCTGGTAGGGTGGTAATATACCACTGATCTATTTATTTCCTTACGTGAAAATCTGGATGTACAACACATTTCACTAATCATTTTTTCCTGCAGTAGCACTCAACATCTATAAGGTCCTGAAGAAAGCCGGGCTATTTGGCCATACGGCTGAAACATGTCGACCTCACTCTTTGCCAGGAGATAGTAAATTCGTTCCATACTATCAGGCTGTTTTTATTTTATGGCATTGGGACAATACCTAATAAACTTATTTTTTGTCCTTTTAGTAATTTTTATCTTACACACGTTTATCACTTGCACTGCACTCCATCAGCTGTCTCATATCTTGAACAATTACTGCGGCTGAGATCTTTAGGGAGTATGAGGTCAAGTATCCATTCATGTTAGCCTTGGAGCAACATTGGCTACACCTGACCCTCCTCCCGTAGTTTTCCAGATGACGAAGCTTCGCCAAATGGGTGGGCTGATGGAGACTTCTCTCATGCCAGTTATTGGGCAAGCTATTTAAACCTGGTGAGCAGTTTCTTTGGAGCTTTTGAGGTTTTTTTGTCATACCAACAGACTGACTTTCTCCCCGTAGTTGTATATTCCTGCGCAAGCACCTACTGCTATGGCTAGCAGGCACTCCTGTACTGGTCCGACTCTTGGCGGTGGCTTGAGAGACAGACGTTACAGTGCCGGCTAATTCCATCACCTCCAGCCAGTCGTCTACATCACCAGGGCTCTCAAAAAATATGCTTTTTGGTCATGTAGTATTTTTAACCGGGCCGGGAAAAGCAGCGCGTATTTCAAGTTCAATTCTCTAAGTTTTCTCTTAACCGCTAGGAAGGAAGAGCACTGGCTCTGACCCATGACCGTATAGTCAGGGTATAGAGATACTTTGGCATTTTTTAAGTTTATCGGAGGCAATTCATGAGCCTTTTGCAGAAGAGTGTCTCCGTCTCGAAAATTCAGGAACATTACTATGAGACGTTGTGGAGGCGCCCCTGGTTTTGGGCATCCAGTAGGTATTCTGTACGCTCGTTCGATACAGTATTCTGTGGAGAGACCCTCAGTTGTGACATGATCCTTGAACCACTGCTCCACATAGTGCGTTGCATCAGGTCCTTCGCTCCTCTCTGGCAGGCCAATGACACAAATGTTATTCCATCGAGCTCTGCCTTCTGCGTCCTCCACTTGGTCCAATAGGGTGGCAACTTGATTCTGCAGATGCTTAACGTGGGTCTCACTCTGTGCCTGTTGTGGAGCCACCTCCCCCAGCTTCACAGTGTTGTCATTGACCTTGTCAGCAAGCTTCGCATGGTTCGCCCGAAGCAATGTGAGACCGGTCGTCAGGGTCCCAATCTGAAGCTCGATTGCCTTCCTGGAGTCCTGCACCTCCTGTAGAATTAGATTCAATTTATCCACAGGTTCGGACATGGCAGTAGGCGGGACACATCCAGGGGTGAGTGTGGCATCTGTGTGCTCCGCATGGTCGTGCCCCCGCCCTGGTCCTGTTGCTTCCTCCTGTGGCGCCCCATCATGCGGGTCGGTACAGAAAAAGACAAAATGGCTGACAGCGTGAACAGTGCCCAGCACCTTGGCAGCGCTCACCCAGCTCAGAGACCCAGCAGCCACCACTGTCCACCTCCGACTCTCTTCAATGGCCCGGACCCCTGCAGAAGCTATGTGTCACAAACCTGTCCGGCACAAGTCCCTGCGTACCGCGACTCAGCCACAGCACTTCCGGTCCAAGCCGCCCCATGACAGGTTAACGCACCAGCAAGGGAGGAAAGTCCAGGTGACCCACCCCAGCGGCACAGTGTCTGTCTCCCTGGCACCCCCAATGTTAAATGCGCCAAGCTCCACCTTCCACTGCCCACACGAAGATCCAGCACCGGTATCAGGAGCAAGGGTCAAACATGTGGCAATCGGGGCTCCACTGTCATTTCACCCCCAGCAGGATGTGCTTCAAATGCCGCTTATCCCTCTCAGCATGCCGCTGTGTAATCAGGACCCCAGCACTCCTCCTCCACTTCCCGCTGCCAGCTCTAATGGGATCAGACTTCCCCTTCCGGGCTCCGCTAGAGCCGTCAATCACGTCTGGGGAAGTAGGCCACACCACATCCCTGGACTCACGTGATCGTCCACCCCCAGGTTCAGGGCCGCATCTGTACCTTTGCAGCGGGGCGCCACACATGACTACCACAGCGCCGCCCGCCTCGTCAGCACAGAAAAGCCACAGCACCTACCGCGCACCACTCATATATGCAGGGGTGCCTCGCCCACTTGTTGCATCCAGGCCGTCTAGCTCCGGGCCTTTGCCGCAGCACCTCTTCCATCCACGCAGTCAGGCTCCGGGGCAATTATCTCTGCACACGCCCATAGTCCTCGATTGCAGATTAGCACTGAGTCCCAGCACCACCTCAGTCAATCTGTCCATACATCTGGGGACCCCGTCCTGCAGCGTTCAGTGCATAAATGCCAGGATATTGCGGCCCAGGTCCGGAGCTCATCTAGAAGAAGACCGCCATGCTCGGCTGCTAGTCACGCCTCCCTCATGGATGACATCCTGGTTATTGTTGACGAGTCTTCCTCAAATCCCACAATGCTTCCAGCTGTATGATTAGGGAGTAAACTACAGCTTCTGTCTCTCACCAGGATCCCCCCTCTTACCAGAATTCCCCTCTCACTAAAATCCCCTGAGGTCTTCTTCAGCAGGCTTCCACCGGACTGTGTGGACTACGCAGTATCGCTCCAATGCCATACTATAGGCTCATGGAGGAATCGCTACGAGTCCCACTTTCAAGTCACACACTCCACTTAGAGGGTAGTTGTTTCCATGTTGGTGTACTCCTGCCCTCCTGACTCTGGTGCACCGGTATTGACAGGACATCCTTTGGGGTAACCTGTTTCTGACAAGAGATCTTTGTGCTTCCTGGGACCAGCTGGGGAGCTGCTGTAGATGCATCTCTTGTGTCGGGATTCCTCTCTCACCAATGATCCCTCAGGCCTTTGCCCATGGATCGCCATGGTCTGGTGTGGATTGGTCAGATCCTCTTCTAGACCCCAGGTCCGAGGTCACTCTGTCATTGTAGGGGATAAGATAAAAACCATTTCTATACCAACTCAACCGACTATTACAGAATTCTTAAAAAAAACTGGGGATGGAACATTGGAACATATAAAAGAATCCCCAGACAATTTAGACTCAGAAACGGCAGCCCACAATTTGAGTACAGATCCGGATAATATGGGTGGAAACTCTGTAAATGCGGAAAGACAGGATGAGACCGCTAGGAACAGTAAAGAGGTTCGGAAGGAAAGAGAAGCCGGAAAAGAAACAGAAATAGAAATAGACACAGATCCTAGAGATAACAGAAAGGATGATAACGAGACTATGTCTGACCCTCAAATCTGTGGGCCACCAATTGATGAGGCCTCTGGCGTAAAGGGTGCCGTTATCAGCCCCGAAGATCTGTTTCAGGCAGTAGGAGATATCATCGCTGATGGGACAGATACGCTTTTCTCCCTTATCGAGGAGACACTGTAAGGCGTAACCGATTCAGACCACAGTGAACTTGACGATAGCTTGTCTTCACCCGGCTCCAGTTCTTCGGAAGCAGCAGAAACAGCACAGAAGAGACAGAAATCACGGATGAATCTTAAGGGAGTTAAAAGGTGTACTGAGACCCAGAAAAATAAAGGAAGGCGTTCAGGCATCCCTGGCTAGAAGTGGGACTATTCACACACAAGGATAACCAGCCCAATGACATCGACAACTGAACAGATGGTATCTCCCACTGGTGTATCTCAGGCAAAGGGGATAACAGATATGAACTCTGCATTGAGCACGATATTGGATACTATAAAAGAACATCGTGCAGAGACCCGGGCTGATGGAAAAAAAGCAAGACAGGCCACTAAAAACCTGGAGGGGGCAATACGTAAAGTCACAAAAACCTGTGTGGAGATTGGCGAGCGGATGAACTTTCTGGAAGAGAGAACAACTGCAGTCGAAAAGGAGCTGTCTGACTTTAAAGAGGATACTAAAACCCACGATGCTCAGCTCACCGATGCTATGTGGAAGCTGGAGGACATGGAGAACCGTATGAGGAGGAATAACCTCCACTTCTTAGGGATAAAAGAAGGCCTGGGAGGGGAGGACATACGTTCCTTCATCATAAATCTCATCATGAATCCTTCCCTGAGCTTACAGGGTGGGAGTGGGAGCAGGAAGTCCAGAGGGTCCACAGGTTCTCCTTTACCAGACATATAAACTCTGGCAGAGATACAAATCAACCAAGGGCCATATTGTTTTTTTGGGCAATTATATGCTTAGGCAGGCTATTTTTGAAAAAGCCCGTCCTGAGGCCAGACAGAAATATAAAGAATCTTCATTTTTTGTATGCCCGGATTTTTGTCATGTTACCGTAGAGCGTAGATGGTGACTCCGGCAAATGATTAAGCCCTTTCAGGATACTGGGTTTGAGGCCTTTTTACTCTCCCCTACTTAACAGAAGACGATCGTAAGAGGGGCAGTCAAGTTTTTTACCTTAGAAATTCAGGCTAGAGAGTATCTAGATCAAATCAGTTAAGATAAAAGAAATGCCTGAGGTTCTCATGTATCTGTGGGGTTAATTTAAATGAAAATGTTTTTCTCTTTATCTTCCTGACATTAGTAAAAGGTTATATATGCATTTCACCTACCAAGTGTTTCTTCTCTTTCCTCTGCTTCTCTCTCTTTCCTCCTCTTCTTCTCTTCAACACTTTGGTTTTAATAAAGTGCGGAGGGTGCTTTGGGGGGAGGAGCGCTGTGACGTTCTTTTCCTGTCTCCATCACACAGACCCTTCTTGGTCTGGCTGCCTCTAAGGGTAGGGGACGGAGGGGGGGAGGGGTGGTGGGGGAGAGAAGAAAGAGGGAGGTATTGTGACAACGTGAAGTGTAAATTGCAGCAGAACCGGGTAGCATATTATGGGTATTATTCAAATAGGTTACTAAAGATCAGAGAGCAGTTTGGTAGGAAGGCTATACAAGAAGATTTGCTGGTACAGCACAATATGTGTATTAATTTAGATATGGCAGAACAGCTGGAAACAATTTGTATGGGGAACCATGGCTAAAGTTCATATTGCGTCAATTAATATATGTGGGCTTAAAGATTTGGCCAAGAGGAGGAGGATACAGGATCTCAAGGTATTAAAGGCAGATATCTATTATCCTTCAGGAGACTCACGTTGGCAGGAACGATAGCAACTTACTTAACTCCCTGGGGTTGAAGGTAGCAGCATAAGCTACACAAGATGTGAAGACTAAGGGAGTTGCAGTTCTCATCAAAGGCAGTGCTATTTTAACCCTGGCAGGAATGTGGTTGATAAGAATGGCAGATGGGTATTATTGGAATGCAGGCATCTAACTGGTTCTTTTACATTATGTACAGTTTACGCTCCTGTTTTAGATGATCCTGGGCTATTCTGTTTTCTGGCCAATTAATTGCCATCTTGGCCAGCCCTGGTTGTGTTGTTTGGGGACCTGAACCTCAATGGGTCTAGAGACAAGCCGGGAACAGACGGAACCACTAGTAAAGGGCGGAAGCCACATTCGATGAGGGTGTTTAAAAATCTTGTAATGGATATTGGCGTGATAGATGTTTGACCTAAACTTAGAGCTCCTGAGCCTGGTTATACTTTTTATTCAGCTCCACATGGCAAGCTTGCCAGACTGGACTACTTTTTAACCTCGCCATGTATACTACAAGAGGCACATATAGAAATCTTCCCCAGAGTTATGTCCAATAATAACCCGATAGTCTTAGAGCAGAGGTCTTCAAACTTTTTTGCTCTGAGCCCCCCCTAAGCAAAATGTTTTGAAGTGGGCCCCCCCTCCAAAACTATATGGCAAGTATTTGGAGAGTGGAAGGAGTAGGGATGATCACAGAGGGAGAGGATCATGAGATCATTTCAGGGCTGCAATTCCGTAGCTCAGTAGCCACACTAATGATGGCTGTAGCCCTGAGAAGCAGGCTATCACTTCTTCTTTCACTCCTTCCCCGCCTTTTGTCTGACCATCACTTCAAACTCGAAACAAGTCTTGTCTCTTTTGGAAAGAAAATGAGCTACTGCATGCTGCCCCCCATTTTTGTGCCAAGGACCCCATCTGCTCTAACACTAGCAAAGAAAATGAGCCCCCATGTCCACTTTGCATTGCAAAGCATTCATAATTATGATGTAGTGGTCACCTGGGCACAAGTGTTACTGCACCAGTTTCAATAAGGATAGGTACTGCCTTGCTGTTGTCTCTGACGTTTGTTAAAATGAGCTCCCATCTCACACCATTCCTCTCCCTCCCATGTCTCATCATCCCTCTCCCTCCCATCTCTGTGTCACTTTCGCTCTTTGATGCCCAAATCAAGGTGAGGGTCTCCTCTGCCTAAGTTTAACCCCTCCCTTGGACCATTGTTTAGAAGATCAAAGAACACTGGCACAGCAATTATGGCCTGCAACTGCAGTATCAATGAAGCCTACAGCTCTGTGAAGAAGGCTGTTGACTCTGCCCACTAAACAGGGCTATTACTTCTAGGCTAGATTCCCAAAAAAAACTTTCTGTTGCTTTGTGTGAAAAACCAACATCATCAAAAAGTCTATTTAGCCCCCAGCCTCCCTCCCTTTTTGCTTGGGCCATGTTATGTGCATATATAACTGTTACAGGCACACAAGCACGCACGCACACACACACAGGCACACATGCACACACACGCACGCACACACGCACGCACGCACACACTTCATATATTTTACTCTCTTACATGCACACAAGAAATAACACTTACAAATATGTAGCTTTCTCTGAGACACCCATAAGCACAAACATTTTAAATAACCCAGTTGTTTCCTACACAGAAACACCTACCCACAGAAAGAATCTGAATCAAAACCAAAATACATTTATTGTATGATTAACTAAAATTACAACAGAATATCTTTCAACAGTAATAAGCAAGTAAAACGCGAAGAAACCCTCCCCCACGATTTCCCACTGGAATACAGAGGAAAGCAATCCAACCCTTAAAAGAGAAATCAACAATTCCTTAATGCCTTTTAATGGCTGTATCTATGCCTTTCAACGTTTACAATACTCCTCACCATTTGAAACGATATATTTGACCGACCATATCAAAAGCCTACCTTCCTCACACTTTTCAATGGGCTTTAACTGCTGCATGTAAAAGAAGACAGCCTGGAAACACGCCTTTCGCACTTCCAGGCTATCTTTTTTACATGTAATTGCAGACTCGTTGGCGCCCCCTGGGAACACATTCACGCCCCCCAGGGGGCGCGCCCCACAGTTTGAAGACCTCTAGAAAAGAAGAAGAATCTAGAAGAGCAGGAGTTTGAACCAATTGGAAGGGTTCCACAGGAGGAGGTTGCCCGGCTTGGGGCAGAAATTACACAAGAAGAGTTCTTTAACGCCTTACAAGCTCTCCCAACGGGCAAGGCATCGGGCACTGACTGCATTTCTATAGAGTTTGACAAAGTATTCGTTGGCGAGATACATCATCCTATGCTTGGAGTATTTCAGGAGATCAAGGAAGGGGCCATACCACCGGGCTCCTGGGGTGTCGCCGACATCGTCATCTTTCTAAAAAAGGGCAAGGATCCAACGAACTTAGGCTCATATAGACCTATAACGCTGCTAAACAGCGATGCCAAGCTTTATTCTAAAATGTTTGCCTCACGTCTGAACTCTGGGATGCCCCACCCTGTCTTATATAGCAGCATGGTTTTATACAATGGAGAGGGACTGTAGATCATGTTAGGAGGTTAATTACCCTCTTTGATGCTACTGAGATCGCTGCTAAACCTATGGGGGTAGCTTTATTAGACACGGAGAAAGCCTTCGACAGGGTGTCATGGTAATTTTTATGGTAGACGCTTAAGGCTTATGGCCTAGGGGAACCATTTGTGACAGCAATAAAGGTCTTATATGCTAACCCTGTAGCAAGACTACGAATTATGGGGGTAGAGACTGCCCCTTTTTCAATCGGCAGGGGAACAAGACAGGGCTGTCCTGCTTCCCCCTTATTGTTTGCCCTGTATTTAGACCCTCTTCTTAGGCGTGTGGAGGCCTCTTCAGAAATTATTCTGGTTAGTCTGCAAGGCGGTGATACCAAGTTGTTGGCCTATGCTGATGACGTGGCTATTATCTCGGCTGACCCAGACCGTGCAATGACAGCTGTCTAAAGTATTGGTCAAGATTTTGGGACCCAATCGGGCTTTTTATTAAATAAAGCTATAACGCAAATCATGACAAATAGGTTTGTTACAGGCATGGAGAACAGAACTGTTGAAAAAGCAGTTTATCTAGGCATTACCATCTCAGCGAAGTTGGATGATATAGTGGACCTAAACATTACCCCTATAATAGGGAAAATTAAAAATGATCTTCAACGCTGGGATAATCTGAAACTGTCAATAGTAGGGAGATGCAATCTCATCAAAATGATGATCCTGGCAACACTTCTGTATATTTTTGCGCAAACCCTTTGGAAATTCATAATGTTTGGTTTGAGCAAATAGAGAAGGAGGTCGCTAGGTTTATTTGGTGCTATAAGAGGACTAGGAGAACGAATATATACCTCTCCCTTCCTAGGGATAGAGGAGGTTGGGGACTACCTTCTTTTAAGCTATATTATTTAGCGGCTTCATTCCAATATTACTGGCCTCTCTTTGGAGTCAAGGAAATTGACAGGGGGGATCCTGGACAAGTACCAACGATATATGAACTACTGATAGGTGCTCAAGCTAATGGCTGTCTCCTGAAATTTTATGAGGCAAGCAACTTTAAGAAAACACGCTTCAAGGTATTGATTGCTGCCTTCCAAAATTGGTTAAGTATGAGGAAGAAACTCAGGGTTTAATCAGTATTCTCAGATAATTGGGAATGACCATATGCCCAGTGCACTGCAAGTTGCATGTCTGGCTAGGTGTGGTAAGAGTGGTATATATAGGATAGGGGATTTATTAGCTGGGGATCACATAACATCATTTGACGTAGTTAGACAAAGGTTTGATGTTGGCCCATGGACTTTTTAAAGTTTTTACAGCTGAGAGATTTTATGCTTTAAAAAGCAGGTGGTGAGGCAGGATTTGGACAAGTACCTTTGATGAATTTACTAACCAGTAATACTAGACTCTCGATTAATATATAGATGTTTGCAGGAAGGTGTGCCAGATGATTTGAATAAACATAGTCTGAAATGGCAGGATAGGTTGGAAGTCGAGGATTCCTGCTTTTTGAGATCAATAGAACTGGGGGACACTGTACTGTGTTCGGCCAATCTGCGGGCTCAACATTTCAAGACCATATTCGACTTATATATTACACCTGCGAAAATTGTTAAATCGGGTGATACTGAGGGGACCTCTTGTTTTAGATGCTCAATATTTGGTGTGGATCTAGTGCATATCTTCCCCACTTGTAACTGTATAGAATCTATTGGCCGTGAAATCACAAGCTTTTTACAACAGATTCTCAATGTTGATGTTGCTTTGACACTACAGCTGATGTTATTAGGGGTACATAACTCAGCAGGCAATGAAGGTGAAGAACTAATCTTCATAGCTATGGCAGTACTTAGGCTATGTGTTGCTTCGGCTTGGCTTGATCCTCAACCTCCAACCTTCCAGCAGTGGAAGGGACGATTCCTACACATATACAACTTAGAAAAGGCATTGTATGATAGGAGAGGCAGAAAAGACAGAATCAAAGAGAATAGGATCTGGGACCCTTTTTCCTCCTGAATTGCATCCTTCTCAGAAACTGAAACTTCCTTCTTAAGCCAAGCGCTAAAAAATCATGCGCTTTACTTGACTGCACTCTTAATTATGATTTCTTGGTTACTGTGTATAGAGTATTACTCGACTGTCTTCTGTTGATCAAATGAAAATTTATAATTTATGCTTGGAATGTATGTATAGGTAATCAATGCTGCAATTGCACTGTCTTTTTTCCTTTATACAATAAAATTAAAAATAAAAAGAACATCTGAGAATAAAAGGTGGTCATTAATCTCCCTTTCACAACTTGTTTAAAATGTAATAAATAAAATTACTCATTGAATCATTTTTTATACAGTCCAAAAAAGTGCATTTTCTGATGAAAATTAATGACCCTGGACCTGGCGAACTTTCTCCAGATGATCAGTAATGGTGATTTTTAATGTTTAATCTTTTGACTGTAAATTACTATTGCATGTGAATTATCACTTTTGGAACAAAAATAAGTGTGTTTATAGTCTTTTCCCGCCCGAAATAGAACAAAATAGAAGCTTATGAGTAGGAGGAAAAGTCTGTAAAAATAGCAATTTTTGTCATTGTGAGACTTTAAAAGTGGTTACTCAACTTGAGTCTTGAACCAATTGACATTTTGAATAATTTTTTGTACAGTCCAAAAATATCAATTTTCTGAAGAAAAATGATGACCCCAGACCTGTCAAACTTTCTCCAGATGGTCAGTAATGATGATTTTTTAATGGTTCATCTGTTGACTGTAAATAACTGTTGGATGTGAATTATCACATTATCACCTAAATTAAGTGTGTTTAGAGTAATTTTCCTGACAGAAATTGGTCAAAATAGCGGCTTCTGAGTTGGAGAAAACATATGTAAAAATGGATATTCCGGTCATTGTGAGGCTTTAAAAAGAGGTTATTCAACCCGAGGTACGATCCAATTAACATTTTGAATCATTTTATGTACAGCCCCAAACAATTTTCTGAGGAAAAATGATGACCCCAGACCTGTTGAACTTTCTGCAGATGGTCAGTAATGGTGATTTTTTTTAATGTTTAATCTATTGACTGCAAATGAGTATTGCATGTGAATTATCAATTTTAGACCTGAAAAAAGTGTGTTTAGAGTAATTTTCCTGCCCGAAAGTGGTCAAAATACAAGGTTATGAGTAGGAGGAAAAGTCTGTAAAAATGGCAATTTTTTCAATGTGAGACTGTGGTCACTGGGAGGCTTTAAAAAGTGGTTATTCAACATGAGTCTTGATCCAATTGATATTTTGAATAATTTTTTGTTCAGTCTGAAAATATCAATTTTCTGATGAAAAACGATGACCCAAGACCTGTCTACCTTTCTCCAGATGGTCAGTAATGGTGATTTTTTAATTTGTAATCTTTCGACTGTAAATGACTATTGCATGTGAATTATCACTTTTGGAACTACAATAATTGTGTTTATAGTCATTTTGATCCGAAATCGGTCAAAATAGAAGCACCTGAGTAGGAGGAAGCATCTGTAAAAATGGCAAGTCTGGGCACTCTGAGGCTTTAAATAGTGGTTTATTCAACATGAGGCACGATCCAATTGACATTTTTTATCATTTTATGTACAGCCCAAAAAAATCAATTTTCTGTCGAACTTAATCCAGATGGTCAGCAATGGTGATGATTGAATGTTTAATCTTTTGACTGTAAATGACTATTGAATGTGAATTATCATTTTTGGAACTAAAATAAGTGTATTTGAGTCATTTTTCTTGCCCGAAATAGGTCAAAATAGAAGCTCTGAGTATGAGGAAAAGTCTGTTAAAATGGCAATTTTGGTCACTGTAAAGCTTAGAAAAGTGATTATTCAACATGAGGAACGATGCATTTGAAATTTTGTATCATTTTATGTACAGTCTAAAAAATCAATTTTCGGATGATAAACGATGACCCCAGACCTGTCGAACTTTCTACAGATGGTCAGTAATGGTGATTTTTTAATGTTTAATCTTTTAAGTGTAAATGATGGTTGGATGTGAATTATCACTTTTTCAACTAAAATAAGTGTGTTTAGAATCATTTTCCTGACAAAAATTGGTCAAAATAGAGGCTTCTGAGTTGGAGGAAACATCTGTAAAAAATGGAAATGTTGGTCATTGTGAGTCTTTAAAAAGAAGTTATTCAACATGAGGCACAATCCAATTGACATGTTGAATCACTTTTTGTACTGTCCAAAAAATCAATATTCTAATGAACAGCGATGACCCTGGATCACTCTGACTTTATCCAGATGGTCAGTAATGGTGATGTTCGAATGTTTAATCTTTTGACTGTAAATGACTATTGCATGTGAATTATAACTTTTGGAACTAAAATAAGTGTGTTTTGAGTCATTTTCCTTGCCTGAAATAGGTCAAAATAGCAGCTCTGAGTAGGAGGAAAAGTCTGTTAAAATGCCAATTTTGGTCACTGTGAGCCTTAAAAAAGTGGTTATTCAACATGAGGCATGATCCAATTGACATTTTGAATCATTTTTTGTACAGTACAAATAATCAATTTTCCAGTGAAAAACGATAACCCCGGACCTGTCAAACTTTCTCCAGATGGTCAGTAATGGTGAGTTTTTAAAGTTTAATCTTTTGACTGCAAATGACTATTGTATGTGAATTATCACTTTTGGAACTAAAATAAGTGTGTTTAGATTCATTTTCCTGCCCGAAATCAGTAAAAATAGAAGTTTCTGAGTAGAAGGAAACATCTGTAAAAATTGCAATGTTGGTCACTCTGAGGCTTCAAAAAGTGGTTATTCAACATGAGGCACAATCCAATTGACATTTTATGTACAGTCCAAAAAAATTAATTTTCTGATGAAAGACGATGACCTTGGACCTGTTGAACTTTCTAAAGATGGGCAGTAATGGTGATTTTTTAATGTTTCATTTTTTGACTGTAAATGACTGTTGAATGTGAATTATCACTTTTGGAACTAAAATAAGTGTTATCGGAAACATTTGTAAAAATGGCAGTTTTGGTCACTGTGAGGCTTTTGACTGTAAATAACCACTGCATATGAATTTTCCTTTTTAGAACTAAAATAAGTGTGTTTAGAGTCATTCTGAAGCTGTAAAAAGTGGCTACTCAACATGAGGCACGATCCAATTGACATGTTCAATCATTTTTTGTACAGTACAAATAATCAATTTTCCAGTGAAAAACGATAACCCCGGACCTGTCAAACTTTCTCCAGATGGTCAGTAATGGTGATTTTTTAATGTTTAATCTTTTGACTGTAAATGACTATTGCATGCAAATTATCACTTTTAGAGCTAAAATAAGTGTATTTAGAGTCATTTTCCTGACAGAAATTGGTCAAATTAGAGGCTTCTGAGTTGAAGATAACATCTGTAAAAATGGAAATTTGGGTAACTGTGACCCTTTAAAAAGAGGTTATTCAACATGAGGCATAATCAAATTAACATTTTATATAATTTTTTGTACAGTCCATAAAATCCATTTTCTGATGAAAAACGATCACCCCAGACCTGTCGAACTTTCTGCAGATGGTCAGTAATGGTGATATTTTAATGTTTAATCTTTTTACTGTAAATAACTGTTGCATATGAATTAACACTTTTGGAACTAAAATATGTGTGTTTAAAGTCATTTCCTGCCCGAAATAGGTCAAAATAACAGCTTCTGAGTAGGAGGAAAAGTCTGTAAAAATGGCAATTTTGGTCACTGGGAGGCTTTAAAAAGTGGTTATTCAACATGAGGCACGATCCAATTGACATTTTGAATCATTTTTTCTACAGTCCAAAAAATCAATTTTCTGATGACAAACGATGACAATGCGTTAGTGGAGGAGGAGGAACATGGCGGTAGCAGGCTAGCCGCCGCGATACCCCGCTCTGGGCTCTCGTGGGGTGCTTGGCTTCCTACTGCTATTTGAGGATTATATTTCTGCACTAGCCCATGTAGCTTGACTCGAGTACCCCTCAACGGCCTCTTTTCTTTTCTTTGAATGAAATATCTATCACTGGAGCCGAAGATACCGAAGATTATTTACCGAAGACTTGGAGCCGCCGGCCCGCTCTCTTGTTACTCTCCATGCTTCTCCTCGCTGGGGGCGTGTACTGCTCTGACCCGCTCTGCTCCGACCCGGTCTCCGCACACCTGAGTTCTACTCTCCCGCTGCCGGCTCACTGCTCTGACCCGCTCTGCTCCGATCCGGACTTCGCACACCTGAGTTCCACTCTCCCGCTGCCGGCTCACGCAGCTCCGCGGTCACAGATTCCCTGGTTAACGCCTTGGAGGTGGAATCACGCCGCCCTGGAGCACCGCCGGGTGAGGCAAGCTCGTTCCTTAATCAGAGACGCTTTTTCAGCGGGTACAGTCAAAGGGGGACACCGGGCCGCGACGGTGACGGTGAAGGACAGTGCCACAGTCGGGAGCTCTTTGACGCCGGCCCCTGCTCGGTTGAAAGCGACAGAAGGCTTTGCTTCGTCTGCTCAGTCTGTGAACGAGGTGAAGGGGGGCCAAGGGAGGGAGGCGGTGGAGGCTGCTCATCTGTTAGAAGAACTGTATGAAAGTCAGTCCAGGGCTCAGTCTGTGAGTCCTGTGGTGGGCTCTGTGGGTTCTGTAGCACTCGAGGAAGGTCTTTTGGTGCTAGGGACCTAGAAACAGGGTAGCAGCAGAGTAAAAAACCCATATTTTCTCAGAAATCGAGCCACGATTCAGCCTGAGTTGGCTACAAAATCGCCCTCAACAAAAGCTAGAAAGGGTCACAGAGGACGGAAAACAGTAAAAGTAGGGAGTGTACAATATAGCCGAGTGGGGGGGGCGAATTCAGACAATTCACAAGAGGACTGTGATGATAATATCGCTGCGGGCCCTAAATTAGTAATTCCACTCAGCACAACATCCACTAAACCCAGTAGTATTACTGGAGGCACTAATAAAACGTCTGCTAAGTCCTATTCCTACCTCTCAGCGGAGGCAAAACCTAAACGATCAAAGAAATCTAAGGCGGTAAAATCTGTTTTGAATTCGGGCTCAAAGATAACACCCTCACTGCGGTCTTATTTTAAGGCAATACCCCAGGTTTTGAGCCTTGTGCAGAGTAGCCATCCTTCTACTAGAGTATTCTCGGAGAAAACCGTCTATTTAAAAACAGTGGGCAGTATGGCAACTCTCTCTCTAAATGGTGATAACATTCATCCAGGCACTACGCTAGAAAACTCTGCTGTTACTGATGACAGTAATGGCAGTAACGGCAGCGATAGTGCGATCATTTCTTTAAACCCTGCCATTCCTTCTATCAACATAGGGTTGGAAGACTCTGCTTTTCTTGAAAGAAGCAACAATCGGGCACCAGTGTCAGTGTCAGATGACCAGCTCCGAATTTCTGAGGTCTCTCCAACTCCGACTTTAGACCAGAACACTCAGAGCACTACACTGCAATTAACTCAGTCCTCTTTTCCTTTCAGCTCCGAAGTACAATTGTCACCAGAAGTTAATGTTTCTACTGCGTCTCTGGATCTCTCTTCGGTTTTAACTATGTTCTCTACCCTGACAGCTGACATTAAACGAGGATTTGAGGAGTCCTCTAAAATCCAGAGAGAGATTAGGTCTTACTGTGAATCACTGGACAGTAAAATTGACGGACTGTTTTCAAGGACGGGCGCCTTGGAAGAAACAACAGCAGTAATGTCCATAGAACTAGACAATGCCAAGGAGGAAATAGCAAAGCTAAAAAGAGAGGACACTGTATTGGCTGAAAGAATAGAGGTGCTTGAAAATAATGCTAGGCGATGTAACATTCGCATCCTGAATGTACCAGAAACAAACGAGGGTTCCAACATTAAGACATATATAATCCAACTCCTAATAAAATCCTTAAACTTAAAGTATACAGAGGAGGAGCTCAGTCTGGACATTCAACGAATCCACAGGGACCCGTTCAGGCGTAATCTGCAGCGTGAAAAGCCCCTCAAGATCCTAGTAAACTTCCACACGTTTCAACTGAAGGATCACATTCTAAATTTGGCCCTAAAACAAAAATCTCTGACTGGTGAAGGTTTCTCCTTTCAAGTGCGCTCTGATCTGTCAAGGACAACCCTTGATAGACAATGGGAACTGGGACGGAGGATAGAGGCATTTAGAAAGCTGGGGGCATCTGTCCAGCTGAGTTTTCCTGCAGCCTTGAAGATTATGCTGAATAATAAAATGTTTAATGTTCGCACAGTTCAAGCAGCAGATGAATTATTGTTAAGCTTGGCCTCCTCAAAAAACTGACGCTAGTCTTTCTTCTTGGCTCAGTAGTCTGAGGCTCTTTCTTTTTTTTCATTTAGCTGATTATAGAGTCCACCTATGGACGAATATGTAAAAAGGGAGGGGAAAAAGGAAAGAAAAAGAAGAGGAAAGGGGGAAAAAAGCCTCAGCTTAGTTTAGCGTTAACTTTTAATGTAGAAAACAAATGCAATAGCTTACCTCAGAAAGTAGACATTGGAAAAAAGAAAAAAAAGTGGGTGGAAAGAAAAAAGGGAAAGGAAAGGAAGAAAGGGGGAGGAAAAAGAAAAAAAAAATACGGAATTACTCTAAACGAACACAAGTTCCAAAGGGAAGGGAGAAAAGAAAAAGAAAAAAAAAGGGGAAGAAGGAAAAAAAAAATGAAAAAAGGGGAAAAAAGGAGGGAAAAAAGGAAGAAAAAAAAATGTGTATATGTGTATATATATATATGCATACAAATTGCAACAGCTAATCACAGGAGTATGTGATTTCTTATTCTACCACAATAAAACCCTATTGATACCAGTTATATAAAGGGAGGAAGGGGAGAGAGAGAAAAAAGAGGGGAAAAAAGAAAAAAAAGAAAAATATATATATATATATACATATATATATATGTGTATATATATATAAATTGCCAAAGCAAATCACAAGTAGCACGAGTTTTGATATTCTACCCCATAGAGATACCAATTAATGTTATATACTCAATTTGAAGTGAGGCCTCTAATGGCTCGATTGAAACTAGACAAATTTAATCCTCTAACAATTTAAATACGAACGCCTCGCTTGAGCCTGGATAGAGTATCAGGGGTATCACATACCGGATTTGTTCCGGTTGGTTAGTCAGGGGTTCCTCAGGGGAGGCGGGGTGGTGTTCACGTGGGAAAGGGTTAGGGTGAAAAAGTTAAAAAGCTTCTCACCACTAACATGGCAGCCGACAACTTGATGAATGGGCAATGGACGAATTTTGATTTTTTTTGTAGTACTAAAGGGTATGTGTCGGCTGGACTTCTAGTTATTATTATTAGTTACACCATCAGATATGACAGTTATGAGTGGCATTAAGATTCTCTCCTGGAATGTTAATGGCCTGCGCACCAAACCTAGATCCAATACAATTGTACAATACATCCGTGATTTTGATGCGCAGGTCATTATTCTCCAGGAGACACATCTGGTTGAGACTGAAGTATTGGACTTGGTAAAAAAGAACAGATGGGTAGATTTATCAGTGACTACATCTCAGACAGTTAATACAAGAGGGGTTGCTATTCTACTTAAAAAAACAGTCACAACAAGACTCTTGAAACAGAGGGTCGATCCTTATGGGAGGTGGGCTATCGCGGCTGTCATGATAGGGGGAACAAGTCTTACTTTGGTTGGTTACTATGGGCCTAACCGTGACGATCCATCTGCCCTGGCTACGTTGTTTTCCGAGCTTTTACATTTTTCGGAGCCCATGATAATAGCGGGAGACTTTAACATTGTGCTTGATCCTCTGTTAGATAAATCTCCTTCTAGTCGACAACAGACCCACTCTAAATCTAGAGATCTTTTAATTAAAAGTATGCATCAGTACGGATTTAATGATATTTGGAGGGTAAGGTCGGGTCAGAAATCCGGCTTTTCCTTCAGAAACTGTAAGTACCGTCATAGATCTAGGATCGATCTTATATTGGTAAACAAATGTTTAGAAAAATCAGTTAGGAATATTACCTATCTACCATCTCATCTGTCCGATCATTCGGCGGTACTCTTAGACCTGGAAATGCAGTCTCAAACCCCGACAAGGTCTTGGTCAATTGACAGATCTTTTCTTACATCCTCTGAAGATCTGGAATATGTTAAGGTGGAGACGCGAGAATTCTTTAAAATTAACATAGGTTCGGTGTGTCCAAGTTCAGTATGGGACGCATTTAAATGTTTCTTGAGAGGGGTTATTAAGAACAAAACCTCGTTTCGTAAAAAACAATACACCCAAGAGGTTACACTGTTAGAGGCTAGCATATTAACAGCCCAATCAGAATTAGAAAACCTGAACAAATGCCCAGATCATGTCATACAAGCTAAGCAGGACGAGCTGATGAAGCTTAAAGGGCAACTGGCTTCTGTATTAAATCAGCGTATTATGCAAAGGTGGGAAGCCAGTAAATTAGCTAATTTTGAATTTGGCCAAGGGGCGGGAAAATTACTAGCCTGGAAGTCAAGAACAGATCAGACTCAAAATAATATCGAGTCTATAATTACTGACTCCGGTATAACATCTTCGGACCCAGAAATAAGGTCAGCTTTCAAAGACTTTTTCCAGATTATATATCAAGAGGACAATAACATCACCGCGACTGATGTAGTGAATTGGTTCAATAAAATTTCACTACCTGTACTCTCTACAGAGCAAATGAATTTGTTGGACCTTCCTATTACGGTTGAAGAGGTATCTTCTGCTATATCAAATAGTAAATCTGGAAAGGCGGCGGGCCCGGATGGCCTACCGGCAGAGATATATAAACAAGTAGCAGCTGATATCGCTCCCTTTCTAACCATACTATTTAACCAAATTCTGGTACATGGCGATTCACCCCCATCATCATGGAATAAAGCTTCTATCACGCTTATCTTGAAACCATGCAAAGCATCCACCGCCTGCGGCTCGTACCGTCCAATTTCAGTCCTAAATGCTGATTACAAAATCTTCGCGTCAATATTGGCCAAACGATTGGGGCAGGTAGCCCCCGCAGTCCTACATTCTGACCAAAAGGGCTTTGTTAAAGGTCGTCAACTTTATGAGCTGATATATGACCTTATAGGTGCAATTGACATGGCAACTAATGCATCACAACCCTTGGCTATTCTTACTCTGGACGCAGCCAAGGCCTTCGACAGGGTGAACTGGGTATACCTGTTGGGGGCCTTGGAGAAGTTCGGCGTGGGTATGGCCTTCCGCAGAGCGGTGGAATTATTATACCATAACCCATCGGCCTCGGTTTTGGTTAATGGAGGTCTATCGGAACCTTTTACCATTACAAGGGGCACCCGGCAGGGCTGCCCACTTTCGCCCCTGCTCTTCGATATTTATATAGAGCCTTTAGCCCAATTAATCCGTGAAGATAGTAACATCGTTCCATTTAGATACAGAGATTGGGAAAAAAAAGTATCATTGTATGCCGATGATCTCATGATCTTAACTTCAGATATTAGCACTGCGTTTCCGGCAGTCATCAATTTAGCACAACAATTTGGCAATATTTCTGGCTATGAAGTCAACGCCACAAAGACGGAGATTATGGCATGGAACACTACAACAGCGCTACTTCCGGTACAACCTTGTGAAAGCTTGAGATACTTAGGCATTAAAATCCTAAAGGACATTAATCAGATTGCCCATACAAATTTTACTCTGGTCGCTAAAGATAGTAGGAAACTAATGAATTCTTGGAGCCATCTTCCATTAACGCTCCTGGGACGTTCCAACTTAGTTAAAATGTCTATTCTACCTAGGTTGACCTTTATTTTTAACAGTCTACCACTTTACTTTGACAAAAAAATGATAGCAAAGCTGCAGAGCGACATCACTTCATTCATATGGAGGAACAAAACTGCAAGAATATCCTGGAATAAATTAAGGCGGCGTAGGGAGAAGGGGGGTTTGGCCGGCCCAGATATTCAGATCTATGCTTGGGCCTTCCAGCTGACACATGCCCAGATACTACTTAAAACTCCACCAAATCAGGGTATTGGCTCCATGTTTTCAACACTATTAAAATGTGAAGGCGTAAACCAGATGGGATTTCTATTTAAGTTTGGAGACCCAAAATTCTTTAAGAAAATTAAGTTAAAGATATTGCAAGGCCTAGTGAGAACTTGGTATAACCTTAGAACTACTACCAAAATAGGTTACCATTCTAACGGTTCCCCTATATGGGATCTTCCTGCTCCCCCGGGCTGGACTAAAGATGCTTTGATAAGCCCACTAAAAGAGGCTGGAATTTTAACCTGGGGAGATTTGTTCTTCGAGGGGGAAATGCTTACATGGGAACATTTAGTTAGCCAGGTAGGCCCCAATCTCTCTATACTTAAATTCCTTCAAATCTCAAGTTGGGCGCAAGCACAAAAATCAGCTCCTGCACGTCATTCACAAAGACCTTTGGGAGGTAGCAGTCAACTAGAATCTTGCTTACTTGACAATGCTCCAAAAACTAAAGAGGTCTCCTACTTTTACAATTTGATCTTAGAAGAGATAGACGGAACATTCCATCTTCCGGAACTGTTGTGGGGTTCTCTACTTCCTGCAGTAAACCTGAATGAATTATGGCTAACATCTTGCAACGTTCTATGGGATATAGTTAAACCTGCCTGGTTGCGAAGAAACCATTTTTTACCCTACATAGGGCTTATTACTCCCCCCAGAGGCTGTCCAAATTCGCATCAGGTATACCAGTGGTTTGCCCCCGCTGTGGTCAGGTTGCAGCCTCCGATGCTCATATGTTTTATGAGTGCCCATTTTTAACATCTTTTTGGCAATCAATAAGCAATAAATTAACAGCATCCATGGGCACCACAGTGAAAATAGATCTATGCCTTGCAATTTTTGGGGTAATGGATAAAACACGTAGTACAAACAATAATCTTCTGTTCTACTCAATGCTGGTGGCTCGACAGGAGATTTGCAGGCATTGGAAAGAGGCCTCCCCCCCGACATTGCAAGACTGGAGTTCTTCTATGCTTCATATATCGAAATTGGATCTTTCCAGGGGTGGTAAACCTGAAAAAAGAGCTTTCTGGCTGAAACTCGATTGGTCTCATTAACTGGAGCTGGTTTTTTTTTTTCCCAGTTCCAATGATTATGAAGCCATGTCGCACTTTCTTCGCTTTATCACATTTGTCCTCTCACTTGAAGGTCAACCGGTGGTAAGAGCAGTGGTGAAATCTGGCTAATGGCAAGTACCATCTAAAAAGTACACAAGGGTTTGTGATTGATCAACAGTGAAATTGACATAGCTGTAGGGTCCAGGCGCGCCTACGTTTCGGTTGACCCCTACCAGTATTGTAATGAGACAGCATGTCTTTTTCTCAAATCACACTTTCCTAGTCCACTGTACTAACTGGCCAGCCATGGTTAAGATGAGGAGAAAAAAAAAAAAAAGAAAAAAAGAAAAACGATGACCTTGGACCTGTTGAACTTTCTAAAGATGGGCAGGAATGGTGATATTTTAATGTTTAATCTTTTGACTGCAAATAACTATTGCACATGAATAATCACTTTTGGAACTAAAATAAGTGATTTTAGAGTAATTTTCCAGCCAGACATCGTTGAAAATCGAAGCTTCTGAGTAGAAGGAAACATCTGTTAAAATGGCAATTTTGGTCATTCTGAGGCTTTAAAAAGTGGTTACTCAACAAGAGGCACAATCCAATTGACATTTTCAATCATTTTTCTGTTGAAAAACGATGACTTCAGACCTGTCGAACTTTCTGCAGATGGTCAGTAATGGTGATTTTTTTATGTTTAATCTTTTTACTGTAAACATACAAGAATGAGGAGTATACCCAGGAGTCAGAACACTGTCTTCGTGGTATTCGGAAAAGAATACAGGAAAGGAAAGTGTCCTTTCTTAAGAAGACCCTCACTCACCAACCTAATTGGTGACATGCTTCATCATTGTGGTCACACCCGAATAGCCAAATGCTATCCGGGTGTGCTACGACACCTGATTACAGTGGAGCCGGTTATTTTGTTGTGAAAGTGAGTGAAGAAAAGGTGTTAATTAAAAATTGGCCAGAGTTAACCAACTAAAAATATTTATTCTGGGGCAACTGGACAATATGAAAAGATTTGTTAAGATGCCGTACTCGGTTAAATTGACCTTTGGCATCTTCCAGTGAATAAAATGTGCAAAAAAGAGTGCAGTAAAAAAGGGTCTACATGTTTCAACCATCAGTTGTTATTACCAGATTTTCGTCAGGACCAGTGAACATGACCCGGGAGGTAAAGATTTGCTAATGTGTACCCTGCCCTTGGTCACTGTAGCCTAACCATGTACTCACGGTTAGGTATCCTTTCGTCCCATTCGTTGAAAGGAAAATATCTGTGAAGACAAACACAAGATCACAGACAAACAATTCAAGTCGCAACAATGCATTCTCTTGCAGTTCCCAATACTTATTGTGCCTCACGTGAGATTACCAGACATCTCAGAGTGTGCCTCCTGGAGTTTGAGGCAATGAACTGTAGTAATCACGCATTCATTCCAGTGACAGATTTGGCCACTAGGACATAGAACATACCCACTAATCATACTCATTAAAGTGGGTGTCTGCGCACTCCATGTGAAGTAAGGGGTGTAAGTGCACGGGTGCAACAACTGGGCCCACGGAGATATCATTGAGGCCCGTGGATAAGTAAACACCACATCTATCACACATTTGTGGTGGGTTTACACACTCTCATTCAATTTTGTGAGTGCGCTACTTAAGACCATTCATGCCGGAATCGCAATCTCCATTGGGAAAAAACACTATTCTCTTTTAAAAAAGCAAGGAGCCTTAAGGACTCCCTGGTGAACACAAGCCCAAATGAGACAAGGCAGGAAACACCTCCCACTGTACTAAACGCATGGGGCCTACAGAGTATTGTAGGCCATTATCAGTGTGGCAACTGCAGCGTTTGCCATCTGACGAGTAATACAAAAACACTGTAACATTCATGCCGGAATCGCAAGCGTGTTGTAGGCAAAGAATCTGGGTTCGTTGGAGGGAAAAATATGCTTACTAAAAACAGGATGTTAGCGTGCCTCATGAGAGTTTGGGTCGCGGTGTTTAGCTCTTTACACGATCTATACAAAAATGGTCAAAAAAGAGTCAAGTCATTCCCACAAGGGTGTATCCAAAGGGTGAAATGGGGAAAGGGTTCCTGTATCAAGACAGAGTACTTACTTGGTGGAGCTGATCACCGACTTCTGCGCCTATCAACAGGACCCGCCGCCACTCCCTGCAGGAACACTGAATCGGAGCGGCTGTGCCGGATAAGTGCAGGCGCTTCCGGGTTGCGTGATCAGGGGGCATAGCTAAGCGGTTATGTGACCGGCGTCAGCATGTCGGTGGGTATGAGTGGTTAGCGCTGGGGCTGCTAGTATCGTTACTAGGAGAACTACCTAACGGGCAAGGACCAGTTGAAACCCTATGGGACTTCCTCCTATGGATTAATACTTGTAATTGCTATCTGAAGTTCACCCACACTATGGACCCTGAAACTATGATATTCCTGGATGTAGTAATCACCAAGGAGAATGGCCAACTAGAAACAAAAACCCAGTGCCAAAAACAATCTACTCAGATTTGAGAGCTTTCACCCCAGACCTCTCAGGGAAAATTTGCCCTATGGTCAATATTTGATACTACGTCGAAACTGTAGTAAGATCACTGATTACCGCAGCCAAGCAAGAAAACTGACTAACAAACTCTCTGACAGAGGCTTCCTAGAGGGAATCCTTAAAAAATACCAAAAAAGAGCATGGACTCAACCTAGGGAGGCTCTCCTGGAGGACGAAACACAGACGGATGAGGAAATCCCTCTCACTTGTGTAACGACATACAGCACAGCCTACACAACCATATGATTAGATCCATCGACAAACATTAGTCCATCATTAATACAGGCAATCTCCATTGGGAAAAACCACTCTTCTCTTTTAAAGAAGCAAGGAGCCTTAAGAAAACCCCGGTGAACACACGCCCAAAGGAGACAATGTAGGAAACACCTCCCACTGTACTAAACGCATAGGGCCTACCGAGTATTGTATAGGGGTGGGCGGACATTTCCGTTCCGCCCACGGAATGTGCGAAAATTTGCCCTTCTGCCTTCCGCAAAAGAAGGCGGAAAAACAGGGAAAATTTCCGCACACTCTGGGCGGAACGGAAGTTGGCCGCCCGCCTCCCGCCCGCCTCTCGCCCGCAATATTAAAAATATTAAAGCCTGAAATAAACGTTAAAACACTTACCTTAACACGGGGACATCTCTTCCTGTCTATGGCGCCTTCTTCTTTGAAACTGTGCATGCGCGGGAGCCTGTGCATGTGCATTCCTAGCGAGAAATACGCATGCGCAGGCTCCCGCTCATGCGCAGTTTCAAGAAGAAGGCGCCATAGAGAGGAAGAGATGTCCCCGCGTTAAGGTAAGTGTTTTAAAGTTTATTTCAGGCTTTAATATTTTTAATATTGCAGGCGGGAGGCGGGCGGGTGTCACGTAACAGAAATTTGCGGAGAGGCACGGAAATTGGTTCAATTTCCGTGCCTCTCCACGAAAGTCCGTTACGCGACTTCCGCCCACCCCTAGTATTGAAGGGCATTATCATTGTGGCAACTGCAGTGTTTGCCATCTGATGAGTAATACAGAAACACTGTCACTTGAACAAGGGAAAACATGGACTCAACAAACCCATACGAACTGTAACAGCGGGGAACATCCTTTACAACGCAACTTTTACATCGCACTACCATTACGACGCAACTTTTACAACGCAAGTTATTACAACGCATTGCGCTGGGGGGCGCTCTAGGATAGGGAATAGTTTAATTACTATCCAACACCTTTCCTACTATCCACGGGGACTGGAGTTGGAATAGTAAATTAAACTATTCACTATCCAGCGCCCCCCAACGCAAGTCGTTGTAACAACTTGCGTTGTAAAACCTGCGTCGTAATGGCATGCGTTGTAAGAGCATGTGTTGAAACGTCATACATCCGTAACAGCACCAACCTGGTCTACTTGATAAAGTGCCCATGCAATCTTCAATATGTGGGCATGACTTGCAGGAAAATCAAACAGAGAATATGCAAGCACCGCAGCAGAATCAGGTGCAAAAGGGCTACAACGAAACTTACTGAACATTTCCTTTTGAAAACACAAACAACTAATGACATGAGATGGATGATAATAGAACAAATCCAAATGGGATCAAATGTACAACAAAGACTTTTTGAAAAAGAGCAACGGTGGATATATAGGCTATCCACCCACAGAGAGGGACTAAACAAAAATATCCCATGGAATTCAATTCTACCCAAATGAACACTACCTTTCCTATGACAATTTCACCTAGTAGTATCAGTATACACACTATAGGAGTGTTCCTGGGATTTGTGTGCTGTTTTTTCACCAACCCCGGCTATGGTATCTCTATTGTACACATGACCCTTAGTGTGATTTTACATGGGACTGTAAACCAAGACCTGAGTAAGTACCACATTGAGGGGACTCACAAGTTCACAATCAACTCGTATGCCTGGGCACAAGTGTGTGCTGTAATCCAGCAAAATTCACTAGTAAAATGATTGATAACTAAAAGTTCTTATGCATTCCTTCGTTATTGGTAATCCATAGATTATCACGACATTTCAATGTTGCTCCACATCAACTGTCTCCATCAATATTGGTTTTTACATTTTATTCATTTTAGTATCCAAAACATGGCCTCCAATGGCCTCCCAATGCATTTCGGCGCAAGCCAGCGCCTTTATCAAGGGATCTGTAAGTTATAAATAATGATAATTACCACCAACTAGTAAGCTACAAACAAAACTGCATGCAGTAAAAATACTGCCAATATACATTTCCAAAATAACTGGGGTGTCAAGTTATATACACAGTTGGTAAAATGGTGACTGACACGGAGCTGTTTACAAACGCGCTGCGCTTGCCTACAGGGATGACTCACTCGTACCTGGTGTAAGAAACAACTTCAGAAATATACTGCACACGCTACTTAGAATTATTTCCTGCTGCTCTAATTAGTTGATCTATTGCTCGTACAGATATCTCAGTGCGTATTACGCGGCAAGGGATGATTAAGTAAGTATCCTGGCGACAACCGCAGTATCTGCTCGAAGGCTTGACTGAATGTTTAAGGGGTAACTGCCCTATGCTATCGCTTCTGAGGCCGTTAGGTGTGATTGCGCTTACCGCAATAAGGCAGAACGCCGCTCCCGAAGGTCTACTGGACTCAGGTTCTTGCTACGCAGGGTGGCGGGAACAGTTACGAGATAATAGAGGAGGAGTTAAGGTTATAGCCTAGCGCTATGGATTATGGTACTAGTAGGCATATGCGTTCACTGAAATCAAGTACTACTACGTGTAGATGCGGAACGAGGGTAGAAGTGTCCGCTGCGCTATGCATTCTGGAATATGTATTCAAACATAAAATCAAAGCTCATCATGCAAAAATTATCGGATACATCAAGCAGTCATGTTAAATACAGTCATAATATTTACAAATAACATTGAAATTCCACCCTTTCGTTAAGGCCAAACGGCTTTAGAGTCCTGAGATGATATATCCAGTGATTTTCTCTTTTCAGCAGCTGGACTTTGTTGTTAATCCCTTCGTGTTTCTCCACATTTTCCAAGATGCATGCTTTCAGGTCACTGATTTGGTGGCCAGCTTCCATAAAGTGTGCGGCTACCGTTGATTTAAGCTGTTTAGTGCGAATGTTGCTTTTATGCTCATTCAAGCGTGTTTTCAGTTTGCGCTCTGTGTGGCCAACATAATGCAATTTACAAGGGCAACTTAAAATGTAAATCAAATTCATCGAGTCACATGTACCATTCACTTGTAGATTAATGTTATCCTTATGTTCTGGGGGTGATAGCTTGTTGCCCTTCTTAATGTTCCCACAATTACTACAATTCAAGCATGGTAGAGTTCCTCTCCAGATCGTGTATGGGTTAGCTTTAGAGCCTGTTTTCAACAGTTGACCAATATTTTTGGAACGTGTATGAGCAAATAGTGGATCTAATTGAAAAGCTCCCTTAAAGTCAGGTTCAATCCGCAAAGTAGACCAGTGCTTCTTGATAATGTTTTTGAAAGCCTTGCTGGCTGTGGAAAATTTGCTTACGCATGTTATCCGCTGCTCCTTGGGACTGGGTTTACTACTCAACATAGATTCTCTTGTTATTTCCTTTATTCTGTCTGTAGCCTCTTTCAGGACAGTTTGAGGGTAACCTCTTTTCTCAAAACGTGTAGACATTTCTGTCATCTGAATAACTGCTTTTTCTTGGTCCGAGACGACTCTTTTCACCCTCATAAGTTGTGAGAATGGCAAATGTCTTTTGAGCGCTGGAGGATGAAAGCTATCGAAGCTCAATAGATTGTTACGATCTGTGCTTTTCCTATATAGAGTAGTGTCAAAGTTGTGTTCACCTCGGGTGACCTTCACATCTAGAAAATTGATAGATTCTTCTTGAATATCCCAAGTAAACTTGATGCGTTCATCTATCTGATTCAGTTTGGAGATTTCTGATGACAAAGTTTCCTTGGTACCTTCCCAAACAATGAAAATGTCGTCGATAAAACGTACAAAGAGTTTAGTGTGCTGTTTCCAGATCTCTTGGCTCAGAATGTTCATCTCTTCAAAGATCTTCATAAAAATATTGGCATATGTCGGCGCAGCCGAATTTCCCATGGCTGTACCACTTTTTTGAATATACCATGATTCACCATACTTAAAGTAACTGTGCATGAGGGTAAACTCAAGGAGCTCCATCAAAAAGATCTTCATGGTGTCTTCATAGGTGCTAGATAGTAGGACTTTTTCCACTGCCTCAATGCCTGATAAGTGGGGTATCGAAGTATACAATGCTTGAACGTCTATGGTGGCCATGTAGATTAGTTGTTCATTACTGATTTTCACCTCTGCCAATTTTTTTTAAAAGTCTGTGGTATCCTTGATATATGAGTGAGCATCCACTGCAAATGTTTGAAGATATTTATCAAGGAATTTCCCCACTGGCTCATGTATGCTTTTAACAGTTGACACAATGGGTCTACACGGAGGTTGGTACAAATTTTTATGAATTTTGGGCGTCATATAAAATGACGGGCTTCGTGGGTCTGTTTGCATAAGGTATTGTTTTGTCTTCTCTTTAATGGTACCGTTTTCTACCGCTTTCTTCAATATTTGCATCAGAACGTCTTGTATTTCTCTAGTTGGATTATGTGTAATACTCATATATAGGTTGGTGTCATTTAGATGTTCATTAATCATTGAATCGTAGTATGCTCGGTCCATGATGACAAGTGCGCCACCCTTGTCAGCTTTCTGGCACAGTATGCTTTCATCCTGACTGATGTTTCTAATGATCTTTAATTCGCCTGGCGATATGTTACTGTGTTTTTTGTGATGCGGGTTGATCATATGTAAATCCTGCTTACAGAGGGTTTCAAAAAGATCAATAGCTTTATGGCTAACTGGGGCCATATATTTACTGGATGTTTTAAGGCCTTTCAGTTCATCCGGTTCTGTACTTATGGTTTCTGTCACAACATTATCGAAAAAGTTTCTGAGACGTAGTTTCCGAGTGAGCTTGAAGGGCAGACCCAGGAGGGGCAAAAAGCATAGAAAAAGAGCAAGAGCAACCAATGACGAGAGACAAACCCAAGAGGAGGAAATAACCACAGGAGAATCGGATGAAAACAACCTAGTTATTAACATATCACATAAATCCTTGACCACTAAAGAATTGCAAACGCTTCAGAAAGGTATGTCCTTTATTCCTACCACGGGAACTGATGTCCTTGAACTTGAAGTGAGCCTGTTCAAGCTCACTCGGAAACTACGTCTCAGAAACTTTTTCGATAATGTTGTGACAGAAACCATAAGTACAGAACCGGATGAACTGAAAGGCCTTAAAACATCCAGTAAATATATGGCCCCAGTTAGCCATAAAGCTATTGATCTTTTTGAAACCCTCTGTAAGCAGGATTTACATATGATCAACCCGCATCACAAAAAACACAGTAACATATCGCCAGGCGAATTAAAGATCATTAGAAACATCAGTCAGGATGAAAGCATACTGTGCCAGAAAGCTGACAAGGGTGGCGCACTTGTCATCATGGACCGAGCATACTACGATTCAATGATTAATGAACATCTAAATGACACCAACCTATATATGAGTATTATACATAATCCAACTAGAGAAATACAAGACGTTCTGATGCAAATATTGAAGAAAGCGGTAGAAAACGGTACCATTAAAGAGAAGACAAAACAATACCTTATGCAAACAGACCCACGAAGCCCGTCATTTTATATGACGCCCAAAATTCATAAAAATTTGTACCAACCTCCGTGTAGACCCATTGTGTCAACTGTTAAAAGCATACATGAGCCAGTGGGGAAATTCCTTGATAAATATCTTCAAACATTTGCAGTGGATGCTCACTCATATATCAAGGATACCACAGACTTTTTTAAAAAAATTGGCAGAGGTGAAAATCAGTAATGAACAACTAATCTACATGGCCACCATAGACGTTCAAGCATTGTATACTTCGATACCCCACTTATCAGGCATTGAGGCAGTGGAAAAAGTCCTACTATCTAGCACCTATGAAGACACCATGAAGATCTTTTTGATGGAGCTCCTTGAGTTTACCCTCATGCACAGTTACTTTAAGTATGGTGAATCATGGTATATTCAAAAAAGTGGTACAGCCATGGGAAATTCGGCTGTGCCGACATATGCCAATATTTTTATGAAGATCTTTGAAGAGATGAACATTCTGAGCCAAGAGATCTGGAAACAGCACACTAAACTCTGTGTACGTTTTATCGACGACATTTTCATTGTTTGGGAAGGTACCAAGGAAACTTTGTCATCAGAAATCTCCAAACTGAATCAGATAGATGAACGCATCAAGTTTACTTGGGATATTCAAGAAGAATCTATCAATTTTCTAGATGTGAAGGTCACCCGAGGTGAACACAACTTTGACACTACTCTATATAGGAAAAGCACAGATCGTAACAATCTATTGAGCTTCGATAGCTTTCATCCTCCAGCGCTCAAAAGACATTTGCCATTCTCACAACTTATGAGGGTGAAAAGAGTCGTCTCGGACCAAGAAAAAGCAGTTATTCAGATGACAGAAATGTCTACACGTTTTGAGAAAAGAGGTTACCCTCAAACTGTCCTGAAAGAGGCTACAGACAGAATAAAGGAAATAACAAGAGAATCTCTGTTGAGTAGTAAACCCAGTCCCAAGGAGCAGCGGATAACATGCGTAAGCAAATTTTCCACAGCCAGCAAGGCTTTCAAAAACATTATCAAGAAGCACTGGTCTATTTTGCGGATTGAACCTGACTTTAAGGGAGCTTTTCAATTAGATCCACTATTTGCTCATTCACGTTCCAAAAATATTGGTCAACTGTTGAAAACAGGCTCTAAAGCTAACCCATACACGATCTGGAGAGGAACTCTACCATGCTTGAATTGTAGTAATTGTGGGAACATTAAGAAGGGCAACAAGCTATCACCCCCAGAACATAAGGATAACATTAATCTACAAGTGAATGGTACATGTGACTCGATGAATTTGATTTACATTTTAAGTTGCCCTTGTAAATTGCATTATGTTGGCCACACAGAGCGCAAACTGAAAACACGCTTCAATGAGCATAAAAGCAACATTCGCACTAAACAGCTTAAATCAACGGTAGCCGCACACTTTATGGAAGCTGGCCACCAAATCAGTGACCTGAAAGCATGCATCTTGGAAAATGTGGAGAAACACGAAGGGATTAACAACAAAGTCCAGCTGCTGAAAAGAGAAAATCACTGGATATATCGTCTCAGGACTCTAAAGCCGTTTGGCATTAACGAAAGGGTGGAATTTCAATGTTATTTGTAAATATTATGACTGTATTTAACATGACTGCTTGATGTATCCGATAATTTTTGCATGATGAGCTTTGATTTTATGTTTGAATACATATTCCAGAATGCATAGCGCAGCGGACACTTCTACCCTCGTTCCGCATCTACACGTAGTAGTACTTGATTTCAGTGAACGCATATGCCTACTAGTACCATAATCCATAGCGCTAGGCTATAACCTTAACTCCTCCTCTATTATCTCGTAACTGTTCCCGCCACCCTGCGTAGCAAGAACCTGAGTCCAGTAGACCTTCGGGAGCGGCGTTCTGCCTTATTGCGGTAAGCGCGATCACACCTAACGGCCTCAGAAGCGATAGCATAGGGCAGTTACCCCTTAAACATTCAGTCAAGCCTTCGAGCAGATACTGCGGTTGTCGCCAGGATACTTACTTAATCATCCCTTGCCGCGTAATACGCACTGAGATATCTGTACGAGCAATAGATCAACTAATTAGAGCAGCAGGAAATAATTCTAAGTAGCGTGTGCAGTATATTTCTGAAGTTGTTTCTTACACCAGGTACGAGTGAGTCATCCCTGTAGGCAAGCGCAGCGCGTTTGTAAACAGCTCCGTGTCAGTCACCATTTTACCAACTGTGTATATAACTTGACACCCCAGTTATTTTGGAAATGTATATTGGCAGTATTTTTACTGCATGCAGTTTTGTTTGTAGCTTACTAGTTGGTGGTAATTATCATTATTTATAACTTACAGATCCCTTGATAAAGGCGCTGGCTTGAGCCGAAATGCATTGGGAGGCCATTGGAGGCCATGTTTTGGATACTAAAATGAATAAAATGTAAAGACCAATATTGATGGAGACAGTTGATGTGGAGCAACATTGAAATGTCGTGATAATCTATGGATTACCAATAAAGAAGGAATGCATAAGAACTTTTAGTTATCAATCATTTTACTAGTGAATTTTGCTGGATTACAGCACACACTTGTGCCCAGGCATACGAGTTGATTGTGAACTTGTGAGTCCCCTTGATTATACGCCACACCCTGGAGTAGAGGGTGTTCCTGGAGCACAGTAAACCTTTGAACACCACTAAACAATCGCAGCAGTGCTCGAATCACTAAATTTGTTTAAGTACCACATTGCCCATCACATTAATATTCTACACTGAGACTATGTGAGTATTATGGATTGCCTGTTTAGATTAACACCAATATCGTAATTGAAGCCGCTTTCTATTTTATGCTGTTTAGGTCACCTCTCATATTTGTATGACCTAAACAGTGTGAGTTCACAAAATGTATACGTTTTTAATAATGGTCTTTAGGTAGTTCTCCTAGTAATACTTCCTATTCAAAATAAGTAACTTTACTATCCGGCTGCGCACCGATACTCAAAGTCAATGAAATATCCCTGGACTACCTCCTGGGTAACTGCACTCACTCTACTCTAACGTGCTCACACTTCATTCACTCAGCGTGTCCCATGGGGTACTTGTTGAATATAGTTCCCAAACTAAAATGTAACGTTTACAATCTTTTTATTAAAAATCATACAAAGTTCTCCTTTTGCAATAGAAGACAAGTTTGTAGTTAAAATTTCAGAAAAAATATTATTCTGAAAACATATCTAATACAATACAATACAGTAGATTAAATTAAAACACAGTCGCAGTCCTAATTGAGCATCAACATTCCACAAAAATATAAAATCATGTGACAGTCTAATCATAAAACATAATTACATCGTACATATACAGATACACAAAAGAAAAGCAAAAGAAACCCCCTCGTTTCTATTGATCAGATGATGTTACAGCAGGTTAATCAGATCCAGTAGCCTTCCACTAATTTTTCCTTGCCTTCCAGTATCCAAAATGTATGTATATCTGGAGCCCACTAGACTTTGTTCGGATTCTATTTTACAAAGTGCGTCGACGCGTTTCGGTGTTTGGGCCGTGGATATGGTTACACCTTCCTCAGGACAGTATATATTCATACGGGGTCATCAAGTTCTTTGTATAGGTTCTTTGACTTTGATTGTCTATAGCACCCTGTTCCCTGGAACTACTGGGGTCTTCGCTCTTTCCTTTACCGATACTAGCAGCCCCAGTGCTAACCACTCACACCCCGACGTGCTGACGCCAGTCACATGACCGCTTAGCCATGCCCCCTGATCACACAATCCGGAAGCGCCTGCACTTATCTGGCACAGCCGCTCCGATGCAGTGATCCTGCAGGGAGTGACGGCGGGTCCTGATGATAGGCGCAGAAGTCAGTGATCAGCTCCACCAAGTAAGTACTCTGTCTTGATGCGGGAGCCCTTTCCCCGTTTTCACCCTTTGGATACACCGTTGTGGGAATAACTTGACTCTTTTTTGCCCATTTTTGTATAGATCGTGTAAAGAGGTAAACACCGCGACCCGACTCCCATGAGGCACGCAAACATCCTGTTTTTGGTAAGCATAATTTTCGTTCCCAGGAACCAAGATTCTTTGCCTACAACACGCTTGAGATTCCAGCATGAATGTTATTAAGTAGCGCACTCACAGAATTGCATGAGAGCGTGTGAACCCACCACGAATGTTTGATGGATGTGGTGTTTACTTACCGATGTACCTCAGTTATATCTCCGTGGGTCCAGTTGTTGCACCGGTGCACTTGCACTCCTTACTTTACATGGAGTGCGCGGACACCCACTTTAATGATTATGATTAGCGGGCATGTTCTATGTCCTAGTGGCCAAATCTGTCACTGAAATGAATGCGTGATTACTACAGTTCACTGCCTCAAACTCCAGGAGGCACATTCTGAGATGTCTGGTAATCTCACGCTATGCACAATAAGTATTGGGAACTGTAAGAGCACTTATCCCACAAGAGAACGCATTGTAGCGACTTGAATTGTTTGTCGGTGATCTTGTGTTTGTCTTCACAGATATTTTCCTTTCAACGAATGGGACGAAAGGATACCTAACCGTGAGTACATGGTTAGGCTACAGTGACCAAGGGCAGGGTACACCTTAGCGAGTGTATACCTCCCGGGTCACATTCACTGGTCCTGACGAAAACCTGAGAATAACAACTGATGGTTGAAACATGTAGACCCTTTTTTACTGCACTCTTTTTTGCACTTTTTGTTCACTGGAAGATACCGAAGGTCAATTTAACCGAGTACGGCATCTTAACAACTCTTTTAATATTGTCCAGTTGCCCCAGAATAAATATTTTTAATGGGTTAAATCTGGCCATTTTTTTCTTAACACCTTTTTTCACTCACTTTCACAACAAAATAACCTGCTCCACTGTAATCAGGTGTCGTAGCACACCCAAATAGCATTCGGCTATTCGGGTGGGACCCCAATGATGAAGCATGTCACCAACTAGGTTGGTGAGTGAGGGGTCTTCTTAAGAAAGGACACTTTCCTTTCGTGTGCTCTTTCCCGAATACCACGAAGACAGTGTTCTGTCTCCTGGGTATACTCCTCATTCTTGTTTGTTTCTTTGATCCTAAGGGGACCAGGAGTATCCTCTTCAAAACTGTGAAAATCCCTTTCTCTCTTTTGTGTTTTGTAATCTTTTTACTGTACATAACTATTGCATATGAATTAACACTTTTGGAACTAAAATACCTGTGTTTAAAGTCATTTTCCTACCCGAAATAGGTACAAACAAAAGCTTCTGAGTAGGAGGAAAAGTCTGTAAAAATGGCAATTTTGGTCACTGGGAGGCTTTAAAAAGTGGTTATTCAACATGAGGCATGATCCAATTGACATTTTGAATCTTTTTTTGTACAGTCCAAAAAAAACAATTTTATGATGGAAAACGATGACCGCGGACCTGTCGAACTTTCTCCAGATGGTCAGGAACGGTGATTTTTTAATGTTTAATCTTCTAACTGTAAATAACTCTTATCAATAATAACATGCTCGAACCGAAGCCTCATGTGCGGGCAAAGGTTATGTCAAGTACACAGAATGGTACCTAAACACTACAGCTAAACCAGCTGAATAAAGTGTTTCCTCAATTTAAATAAATAAGAACCCACAAGCAATACCCCATAGTTAAGAGAGATAAAGCGAGGGACTTAACTGACAGCAGTCAAGCAAGAAGAAGGTGTTGGAAGTCAAAGATGACAGGACAAGAGTCTTGCAAGTACCACTTTATCGGCCATCCACTCTCCTCAATCACAGTAACGCCAACATTCTACAGTGAGCTCCAGGTGGGGGAAACCAAGTAGGGAGAATTAATAGGGGGAAACAGAATGTACCATAAGAGGTAAAGAGGAGGATATAACACACCTCCCTCCCTATGCCACCTGAAGAGAAAGAGGAACCAAGGGTAACAAGGAGGGCATCGAATAAGGAAGCACATAAGTCAGATCTAATATCTAAGCAGCATGACCCATGAATTTACAGATTTTACATAGCATAAATGGAGAAAGAGAGACACATCACATATGTGATTTTACAATTTTGTCACAGCTCCACCATTGCCCATTATCAAGGAGAACAACATTGTTTAGGGCCTTAACAACCTTGCATGGAGGATAGAATTTACTTTGGCAATGCCAGTCTCTATTACTTCTTTTTACTTGCACTACATCGCCCACTTCCCAGTTGGGGATTTTAACACCATTCTTCTGGTCATACCACTGTTTATATTTGGCTTGGTGCAGGTCGATCTTCTTGGTAATCTCTTCCTGATTAAGATTACTAGCCCTGCCTCCTTCCAGCCAACTGGGGTTAAGCTTTGTCCAAGGCTCTCTCCTGCGGAGGGAGACGAAAGGGGAAACCCTGTCAATTTGTTAGGCGAGGTGTGATACGCCCATAAACACGTACGTATGGATTCCTCCATGTCGTGACCATTGATAATTGCCAATTGATGTGCTCTTTGATGAGCCTATTTGCCCTCCCAACTAGGCCGTTAGCTTTTGGCCAATAAAGTGCGGCGGCTTCGTGTTTTATGTTCATGTTGTCTAAGAAATCCTTCATTTCCTGCGAGGTGAATTTTACACCTTAATCTGTTACCAATTTTGTGGGTATGCCTTCCACAGAAAACACGTCCTTGAGGAACTCGACAAATGTTTTCGTGTTGATACGATGCACAAACTTCTGGGTGAGCCAATGTGAGGTGTAGTCAATCAAAACTATCATTAATCTCTTTTGGGTGCCTAAGTTGTCCATGGGCCCTATTATATCCATGGCTAGCTTGCTCCATGGTTTAGTTGGTATCTTGAGAGGAGATAGCGGGGCTTTCCGTAGGGATTTTGACTTATCACTCTTGGCACAAATTATACAGTCCTTGATCAGTTACTCTGCCATGGTGTCCATTTTAGGGAACCAGAGGTTCGCCTGCACTCTGCTTTTAGTGACATTCCGCCTCAGATGTCCTTCATACGCCAAATCTACCATTCTCTTCCTTAGGTCTGTGGGGGGTACTGCTCTGTTTTGGTGGTAAACTCTGTTCCCAATGACACTTAACTTGTTTCTGACTTCTCAGAATTCTCTGATTCCTTTTTCTAAGTCATTCCTCTTGTTGGGCTACCTTACTCTCATGATGACCTTCAGAGTGCACATATCTTTGTCTTCTTTCATACACTTCTCCCATTCCTGTTCAGTGATGGCATGGTCGTCCACCATCATGATGGGACTGTCTAGCATTTCTTCTGGCTCTTCTGTCTGCAACGGCGTTCTTGATAGGAAGTCAGCAATTTTATTGTCCTTCCCAGGTACATACTCTACTTTGAAATTGAAATGCTTGAGTCCTAAAATCCATCTGCTTATACGTGGAGTACAGTTTTCAAGCCCTTTCACTGTAAAGATGAAGGTAAGGGGCTTGTGGTATGTGGTAAATAAAAAAATAATTACCGGTACTATTTTTCTATGCATTAAATGAAAAAGGATAGCTCAATAAATAAGAGGCAGGATCCGAGGTGTCTGAGTCAGAAGGGCTTTAATCAGATGGCTCGAGCCAATGGACCATCGGGTTCCATCACCTGCAAAGGTTCAGGAAGGGACAGACACAAGGAAACGGGAAGTAAAGCCTAAAGCCATATTAACATCATGCAATATATATAGTAAAACAGTACAATTGCATTGAATACAGTAGGCGTAACAAGTGACAAACGAAAGATAAGAGCATATGGGCGTGAAAAGAAGGCGTGCACAGGGCGTGCACGGAGGCATGTGATGTAGACGTCACAGAAGTGTCATAAATGGGTGGATACATGGAGGGGGCTACCTGGGCAGCTGGAACCTTTAACCTAGTGGTGCGCGCAAACGGGTCGGAAATGTGACTGGGGAGAGCTGGGGGCTCTGACTTCTGGTACTAGAAGAGGAGACTAAAGTCTGGGATGTCAGGACGACATGTACCTATAGCATATCTGATATCTCGTGTTTGGAGAACATGTTGATAGAATCTAAAAGTCATCAGGGTAAAGGCTACTTGTCACTAAGGCTAATGCATGCATATATTTCTTAATGTATTGCGTGTGCTATGGATCTTCTATGGACATTAATTCAGTAATTCTCTTGCATGGAGACAGGAAGGCTAGACTATAAATGAAGATGTTTATGCTGTTCATTAGCTAGGAATGTGAAGCCGGGGAGCTGAACTGATAACTAGAGGCATAACATATCCTTGGCAGACAGGCAGGCAGGCCAGGCCGGGCACCGCGCTGCTTGGCAGAAAGTAAGTGAAGGGTCAGGGATGCGGGAGGGGCTGCATCACTCCTCGGAGTGGTTCCGGAGACTCGAAGCTTGAATCTGGTGTCCGGGCCTTGTGAGGCCTAGAAACGGGGACAACTCTATGAATTAACGTGCACAATGTAAAGACGTTGGCAACATAGGCCTAATACTTGTTGCTTTCAGGGGGACTGGATAACTGGCATACTAACGTTGGACACAACCATAATTGCGTCTTTATTCGGTCAAGGGGGTAAATATGCATATTAATCATGCACATATAACATACGATGGGGAACACGTAGGGACACATGACAGGGCAAAATTCACTTTTCCACATTCCCTCCTTGTCCCCTACGTTTCCTTCAGGAGACATCAATATTCATGATACCATCTATCTGTTCATATAGCATCATTTGCTCGTCTCTTATCTTCTGGGGACGGGACTTCGGACTTGGAATAAAAGAGGTAGCGCACAAGCCACAGATCGCAGGGCCACATTGTAAACAGAGACAACAACTGAATATGATCATTACTACTATTCCTAGGAATGACAGTACTTTCCATCCCCAGGCAGATATTATATTCCAGAGCCAGCCGGACCATGTCCAGGTGCCTGGATTCTGGTGTAACTGATGGGCTATTTTATGAAGTCTGGTTATAGCTGAATACACAGACGGTGCGTTATTAGGAATGAAAATGCAACAACTAGATCCGATGACTCTACAAGCTCCGCCCCTATCGGCCAGTATGACGTCAAGAACAAGGCGGTTCTGAAGCACGACAAATCTAATAGCAGATTGCTCTTCAGTTAAGTTACCTAGAGCGGAAGTAGTCTCATTCACTACTGCTTCAAGGGTTCTGGTTAACCTACGTATTAGCTTACTATTCTGGACAGGACCTATGAAGAAGAAAAAACCTTTATTGAAATCTGTATACTGTTCTAGGGCAGTTTCAGTCTGATCGACAATCGGGGACTCGATCTCCCTTCTATGTCTGACGTGTACTAGATGTGAATTCCTGTGATAATCAGATGGGGCTAGAAAAACTGGTGGCAGTAGGAAGGCAATGTAACATGTTCCATCCCAATCTAGGGGTAAACGTACATATGCGGTCTGACCACACACAAAATATGAATGACGTGAGGCTTTGAAAGTAGATTTCCCACTGTCACTATACTCGACCACAGTAGTACAATCACTGTGTCCTAGGTGTACTGAACCATTCTTTCTAACACATAACTCGCCTTTCACTGGTAGAACTGTTATGGAAGGCAAGTCTGGAGTGGTCTCGGACTGAACATTCAAAACCATGAAACTGGAGGAAACATTACCTAGATCATATACTTCATTTTCTAGATCTAACCCTGTCCTATGGGAAAGACCTTCCTTGTCTGGGAAACATGTTCTATTCAAAAGGGACTTATCGTCTGAGGATGATGTTAACGTAAACCATGCTCTACACGAACCATTGTGTGAAAAAGGATAGGGAAAGAGCGGCAGAACTCCCTTCGGTGTCTGGAAAGGGGGGAGTCGACCACACACCCAACAATTAGTGGCATTGCTGGTCTGGTGTGAATAGTGTAACATACGGATGAAAGAATTGTTGCGCATTGCAAGTCAATAAGATAACTCGTGAGGGGGTAGATCACTAAATGTGTGCTCTACTGTATCATTAGAGGAAAGATGTACATGTGTACCAAGAGGAGGAAAAAATACATGTAAAACATAACTTATACTTGTGATCGTAAGACTCAGAAATAACATAAATAATAAAGTAATCACACATCTGCTGCGCAGATTTTTACAGTAACGGATTCTCTTGGAGATTCTATCTCTCTCACTATGTGGGTCTATCTTATACATGTCAGGAACCTGTCTAACCACTTCACCCGAGAGGGACTTAAACAATTAAACTGTCTGACTTACTAGACCTTAGCTTTGATTTATACTCCTGCTGCGGAGTTTTCTCTAACAGGGGAAGTTTAGAGTCAGTATCGGGGCAGTCCTTGAGAACAGGGCAGTCCTTGAAAAAAGTCTTTGGACGGAGTCCATGAAAGCGTTTCACGTGGCTGGAGTGAAGCCAGCCCTTGCGGCCCTCGATCTTGACTGCGGTCCTCGTGGTCATCAGGACTAGTTTCGGTTCTTTCCAGCGGGGCTCCAGCGGACTTGAACGATCGAAGTTGCGGACCAAAACAAGATCGCCTGGAACGACCTTGTGCGGTTTCACTTGAGTGTTGTCTGGAAAAGCAGCCGCGACCTGTGAACGACAAGAGAGTAGTGCAGACATCAAGGAAGCTAGGTAATCTGTCAGCATATTACTGTCAACATCTGTTATTTTACGAGGCATAGGTGTACCCCACATGTTTGGGGGACGACCGAAAACGACTTCGAAGGGTGACAGACCTGAACGGGAGTGAGCGACCATTCTCATGTAAAAAAGGGCGACTGGCAGAGCTACCAACCAATCTAAGCCTTTCTCGGCACAGACCTTCGCTATTCGGATTTTCAGAGTCTGATTATGTCTCTCTACGAGGCCAGCTGCCTCGGGGTCTCGTACGCAATGGAACTTCCACTGGTACCCTAACAGAAGGGATACTTGTTTCATGAGTTCGGACGAGAATGGCTGGCCGTTGTCTGAATACACGACCCTGGGTAAACCATAACGGGGGAAAAACTCACGAACCAACTGCCTGGCAGTGGTCGCGGCAGTGTAATCTGGGACTGGATATGCTTCTGTCCATCTGGACAAAGCGCATACAACTACGAGGACATACTTGAAACCTCGACATCGCTCCATCTGAATATAATCCATCTGGAGGACTTCAAAAGGGTGGTCAGGAGGATGGAATCCACCTTGTTCCACCGGAACACCTTTACCTGGATTAAACTGACAACAGATCATGCAGGTACGCACTTTCTGCTTTGCTGCTGCTCGTAAATGCTTGTTAAACCAAAGGTTCTGAATGCTGTCTAACATGGCTTTTTCTCCTAAATGTGATGGGCTATGTGCTGTATTAATAATGACTTGAACCATAGAGTCGGGGAGAAACCATGTGGCTTTTCCCTTCGTCAACCATCCCTGATCTGTCTGGACCCCTCCTTGTTCAGACCATTTCTTGATTTCGTCTGGGGTAGCATGTGTCTGTATGTCTAGTACGTCTTGGGTGGGGTCCTTAACTGTCATACAAGTTGTCGGGACTGGAACATCTGTCTTTGTCATGTTAACTGGAATGTCTGGAGTCTGAGCTGTAAGCTTGGCTGTTCGATCTGCTAGATCGTTACCTTGGGAAATGGTGTCAGTAGCTTTCGTATGTGCTTTGCACTTCATAATGGCAATAGCTGTCGGTAAATGTATTGCATCTAGCAGAGCTTGAATGAGGGGGCCATGCTGAATCTTGGCTCCATGAGAGGTCATGAAACCTCTTTCTTGCCAGAGGACTCCAAAGTCGTGTACGACTCCGAATGCATAACGTGAATCTGTATATATGTTTACTTTCAGGTTCTTGGCTCGTATGCAGGCTTGGGTCAGAGCGATGAGCTCTGCTGCTTGAGCAGACAGGGTGTCAATACGATGTGTTTCTATAACTTCAGATTCAGTAGTCACTGCATATGCAGCTACTAACTCTCCTGTACTTGTTCTCATACATGAATCATCCACGTAGAGTGTCAGGTCTGGATCAGGTAATGCAATGTCCGTCAAGTCTTGTCTTGGCTTCGTCATGGTGTTAATAACTTCCACACAATCATGTCAGGATTTAAAATGTTGCAGCGTCTGATTTCTATGTGTGGCTGAAACAGTGTCAGTTCATATCCTGTTAAACGTGCAATTGTCAAGTGCTGTGTCTGTGTTCGGTTTAAAAGAACTTCCACGGAGTGTGGAACTTGTACTGTCAGGGAATGTCTTAACACAATGGAATCACTTTGTCTGATAGCTAGAGCTGTGGCTGCAACTGACTTGAGGCACGCAGGCAGAGCCTGGGCTACCGGATCTAATGTGCTAGAAAAATAAGCACAAGGCTTGTGTTGTCCTGCTTGATCTTGTGTGAGAACAGATAATGCTGTACCATTACGTTCAGTAACAAAAAGTGTAAAAGGCTTACTGTAGTTTGGTGTCGCTAGCACCGGAGCTTGACATAAAGCTTTCTTTAATTCATTAAAAACAAGTGTATGTTCCTGGGTCCAAGGGAGGACAGTCGATGACGCTGCCTCCTGTGTTGTTAACTGTATCAGTGGTTTGGCTAGATATGCGTACTGAGGAATCCATTGTCTGCAGTAAGAAGTGAGGCCGATAAAAGCTCGTACCTCCTTCTGTGTCTTGGGCTGTGGAAGATGTGCTATTAACTGGATACGGTCAGGTGTCAACTGTCTACCCCTCTTGGACAGTAAGTGTCCAAGGTATACCACTTGCTGGACACAGAACTGTAGTTTCGAAGGGGACACCTTGTGCCCCATGTCTGCCAGGAAATACAGGACTGTCAGTGACGCACGTTCGCAGTCACGTTCTGTACGGGCTGTGATCAGTAGATCATCGACATACTGGATCAGGGCAGTGTCAGTTGGCATGTGAATACTGTCTAGTTGTCGTTTAAGTGCTTGACTGTAAATACTGGGACTTTCTGTGAAACCTTGAGGTGCTCGTGTGAATTTATAGCTTCTTCCATTTAAACAGAATCCGAAAAGGAACTGGCTGTCTGGATGGATGGGGACGCTAAAGAATGCGTTCTTGAGATCAATAACAGTAAAGAACTCTGCTTCGGAATCAATGGCAGTCAATAGGGAAGAGATATCTGGAACCACTGGGTACTGGGGTATGATACATTTATTAAGTTCTCGAAGGTCAATCACTAATCGATAAACAGGAGGTGCATTTGGGTCAGTACGTTTAAGAACCGGAATGATAGGAGAATTACATACATTGGAGTCAGTTTCTACAACCACTCCTTGAGCAATGAGCTCGTCAATAATTTTCAATAAGGCTGCTACAGCCTCAGGTGGCAATTTATATTGTCGGATTCGTGGCAAAACAACACCTTGCTTCAGAGTGACTCGATATGGTGTAATGTGCATACAACCTACATCAGTTGGACCTTGCGCCCATAAATGCTGTGGTACATTCAATAATCTTGGATCAAAATCACGTAACACATAATGTCCTTTAAAATCACGTAAAAACAATCTCACTCCTTCCGGAGAGCAGCATATGACTGCTCCTAATTCTTTCAGTGTTCTAATACCTAGTAAATTTTCTGGACATGATTTCGTAAGTAACAGGTCTGTAGTTCGGGACAATGGACCGACTTCTAGAGAAACTGGTTTCGATATTTCATTAACAATAGGCTTTCCTGAAAATCCCAGGGAAACATTTCTTGAGCCTGAGAGCGGAGCCCCTGGAACCTCGTCATGACTGATGGTAGTCCTACTTGCCCCTGTATCAATCAGAAACTTTCTGTCTTTCCCTAATACTTGACTGTGTACATAGGGACCCTCTTGATCTCCAGGAACCTCGATGAGAGGCAAGCCAACCTCCCTCTCTAGGCTGTTTTATGAATATTGCTGATATTCTGGATAATCTGACTGTGCGTACTGGTACATCTGCTGTGTAACGTGTTGTGTGGCAGCGATAGGCTGCGGTACTGTAACTGTCTGTTGTGCGTTCTGCGGCGGTTGCGAATTCTGCGGAACATGTTCCTGCCTTGGAGCACGCGGTCTCTCTTTCGTCTTACCTGTGGCTATGTTGTGTTTCAGAACTGCACATTCGTTTATATAATGACCTGGCTGTTTACAGTAATTGCATGTCCCTTTAACGGGAGCTGCAGAATGACTTGTCTGAGTCGTACCCCTCTTCTGACTCTCTGCTGGAACAGACTGTGCAACTAGTACTTTCATTTTCGTGTCTTTCATACGTCTCCTTTCGTGTTCTTGCTCTTCCCTGATTCTGTTCTGGTGGTACTGTAGCATCTGGAGCATTTGAGATGGGATATTAGCTTGCCAGGTACTCTCGACTTTTAATACTCGATTTTTAACTTGTGGTAGAGAATTCTCAACTAGTTTGGTAACAAAAAGATGGGGATACGACTCACTACTTGTTTTCAAACCACTATTTATAATGAAACATTTCTCAAATCTGGAATAAAAATCACTAGTGTCTTCGTCTTGTTTCTGTTTACAGGCTGAGATGGCATCCCAGTCTTCCTTTTTCGTGGCTAGTAATCTTGGCAAGACTTGTATTAACAACTCGGGCAACTCTTTGGCTTTAGCCCCAAGACCAGTACCTGGGACTCGTGTATTATCTTCAGTCTCTAACGCGGTCCAATCAATCTTTTTCTCTCCCACCTCCCATTCTTTTTCTTTAAGTTTTTCATATATGCCCGCAGGCAACAGGACCTTTAACATTTTGATGATATCAGGATACGTGTATTCTCCGATACGGAGCATGTCTTTTAATTCACGGTGGAACCCTGCTGGATCTTTATCATGACAGGGGACCAACTTTTTCATTTCTAGTAGTTCTATTTTCGTTATAGGGGTGTAAACAAATACTCGTTCGAGGTCACCCCCCGCTCCCTTAACAGGATGCACTTCTCGCAACGGATTCTGTCTATCTATGTAGAATGGGGGTGAAACGGGAACAAAATGCGGAGTCAGGAACGTTCTGTATTTGTGACGTTGTTCTAAAATGACATTAATTAAATCGGTACCTAGACCTTTCCATCGGTTTAGGAGTAACTCGTTTAATACATTATATAAAGGACCTGGATCAGAATGCTGACTCTCGTACTGTGTAATGAGGTGCTGGATCATATACATACTCACCAGTCGCTGCTCGGCTGGGGGCAGCTTCAGAAACATTTGGGCCACCATTTCGTCTGGAAATGTGGCGGAATCACTAGTCCATCGGACTGCTGATCGGGCTAGTTCTTGTTCATGCATGGTACTAAGTTCACTATAACCTATTCGTAGTTTCAGAACTTTATCTGTAGCCTGGAATACTTGTTCAAGAGAACACTGTTCTGACACGGGAGGAGGAAAAGCTTTCTTGTAATCTAGGCGTGTGTATCTATTGGAAAACCTTGTCTTACCTATATACGCTATTCTGGTGGGATTCTCGTTATCTGTCTCTTCGTCTGAAGATTCATTCTCTTTCTCTGCTACTCTACTTGCTTTCTCCCTCTCGTGTATGCCTATGATTTCTTTACGAATCTTTCTGTACATCGTTTCTATACTATTCTGTGTCTTATGTTTTCCGTCTGCTATATTGTCACTCCACCTTGTCAGGACCTTCATCTCGTCTTTGTCTTTATCAGGATGATCTTGTTCTCTTATTAAACAATTTATTAAAAACTGCAAAATCATACTTTGAATCTCCACTTTCCGGTGTGCTATAGCTTCGTGAATACTTTCTGGTTTTTCCCCTGTTCGGATAAAATGATATATTCTGTCTAGATGCTCTTTCATATCTGATATGGTAATCAGGAAGTTTGCAACTCGTCGTAAACGTACGGAATATAATATCATGTGATTTTCGCCTGGCACTGGATCATATCTACAATCTGTAAGGAACCTCTTGAGGGCTTCGTACGTAGCCACTTTTGGCGTACGCTGTAATGCTGCTTCTCTTAGTGTCAGGCGCTTTGTTTGAGGCGGGGTGATAGGAGTACCTCCCCCTGCTCCTCCTGAACTGGAATCGTCAATTAAGACTGAATGTGCGGTTGCTGGTAACGTGACCGGTAAAGTAGGAGTACGTAATGTGGGTTGGTCCTGGGGTACTGGCACATGGACAGGATTCCCGGGACCCACAGCTGGAGGAACAGTAATTACATCATTAACAGGGTGCTGGACCTGAACTGGCGGGGTAAGATTCGGATTTGCATATTCTGGGACAGTGTCGTCTAAATAGGACGAAAGAAAAATTTCAGCTGCAGTCGGTTTATGACGTAGCTTAGTCGGGACCAATGGTGGCGGTAAATTACAGGGTACTTCCGGGGTTGCCTTCGGCAGGCCCTCGGCGAGAAGGGGATACATACCTTTAATAAGGGCATTTCTCTGTCTGTCTGACTGTTCTGCTCTAACTCGTTCACCTTCTTCTAGTAATTCCCTTTCTCGGGCTTTTTCTGAGGATTCCCTACTTAGTTCGGCTTTTCTGAATTCTTTTTCAGTTCTTTTATGCGATTCTTTACGCCACAATTCTATGGCGTCTTTCTGGGATTGTCTGGCTTTCTTTTTCCATAATGCTTCTTCTACTCTCATGATGCACTCGGCATCCCAAGTTCCTGAAACAGGCCATCTATATTTCTCTTCGAGATGTTTGGTGTAATCCACCCATAAATCTAGATACAGTATGGCATCTAAGCCATGCTTATGATACATGAAATGTCCAGGACTGTCCCTGGGAGGGAAAGGAACTGATTCTTCGAGTAACCCTTTTCTGGTTTTTATCTGACGTAACTTAGAAAACAGCGGCATATTTGAACCGTACTTGAACTTCAACACAATACACAATAAACACAGTAATGCAATAGCGAAACAAATCATTCATACCACGACATCAAAAACACATTAATAACAGTTCGAAACAGACATTGAGACTTGAACTTTCTCGAGAACGGACTTACTAGAAATACTGGATGCACTGCTAAAACAGTACAGAAACTGGATGCACTGCTAACACAGTACAGAACATACCGGTCTCCTAAAGAGACACGTCATACCGTATCCACCTAGATGGACACGTCGGACTGGATCTGCGTACCCAAACCCATCGGACCGGAGACAAACTAATGACCCCGTCTAGATACTCCCCTAGCAACGGTACTCACCGGGAAGCAAACTGAAGGCCTCGGACTGGACTGCTACTGGACTGCTACGACGTCTGGTTACTGCTACATACTACGCATGCGCTTCGGGCTTCAGAAACAGGTTACAGGTGGGCCTCCGGATACCTCGGACCTTGCTCTCTCTCGGCTTGGGCTCTGGTCGGGACGAACCGCCTTCCTCACCGCCTCGTCTGGATGCCGGACCGCAGTCTCCGTCTCCTCCGTGGGCCTGAGGGAGACTTGAAGCAGAAATATCTGCACGTGCACGGTAGGGGTCCGTCACGGCTGTAGAAGGGTCAGGGGGCCTGCGTTACATCGCCGGCGCGTGGGGAAGAGGTAAGTCCCTATTCGGGCGCCATTTATGTGGTAAATAAATAAATAATTACCGGTACTATTTTTCTATGCATTAAATGAAAAAGGATAGCTCAATAAATAAGAGGCAGGATCCGAGGTGTCTGAGTCAGAAGGGCTTTAATCAGATGGCTCGAGCCAATGGACCATCGGGTTCCATCACCTGCAAAGGTTCAGGAAGGGACAGACACAAGAAAAAGGGAAGTAAAGCCTAAAGCCATATTAACATCATGCAATATATATAGTAAAACAGTACAATTGCATTGAATACAGTAGGCGTAACAAGTGACAAACGAAAGATAAGAGCATATGGGCGTGAAAAGAAGGCGTGCACAGGGCGTGCACGGAGGCATGTGATGTAGACATCACAGAAGTGTCATAAATGGGTGGATACATGGAGGGGGCTACCTGGGCAGCTGGAACCTTTAACCTAGTGGTGCGCGCAAACGGGTCGGAAATGTGACTGGGGAGAGCTGGGGGCTCTGACTTCTGGTACTAGAAGAGGAGACTAAAGTCTGGGATGTCAGGACGACATGTACCTATAGCATTTCTGATATCTCGTGTTTGGAGAACATGTTGATAGAATCTAAAAGTCATCAGGGTAAAGGCTACTTGTCACTAAGGCTAATGCATGCATATATTTCTTAATGTATTGCGTGTGCTATGGATCTTCTATGGACATTAATTCAGTAATTCTCTTGCATGGAGACAGGAAGGCTAGACTATAAATGAAGATGTTTATGCGGTTCGTTAGCTAGGAATGTGAAGCCGGGGAGCTGAACTGATAACTAGAGGCATAACATATCCTTGGCAGACAGGCAGGCAGGCCAGGCCGGGCACCGCGCTGCTTGGCAGAAAGTAAGTGAAGGGTCAGGGATGCGGGAGGGGCTGCATCGCTCCTCGGAGTGGTTCCGGAGACTCGAAGCTTGAATCTGGTGTCCGGGCCTTGTGAGGCCTAGAAACGGGGACAACTCTATGAATTAACGTGCACAATGTAAAGACGTTGGCAACATAGGCCTAATACTTGTTGCTTTCAGGGGGACTGGATAACTGGCATACTAACGTTGGACACAACCATAATTGCGTCTTTATTCGGTCAAGGGGGTAAATATGCATATTAATCATGCACATATAACATACGATGGGGAACACGTAGGGACACATGACAGGGCAAAATTCACTTTTCCACAGGTCCATCCGTATGGTGAAATTCAACCCCCACAAAAAGAATTTGAAATGCCTCACCGCCCAGAAACATGCCAGGGCCTCTTTTTCAATTATGGAGTAGTTGCGCTCTGCACTCGTTAGGCACCTGGATGCGAAGGCAATGATATTTTCTCCCTTCCCTTCCTTCTGCACTAGGGTGGCTCCAAGAACTTTGTTTGAAGCATCTGTGGTGAGAATGTTTTTTTTCCTGGAGTTGAATGTCCCTAAAGCTGTTGAGTTCACGATCCCTTCTTTGAGGGCATCCACCACACACTTATGCTCTTTGTTCCATGTGAAGTCCTTGTTTTTCTTTAAAACATCCCGCATAGGCTCACATTTGGTTGCAAAATTGTTAATGTATTTGGACATATATACCATGAGCCCAAGAAAGGATTTAAGTTCTTCTTAATTTTTCGGATATGGGGCATCCTTCACAACACTAGGCAGGCTACTTTTGGGTGTGAATCCTTCTTTAGAGATGAAATTTCCCAAATAGTCGACAGACGAGACCCTTATTTTGCATTTGTTCCTCTTCACTGTCAATCTAGCATCCATGAGTTTCTGGAAAACCAGTTTAAGGGAGTAGTCGTGTTTCTCCACATCACGGCCATACACCAATATGTCATCCTGGAAACACACTGTTCGATCCACTCCCTTCAGGATTTGCTGCATAATCTTCTGAAAAACCGCTGCTGCTGACGCTAATCCAAACGGCATCCTCCTGAAAATGAAAGCCCCTTGTGGAGTTATGAAGGCGGTGAGTGGCCTGGATTCGAGGTGGAGGTCCACCTGGTGGTAAGCCATTGACAAGTCAATTACGCTAAAGTACTTGGCCTGGCCCATGGTGTTGAGCAGCTCGTTGATGTTTGGTAGGGGGTGTCGTCCCACCCAAATGCTTTCGTTGAGGCTGCGTAGGTCCACACACAGCCGAATACCTTCGCCATTAGCCTTTGCTGCGATCACAACTGGGACCAACCATTCGGAACAATTTATGGGTTGAATGATACCCATGTCGCACAGTTTATGCAGTCCCCTCTCCAAAGGTTCCCTCATTTGTTGAGGCACATGGCGTAACTTGTGAACAGCAGGCTTTGTGTTGGACTTTAGCTTAATTCTATGTTGGAAGTCATGTAAAAAGCCCAATTCCTCCTGAAACAACTTCGTAAATTTCTCACAAATGGTGTCAACCCCTTGAGCCTCTTCCGTAAGTAGGACTTGCTCTGTACTGTTTGGGTCCAAGATGATGCCCAGCTATTTTTGATGCTGCCAGCCCAGCAGGTTGGACCCAGATTCTACAATGTATACCTTGCCAAAGGCTTTCCTGCCCTTGGACTGTATATGCATTTCCTTCATTGCCATAAGAGGTATTGGTTCCCTGCTGTACCCTGTGGGAGAAATATCTGGGGTTTTTAAGGGGCTCCTTGTTTGGCCCTCAAGATTCTCAAAATCATTCTTGTTTAAAAGCGTGAATGGGGAACACAAGTCTGCAAACATGGTGATAGTCTTGTTGTTAATTAACACTTCACACTTAGGATAAATGGCATTCACCGAACCTAAGTAATCTTTAAGCTGTAACACATATTTTTCCCCGCCAGGCACTATACACTTCACTTCCTTGTTGAAGACCCTTTCAACCTCCCTCTCAATGTCTTTGGGGTGGGGGTCACCTTCTCTACATACCCAGGCAAAATGCCCCCTCCTATTGCATTTCTTTCAGGTAACAGATCTGGCAGGGCATTGGAAGTAATTTGCAAAATGATTACTGCTGCTGCACCTGTAACACTTACAACTCCTCTCTCTGTTGGATAGTTTGCTACTTGTGCTTTCTTTACTTTGCACACTTCACTCTTCTCCTCTCCCTCCTGAATATTAGCAATATTCTCAGCATTATATTTCATTTCTTTTCTACACCTTGCTGTGTGCTCTACTGATTTTGCAAACTCTACCACTTCTCTTAAGCCAGGGTTCTTAGCTAAATATTTTTCCTGAATGGGAGCATTATTGGTGCAACGCACCAGTTGATCCCTTATGAGAGAATCAGTGAGATTGCCAAATTTTCACAACTGCGTGAGACCCCACAATGCTGCAATGTAATTAGAGACTGATTCCTGTTTGCTTTGGACTCTATTGAAAAACGTATGGCGTTCCAAAACTACTTTGACTTTATCGCCAAAATGTTTCTCTAACTTGCTCATGGTACGTACAAATACATCCACTTCCTCCCCTATTTCCTCCTCCCCTTCTGGTTCTGGCAATGTCTCTAAATTTTCTGTCCATGCACACCCAATTTGTGGAAAATGGTGTGTTGATTGCGCACAGAGCTAAAGCGCTCACCCCCAGTGGCTATGATATAAGACTCGAAAAGCTTCACCCACTCCTTCAAACATATTTCAGGCTCACCTATTTCATTTAAAAAGGAGGGAGGTTGGCTCATGCCTGCCGCCGCCATGACGGTTGAAATGGAAAAGGATAACTAAAGTGGCTGCAAGCCTGAGGGGAAGGGATGCCCTGCACAGTATGCCCTAAGAAGAAAGAGTATGGGTGGAGACGAAGGCCCAAGGATGTACAGAAAATACGGTGACCCCAGTCTATGACAGCGTAGTCCTGAAGGCTATGTTGAGGGAAAGGTCACCAAAAAGAATATATATCTGGCCATACAGAACTATGCTCTCAAAGGGTCAAGATCCTCTCCAGGAGAATGGGAAGACCATGAAACAAGGAGGCCCTAAAAGAGGTCTATAGCAATTACCAAAGTTACAGGCCTTACACCTCAAGCCGGATTTAGTCCTCATCAGAACTGGAATGCAGGGCAAACACCCATTACAACAAAAAAGAAATTGGTTGCGGTGCCTTCGCAACGCAACTTTTACATCGCAGGATCCTCTGCATCGCATGCGTTTACAACACATGCAATAACTGGGCAATGACATTTCCATCGCATGACATTACAACGCATGCTCATGCTCATGTTAGCAATGCAGATGACAATTACAGTATAAATATGACAATTACAGTATAAATAATGTTAGCAATCACGGCATGATTACAACGCTTGCTCACGCATAAGATGACATAATTACTGAAAAAGAATGTTAGCAGGCACAGGCCATCTGCAACCCTCGACACATTGACATAGCTGAGGGTGTATCCTCCGAAACGTATAAAGGCGGAAATACTCTGGTGGAAATATACTGCATGAAAAGCTACCTGGAATTTATATGTGTATTTGTCTAAACGCATTGATGTAGGTTTTCCCCAAGTGCATTGTTACAGTTTGCAGTTCCTCTTGAAAAGAAAGTCTGCGCTTGTACCATGACGGAATGTATAAAATGGGAATCTATCGGCGATTAACCAACAGTTTTTTTAATTTCAAATTTGTTTTATTGGTTTTAAGGGCAAGAATGACAGGCAATACAAAACAGTAGGTATGCAGTAGGCATATAGAGCGAGCGAGACAGACAGACACGTCTTCTCTAAGAGTCTTCAAGGAAGCAGATAAACCATGCCCACGTAGAAATGCTCTGCCGACACTTTGGTGAAAGCGCCATGTAAGAGAGTCAACCGAACAGAACAATAAGAAGAACCCAGCCCCCCACCCTTTACCCAACATTGCCCCCCTCCCCCCGCCCCGACCAGTATGCCATTCGTCCGGAGCCTCTGCCATAGCACGTTCAGAGTGTTGTGTTTCAAGGTGTTCAAGTTCGTGGGGGATCTCGTGGTGGTTCCGTGAGCCGCAGAATGCGGAGATATTTCGGGCATGTGATTTCGTGAAATTCTCTGGACAAGAGGGACAGGAGTGGTTGCCAGACCTTCTGAAATGAGTCAGCCGTGTGTGTGAGCGTGGCCTGGATACGTTCCATGCCCAACGTGAACCACAGTTTATGCAGCCAGCCAGTGTGGGTGGGTATGGTGGTGGATCCCCAGAGTGACAGGACGTGTTGTGACGCAGCCTGCACGGCAATGCCCATCTGTTTGCCACGAGGAGACCTCAAGGGAAATGTGAGTGCGTTGGGCAACCCTAGGATTGTGTATGCAGGAAAGCGCGGGAAATTCAGTTTCAAATGTGGAGTCAATATCATCTAAAACCGCTTTCCAGTACCCTTGCAGAGCGCGGCAGTCCCACAGAAGGTCCCTACTGAATCCATCTTTCGCCGCAAACTAAAGACTTGGTTGTTCTCTTCTTGATTCTCTCCTCCTTCTTCGGGCCCATTAGTTGTTAGCGCCGGGACACCCCCTCGGGGGTAGCCGTGCGCTCTATAAAATTCAAAAATAAATAAATAAAATAAGGTGGGTCAGAGTGCCCTTTTCACCGCAGCCCCTCCAACACAGCGCGCTTCGAAGAGGATTGCTTTGATTGAGTCTTGCCGGGGTAAGATGCCAGTAGATGGCCAGTTTCACCGCCGATTCCCTGGCACTAGTATTACGAGTGGTGTGTGCAGCTCTGTAGTGTACAAACCCCCACTCCTTGGGTGATAATGTCCTGCCGAGTTCTGATTCCCAGCGTTTCTGTCCCGCTGTCTTACCTGGGCCAGCCACGGGGGATAACATCTTGTAAAGGTCTGAAATAAGGTGCCTATCCGAGTCTTTCGTCACCAGCCATTTCTCGAATGGTGTTATTTGCCGAGCAACTAGGGGAGCGCTATCCGGGTTCAAGAGCCAGTGGCGGAGTTGGAAGTATTGGAACATGTGGGGTTTGGTCACTCCGTAGCCTCGGGTGATATCGGCGAGGGGGAGAAAACCCTCCAAGTCAAAGAGATGGCCGGCCGAACGGCAGTCCGTACCACGCCATTGTGGAAAGGCGCGAGGATCAGTGCCCGGCGGGAATTCCGGGTTATCGAAGAGCGGAGTGAGCGGGGAAGGGAAAGTCGTCAGGCCTCTCTTGACCGCCACCATGTCCCAGGTCTTCATGATGGTGCGTGTGATGGGGTAGCGGAGGAGGTATCGTGGTCTATGCTGGCGGGCAAGGAATGGGATCTTCCACAGTGATGTCTGAGCCATCGCCCTATCCTGAAATGCCATCTCTTTTCGGACTCAGGTCTGTACCACTCCACCAGGTAGCGGAGTTGTGAGGCTTGAAAATATTGCAGGAGATTAGGGATCCCGAGGCCCCCCTCATCAACACCTCTGTGCGCCACTTGCTTATGCAGCCTTGCGCGTTTCTTTTCCCAGATGAACTGATGGAGAGCGGTTTGTAGATCAGCAAGCACGCCCGGCCGCGGCAGTACTGGGAGGGTCTGGAAGATATACAAGATCTTAGGTAAGGCTGACATTTTTACTGCTGCTATGCGGCCTAGCAAGGAGAGGGGTTGTTTCGACCATCGCGTGAGGTCGGCTCGGATTTGGGAAGCAAGTGTTTTATAGTTAAGGGTCACCGTCGAGTCTGTGGAGGAAGTAAGAGTGATCCCCAGGTATGGGAGCTGCGTAGAAGTTTGTAAGTCGCAACCAAAGTCAGGCGGTGGGGTGTGAGGGTGGGCATTGCTGCCCAGGGGTAAAATCAGGGATTTCCCCCGGTTGATTTTGAAGCCAGACACCGCTCCAAAGCTCTCCAGTTCCTCCAGGAAAGCAGGTATAGAGCGGGACGGTCGGTCTAGGGCAGCGATGATATCATCGGCATAAAGCCCCACTACGTGAGGTTCATGGCCGAAGGAGACTCCGCTAATGCGAGGATTGTCTCGGATTTTCTGCGCCAGGGGTTCCACGTACAAGGCGAACAGAAGGGGCGAAAGAGGGCACCCCTGACGCATGCCTCGTTGTATCTCGAAGGGGTCCGATTTAAGGCCACCCAATTTGACCCGGGCCATAGGGTGGTGGTAGCAGCTTGCAATCCAGGCTTGAAAGCGGTCGCCCAGCTGGTACCGTTGCAGGACCTTCTGCAAGTAGGTCCAATCGACTCGGTCGAATGCCTTCTCCGCATCGATAGCCAGCAGCACCGAGTCCGAGTTTTGAAAGTGAGTTTTATCCACGAGGTGCAGTAGCCGTTTAGTATTATCGCTGCATTGGCGGTTTGGGACAAAGCCCGATTGATCCGGTTCGAGGATACCCGGTAGGCAAGGGCCCAAACGGGCCGCTAATACCCCCGAGAATAGTTTCAAATCCAAATTAAGTAGGGAGATGGGGCGGAACACGGAACAATGTGTCGGGGGTTTGCCCGGCTTGGGCAGCACCACTATGTCAGCCGCCAGCATGTCCGGTGGTATAGAGCTTGGGCCCTCGAAAGAATTAAACAACCTCGCAAGTGTTGGAGCTAGTACCTGGCCAAAGAGTTTGTAGAAGCCTGATGAAAAGCCATCAGGTCCTGGCGATTTGAGCGGGCGGAGGCGTGAGATGGCGGCTAGGACTTCGTCAGGGCGGATAGGAGCATCCAAGGCCTCTGCGTTCGCTGGACACAGCGGTGTGATTTCCGCCGATTGCAAATACGCGTCGACGGCGGCTGGTGATACTTTATCCTCGCTATACAGGGAGGCGTAAAAGGAGCGGAAGGCGGCAGCGACCTGCGCGTCTTCGGTAAGGGTCTCACCAGAGTCATCCAGGAGAGTGGTGATTTTTGAGCGCTGAGTCTTGGCTTTTAGGGCGCTGGCCAGAAGGCGCCCGGTGCGGTTGCCTCCTACGTAGTACGTATGGCGGAGACGAAGGGCGGCAAATTCCGCTCTGTCAGTATCGACCAACAGTTTTTTTAAATAAAATGTTCAAATCCGTCAGCCGGGGCCTTTGAACATTATACATATGCATTCGTTCCTCAAGATCCAGTCACTTCAATCTCCCTTCCGAGACGCAGTCCATCTCGGTCACTAATACATTCTGAAGATCATTTTGGAAAAATAAAACATATTTTTGGAAGCCTCTGAACACTCGTATAATTCGTGGAATGGAACTATTTAGAAATGAGCCAGACAGATCAGGTCGACTAGGACCGAAATGAGAGGGTGTAGGAAGCAGGATGTATACTGAAAAAAGTGTCTCGTGTTTTTAGGTCTGGCTGCATACAGCTAAAACTTTCCGTACACCCACAGCATCAGTTCTTGAAACAGTACAATAAGAAGATGCACCATTAAAGAGTGATCTTTTGTTTCATCCCTTCATTAACAAAACTGAAAATCACAATGTAACAGCAGGCGATTTGGTGACCTGCGTTGTAATGCCCCAAAGCAGCAGAGACACTACAATCGCGTGGCAACAGCATGCGCAGTAAATGCGTGCAATGTAATGCCTTTTACGTTTTAACAACAGCGTGGTAATTGCTTGCGTTGTTATGGTTGGCGATGCATCATCATACATCCAGAATGCAGTACCTTGAATAGCCAAATTTAATAAAAGGCAGGGATCAGGGAATAAATTGCGGTGCACACTGATGAGTTAAAAGTACCTTGCACCACTCGACGCCTTACTGGTCCGTGTATAGTACAGCTGGTTTCCTTACAAATGCTCAAAGATGCTGTCCTGCACCCCAAACAGCCTGCGCCAATTCTGAGGCACAGACGACTGTGCTTCCTGCGTGGCTGCCCGGGAACCAGGGACGCTACTCAGCGAGGAACTAGAGCGCCACCCACAATACTAGGCTGAGGTAGTGCACCGCCTGACAGGAACTGGCAATAGAGGAACGCACCTTTCCAAGGAACTTGCTCACGAACGCCAAACTCCAACCTCCGGAGTACTGTGCGCTGACAGGAAATGCTGGATGGCTCTAGGAGGCTGGCGCGCCGGACAAGTTCCTTCGATCAAGAGGCTCCGGAGAAATTGGCACGCAGACTTGTGAGGGCGAAAAGAGTGTCTAGCTGAGGTGATATAAGTTCAGCACCGCACACCAAGCTGAACACCCAAATGGTCCACAGGTAGGTCCTGCAGTGGATAGTTGATACTTCACATAGATTGGCACAATCCCCTCAAGATAGGACCTCGAGGAATCTATTACGAGTTGTTCCTTTGTGCCCACTCCACGGTCCGGTTACTGAAAGGACCTCAAAACCGCTCCTGGACCCGTAAATTAATGAATGTTCTTTTCTGGATTGAAATGCGCACTGCTGTGTTCTTCCTTCAGTACTCGTACCCCAGTTGACATCTTTATGTGTACTGTAATTCAGGATGCTCGGACTCTCCTCTTTCAATTTCCTCCAGGAATACTTCTTTTCTGTGTATTACTCTGCGCTGACATAGATGGAGAGTACACAAAGGGGAGATGGCTAAAATTGTCCCCTTTGCAGTATTTGTCGCCAGTGTTGGAAGTCAAAGATGACAGGACAAGAGTCTTGCAAGTACCACTTTATTGGCCATCCACTCTCCTCAATCACAGTAACGCCAACATTCTACAGTGAACTCCAGGTGAGGGAAACCATGTAGGAAGAATGAATAGGGGGAAATGGAATGTACCATAAGAGGTAAAGAGGAGGATATAACAGAAGGACTTTGTGGACCATGGATTTATATGGGCACGCAGACTGTGTTATGATTGGTTAATGGTTGTCATGGACATAGTCCCCTTAGTTCATGGGATATGTAGTCTTTGCAGTTTTTTTATTTGATCTTTGAACCTGCTGAATAATAACAAGTGAATAAACAAATGCCTAATACTCACCTCCGGTCCTGACATAGAATTCCCGGCCTAGATGAGGTGCGTACTTTGGTTTGACATGAGAAGCATCAGCTCTCTTTTATTGTCTATGTATATATAATGATACATAACCTTTCTTTGTTTGTTTTATGTAGCGCAAACTAAAGCCAAAGGTATCATAGCTGCCAACTGTCCTGTTTTTGCTGGGACAGTCCCAGCAAGTTGGAGACTGTCCCGGGTAATTCAATATCCCAGGACAGTCCCGGCAATTGCACTTTGCATCTATAGCACTGAGCTCGTGAGCTGGTCCCGCCCAATCGGTTGATATATTGGACTGCCGTTGTGTTGTCCATTCTCAGTAGCAAACAGCACAATACTCTATTCCTTGTGAGGAACTGAATAGCAAAGGATCCCGCTAGTAACTCAATACACTTGATGTGTAGGCTAAATTCTTCTTCTGTCCATTTGCCTCCCATGGAGATCCAGCTGCATATGGCCCCCAAACAAGGCGACTGGCATCCGATTCTATCACTAGGTCTGGATGGGAACCAAAAATCGCTTGTCAGTTTCATGCCACCATGTAGTCTATCCACCACTGTAGTTCTGTCTGGCCTCTGGCATCAGTATCACCAGTACTGAATACGTAGGACCCCTCCGAACATTGGCCACCTTTAGTCTCTGCAGGGCCCTGTAGTGGAGTGGCCCCAGGAAAATGGCCTGTATCGAGGAGTATAAGAACCCAACAATCCTGGCCAACTGCCGCAGGGAGATCCTGCCCCTCCTGAGAACCTTCCTCAGCTCCTTCTAGATCTTGGCTATCTACTGGTCGGCAAGCTCAGGGTCGCCACACTAGTGTCTATGAGAAAGCCAAGAAAAGTCATGCTCTGCTGGAGAACCAAATCTGACTTTTGCTGGTTCAATCAATCAATCAATCAATCACACATATTTATAGAGCGCGCTACTCACCTGCTAGGGTCTCAAGGTGCTGGGAGGAGGGGGAGCCGCTATTGCTCGAACAGCCATGTCTTGAGTTGTTTCCTGAAGGAAAGATGGTCCTGGGTCAGTCGTAGGTGGGTGGGGAGGGAGTTCCATGTCTTGGCCGCCAGGTAGGGGAAGGATCTTCCTCCGGCGGTGGCTCTGCGAATTCGTGGGACGGTGGCGAGGGCGAGGCTGGCGGATCGGAGCTGGCGGGTGGGTGTGTAGAATGTGAGGCGGCTGTTGAGGTATTTGAGGCCCATGTCGTGGGGAGCCTTGTGTGCGTGGGTGAGGAGTCTGAACGTGATCCTCTTGCTGAAGGGGAGCCAGTGCAGGTCTCTCAGATGGGCAGAGATGTGGCTGTGACGGGGGATGTCCAGGATGAGTCGTGCAGAAGCGTTCTGTATGCGCTGGAGTCTTTTCTAGAGTTTGGCTGTGGTTCCAGCGTAGAGGGTGTTCCCGTAGTCCAGTCGGCTGGTGACGAGGGCCTGGGTGACCGTCTTCCTGGTTTCGGTGGGTATCCACCGGAAGATCTTTCGGAGCATGCGCAGGGTGTTGAAACAGGATGATGAGACGGTGTTGACTTGTTTGGTCATCGTGAGGGAGGAGTCCAGGATGAAGCCCAGGTTGCATGCATGGTCCGTGGGCTTGGGGGCGGTGCCCAGTGTAGGGGGCCACCAGGAGTCGTCCCAGGCAGAGGGGGATGGTCCCAGGATGAGGACTTCCATCTTGTCTGAGTTCAGTTTCAGACGGCTGCGCTTCATCCATTCCGCGACGCCTTTCATTCCTTCCTGGAGGCTGGCTCTGGTGGTGGCGGGGTCATTGGTGAGGGAGAGGATCAGCTGGGTGTCGTCCGCATAGGAGATGATGTTTAGGTTGTGTTGGCGTGCGATGGCTGCGAGGGGGCTCATGTAGACGTTGAAGAAGGTGGGGCTGAGCGAGGATCCTTGAGGAACGCCGCAGATGACTTCGGTGGCCGCGGATGGGAAGGGGGGGAGGCGGACTCTCTGGTTTCTTCCGGAGAGGAACGAGATGATCCACTCCAGGGCCGTCCCTTGGATTCCGGTGTTGCTGAGGCGCTGTATTAGTGTGCGGTGGCATACGGTGTCGAAGGCTGCCGAGAGGTCCAGGAGGATGAGGGCAGCTGTTTCCCTGTTGTCGAGCAGGGACCTGTTATGTTATGTTATGTTATTAAAAATTTATAAAGCGCACATACGCCCGAAGGCTTCTTGGCGCTGGAAAGAAACAAAAAGGAAAAAAAAACAACAACAAAAAACATAACAAGGGGTGAGTCTGCAGGAATCTTTATTTCAGGTAAGCCTGTGTAAAGAGGTGAGTCTTAAATGCCTTCCTAAAGGCCAGGAGGTCCTTACTCTGTCTAAGGGCTAGTGGCAGAGAATTCCATAGGGTGGCTGCTAAGAAATGGAAGCTGCTGCCACCTTGTCGTTTTTTCTTAAAGCGAGGTACTTCAAGTAGATCTTTGTGGGCTGATCTCAGATTACGTGAGGGAACATATCTTCCAATCAGCTGCCTGATGAATAGAGGTCCCTTGCCTTGCAAAGCCTTAAAGATAATGCACCCGGCTTTAAATTCGGCTCTTTGAGCCACGGGTAGCCAGCGCAGGGTCTCTAGGCCTGATTTGATCGATTCCCATTTGGGTACATTGCAGATCAGCCTGGCGGCCTGATTCTGCAAGTACTGCAATCTTCTAAGTTGTCCTACAGGTAGGCCAAGGTATAAGCTATTTGAGAAATCGATATGGGAGAGGACTAGGGCCATGACCACCTGAATTAAGGCGGAAGGAGTGAGGAAATGGGCGATTTTCCTAATTTTCCTCAATTGGAAAAATCCAGAGGAAACCACGGTTCCAATTTGGGATTTTAGCGAAAGGTCCTCATTGATGGTTATCCCCAGGCTTTTTACAGTCAGAGATTTCTTAGGGGGAAGGCCCATATCAGCAGGCCAAAAGTTAGGGCTCCAACTGATTTCGCTCTTGCCGGGCAGGATCAACTCAGTTTTCCCTGGGTTTAATTTGAGATGATTTGAGGACATCCAACTCTGGATTAAAGTCATAGTGGCTTGGAAGTCCTGCACAGCATTTGGGGAATTAAGAACGAAAACTGATGTCGTCGGTAGCTGCGATGAGGCGGGCTCGGTACTGTGGTTTGCTCAGAAACCGGACTGCGAGGGGTCGAGGGATCTGTTTGTCTCGAGGAAGGCGGAGAGTTGTTTGTTGACGGTCTTCTCGATGACTTTGGCAGGAAAAGGGAGGAGCGAGATGGGGCGGAAGTTCTTGAGGTCCATGGGGTCCGCGGTGGGGTTCTTTAGGAGGGCGCTGAGCTCGGCATGTTTCCAGCTCTCCGGGAAGGTGGCCAATGCGAAGGAGCTGTTAATGATGTCCCGGAGTTGGGGTGCGATGATGGAGTCGGCTTTGTTAAAGATGTGATGTGGACAGGGGTCGGTTGGGGAGCCGGAGTGGATGGTGTTCATCATGCGGGTGGTGTCTTCGGTGCTGACCGTGGTCCAGGTGCAGAGGGTGGTGGGGGGGGGGAGCTGGTTCGGTGGTTGGGTGCGTGGTCTGTGCGCCGAAGCTGTTGTGTATGTCGGCGATCTTGCGGTGGAAGAACGAGGCGAGTGAGTCGCAGAGGTCTTGCGAGGGTGTGATGTCGTTGTTGCAGGCGCTGGGGTTGGAGAGCTCTTTACCGATGCTGAAGAGTTCCTTGCTCTTGTGGGTGTTGTTGTCTAGTCGTTCTCTAAATGTTGTCCTTTTGGTGGTTCGGATCAGCTGGTGGTGTTTGCGGATGGCGTTCTTGAGGGCTGTCATTTTTTCTGTTGACTGGTCGTGGCGCCAGGCTTTCTCGAGGGTACGGCAGGATTTCTTGGAGTTTTTGGTTCATCACAAACTCCAAATTCTGGAGCAAAGAAATGGTGGTGCCCAGGTGAGACACCCCAGAAGATCGTGTGATTGATCCATCAGGAGAATATTATCGAGGAAGATTTTCAACCTGATGCCTAGTGTCCGACAGTGTTCCACCACAGGTTTGAGGAGCTTTGTAAAGCACCATGGTGCTGATGACAGACCGAAAGGGAGGGTCCGAAACTCGAAGATTTGTCCTTTCCATTTAAATTGGAGAAACCTGCAATGAGGAGGAAAAATGGGGACCATCAGGTAAGCATCCTTGAGGTCTAGACATGGTAACCAATCATCCTGGGGCAGAAGGTCTCTGAGGAGATGGATTCACTACGTCTTTAAATGGCAGTAAACCAGCCATGCGTTGAAGGATCTGAAGTTGATTACGGGACGGAAGCCCTTGGTTTTTTCTCTGCCAGAAACAGATTGCTGAGGAAGCCTCTGGGGTGGAGAGCAGATACGTGTATTGTGCCCTTGGCCAGTAGGTTTTGTACCTCTTGATCGATCAGAAGCTAATCATGTGTGGAAAAAGACAGGGGTGGAGCTTTACTGACTGGACCGGAGTTCTGTGAAACTCTATGTGGTACCCATAGACATTCTCCAGTACCCATTGGTCTGCTGTGATTTCCGCCCACTTGTGCGTGAACAATAGCAGTCTCCGCCCCAAGAGGAGAGGCGATAAAAGGGTAGGGGTTACTGCTTTAACTGCTGCTGTTGTTGGGCCCTCCCAGGGCCTGGTTATTTCTTCCTCTTCCACTGCCGCAGGTGGGGTAGAATGTCCCCTGATGGCCATGGTACCACCATTGTTCTTCTTGGCCTGTGCTCTGTTAGGGTCTTGATAGGACTGCCGGCCAAAGGAGAGACCCCTCCAAAAACCTTCCCCGGGAAGATCTTCTTCATAGATGATTGTCTTTGTCAAGGAATGAAAAGATAGAGACAAACTTTCCCAACTCCTTGACAAAAGGAGCACTGAACAAGTTGCTTTGCACTACTGGCCCTGCCTCTGAGGAAGAGATTTGCCCCAGCTTGGGCCTATTTGTATCAGAAGGGAGCGGCGACATTCCGTCGAGAGGGCACAGTTATCATTGCCGAGGAGGCACACTACCCTCTGTGCACAACCCACACCGTCCTCTATGGGGAGGGGTCACCATGTCTACTTTGCCTGCATTGCCAGTTTGATAATGTTCGTTATGGGTCCTACTACATCGAGAAGCTTATCCTGAAATGCCCTCCAGGAGCAGTCAATACCCTTTTTGGGGGTCCTTCATGTAATTGGCAAAAAAGGTGCACAGCTTAGGGTTGATATCAGAGGTAGTTGTGACCCTATTCCCCCAAGGATGGTCTGGACACTCTGCTAGGAGAAGTGCTTGCATCTCCTAGTTAAGAGGATGGTGGATCTAACTTGCCATGTAGCCTGCCACCTTTTTGTCAGGTACCCCTCCATGGAGCAAGGTCTTTATATACCCTCAGGTTCAATCATGTCGCTAGGGGAAGTGTCCCATTCATATGGCTCTGAGGAGGCTGAATTTGTGCGCCAGAATCTATTGAGTTCTGAGACTCATCTGATGAATCCACGTCATCCTCTAGCTCACCCTCCGCCTGATCGGGCAACTCCTTCTCAGGGTCAAAGTCTGTGGCAACGTTGTCGCACATTTTTAACACTGGTGTTTCCTCCTCCCAGTCGGGTGCCTCAATCAGGGTGCCCGAACTCCAATGGAAGACCTCAGTCAAACGGTTGAAGCCCTCCAGGTGCCCTGCGTCACACTTGCTGCCCTTGCACGTGGGGCCCGAGGTCGCCCAGCTAGGCCCAGCCCCCAGGTCTCTCAGGATTCCTGTGCCCTTGGAAACCTGGGCTGTCAGCCTAGCGACACTCTCCTGCAGAGGGGAAACACCTGAGAAATGGTCTGGGTGAGGAGTTTGTCCACCTCCACTATGGAAAAAGAGGGTGAATAATCGTGGTCCTGTTGGGACTGGATGTCTATGGATGAGAGCGCACTAGATCTACGCCCTGTAACAATTTCTAATACGGCAACCCCTTCGTTGGTGCTCTAGACAAACAAACAGAATGTATTTACAACCAGTGTCAGATTTTAGAATTAGAGGGCCTGGAATACTTGATCCGACCGCAAAAGCAGTGTCAATTGATGGTTGGGTGGGGTGAAGACAAGAAGCACAAAGAGCAGAACCGCTCAGATCCCTCCAGCGCAACGCAGTCACAAGAGCGCTGTCTGCGTGCTGAAGGTGCGGTTCGGGAGCACAAAAGGGCGCCACCTACCGTACCTGAACAGTACCAAAGTGATGTGCTCGGGCGGTTGCCTGCCGTGCGTAGAGAGAAATCTGTGAAGTGAGAGCGCATGCGATCACTTCTAGTAACACTTATAAACCTCAAAACCACAACGTAATAAGCCCCAATCTCCCACTTTTCAGTCAGGATAAGGGAAAAAACGTGATTTAACTGACACGAATCAGTGAAGAAAGAGGAAGGATTATTAAGTGGTCAATGTTATATGGACCGGCTGTTTAATGAAATTGATGAAAGTAAAGAATAATCTTAGCCTTCCTGTCTTGACACAACATTTTCAAGTAATTAATTGATAGCTGTGCTGCAAAATGTCCCTGGAATTATTTTTTAGGTCGAGTGTACAGCGCTTGCATTGTCGCTAAGCGACCTATTGTGTATGCTTTAGGAGTTGAACTCCACCCATTTCTTGCCTAGGCTTTTTATTTGTCTGCCTTAGTGCCCTTTAAAAATACTTGCTTTCCAATGGGCAATCAGCTGTTGTTGTCCCTCCTACTTATTTCCGGTTTTCTTCGTGCAGCACCGACTAAGTACAACATCATTACGCTTTACGTGTACATGTCTTCCTGCAGGGACTACGTTTCTTCTTCCCGTGTTTCCCTGCCTCAGCGCCACTCATGCTTCACGTCGAGTGTGTTTCCCATTTGTAGAAACTTCAAAAGAACCAAACCACTCCCGTGTTAGACTGGCATATGCAAAGTCGATAACACAAAATTAACTTTCTCAACAGCGCAGCGCAGGCTTATGGCCGCTTCTTTATAAGTTTAATCTATTGGGTACCTCTTTGATGTTGTGGGCGTATCCGTGTGACGTCCAAGTGATGTCACACGGGTACACACGTGAAGATTGCTGCCTCGCTGCTGGCACAGGGGAGAGACGCCATGGTTGTTTTTTTGACAACGTGAAAGAGTTACTGAGGGCGGCGTTGGCCTTCGTGAGTCCATAAATAAAGAGTGTACCAGAGTAGTGGGACTTAGCTGTGGAGGTTACCTCACACTCACTACAGGCTGCAGGGGCTTCTGTTGCACCACTGCACATGTTCGTAACACTTTGCTTTATAGCAGCGAGTTGTCTTGCTTTTTTAATGTACTGCTTTGCCGCCAAGTGAATTTGTTTGCTCCGTTACTGTTTTACGAAACAAAATGAAACACTCAGGATCCAGTTTGGAGATTCCAATTCAGTAGTTGCAAATATGTTTCTGCTGTACCCGGATGTGGCGCTGTTTCAATTCCCAGCAGAAAACGAAAATAAGTTGTACTGGTGAAATACGCAGGTCAGTTTACACCAATCTACACCATTAGATGCAAATGGATATAACTTGCAGATACTATACGCGCTGACAGAGCAGTGCGAGATGCGTATTATACATTCTAAAGTTCCCTTTAGTGCGTTTGTGTAATGCGATGTTATCGTGCTACAAGATTACCATTGTACCTCATTTTACTTTTCAATAACCATTTTGCAGCCCTCTACACTATGGGTGTTTTCATCAACTATTTCCGAACATCGAGCATTCGAGTGTAAGAAATGTTCTTTGACGGTATACTTACTGCCTAAGAACCTGGGCTATAATTCAACACAACATAAAAACAACAACGTGCCTGAACTTTACTATTGAAACTATTTAAAATTACACTTTTAAAATTGTTGTTGTTAAGAAAGTATTTTAATTCCTGTAGAGAGCGGGTCGGTGCATCTTGCTTCGGGAAGAGCATCGGATTTGACAAATAGTTATTACAGATACAGGTACAGTCCCGCCTCGTCAGCTGCACATGGCGTTTGCACCTCCCCTTCTTGCAAGCGAGCCTTTTTGATTTATAACTTTTTGAGCCTCTTGTCGTCCTATATTGTATATTTCAGAAACAAACTTCATACCTTCTGTGATTAGTAAAAAGAACAAACAAGGTCAGAAAACATAAGCTCCTGGCGCCGTGCAAGGCAAAAGCAGAAAGCCATATATGTATGCATATATTTGATTGCGTATCTGCAGTGGCTATAAAAAGGGGTAAAAATAGACACCAAAATATATTATACATCTATTTGTCTTTCAAACTGTTTAACACTGTTTGGTTTTGTTGTAGACACACTTGTTTCTTTAGTCTGTAAATAAACAGTGGGACTGTGCTCCCTTTGAGTGCCTGGCTTGACGTCCGGCCGTGTCACAAAGCGAGTAATTGTAGTCCATCACTTATATTTCCTGATTTCTCGTCAGTCCGCGGAGTTATAGTTCTTATTAGTGTCTGACCTCATGTAAGGTTGAGTAGTTTCTCGCTGACGGTGCCTTACTTTACGCCAGGTCGTGTTACAAGCTGTAATTGCTTTCCTAGGTAGTGCCTGAATTCTCATCCACCTGTGGAGTTGGAGTCCCTGGTAGGGTCTGCCTTCATGTCAGGCCATGCATGGAGGTATGGTACCCGTTAGTGGGTTACTTCATGTCACGCCTTGTCACACAAGCTGGTAAGTTGTGTCCGTTGTTATTGCCTGGCTTCACTTCAGGTCGCGTCACTTGACATATTTGACTTGCCCATATTATTCACTGTGAAGTCCTTAGTTGCCCCCCAATAAGACACTGCAGCCTCTGTATTACTTATTGGTCATTTATTAGTAATCTCCCTAAAGAGCGCCGAGCCTGTCCTGCTCGTACCGACTCTTCGCGCCACTGACTCGCTCTGCGCGCGCAGCCTAACATGGCCGCCGGCACGTCACGTCGCTACGTGACGTGCAGCACTAGACCGCGCTACTACATATCTCCCCTTTTTCCAATATACAAACAATTTTACTATAGTCCACTGCTCATCTCATAGTCTCTGAACCTGGCTGGCTTGACCACCACTCTACCCCTGCGGGTCAGTCTTACCGGGGTGTTGGGGTCATCTCCATCACTTCTTCCTCTGCTTGTCGGCGCAGCCGCACCTCCATCTCCTTCGTTCTCACCTTCTCCGACCCTCTGCTCTCGCTCACTCGTTTCAGTCTGTAATCTTTGTGGGTCTTCTCCATTACCGTCCCTTACTGTCTCTGGTTGTTCCTGCATGGTTGTTTCGTGGTTCTCCTCCTCTGCATCTGTTTCTCCTTGGTTCCAACACAAAATCTTGTTGCACCTCGCCATGCGGTCCTGCGACCATACGTTCCCATCGCTCAGCAATGCCGCTCTGCCCCGAACTTCCTTCACCTGCATGGGCTTACTATATTTACTCTCTCCTTTCCTCTTCATCGTGGCCAGCCTTACTCGTACCCATTCTCCCTTTTCCAATCCAGTGTCCTTTACCTTCCTCCTGTTGTCGTAGTGTTTGGTGTACGTCGCTTGGGCCTTCTCTAGATTTGCTCGCACCACTGCTGGGGACCACTCACTTTTGACCGTCTTTTCCTTCCACACTCTGTTGTCCTGGGTGAATGGTTCGCGTCCCCTCAGTATTTGGAACGGACTGTATCCTGTGCTTGTGGGGGTAATCCTGTATGCCCATACCATGTGCCATATTTCCACTTCCCAGTCTTTGTTGTCCGATATGGCCGCTTGGATCGACCCCATCACTACTCGATTAAAGCGCTCTACGAGACCATTCCCAGCCGGGTGGTAAACGGAGGTGTGTCTGGGTGTGATGCCATTCCGCTGCATGAAGCTGTTCCATTTCTCCGACCTGAATTGTGGCCCATTGTCACTGAGAATTGCCTTCGGGATTCCTTCTCTTACGAACGTATCTGCCATGAATTTTATGATTGTTTCAGTGTCCATTGTTTCTTCAACTTTGAGTTCAGGCCACTTCGAGTACCTATCCACCATGACACACACATATTTCTGTGTGCCCTGTGTGTCCAGAACCGGACCCAGGATATCCACAGACAATTCCTCCCATGGGTTTTTTGGTAGGTCAAACTTTCCCATTGCTGGTCGCAGGGGTTTAAGTACTTTGTCTGCTCCTTGGCATCTGGTGCAGTTCCTCACATGTCTTTCAGCTCTGATGTCCATTCCTGGCCACCAGTAATCCTGCCTTGTCCTCAACCTCAGTTTGCATATTCCAAGGTGCCCTTCGTGGATCATGTCTAACAACTTGTTGATGAGGTTAGCCGGAGGGATCACTTTCTCCCCCCTGTGTAGGAACACTCCTCGGTCCTCTATCGATAGTTCTTCCCTGATTTCGAAGTATGGTTTCAGTTCTCCGCTGATCAGTCTCTTTTCCGGCCAACCTTGGGTGACATGTGTTTTCACTGCCATTAGGATTTGGTCCTCCTCATATGCCTGTCTCCACTCCTGGAGGCTGATGGTGGTTTCCAAATCGTCTGTCAGCGCCACCCATTCTTCTGTTCCTGCTCTGTCCTCTTCACTCGGTTCCATTGCTGCCGCCCTACTCAGGTAGTCTGCCACCCTGTTCTTGCTCCCAGGGATGTGCTCAACATCATATCTAAACTCCAGTAGCTTCAACGACATCTTGGATATTCGGGGTGTTGCTTCGGCATGCCCACTCGACGTCAAAACCTTCAGTAAGAGCTTGTGGTCCATCCTCAATTGAAACCGAGTGCCCCACAGGAACTGCCTGAATCTTGTTGTGGCCCATACCACCGCCAGCATCTCCTTTTCAATCACGCTGTACCTTTTTTCCGTGTCACTCAGCGTACGAGAGGCGAAGCTTATCGTGTCCAGCTGTCCTTGTCCCCGGTCTTGCATGAGGACCGCGCCCAGCCCCTTGTCGCTCGCATCTGTGGTCAGCACTGTCTTTCCTTGGGGGTCGTAACCCTGGAGTGGGATGGCTTCTGCTATTTCTTTCTTGACCACCTCGAATTCTCCTTGTGCTTCCTCGGACCATTTGAATTCTGTGTTTTCTCGGGTAAGTAACCTCATGTGGTGTGTCTTAGAGGCGAAGTGCTGCATAAATTTGCTGTAATACTCTGCCATGCCGATAAACGACCTGACCTCATCCTTGTTGGTAGGTGGGGGTGCCTCGCATATTGCTTTCACATTGTCTGCCTTTGGGGTCACTCCTCCCATGCCGATCTCATGCCCCAGGTACGTCACCGACTCCATTCCTATACGGCATTTGGACCACTCGGCTGTGAGGCCTTTCGTTTCCAGAATCCGCAACACCTCTCCTAGTTTTACGTCGTGGTCAGGTTTATCTTGGCCCATCACTAAAATGTCATCTTGGAAGTATTGTACTCCGGTTGTTTTCTGAAACAACTGGTGCATCAATTTCTGGAAAACGGCTGCCACCGAGGCCAGCCCAAACGGCATTCGGCGGAACTGATAGCAGCCGAATGGAGTGATGAATGATGTGAGGTGGCGGCTTTCCGGGTGTAGAGCTATTTGATGGTAGGCGGAGGTCAGGTCTATGGTCGAATACCATTTGATCCCCCTGGTGTTGGCCAGCATCTCCTCGATCCTGGGTAGGGGAAACCTCTCCACCACAATGTTCTTGTTCAATTCGCGTAAGTCCACACATAGCCTGACCTTGCCACTGGGTTTCTTAACGACTACCAAGGGCGCCAGCCACTCGGCGCATGTTATTGGCTTGATAATCCCTTTCCTTTCCAGGTCCTGGAGCTCTTCCCGAACTGCTTCTCGTACCGCCAAGGGGATGTTCCGGGCCTTGTGTGCAACTGGCACCGCATTCTCCTTTAGAATTATTTTGTGTGCGAACTTTTCTAACTTCCCCACTGTTCCTCCGAAAACTTTGGGGAAATCGCTTTTCCACCTTTCCAGGTCTGGCCAGTTTCCTTGTTCCGTCAGTAATATTTGCTCCTTTCCTCCTGGATCGAGCTTGATGCCTAGGTCGCCCTGGTCCAGCCATCCCAGGACCGAGGGGCCTTTCTCAGACACGTAGAGTTTGCAGTTGGCCGACCGGCCACGGAACTCGAAGAGTAGTGGTCTGAACCCCGCCATTGGTATTCTGTCTCCGTTGTATGATACTGGCCGAATGTCTATCTTTTCCAGTGTAGAGCCCAAGTGCGGTGCGAATTTCTCCTCCCATACTGCTCGTTGGACAATGGTGTATGGTGAGCCGGTATCCGCCACTACACTGATCTTGACGACGCCTATCGTCATCTCCAGGATGGGCTTCAACGTTCTTTTGCCGTCGATGCTGAGCACTTGCCCCTCAGCGCCTGTTAGTTGATCGTATATGCACAGAAATGTAACCACTTCCTGTTCCGTCGTTTCTTCTTGGTCCTCGTTGTCTTGACCTACGTATCTCACTTCGCCTTTGGAGGCCTTCTTCCTGCATACCTTCTCATAATGGCCCGTTATCCCGCAGTATGAGCATTTAGCGCGAAACGCAGGGCATTTTCTGTCGTGGGCCTCGTGCGTCCAACTTCCACACCTGTAACATGGCTTCCTGTTGCTTCCCGCCGATTTTCCTTGAGGGCCATTGTAGCTTTGCCATCTGGAATGTCCTTTTTCTGCAGGTTTCTTGTTCCATTGTTCCTTGCGGGCCCCTTCATCATCCACTCTGTTTACCATGTTGCTGGGTGCAGTTTCTCTTTTCGTTGCTTCTGCGCACCTCTTTGCCAGCTCTGCTCGTTTGACAATGACCAAGACCTCCTTCAGGGCGGTGTCTCCGCTGGCCCACAATTTGTCTTGTACCGACGTGCACATGGTGTGCATTACCACCTGGTCCTTTATGAATTCTTCCTCCCAGTTGTCGTATCTGCATGTGGCCGCCAATCGCTTCAGAGCTGCCACGTATTCCTCTACCGTCTCACCCGGGTGCTGTTTCCTTTGTTGGAAGTTGAATCTATCCACTGACACGCATACCGCCGGCCTGAAATGTTCATTGAGGTCCTCAATGGCATGGACGTATACGTCGTCGTCCGTGCTCGTTCTCTGTTTTGGTACTAAGCTCTTGTACACTCTCAACCCATCTGGGCCCAAGTTCAGTAGCAAGATGCGTTTTTTCCGCTGGGGTTTTAACACTTCCTCGTTCTCGTCTTCTAACACCCCTATGAAATTGTCGATATACTCTCGCCAGTCTTCCCACTTCATAAGCGGTTCACCGGGCCTGGGCAAGAATTGCACTGGTGCCGTCGCATATCCCGTCTGCGTGCTCATCTTTTCGCTCTTGACCTTGGGCTCTGCGTTTGCTGGGCTCCTAGGGCTCCCCGGTGCACTGTTTTGCTCTTCCTTACTCGCGTGGGCCTGGGGACTACCTGCGTCAGCCCCCTCGCTCTTCTGTGCAAAATCCAGCTCTGTGCCCTCAGGATGTGGTTGGTGGCTGTGTCTGGCGCGCTTCTAGTGCCTACCCGGGTCTGTGCCTTTCCGTGGTGGCTGCCTTGTTCTTGTTGGTGTATTTATGGGCCCTGCCGCGCTCTTTAGGGTACCTGGGAGGTGCTCTGGTGACTGCTGGTCTCTTCTGGCCACCGGTGTGTGGTTGTGTCTCTCGGTGGTCTTCTTCTTTCTGTGGGGGTTGGGGGATCGGTCATCCCACCCTCGTCGCCATTGTGAAGTCCTTAGTTGCCCCCCAATAAGACACTGCAGCCTCTGTATTACTTATTGGTCATTTATTAGTAATCTCCCTAAAGAGCGCCGAGCCTGTCCTGCTCGTACCGACTCTTCGCGCCACTGACTCGCTCTGCGCGCTCAGCCTAACATGGCCGCCGGCACGTCACGTCGCTACGTGACGTGCAGCACTAGACCGCGCTACTACATTCACCCAAACTAGAGGTTTACAAAAAGAAGGGGATGCGGTGCTTTTCAGCATTTCAGGGTGCTCTGTCCTCGTGGTCTTTGCAGCCCAGAGAGCAAGGCTCTGCCCTCCCTTCATATAGGTCTGTGAGAAAGAAAGGTATGGTCCGTGGCCTCATCCTGAACACCTCTCCACGTGGTGAGGTGTTTTCCGTTTTCAGCACACATAGAAAGAGGAAACAAACATCTGCAATGCGCTAGGTCACGCAATTGTGAGATTTTGATCTATTGGCATTGTAAATGACAATGCCTTTTATTTATATGATTAAAAACCCTGCAATAATAAAAGGCATTGTCATTACAATACCAATAGGTCAAAGTTTCTAAGATGCGAGACCCATTGCAAATGCTTGTTTTATGTTGGCAACTACGAGGTATCAGAGCGCTTTACATGGGCACCAGTTGCTTTACAGTTAGACATGTTCATTCTTTGTTAGGCACGGGGAGATTGTGATTTGCCGAAAATCACAGGACGCTGAGCGTCCCTGCTGAGATTCGAACCTGGTTTGTCAACTCCGAGGGCGACCTAGCTAGTTGTTAGGCCGCATCCTCTCTCTCATCCTTTCCCGACTGTCCTTTACTAATACTATTACAATTGATCACGAAACATTTGTGGCCTACATGTTCAGCTTAATACATGAGAGAATGATAAATGTTTAAGTTGTAAGCAGCAGAATGGCCGGAATAAAACATTTTATAAAGGAAGTTAGCGCTCTAGTCTGTTTTTTTTCCTTTTCATAGAGTCCAATAGAGCCTTTCTCTCATTGGTCCGGCCGCTTTTCCGCCTTTGGTTTTCCTTCCTGTGTTGTCCTACGTTCAGTGGTTTCCGGTTTTAGTCCTTCGTCAGTTTTGCTTAGTTTGCTGCACCTTTCACGCTTGTTCCTGTCGGTTCTTGTTTGAGTCTGTGCCGTTGCCTCTCGGCGGCTTTTCGATCTCGGCCTGAAGATGGCTGACGTACTAGACCTTCACGAGGCGAGTGGCGAGGACTTTGCCATGGACGAGGATGGTGACGGTAAGTGAGGAACACTAAGGAACTACGTAATAATGTCCAGAATTAACTTAAATATGTTCGGTATTTCATTTGGTGTGCGTTTTGGAATTAACTTTGTCTCTCAACACTTCTCGAGGATCACGTCGATCTCCGTTCATTCTCTTAGAGCGTGTCCTCGCGGCTGCTTTCTTTGTCCAATCCCTCACTTTGAAGGGTGTATTTTTTCCTTTTCCTTACTGTTTCCTTTCCCACTGCATTTGCTTTGCTTCCCCCTTGACCTATTCCTTGACTCGTAGACTGGCCATTCATCTGTGGGGGTGACTCCCTCCACTTACTTTTCCCGCAGGGATTAGCTATATGCAATTAGGGGATGATGGTTCACTCAATACAGGCTATCAACTCCTTCCTCCCACTCTGAGTCGGTGACTATCTCCCTGCTCTGAGTGTTAAAGCGCCTCGCTTCACCATGACCTTTAAGGAATGGAGATCATTTAGATACTGCGATCTCCGTGAAAATGTATCCTGACCCAATTTCATTACTGACTGACATACCTCCACCCCACTTATAGGGCAGATCGACGCCGCCCCCCTCCTCTCACGACCACGCTGGTGTGTTTGCCTATGCGCCTGTTCCACCCTTTCTGTCCTCGTGGGAGTGACCAGAAGCCCTCTAAACCCGCCTCCTTTCTTGTGGGTGACTTTGTGTTGCTCTCATATACACATTTCCCTTCACTTTCTGGTGGACTTGCCTTTCACAGACCCATCCACAGTGCAAAAGCTGCTATACGCGCTCTTCTTGTGTACTGATTTGCAGTCTGGGGTGAGGTGACCTGCTGCCTGATCCAGCGGAATCGCGCAAATTCTTATAGATCATGTAACCTAATAAACCATGAACCAAATTACAATACAAATAACCAAAGAGTTCAGGTCCATAGGAACTCTACAACCACTTACAAACTTGAGATCCTCCGATAGATCTGTATAGGAGCTAATAGGGATTCCGATAATTAGACTGATGCAATTTCTTCATGAGGACCAATAGTGAAGAAAATACCTAACTAACATCAGTCTTACACTAGCATATCAAAAAACATTTGTCAATAAGGACAAACTCATTATATTTATCAAGGTACTTTTATTGAATTTTCAAAATATGAATGGTCAATCCACCAAAACACATTAGAATTTCAGTATAATGGTTAATTCAAACCAATACAGGTAAAATCACAAAAATGCAATATAGATAAACTACATCATAAATCAAATACTGGTGTAAGGAGGGAGAGAAACAGAAAAGGATACATTGCAAATTCAGAATGCAATTCGAGATTTTCCTAAGAACCTAGATTTATGAACTAATGCACAGCGTGAAAAAGTCTGAATAGACAACCCTTCAATCAGAAACTTATGGCCTGTGCAACACAATCAGCCGATGATGTGCAAAGAGATAATCAGGATAGTTCAGTTCAGGGGAATCAAGGGTTGGACTGACAGCATGTCGCATCCAGAAATGCAGGGAAAAATAGGTCCGCTACAACAGCAATAGCAGTTCTCTCAAAAATAAAGAGAGCCTGATAGAGTTTGTTCCTTTCCACAGAGTAATTATACCTCGAACTGCTCCCAAATCCAACCTTCAAATGTTTCTTCTTCACTGTTTAACGCATTTCCATTGGTTAGTATCCATAGTGTGCTCATGATACAATCATTCTCCAGTCCCAAGTCATCAGAAACTCCAACAAAACTCTTTGCACCATTGTGCATTATCAAGTCACCTCGGAAATAGGAAGGAGCACTTAAGCAATTTACATTCACACGCTGCTTCTCTGTTTACTTGTACCAAGTTGATACAATTATTTATAGAAAGAATACTCTAACCGTAGGAAGGAAACACTAGCGATAGCCATTAAATAACTTGAAGCAAATAAATTGGCTTTTCAGAAATAATGAAGGACCAAATACATTATTTGAGGCCTACATTAGTAAAACAAATGAATACACTCGTCTGAGCTGCTTCGAAGGCCTATTTATTTATTTATAGCACTTATAGAGCGCGCTGATACCAAACGGTGTCCTGGCGCTGTAGTGATAGCTCCCCTAGCCATGAAACCTGTTATTAATTGGTGAACAGCCACGTTTTTAGCTTTTTCCGGAAGGCCAACAGATCCGTGACCTGTCTCAATGCAATTGGCAAAGCATTCCAAGCAGTGGCAGCCCCCAAAACAAAACTTCTGCCCCCCCAGCGTGCTTTCCTGATACGTGGGGTCCTAATCAGCCCTTGACTGGCCGACCCAAGCTGTCTATTCGGTCTGTACCACTGGAAGTGCTGTTGAAGGAACAAAGGGCCACGTCCATGAATTGCCTTAAAGACAATGCACAAGGATTTGAAGGTTATCCGTTTCCGCACTGGGAGCCAGTGCAGCTTCACCAGTTCCCGGGAAACGGAAGCAAATTTAGGGGTGCCCGAGATCAAACGGGCTGCCGCGTTCTGCAGAACCTGCAGTTTATTGAGCAACCCCTGTTGGGCCACCAAGAATAGGCTGTTGCAATAGTCAAGGCGGGAGAGCACAAGAGCTGTCCTGCACTCCTCTGGCAGGAAGGGGAGAATCTTCCGGATGATTTTAAGAGACCAGTGGATGCAGGAAGTAAGTGCATTTACCTGGGGTTTAAATGAGAGCTTGTCATCGATCAGAACTCCCAAGTTTTTGACCTTTGCAACAGGAGTGGGAAGAGTCCCCATCCCTTCAGGCCACCATTTGGGACTCCAGAAGTTGACATCGGAGCCGAAGAGTACACCTCCGTTCTAGATGAATTCAGTTTTAGGCAGTTACTGGCCATCCAGGAGCCGACCGCTGCCATGCATTCCTGAAAATTGGTGGCCATGCCATCCTTTGTCCCTGGGAGCAGTGATACCACAATCTGTGTATCATCTGCGTAAGATGTTAATTCGAACCCATATGCCCGGATGATCGGGGCAAGCGAGGAGACATAGATATTAAAGAGGGTGGGGCTTAGAGAGGATCCCTGTGGAACCCCCCCTGGCAGTTCGAAAGGTCTTGACTCGAACTCCCCCAAAGCCTACATAGAAGAACCACAGAATCATCATATAAAAGAGTAAATACAACATTATTTAATTTGTATGAAGAAATAGTGAATTAATGGAAACAATATAAGAAGACATTATTTCAAACTCAACTTATAGGTATTTTGTCTAATTGCGTTTGTCTAAAAGCATAAGCAATCATTTTTCCAAAAGGATTTTCATGTCCTAGAAAAAAACACAAACAAGAATCATTCTACTTTAAGCGTTTCTCATTATCGCAATTTTATAATACTCTTTGGCACATACTTTTACACTATGTTCTTTAATACATTTTGTAAGTTTCTCTCATAACAAAAAATCATCTCATTTCTCCAGCTTGTTTCTCTGCTGCATTCTTTTCATTGCAGGTTTAAGAAACTCTGTATGTGTTGGGTCGCTTTTGCACATGTTGCATTGTGCTTTTTCTAAACCTTTCAAACATTTTAGTTCATCGCCCGGTTAGTAAATATTTTATAAATATTAGTTCACACTGGATGAGCAGATTCAATCAAGCAAGATTACTGTCAAATAATCATGCTCCATCATGCCAGTGAAACCGATCCCTTGTGGGTCCACCTGCCATATAAAAATGCCACCTACTAGGTGACCCTAGATCCATCCCACTCTTTTCCTCTGTTGGACGACTTGCTCTCAGCTATTCCTTTCCTAATGACTTACCCTCAGACATCCCCTTCCTCTGCCGAGTGACTTGACCTAGTCTCTTCCCTGCCTTGTGGCTTGCCCTCAGACATCCATTTCCCTTGGCTGGTGACCTTGTTTCAGCTATCCCCCTCCCCTGCTGGGTGGCTTGCCCTCATCCCTCTTCTTTCCCTGTTGGGTGACTTTCTCTCAGCTTTTCCTGCCGGGTGACTTTCCCTCAGCTTTTCCTGCCGGGTGACTTGCCCTCCTCCCTCGGACCTTTGTATAACACAATCCCTACTGAAATTCACCTGTGCACTGGACGATGGCTCTGGTAAGATTAATGGTATTTTGTAGGGAGGCAAGTAAGACTGGGGGCGCTCAGTTTCTTGAATTGATGAGTTTTTAGCTGCCTTCTGAATTACAGGAGTTTTGCAGTAATTTGGATGCCAGTGTGAATGCTCTTCCATATCCTTGGCTCATATGTTCATTCTATTTTTTGCCTTTGTTGCAAATTTTCATTCAAAGTTTGACGATATACTGGTATGATGTAGCCTGCTTGAAGTGGCTAATTCCTGAAGATGATGTCCTGGAAGGGAAGCCTATGTAAATTCTTGCATGTTCTGATTCAATTGAGTTAAATCAAAGTTCTGAGAAGTGCAGAAGCATGTATAATGCTGTTGAGGGGCAACTTATGTTGAGGATTGCGATTCCTCCATCTATTGGCAACAGAGACAGGGTCTCTACTGATATTTGGAAATCTGTTTCTGAAGGAAAGGTTTAACTTGTATCATTAGGGAGAACAGATACCATGCTGTTTTGCTTTTCTAGACCATGTTCTCTTTGAAGATGAGCTTTGTGTTGGGGGTGGATCCAAGTGATGTTGCGGTGTCTGACAGCTAATGAATGAAGCATTCTAGATCCCTAACAGTTAACCAAACTTGAGTCTGAGTTGATCAATAACAGGTACTAGATGGTGGTGGTGATGGGTTTTATGTATGTCCTTGACAACCATTTCTGCATTAGCTTGAGGAAGGATTTGAGTTATTGTTTATCCCGACGGGAATTGGTTGGTCTGTACTATGATAAAAATATGTCTGCCTATCTAACCAATGCTCAAATTGGGACAATGACGAGATCATTCCTGGGTTTAAAGGATCATTACAAACTGGAGTCTGCTTTTGATATCATCAGCCCTAATGGTCATAGGAAGCTGTACCTCCAATGGAGATACGACTCCCTACCGATAAGAGCTCTGAACTCACGCTGGCATCCCAATGCCCCCAGAAACTGACCCGCGTGTAGTGCTGAAGTAGAGTCTGAGTTACACATGGTTTTCTTTTGCCCTTCCTATAAGATTTCTAGGAAGAAGTGGATTATCCCCATCTGCAAAAACCTGGGCATTAGGCAGTGTCTGCAGTCCTATCGAATATTAAAAACTGATCTGTCGCCAGTAATTGTTTTTGCGGTCACAAAATTCCTGGCTGCCATGTGGAACACCAGAAGGAAATATCTGGGAAAATGAGATGCAATGCAACTATGTAATCTGTCTAGGTGTTCTGGGGGTTGAGATGACCTGAGGTTTTTCTGGGGGATTGGCCTTTGATTTGTTTTTTTGACAATGTTTTAATTTAGAATGATCTTAATGCTATTGGCACCTTTGTGCTCTTTTTAAACAACTGTAATGATCTATGATGTATTTTGTTGTACATTCTTTTATGACATTTCTTCTGTCGAAATAAAGATTAGATGATGATGATTTGAGTTATTGTCCTCTTTAGAGGAGATTATGGGGTAGAGCTGAATTGATCTTAATGTCTGTAAGTAAGGCAAAGTATCGTTATTTGAGCGAGATGACTTATTGTCCATCATGTCCTCTTTCCTTGCTAGGTGATCTGGCGTTCAACCCTTCCTCTTTTTTGCTGCTAGGTGACTAGCCGTCTGACCCGTTCTCTACCCTACTGGGTGATATGCCATCTGTCCTTGCATTCGAGTTACAGAACCCCACACTGACGGAGGCACGCCATTCGCAAGCAGACTGCAGGCGGTCTTGCATTTTGGATGAAAGGCTTTATCGATAAAGAAAAGCTATCTTTTGCAACGTTATTCTACGTGCAACTAAGATTAGAATAAGACCTCCGAGTATGAATTCACAGAACTACTCCTGACACATCCCTGAGAGACGGAAATTAAATTAAAGTCTAATCGGGTGGCTGCTGTAGGAGGTGTGTTATTTGCTTACCGAACTCGATATCATATACTGGAAGAAATAAAAAAGGCACGATACCATAATAACGAGATCATCCTTATATTGTGGGAATGTTTTAATTTTTATCCTGATGAAGGTGTTGGCTGATAAATCTAACTGCCAAAACCGAAACGCGTCGATGCCCTTGTGTAATGGGATACACTAAAGTAATGGACTAGACAACGTCTCCAATTCAAAGATACTTGTACAGAATTGGAATATGATTTATATAAGTCTGATCATAGTATCCCGTTCTATATTTTTTAACCAATGTGTTGCTTTGTTCCCACTTTGTGATTATTATCTGTTTGTATGATGTTAGGATATATTGTTTATCCTTTTTTATTATAAATTTTAATGATATAATAAATGGTATACTTTTTATAATTTTCTGACTACCCTTACATTATCTTGTTTGCTGCCTTAAATGAAAGTGTGAATTGACGTGTTTGTGGTATAGATGCAAATCTTTGTCTGCTTAGAATTGGTCCAGAGGGGACGTTATTTTGTGACATACTGTCTTTTGGTACCCTATCCCTTTGGTACTTTAGGGTCCCTCTCTTTAATTAGAGGTACATTCTTTTATGACATTTCTTCTGTTGAAATAAAGATGAGATGATGATGATTTGAGTTATTGTCCTCTTTAGAGGAGATAATGGGGTAGAGCTGAATGTTGTCTACAGATTGATCTTAATGTCTGTAAGTAAGGCAAAGTATCGTTATTTGAGCGAGATGACTTATTGTCCATCATGTCCTCTTTCCTTGCTAGTCGACCTGGCATTCATCCTCTTTCCTTGCTAGGTGATCTGGTGTTCAACCCTTCCTCTTTTTTGCTGCTAGGTGACTAGCCGTCTGACCCGTTCTCTACCCTACTGGGTGATATGCCATCTGTCCTTGCCGTTTCCTGACGAGTGACCTGTTTTTGCTGCACCCTTACCCTTTAGGGTAACCTGTGGTTCATGCTCACCTGCTAGATGACCTGCAGTCCCCTCACCCTTCCTCTGCAAGTTGATCTGGCATCCAACACTTCCTCTTTACATGCCAAATAACCCCCGCCACAGTTCATCATTTCTTGCCAGCTGACATTCTACAATCTCATGGGTCCGCTTGCCATCTCTCTTGTGGTGATCTTCCTGTAACTGACCTCCCAACTGTGCATTTTTGGAGAACCTTCAAAGATACCATGACATTCTATTTGCATAGACCACTCTTACAGTTCATGTAAAAAAAAAACTCCATTGAATATCATATTACTTAATTGGTCAGTTTCTTTCCAAAATAACACAAAAACATATTTTAGAGGGAAAACTCATATCTTTGCCAATACTGGCTCAAAATGCTGCATTCCTTTGAAATAGCCAGAGCACTTCTCCTTGAATAGGTCTTTTGAAAATGTGTTTTTGTTGTAGTGTTGAGTTTCAAATACCCATGATTCTGTCTCTGATTCAAGAGTGAAAGCTATTTAGGGAAGTATACTTTTTTTCTATACAAATGCTGTGTTTATAGTTGACTAATGATGTTCATGAAAGCATTTTCTTAAATTTTACAGAAAGTATTCACAAGCTAAAGGAAAAAGCAAAGAAGAGAAAAGGAAGAGGCTTTGGTTCAGGTGAGATTTTGTCCTTTTTTTCTTCTATATTACTTTGCACTCATCAATTTCTTCTCCCCAACACGTATACACATTCAGCCCATCTGATAATGGCTTAACTTATATTTTTGTACCATTTTTGTTTCAATTTTATGATGCACACTGTATAATTCATATCCCCTTAAGAAAACTTACCTTTTTGGAAAAAATTATAACCAGTGTCTGGTGCCAACTCAGTGTATTCTGTTTATTTGGGGGGCGGTGGGAAGGGGGAGAGAAGTGTTATGAATGAGACAGACTTTTCTTATCTCTTATTTGTAAGAGATTTATTTGGTGCCCAATCCCAAACCCCAGAAGTATTGCACACAATTGTTAATATTTTACAATAAGCTCTCTGTCATGAACTGTTCTTCTTCACGTCATGTAAGAACTGCCATCATAATTACTCAGTTAATACAATTATTAGGTTGAAGTCTAAAACTTTACCATAGTTACCAATAGGTGGCTACAACAATTCTATATCTTAGGTTTCTACTCTTGTATGCTGTGCTATGCACATCATACTTAATGCCATTAGTCCTGAACCAACTCACCGATTATTGGATGAATCACCTGTCAGCATCTATAAAGCAAGTTGACTTTCTACCATAGCCTATCCCACACACTGGTACCTATAATACCTTTTTAACACATGGTGATCTGGTGAGAGAGTAGAGGCCCCGTGCTCATCTGTCCTCTCCTGTACTCTTTACACTATTAACGCTTTTGTTCTAGTTTCAGGAAGCACACAGAATCTGCTATCTGTTGTATCTGTTTTGGCTCTGTATTATGGGTACTATGCAATGCCAAGTTCACCTCTAACCTATCTTGTTAAGTGCTGCAGAGTGTACACAATCCCTTTTCTAGCTTCCAATTGTTAGCATTAGCAACATTTATAGAAATGAACACATTTAATTTTGATATGTTTTGAGTTTTTTTTTGTTTTTATTTAACCCCTTGTGTGCTTCTGTCAGCCAACGGCCGTAACGCGCACTACCTTCATAGTGCTGCGCACATCCGTTGGCCGACGTGGCTCGCCCACTCAGCTAAACCGGCGGAATTGTCGCCGCGGCTAAGCGGATATAGCCTACTCCATTGACTGAAATAAGAAAATCCGGACACAGTATTTATTATATTGCATTTAATTGTTTTTTATTATGAGACAGAAGTTCATTTTACCAGTAGAGATGAACATTCACAAACCTATTGGAAACAGCCAATCCATTTGAAACAGCACAATGTCCTCACTAAAGTATGTCAAACATCACTCACCAGGTCAAGTCAGAGTGTATGTGTGTGTGTGTGTGTGTGTGTGTGTGTGTGTGTGTGTGTGCGTGTGCGTGTAAAGGTTACACAAACGAGTTAAGAACCTTAAAGCATACCTACAAACAACTCAAGTAGATGGTGCACCAGCAAATAACCTCTCTATCTGAGGAAGAGAGTTGGCTTTCACCATCCATCTAGAGCTTTACGCTCTGCCGCGTTGACACTGGCCACGGTCCCGGCAATCAGACGTGCGCGGACGGGGGGTCGGTCCTTTAAATATCTGGCGCCACGGGCATGGAATGCTCTGCCACTCGCTCTGAGAAAGAGCGAGAATTTGGCCTCATTCAGGAAAGAGCTGAAAACGTGGTTGTTCGTTCTCTGATCTCTCCCCTGCCACCGGGGTTTTGCTGTGTTAGGTCTGATAGCGCCGGGACACTCTTGTTTGAGTAGCTGAGCGCTCAATAAAACCTCCGATAACATAACATAACAAATAACCCCCGGACCGAACCACTTTCAAAACCGCCCTAAACCAAATACCATCAATCCTGAAAAGGGTAAAAAGAAGAGCCCTGGCAGACTGCATCACAGCAAGCTCCAACCACTGCAAGGAACTGTTCAACACTGTCGGAGGATTCTCCAGCCTATCAGCTACCGAAAACATCACCACCTCACGAGAACTCTGCAACACCATGGTGGGCTTCCTCCACAACAAGATCTTCACCATCTACAGGAACTTAGAACCCCAACCCACCGACTTCCCCAGCCAGTTTGACCGCACAACCGAAGAACATGTCCACCTACTCACCACCTGGGACCAGCTCACCACGCAAGACACCACAGCCATCATGAGCTCCATCCACACGGGAGCAACCAGGGACCCATGCCCCACCACATCTTCAACCTAGGAAGCAAGATGATCAGCAGCGAGCTCATCACCATCCTAAAAGAATCAATCACCAGGGCTACTTTTCCAAAGGAATGGATGCACGCAGAAGTCAAGCCCCTACTCAAACCATCCGCTGACCCCAACAAACTCAAAAACTACAGCACTATCTCCCTGTTCTCGTTTCCAGTAAAGATCCTCAAGAAGACCATCAATTGTCAACTCAAGCTACTTTCTGACCTCCTATTTTACATATTTCTGCCAGTTTCTGACCTCCTATTTTGCCTCTTTCTGCTCTTTTCTGACTTCCTATTTTGCCTCCTTCTGTTCGTTTTTGATCTCTGTTTGGCTTGTTTCTGATATCTTTTCTCTTTCTGCTTGTTTCTGACCATTATCTTGCCCTTTCTGCTAGTTGCTGACCCTTTTTCCTGCCTCTTTCTGCTTGTTACTCACCATTACTCTGCCTCTTTCTGCTTGTTTCTCACCATTACTCTGCCTCTTTCAGCTCGTTTCTCACCATTATTTAGCCTCTTTCTGCTTGTCTCGGATTTCTGTTTTCCTCTTTCTGCTCGTTGCTGACCTTTATTCTGCTTTTTCTGGTAGTTTCTGACCTCTATACTGTCTTTCTGTTCGGAACTGATCTTTGTTCTGCCTCTTTCTACTTGTTTCTCCTCTTTATTTTATCTTGCCTCTTTCTGCTCATCTGACTTCTATTTTGCCTTTCTGCTAGTTTCTGACCTCTAATCTTCCTCTTTCTCCCCTTCATTTTGCCCCTTTCTGCTCGTTTTGGACCTCTATTCTGCCTTTTTCTCACCTTTATTTTGCATCTTTCTGCTCCTTTCTGACCTTTTTTGCCTCTCTGCTCGTTTCGGGTCTCTATTTTGCCTCTTTGTATTTCAATCGCTTTCAAAACTCTTAGAAGGTAAGACATGTCTTGCTCCTAAGGTCTTGGCCCAAAGTATGGTTGCGTGAATCCTGTGGGGAAAAAAGGGACTATTTTATCATTATTAATGCTAATAATGACAATACCTATGAAAGTGCTGTCCCAAATATGTAATACAGGAACAGATCGCGATGAGCACAGTTTACATAACTCTTTGAACAACCTGCAAATGCCTCAAAGCTTGCCTGTGATTGCTTGGAATCTTTGAGGGGTGTCTGGTTTTCCATCACCACAATAAAAGTGGTACTGATTTATATGATGGTAGTGTTTTGAGCTTAGTTGTTGCAAATATTTGTCGTCTTCCTATGCATTTATTCTTAGTTAAGCTCAATTAAAAAGTAAACATCTTGGCTGGGTAAGTGTCTACATTTTCGCTGTTAGTTTTTTGAGTTGCATGTATGTGGGAAAACAAATCATAGCTCTTTTCACCCTCAACACGTAGATGCACTTTAGTGCTGTCTGTCTTTGAGAGAAATAGGTATATAATTAACATCCGGGAATTAGTCTCAAAGAAAATGGTGGTGTGTGGGGTTGATTTGGCATGTCCCTGCCAGAGTGCATATCCTTAAATTAAACCCAGGCAGCATTTATGATAAACTCTTTTGCCCACACAACTGTCCCAAAATTAACATCATCCTCCTCATAGGGCAGAGGTCTTCAAACTTTTTGATGCGGAGACCCCTCTGCAAAAAAATTTAGGCGTGAGGACCCCCTCCTGACAATTTTTTAGAACAAGGTCCTCATCATTGCCAACTATCGACAACCATAAATGCCCCCAATTCCCACAGCAAATCATTTTTACTTGGGAAATAAATTAAACAATGTTTAGCAAACCAAAGGTACGTGAGCATGGGGGGCGTGGTTAAAGGTGTGTCTAAAAACAACGTGCCTCATGCCTTAAGTCTTCTTGCTGTGCTGCCCATCGTCATGGGTTCCGGAGTAGCGTGCTACTCGCCCAAAAAAGCGCTTCAACACCCCATCAGGGGTAACAATCGCTATATAAATGCAAACCTTTTTTCCCTCTTCAATCCCTCTGCTATCCTTCTGAATCCAAATAACCGACCAACCTATCCACCACTCCAATTACTTTCATATTTCACTATACTAATTCAACACTAATCCTTCTTGGCTTCCGGAGTAGCGTGCTACTCGCCAAAAAAGCGATTTGACACCTCAACAGTAAACGCTAAAATATAAATGCAATTACAGTACAATACAATATGAAAGGGAAGGAATTCATCTTATTTATAAAATATGGTGCGTTCCTGTCCTTTCTCTCTGCGTTGGCGCACAAAGTGCTGCCTAGCGCCAACATAGGCAGGATTGTTTTTGTGCAGGAAGGGGCACCTTCCTGCCGAAAAATAATCCTGAGGGTTTTTCCTCTTTCTATGTGTGATGCAAAATGCAGCACACACGAAAAGAGGAGAAAAAGGAGAAATGAAAACCTTTCTCCTCATTACGCCTGCTGTGGGGAGGCATAAGGTTTTGACGGTGCCCCAGGTTTACATGTTTTTCATATCTAGGTCAGCATAAAATCCCAAGGGTGTTGCGGGTGAACACCCACCGCAATACCTATGGAACACCAACTTGACATAGAGCAAGGCAACGTAGCGACTTGTGATGCGTTTTCTTACTCCATATCTATGAGGCCATGCAAAGCCACGCAGGTTGACTTTGCCTCGTCTCATAGATATGATTGAAACGCTTGTCGTTGCCGAAAATATGACGCTCCGGCGAGGCAAGCCTCTCATAAATCAGCCCCAAAATATTTTGTTCGTTTTTTAGGTCTTTCACCATCAGATAGCTACATATAAAGTAATGGGTAGCCTAAATGAAAAATACATTTAAAAAGTTGTTACTCAGTGGGAAATGCACTATATTATGAAACCTCTTTTATTAAATGCACACAGAATTACATTTGGTTGGTTCAGCGGAGAATAGTGACGTGTATTTTTAGTGCTATGAGGTCACAGCTTGTAACAAAAAGCACAGTGAATGTGTAAGTCATTATTTTATACTTGCAGTACACACATTATAAGACAGACTGCTACGAACTTTGCAGATAGTTTTAGGATAACATGGAGCTTCCAAAATGTAGATTTGAGTAATGTCAGACCATAAGTAATGCATTGCATTTGCATAACTGTCCCTCAACTCCTCCTCAGGCGTACTAAGCACTGTGTAAATAGTTATTGTTAAAAGCACACACTTCACATTCCAGTTGTTAACCACCATGCAAAAAAAAACACATATTTGCCATCACAATGCTTGGAGTGATTCAAGCAATAAAAGCCAGAACCCCTCCCAAGCATCCTATACATTTGCAGATTAACTCATAGCGCACATTTGCATTTCATTCAGGCAAGCAAGCACCCTGGCATGAAGGATTGTTTTACCTGTCTGCTCTGCCTCTTCATTTTATAGACTCAACTTGCTTCAGCCAAAGCATTTTAACGATCGCGGTCGTCTTTGTCCAAAAGGAATGGCACATGTTTTGTATTTCAGGCAGAAGTTAGGCCTGGAAAAGCGTGACACCCTTCCCAGCACTCCACGGCCCCCCTGGGGGTCGCGCCCCACAGATTGAAGACCTCTGTTCTAGGGTGCAGGTCTACCATTCCTCCAATTTCTAACACTTAAAATCAGCTTTTACTTTCTTAGTTCATTTCTTGAGTAACTCTCTCATACCAAGAAAACAAATCCAATTTCTAACACTTAAAATCAGCTTTTACTTTCTCAGTTAATTTCTTGAGTAACTCTTATACCAAGACAACAAATCCAGTATGCAACAGAAAAAGATACAGAATGAGCTGCTGTTGCCTGGGTAACTTGAGACATCAGAATTTGTATTCAGCGGGAGGCTTGGTACAAGTATTTGGAACAAATGCACCTTTCTTGCTTATTGGGTCTAACTCTCAATCCTTGAAGCAAAGTCACACTTGATCACTAGGTCTGAGTTTTACTCTTTGTGTCTAGGTCTCATTCTTTGAAAGGCAGTGGTTTGAGCCTCACTTACTTAGACACCGATCTTACTTATTGAGCTTCATTCTTGCTCCATAAAGGTTATTTTCACTTAACTCTGACTGAGTCACTCAGTCAGAGTTTCAATCAGTGAAACAGGCTTGCTCACTGTATATTCTCCTCCTTTGGATCTCAGTTGCCCCATAGGATTAGGGATGCATTGCACCTTGGAATAATTATTAACAGAATATTCAAAATCTTAAAATTTGATTTGTCTGATTGTGTACAACCTTTCTGTTACTCACTCCATGCTAACACAGTCCTATCCAGTTCTTTAGAGTGTGCCCCTGATCCCAAATATTTGCACACTGTAATAAACATTTAAGCATTATTCAAAACAAGGGTTATCGGGGGGGGGCAGTTTCAACCTTCTTCAATCTAAGATTTTATATGCTTCCAATCCTTTTCTAAGATGACCTAGTTCTGTTGTATCCTTGAAGGGCTCAAAGTCCTTAGGCTCAGCATTATACTTACTACTTCAGCCTGCCTAAACCTTAGACTGATTCTTGATGCCCACTTCTCTAAACAAAACCGGGTTTGTGACTAAGGATAGGAATTCACTGTATTAGAAAATATATTTCCCAGATGAATATTTGATAAAGCCCTATTAACTGATGCAGAATTGTAAGATTCAGAAAGTGGATCTTTAAAAAAAAATAATAATAAAATTGGATGTGTTTTAGGATGCACTTGAAACAACTTAAGAAAGAATAGTAATTTCAAACCAAAGCCAATTATTTAGAGCTACAACACAACATCAATTTTGAATGAAAAATTGAGCGAAGAAGGTGATTTTAATGTACATAATTTGTCACAAATAATCACCCTTCTTTGAGGCATCAAGATAAAACATTTTTTATTCCCTCTTGGTAATTATACACTAATACCCGTGTTGTGATTGAAGCAATTTAATATTTTTCTATCCCTGCAACCATTATACCGCCGTATGCAGAGAATGATTTAACTTCATGAACTGGGAGTTTTTGTAGGAGGTTTTACAAGTCATTCTAAGCCAGCTAATAAATGTTATGTCCACTTTTTGTGACCAAGCACCTGCATTTTTGGTTCTAAATAATCCAGTTAATTTGGTGATCTCTTGTTACGAGGCAGGTCTGCCCCATGTCTCCTATTCTCTTCACACTATTTATTAAACCATTAGCAATTGCTTGGAGAACAAATGCTTACTTAAACCAGTTTTCCAGGGGCTAGTAGGCCCAAGCTTTTTGCAGACTATTTGGGATTATTTTTATTTGCAGATAAATATAAAGATCCAATCTTACACAATTGACCAACTTTTACCTAATTAACTGCTGTAGGCCGGTACAAAGCAAACATTGCTAAAACAGACATTACATTTTTTTTAAAGAAAATGCAAAGCATCCCTTTTTTGTTACAATACAACTTCAGTTATGCATCACGAAGATATTGAGGTGTATGGTTTTCAGAAAACTGGACAACTTTATGGTCTGAGTTATGCTCCACTTCTTAAAGTTCCAGAGTATATTGGAGTTATGGAACTGTCTTGATTGTTGGAAGTGTACACTTAATAATAAATATTGGACCTTTTTTGTCTACTTTACGATGGATAACATGAGATTTTTTGTTTTATAAAAGGGGACCATTTTAATTAGTTCTTTTTATGTTTTGATGGCCAAACATCATCCTCAGACAAGTTTAAAGATATTGGGTCTTCTAGGAATAAGATTAGGTTGCCTCTTTCAGACCTCGGTGATTACTGTGGGGCCGGAAGCCGCGCATGACCGCTACGCGCCAGGAGGCGCATAAAGTTGAGCCTCATCCCCTGACGAGCGGGGGTGTCGAAACGGAGGTCTTGCAAGCTTGGTACTTAGAACCTACCTTGAGCGCTGTTGTCTCCCAGTGTGCCCGCTGCCGCACTTCGACCATCCTTGTGCGGCCGCTGTGAGGTGAGCGTGCCCCGGGGACTGCAATCCCCAGCATCCAACGCGGCGGAAGCCGCGCATGACCGCTACGCGCCAGGAGGCGCATAAAGTTGAGCCTCATCCCTGCTTCGCGGGACGCCGGGCTAAGCCCGGGCAAAGGGCGGGCCCTCTGGGGCCTGAAGAGGCTGGGTTGGGTCATATTCCTGTCATCTATTACAAGGTATCTCATTAACGGTGTCCTTACAGTACACTACAGGTGAAAGCAGGTGGATTAAGACAACTTCTGTATTTCTTGTTGTGACTTTGAGGTGAAGGCAGTTATTACCATGTCACTAGGACAAGTAAAAGGGGCAACATTAATTACGAATGTAGGCTGTGGAAGCATAGTAGGAACTATGGACAAATATATCACCAGGGTTGTTGATGCCCTTGATCAAGAGACTCTATTTACCGAAAAAAGGCTTTCTACTGAACTCTTCAACTCCAAACGGTCGTCCCTGGGCCCAATTCAGAACAGCACAACACCTGAAAACCGGCTGAGCCAGCGGCTTAGCGACCTAGGTTTGCCTGACATTAGTATTGGGTCAGATACATTAAGTGGTGTTACAGCCGGGAATAGCACTAGAGACAGTGTCACCATTCTGGAGGATATTGGACAATGTGATATGAATCCCCTAGATAGCTATGAACTCTCGACTGTTAATATAACACCTATAAGTGTGAATCAAACCGGGAAAAGAAAGCGGGGAAGTGGAGGGTATAAAGGCAAACCGGCCAAGATCCCTAAATTAGGAGAAAAATTAGGTTCATCAAAGGGCTCTAATCGCCTTGACCCCACACTTGATACAGCCCCAAAATAAAGGTGCCCGCCTCACTTGTAACAATAATCAACAGCAGTCATCGAAAAAAATACAAATAGTGGAGTCCAAAGAGGGTGGACTGATTGGGAAAGTGGAGCACCTTGTAAAATCTCTAATACTTCCTATTATTGAAAGGCTAAAGGTAATTGATAAAACTCTAAGTAACCTCCAAAAGGCCACAGTAGATAACACCCAACTACTTAATTCAGCCCTAAACAGCATGAAGCCGGGGGACCAAAGACTAAATAGCACAAGGCCAGAGGTTCAGGATGAGAACGCAAAGAGCATGGTTAACCCAAAACATCCTAATACTGCAAACACGGGCCACTATGTATTACCTTCGGAGGGTGGGTTGGGGAAGCACAGCAGAGGGAATCCCGGGAGAAACCACAGGGAATAGAGGGCAGCGATAGAACAACAAGGCTACCGGAGAAATCTACAGAAGGGGAAAAATTGCCAGGCCCAAAACACACTGTCAAACAAACTATTGGTGTAGGCAACCAAACCATTCTAAATTTACCACCTGAATGTTCCCCGTTAGTAATAGTCCTGGGAAATATCCCTCCACTACGACAGGGAGAGAGAGAGGAGTTTTACCAATTAAAAAACATGGTTATACATTGGTTGAGCCGAAACACCAGGGAAGGATTTGGAGTAGGAGACCACATAATAATGGCACGAAGAGTAGCGTGGCTTGGAAAACCCCGGAAATGTAGAGAAGGTGATTGTATAGTGGTTAACTTTAATAGCCCGATACCAGTGGACAGGTTATTGAGGGAAGTGCAGGGTGGCACACTACAGGGTAGACAGGGCATTGTCATACTGCCTCTTGGTTTTTTTTTATAGGCCAGGTATATATGACACACGTACTCGTAGAAACACGATTCATACACCCAACCCCTCGGTCCTTGAAAGAATACCTGGATGGGACACTGTACCATTTAGGCATCACAGAGCTAGGATGTGGAAACATTTGGACAGCTTACACCGGTGGAGGTCACGAACAGATTCAATGCCCTCTCTGGCATCGATGACTGCGACTGACAGAGAGAGGATTCTATTAGCCATTCGCCTCCGACCGAACAGCTTAATTTATATGTAAACCCCTGCTCCCCCGCAAAAACCCTGGTACTAGACCAGGCACCCCAGCCTTTAGTTACTACCATATTGGCTAATAGACATACACCAAATGATGAGATAGAGGAAAGGGTGTTTGTGAGTCCCAATTTTACTGCTGGGCCTATCAGCCCCTTGGACTGTGCATCAATTAAGCTAGGACTAGCCGATACACTAATTAAGATCTTGTCCTGGAATGTGGCTGGACTGAAGAGTAAATTGTCCATTCCTGAATGGGGTACCTTTATGGCATCACATGATATTTGCATGATGCAGGAAACTTGGGCGTTACAAGAAAGTACAGTGCCGGGCTTTGCTACCTTTGATATTTTAGCAACAACGGGAGGCAGGGGAAGGCCCCCGGAAGGGTTGTCAATCTGGGTGGGGACCCACCTGGGAGTTCAGGCTACTCAAATTCCAACTAATTCACCAGACGTCCAGTGCGTACTACTTTCCCCGCAAAATAGGCAAAACATAGCCTTAATAAATGTATACTCAAGGCCAGTTAGGCGGGGTCTGGAGTCTGAGGCAATTGAAACTTTATTAAACTTTATCCAGTCGATAGATTCTTCCACCGTCTTAATCCTGGGTGGAGACTTCAATTGCCATTTTGAGCCTCTTGTGGACTCGAATCTGGGTGTCCAGGATGAAGTTGACCAGCTTTTGGCACAGCCCGGACCCGCTGATTTCTCAGGTCAAGGTATGGACCCCTCTCGTCCTACAACTACAGGCATTTGCGCTAATTACATCACTGAGAGCATGCAATGGGAGGGTGGAGCCCGATAGGCCGGGGAGAGAAACGTTTAATAGATTGAATCAAACTTCAGTGATTGATTATATATTCATTGAAGCTAGGCATTGGGATAGGTTGCTCGAATTTAGGGTCCTTGAAAGGCATGATAGCGACCACAATGCTTTAGTTTTGTCCCTTAAACCGGGGAGTTTCGGGCTGACAAATCCACCCCCCCCCCCCACCCCAAAAAAGTGCTCCGCAACCAGCCAGACCTCCAAGACTCCCCAACAAAACTTGCTGAATTATATGAGATCATTATCCCTTTTATTGTAGAAATGGGGAATCTTGGCTCCAGGGGAAGGTCCACCGATATTCACAACCAGTTGGTCGTCATTTTAAAGGATGCCCTTTGTCCTGTGAGAAGGGTAAATTCCCCCCGGACTAAGACGCATCCATGGTTTAATGCCTCCTGTCGAAAGTAAAAAAAAGCCTTGCTGTTAGTTTTAAAAACTAAGGACACTACAGCTATTCGGGTCCAACGCTCTATGTACAAAAAAGCAATTAATGACGCTAAGAAGGAATGGGAGGCCATGATGGAGGGAGGAGCTTGGATCTGCACTAAGGTGTAGGGATTCCAAGTTATTTTGGTCCATTGTTGCAACCGGTCTGAGTGGGCTTACCCCTATGCTTGCCCCCAATATTGCTTCTGCAATATGGGAAAAGCACTTTGGAGCACTCTACGGAATTTCTGAGATTGACATCCTAACCCATGAAATCACTGGACCCCAACAAATCCAAAGTGTCCCAGGGGTTGTAGATTGTGAAAAGATGACCGTAGTTCCTATTAAAGGTCCCCAAACTAAGCATCAACTCGTGGGGACCCTGGTCAGTTCCTGCTGGAGGGACCAATTGATAGTGGGAAGAGTCCTGTCTCCCCCAGGTTGAAATTATCACACTGAGAGAGATTGAGGTAGCAATAGGAAAATTGCTCCCCAATAAGGCCCCAGGTCTGGATAAATTGCCTGGGGATTTGTTTCGTACCCAACCCAAAATTTGGGCACCTTATTTGGTCGTTTTATTTAATGAGATCCTGCGGGGAGCTGATTTGCCCCCAACTTGGTTGGGAGCGGAGATTGTGCCAATTTTTAAAAAGGGCTGTCCACTTACTCCATCAAATTATAGACCCATTAGCTTAATAGATACATCACAAAAGCTAATGGGGAGGATCGTCCTTGATAGGATCCTTGGGTGGATAGATGAGAACGGGATTCTAACCACACTTCAGGCAGGCTTTAGGTCTGGCACCTCTACCTTAGATCAAATATTTCGCTTGCAGGTCCTGTACTTGAAAACAGCAAGTGTGGAGGGTGGCAGCCTCTACCTTGTCTTTGTGGACCTGCGGGCAGCATTTGACTTAGTCCCTCGTGAGAAACTGTGAAAGGTGTTGGCAGACCTGGGACTCCCGCCCTATTTATTGGCCATTCTATCTAGGCTCCACACAAACAACTATGCACAGGTCAGGTGCGGAAGGTATGGCGACCTTACGGATCAATTTCCTGTCCAGAAAGAAGTGCGCCAAGGGTGCGTCCTGGCGCCCACACTATTCAGCCTCTACATTAATGGACTTGTGGATCATCTGAATGGTGTGGCGGACAACGATGCCCCAAAATTGGCCACAGGGAGAGTGCCCGCTCTGATGTTTGCAGACAACACTCTGTTGTTGTCTAAAACATCATCGGGCATTCAAAGAACGCTTGACGGATTTGTAGCGTTTTGTGCGACGAGGGGACTGGAAATCAACCTAGAAAAAAAGAATTTCATGATTTTCAACCCCCCGAAGCGGACACGCCCAAACCCGGTCTTAAACGGTATTCCTCTTGAGAGGGTTAAGACCTTTGTATACCTGGGTGTTACCCTGGCAGAGAGTTTTGAGTGGAACACGCAGATTGCCAAGTCGGCACTCAAATTATCACAGTTAGCGGGGGGTATAAGCAAAGTATGTAGGGGGTCAGTCTTTAAGCCGGTGTCTCCGGCTTTGGAAATATATTGTCGTCAGGCTAGAACTGCGGCAATATATGGTGCTGAACTTTGGGGGCATAAACAGACTCTGAACCTCATAAGGGTGGAACAAAGCTTCATGAGGAATCTAGTTGGATTACCAGTAAGCACACCATTGACTCCTCTTAGATTAGACCTTGGGATGGAGCCAATAGAGGAGATCACAAGTGCAAGACCAATTATGTACTGGAAGAGGTTCTGGTCAGTCCCTGAACTGGCCGCCTACAGAGCAGAACTATGGGCCTTATGTATGAACACATTTTCCCATAGACACAGAATGGGTAAAACCCCTTGATACATCTGGCCCTATCTGAGGTCTGGACCTCGCTTAAATGCAAAAAGATCCCATGGCTGCAGCACATTAGGGCTGTTAGTATCCGGATAGGTCTCCCAGAACTTTGGGAGACACCGGAGATTCATTGCCCTGGGATATCAAAAAGGGAACTCCATAATCTGATACGTAGGCAGAACTTTTTAAAACACCAGAGCTCTGCAATCACGGGCAGGCTAACGACAGAGTTCCTCCTTGTTAAAATGGAATCTAAATTTGAGGAATTCATGGATGTAATTGAACCTCCATTTGCTAGAAAGTTGTATCTCCAGTTAAGGCATGGCACTTTACCTATTAGGTCATTTACATGTAAATGGTTAAAGTCTAATAATGAAGCTTGTCCTGCATGTGATTATAAAAATGAAAATGTAGCACATGTACTGTTTTTTTGCCCTGCTTATTCAGCAATTAGAAATTGTTGGTTGATCCCAATTTGCAGGAACCTCAAACGTCTGCATTTCATTCAGGCTTGTCGGATCCTGACTTATGATACTCACCCCCCTATTGTGTTCGCCGTATCCCGTTATTTACTCTGTATGTGGCGTATAAGACAAACTTTTTTAACTTAATTGCAGTAAATATGATATTTTCTATTCTCCTGTTCTTGATAACTCATAGTTTAATTCTCTTTTTAACTATTTGATGATTATTTATTGTCTTAATATTTCGTGCTTGTATGTATTTTATGTGCACTTTTATGGTCTTTGACCGAAATAAAGTTATGAAATGAAATGATGCTTAGTTTATCAAAAGCAACTACCTCGTAATCTAAAGCTAGTCTGCGATCTATCTTTGAAGTCTCTCACAATTTGTCTGTTTCAATAAGTCAGACAGCAGCATATTCCACATGTCCACACAGAGTTCCCTATTGGCAATAACATTGTAAATTTAAACTCTTCGAGATAAAAAGAAGTGACACATGTGGAATAGGGAAAATAGGGGATTGATAAGTAGTGTGAGACTTGTGACATGGGAATATGTCGCTCAATTATTTAAATAAAGATGGGTTTCCATATTCATGTAATAAACTTCGTAATTTAGTCCTCTGGATGATTGAGCTCTATAAACGACTAGTTGAAGTTTTGTTGGCAAGTAAGCCTAAGTATGAATGGGTTGTCCAATGAGCTAAACATCTTTGAAGGGACAAAAACACTTCTTTTTTTTGTTATAAAACAAATCAAGATTAAATGAAAGGATTAAATTAATCTTCAGATAAATTCTAATGTATTGACCTAAGTTTGTGACTGCATCTTGCAAGCGTTGAGCAAATTGAAAAATGCATTTATTTGCCCAGTGTATGGTTTAGAACCTTCCACATATGTACATAAATGGAACCAGCATATTTCAGACCAGTGCCCTAGGTTCCTGGGCCCATGGAACATGGGTCCATAGTATATGAACCTGTCCGTGCTTCAGGAATACTGATGGCAGGTCGTTTTTATATAATTAACTCTTTAGGTGAACACCTGAATCCAAATGCAGTTTCAGGGTTATTGGGAATTTCAATGCATCTAGGAATGTCACACTTTGGAAACTGTAGGTGGTGGTTCATTTCCATGTATATACCGGATTCATAATTTCTATCCAGTGGAAAGCGAAACACAACCCCATAACTACACACAGACACACACACTTTCAATAGTGGGTTAAAACATGAAAAAAGTGTGAGCTTTGATTAAAACCACAAAAAAAATGAACTTTAAACGAATAAATGTGTCTCGTATGTCTGGAAAAAATAAATCGTTGCTTGACATTTATTCACTAGCTCAGGACTCTTCATACTCATCAGTTCTCTGTTGTTGCCAATGTAGTTATATTTTAGCAATCAAGACTCTCTGAAATTTTATGTTGAGTGTGTGTTCACATTTTAATCAGATTGATTTTCTCCTTTTTTTTAATTTATCAGTTCTGATGCATTAATTATATATTTCCAAGTCACTGGAAAAAAATGACAAAATCCTATTTAAAGCCCCCAAGCTGAAAAATTTAGAAGCTTGTTTTTGCATGTGGGTCAACAATAACCCTTAAAAATGCTTCAATTGTAATCTACATTAGTATTATGTTCTATATCAGATGTCTGCAAGTTTAATTCCTTTACTAGGTCAATGTGCTAATGTGCAGTTGCGCTGCTTATTTTTAGATGCACGCCTAACAGTATGTTTTAAGTATTAGTCAACCAAGAGTAAAGCTGAGATTGTAGCATTTCCAGAAAATCTTTTTCCTAGTATGTACGGTACATTAAACGGCATACCATATACACATACTATAACACATATGTTTATTTTCTTCTTCAGAGGAAGGCTCAAGGGCAAGAGTGCGTGAAGATTATGATACTGTAGAACAAGATGGAGATGAACCTGGTCCCCAAAGATGTAAGTAGCCAACCACGACTGTCAAAAATGTTTGTTGCATACAGCTGCAAAATGACCCACCCTGCATTATAATGATAATCAATAATGTGACCATCTGCAAGGGTGAATGTAAACGTACATGCAATACAAATCAATTTAAACAAAAGTTATTGACTGTTCTATTCCAGTGGCAATATTCTCTTCTGGGTTTAGTCGATCATTTTTATCGAAACCAAGCGGCTGATTCCAAATCTTCTTCTGGGTTATGGTAGAAATAAGCATTTTCTCATTGTGTTCAAAGAAACATAAATAAACACTGAAATTAGTTGCCTGCATTGAAGACAAACTGTAGCTGTGATTTTATAAATCTTACAAATAATTCACGGTTTTCCTGTTTTATTTTTGTGTAGTGCATTCTATAGGATTTATACTGCAGCACTGGCCACCAGGTTGTCTTTATGGTGGAACATCATCAAAAGTTTGGCTTCCTCTGAAGTGCGGATGGTTACTTGGAGAAAGTGATTACTGTGGGGATATAAAATGTTTTCATTTCAATTAATTTAAAAGCTTGTCACATCTGCTGGGTCTGCAACATTGACTAGTTCCTCTACCCTCAACCACTTGAGATGAATGCTAGAAAATGTGTTCAGAAACCTGGGCCCCTGCTCACTGTGGCACCCCTCTCTTGCTCACCACTTGTGTGGCCCTCCCACTAATTTTTAATTGAGAATATATATATATATATATATATTAGAAATTGAATTTCTTTATTTTTTATTCTTTTTATTGAAACAGAACAGCTCCATCAAAAAGACACATCCGGTAGCAGCGAAGAGGCAGTGGTACTTACACAGTAAATGATCTGCATAAACCAGACATCAGCGAACATAGCAACGGTCTAACCCCATGGCCTGCCCCCGTCAATTGTAGGTGGGTCCATTATCCTGTCCCCCCCTCCCCGCCTAGTCCTCCCTCCCTGGCCAGCGCCCTCCCTCCCCCCATCCCCTTATGGAGTGTTGAGGATCTATCACCAGCCTAGGCTCATGGCCTCCCAGGAAGTGAGGGTATCAAAGATAGGCAGCATGCGGAGCCCAGTGGGGGAGACCCCTACAGTGTAGCATCTGGGGTATCCAGCCCTTCCCCTCTGTACCTCCTCCACGCCTGCCAAATCCTTTCCCATTTTTTGGGGCATCCTCGACTATTGTAGATGACTTTCTCTGCCCTCTGGCACCAGTCTATGTCTCGTTCCCATTCCTCTATTGTCCGTATCAAGTCACCCCCCAGAGTCTGGCGATGTTTCTCTTGGCCACCATGCTTGCAAAGGCTAACCATTTCTTATCTCCTTTGGGCCACGTAACGTCACCCGTGACCCCCAAAATGTGCCATCTAGCCTCCAGCGGCACTTCCGCCCCCACCACCTCCTCCATTATGTCCTTCAGCCTAACCCAATATGCACAGATGCGAGGGCAGTCCCAGAGGATATGGAAAAATTTGCCCTCTTCCCCACAGCCTCTCAAACAGAAGTGTGATGTCGCGTATCCCATCTTAAATTGTACCGTTCGAGGGGTATAGGACCTGTGGAGGATGCGTAGCTGCACCAATCTGAATCTAGCTCAAATCGCCACTTCCCTAGGACATTGCAGGGCCTCATTCCAGTCATCGTCCTCTAACAAACCCAGGTCGTATTCCCACTTTTCCCTCAGTGGTCCCAGCGTGTCAGGAATAAAGCTTCTTGTAGGTTAGCGAGATGGCCTTATCAATCATGGGGTCTAACAGTAGCCTGTCCTCAAGTGGGGCGTAGTCAGGCAGTTGTACCCCCTGCGTCAGATGCGTGTACAGGGCATGTTTAAATTGTTGATAGTGTAGGAATTCGCCATCACCCATTTGGAATTCCGACTGAAGAGTTGCGAACTCCACCAATTGCTCCCTCCTCCAGACGTCCCCCAGCATATCGATACCTATCAGGCTCCACTGGCGCAGGTCTCGGAGTCTCACCACTTCCCTAAGGAAGTCTCCTTTCCATAAGGGCGTTTGGGCCGTAAGCCTCGTCTCCCATCCAAGCAGTTTCGTTGCCCGCTTCCATATCCCCACCACTACCGCAGTTTGGGGAGGCAAGGACTGGCTGCGCCGTGGCTTAGAGTAGAGAGCCGCTACGTAAGAGCCTGCTCCTAGGGCCATACGATCCACCCGATATGCAGGTTCCTCCTGTGGGGCGAACACCCATCCGTTGTAGAAATTGGATTTTTAGTCATCATGGGCATGTGCGAAAGTCAGGCAGAAACCACCACTCTAGTCAGGATAAGGGAGTTACACTCCTAAAATAACCCCTGCTCACCCACTTGGTAGCTTGGCACGAGCAGTCAGGCTTATCCTAGAGGCAGTGTAAAGTATTTGCTTATAACCAACAGTAATACAGTGTTAGTTTTATATACTTAAGACAAGACCAAAAACGATAAAAATCCACAATACAGTGCTTAAAACTCTTTGGTTATCAAAATATGCTTGAAAAATAGTCCCTTGATGTCGATAGCTCCGTCCGGGGTTATCACGGCGTTGTGAGCAAACAAAATAAAACCGTTCTGGCTGACCGCAGCGTCGCGGGCTGGCTTAGGTGTCGGGAAGACCTGCACACAATACCTTTTAGAAATCAGGGCATCCGCGACATATTGTTGATCTTCCGAAACCACAGCGTCTGTTCCGGAGGTCGGTGCAGGAGTCGTCGGGCCCTCATAGTCAAACACACTTGCAGATCGATCTAATCTCTGTTGAAGTCAACGCTGGCGTCGGGTGCTGCTGTAGGAAGTGCAGCGGAGCGGTGTGCGGTGCCCTCAGGTTGCAGTGCGAGCAGCGGCTCGGTGGCGGTGTCAGATGGCGTCGTCGGTTAGACCAGGGTCGCAGTGCGGAGTGAATGCGGTGCTCGTTTAGGTGCAAGCAGCATTAGCGGCGGCGCTGCTGAAGCCCTGTCGGCTGCTGACGAACTGGAGTCGATGGCGCCGGCAGGCCAAGGCTGCGTTGCGAGATGAGGGCGGTGCGTCGTGTAACTGCGAGCTGTGCCCTCGAACCACGGGGCAACGAGTGGTGTAGATTTTGGTGTGGAACGCCGTCGTCAGGGATACCAAGGCGTCGTCGTGAAGCGAGGCGGTGCGGAATGCGATGTCCACAGGTCATGGTGTGAGCAGTGGCTCGGTGGCGGTGTCTGCAGGCGGCATGGGTGAGACCAGGGTCGCAGTGCCGCTTTGCAGCAGTGCCATCTGCGGTGCCTTCAGGACACTGAGTCGGCGGCGGCATTGTAGACGTCGCCGGGTTGCTTTTCTTCTGCTGCGGTACAAAGCACACAGTCCCCAGTGCCGAGGGCAGAAGAGCTTGAAGTTTTTGCTGTTCCTGAGACTTCTTGAACAGGGGGCAATCTCTACCTCAAACCCTTGGAGAAACTTAAAAAGTAGATTGCAGAAATTTCAGTCCAGTCCTTTCTCTGCCCAAGACAGAAGTAGCCACTGCAGGCCAACACAGCAAAGCACACAGCAAAGTGGTAGTTCCTCTCACAGCTTCTCCAGCTCTTCTTCTTGGCAGTTTGCTTGGTCCTAAAGAGTTCTAAAGTTAAGGGGTCTGGGCCCCAATGTTTATATCCCAAAATCCTTTGATCTCTTAGGCAGAGAGAGCCTGTGCCCAGCCAGAACCAGTTCTGCCTTCTCTGGTGTGACTTCTTGACAGGAGGTGGAGACAGCATGGTCAGAGGCAGACCAAGACTTTTGAGGTGCAAGGAAATCTCCTCCCCTCCCCCGATTGCAGCCCAGGTCTATTCAGCCCTTTCCTGACCCACCTAGACAATCTAGAGCCACTCCTGCTCCCCAGGCATCCGTCATCCAAAACGCAGACAGGCAATCCACATTCCAGCAGAGGCACACAGGATGACTGAGTAAGAAAAGACCTACTTTCTAAAAGTGGTATTTTCAAACACAGAATCTAAAACTCACCTTCTCGAAAAGATGCATCTTTAGATTCTGAGTTCAGACATGGTTAACTTTATTTTCCTACCGAATTCCCTGGGCCAGTTATGCTTATAAGATGTTATAAACAAACTACCCATTCTGTCCTATCGGGAACAGGTAACATTGCAATGGCGAAAAACGAAATTGTCCATAATTCGCTATCAGGACATGCCACGCACACCAGGGCATGTCCTACCTTTCACATACACTGCACCCAGCCCACAGGGGTACCTTGGGTCTACCTTAGGGGTGGCTGACATGTAAGAAAAGGGAAGGCGAGAGACTGGCTAGTGGGTGCACCTGCCAAGTCGACATGGCAGTTACAAACTATGCGCAGACTTAGCAATGGCGGTTCTTAGTTACCTTTTCAGGACTACTCAAGTGGGTGGCACAATCAGTGCTGCAGGCCCACTAGTAGCATTTGATTCACAGGCCCTGGCACACTCCGTGCACTTTACTAGGGACTAACAAGTAGACACACTACGCCAGCAAAAACAGAGTCAAAACCGGGAGGTCATAAAGCAAAAACTCAGGGAAAACACGTCAAAAGATGCCAAGTCAGTCTATCTATCTATCTATATATCTATCTATCTATCTATCTATCTATCTATCTATCTATCTATCTATCTATCTATCTATCTATCTACTAAGCTATCAAAAAATCTTTTGTCATAGGGAGAGACCTATCAAGGGAGATTCTATTCTTTTTTTCTGTCAAAGAAATCTCACTTGCGGAGGTACTTACCCATGCTAACCTTTCTGTCTCGTCCCCAAACACCTGTTCAGCCTACATTGTAAAAAAAAAAAACTCAACATTGACAGTGGACATAGCAGTCGTCTTCAATCTTTCACTGAACTATGGAAAGGTCCTGGATGGCACTGACCACGATATAACTGTTGTAATATGTGAAGTCATAAGCATTGCATTACGGGGGTGTAAGTTATAGTTAACTCAGCTAACTAGAACTGCTGAATATCACTGGCTTTGTTCGAGTGAAATGTGAGCCTAGCTGTAACGTTCATGTAACCATAGTTTTTTTATCAGTGTCTATATATACATATATATGTCCTGGAATTGGGTCTCAGCGCATCTATGTCTGGAGAGTGAAATAGGGGATGCTTTGTTCCCGCTTGCTAATGCCACACGGCAGGGTTGGAATCTCCCCGACAATGAAGAGTGTTTGGTTGGAGGTAATTGGGGGAGTGTGACTCTCTCTCCTCCGTGCCAGAAAAAGGAATTTACCTATCCACAATGTGCGGTAGTGAGAAAGGGAAACAGAGGAGGTGTTTACCTCCTTTTGACGATTCCAGGACCTGAGGTTATAAGATCATGCACATACCAAGTTTGCTTTAATATTTTCAACTACAAAATGCATTTTATACAATGACTTGATGAACGCAATGAACTTTCATTTTAAATGTATTATGGACCTTGAAGTCACAAAGACACATGACGCAAACATGTGGTCACTTTACTATTTAAATATGCTCAGCTATGAACAAGGCTATTTATAAAGCCGAAACACGTCAGATATGAGCATGCTGCCTGTGTTCTATAAAATACATGCATGTGGCTTTCACTGGAGTTGGGCCTCAGTGCATCTATATTTGGAATATATATCTTAGGCACCGAGTCCGCTGTTGTCGCGTGGTGCCGGACACGGCGCCTGGTAAAATAAAGTAGAAATACTCGAAAGCAGATGAGTCGTACACACTCAGGAAGGAGTGAATAATGAGTTTATTCACATTTCTTGCACTAGCTGTTGGAATTGGCCCTTTTTTGCAGGGTTATCCCCAAACTTTTTTCTTCTTCCTCCTATTTTTCCTGACCTGTTTTTGTTGGCTTTAGGACTCAGGGCACTTTACCACGCTAATCAGTGCTAAAGTGCATATGCTCTCAGTGTAAATTATGAATATGATTGGTTATCCATAATTGGCATATTTGATGTACTGGTAAGTCCCTAGTAAAATGCACTGAGTGTGCCAGGGCCTGTAAATCAAATGCTACTAGTGGGCCTGCAGCACTGATTGTGCCACCCACATGAGTAGCCCTGTAAATGTATCTCAGACCTTCCACTGCAGTGTCTGCACGCGCAGTTTTGAACTGCCATGTCCACCTGGGAAGTGCACCCACCTGCCAGGCCCTAACATTCCCTTTTCTGACATGTAAGACACCCCTCAAGTAGGCCAAAGTACCCCCATGAGCAGGGTGCAGTGTATGTGAAAGGTGGGACATGTACTGATGTGTGTGACTTGTCCTGATAGTGAAATAGTTTGTATTCTGTTTTTCACTGTTAAAAAGGCTATCTGTCACATAGGCTAACGTTGGAGTTGCTCTGTAACATCTTGCAAGTATAACTTTCCATTTGGACAAGATAGAGAACATTGAGATTAGGCTCTCTGAACTCCAAATTTAATAACCTATCTTTTTAGGGAGATGATGGTTAAATAGTGTGTTTGAAAATGGCACTTATAGTAAGTAGGCACTTTCTTATTTAACCATCCTGTGTGCCTCTGCTGTTGTGTACTGACTGTCTGTTTTTGGAGTCACAGAAGCTGGGGATGTGCACTCACTAGACCACCACAAGCATGGTTCAGATGTGTCCTGCCTTTCCTGGGTGACTTATAGCTGAGCTGAATAGACGGTGGCTGCATTTAGAGTGGTGGGAGGAGTTTCACTAGCATCTGAATAGGCAGTGTCACCTCTGCACAATGCCTTCTCTGCCTCCTGTAGTGATGCTACACCAGAGAAGACAGAACTGGTTTGGACTGGCATCAGAGACCCTTGGCACAAAGAGAAAACGGGGTATAAGTATTGGACCTTTAAACCCCAGAGAATTAAATCACTTCTGGATTCAAGAGGAACCTTTGCCTTGGAGAAGAGCTGCTGGAGTACTGCCCTTTTGCTGTGTGATTTGCTGGGTTGGCCTGCAGTTGCTGCTTCTGCCAAGGAAAAGACAAAGATTGAAATTTACTGTGAACCTCCTTGAAGACTAATCTCCAAGGGTTTTTTTGTGCTGGCCGCCTGTTCTGAAGTCTCAGGGACACAAAGACTTCACCTGCAACCCAGTGACCAGCACCTGTACTCATTTGTGGATGGACTCCCGCATTCAAAAAGGTTCCAGTTCCAGTTCCTTGGCCCTGAGAATTGTGTGGTTGGTGCTGCAAAGCGAGAAAAACAACTTCGACATCATTAGTGCCGCCGCCAGTGATGCCGCGACCTGCACTGAGGCTGGTGGCATTGCTCGTGGAGTGCACAGTGCCCCGCCTGCACCACAGGTCCGACATCTGCAGTTATCAGCCTTCCCGAAACCAGCGCTCGCACAGACGCCATCACTGCCAGCGCCTGCATCCTGTTATCGCGGATCTGATAACAGTCTAGGGTGACTTCAGCCTCCTCACAGACTCAACGCCTCTCCTCCCAGTGGCAACCAGGGAATCGGCCTTGACCTCTGCACCAACGCCTCACAGCCACGGTGTCGTGCAGGAAGAGGTGTGGCGCCGCGGCCAGGGCGACTGACTCCGGAATCTGGGGATCACGGTTCGATCCCTGGTGCCGGTGGCAGATTAGCCCAGCACCATGTGACTCTGGGCAATAGCTTGCTTAATCTTCCCGACGGCCCCCAGCGCCTAGAGACCCTTACGGGTGATTGTCGCGCTTTACAAATGTGGGTTATTATATTATCGTACATAGACTTCGTTATCTAAGGTACTGTTGTTTGGGGGTCCATGTGACTCCATGCCCGACACCGCGCACCACTCGGTCAGCTCCGTTCTTTGGATTTTTGCCTGTCAAAGCGTTGTACTTGCCCCAGGTGGAGCTATTTTGTTTCTACACATTCTAATTTTGCAATAACTGTTCTAAAGTGAAATTTCGATACATATATGTTGGATGTTTGTCGTTTTGGTCTTGTTTGGTTAAGAATAAAGATTTTATTTTTCTAAACTGGCGTGATGTAGAATTTGTTGTGTTTTCAGTGTGTGACTGTGTGTTTTCAGTGCAAATACTTTACACATTGCCTTTAGGCTAAGCCTGTCTGCTCGTGCGAAGCTACCGAGGTGGTGAGCAGGGGGGTGTCTAAAGTGTGTATCCCCGTTACCCTGACTAGAAGCAAGGGTCCCTACTTGGACAAAGGTACATACCTCTGCCTATTAGAGACCCCTATTTCGAACACTGGCCTTGATCACGCATGGCATCATCGTGATACATACATCTTAAATACCCGAAAGATGACCGACTGAATTTCAGTAAAGCATGACAGTATACAAAGCGAGTCAGCCATCGTAACATAATATGCTAAATGTTCCAGTATGTGCTTATTTATAGCTGTAACAGTGCCACTGCAAAATTATACGACAATTCATAGCATGTCAACAGTGTGTGTGGCAATGCATCATGGGAGTACAAAATCCTAAGAGAAAATATACAAAACACAATGTTAGGGGGTTAGTCTGGCATGTGTGCCCCTTCTGTAGGAGATATAAAGCTGGTAGTCTGGAGTGAAGGGTTTTTGGGTATTGTAATTCCTTTAACTCGATGAGGCCCTTGCCTTTCCAGGTATTCTATGTGTCCCAGAAAAGGGAACTGGTGTTCTTTTACTCAGACTGACGAATATGCCATAGTAGTCGGTGTCACAGAGTTGTCTGTGAGCGTCGGCCAACTACATTTTGGTGGGCATAACCAGAATGTTGGACATATACTGTACATCCCGCCAACAAGGGTAGCAACTATGGACATTGATCACGTCATATAATTTATTTTATTGTGTGCTTGCTTTTTTACTTTCCTGCTTTTTTACTTTCTCTTGAGTGCATTGAACTGTTGACATGATATGAATTGTTGTATAATTTTGCAGTGGCACTGTTACAGCTACAATTCAGCACATGCTGGAATATTTAGTACACTATGGTATACTGTGCACATTCCAAGATGGCCGACATGGTTTGTATACTCTCATACCTTACTGGAATCCAGTCTTTCATTTATGTCTATGCTTAAATATTGCGAACATGTTTTTTTTTTGCTGTTTAAGATGTATGTGTCACAATGACCCCCATGCGTGATCAAGACTATTGGCCGAAGCGCGTTGTGTATATATCCAGAATGAAAAGAGTATATTACGCACTCTGAGATCTGCTTGTTAAATCATAAGCGTGTGATCAAGACACATTTGGCGTTGAAACGCGTAGCGGTTAAGGAATAAAGCTTATAGTTTAAGCAAGCAGACTTCTGAGAGTGCGTAATTTACTATTTTCATTCTGGATATTGATGACCGGTTTGGGGTTTACCTGCTCTACGCATCACCTGACTAAGGGAATGATCCTGGAAGGTCCCAACTTATATATATATATATATATATATATATATCACCAAAAAACTGGCCAAAGACCAGTGTAGCCTTGCATGGAGACGCCACACAGCATGTGAATTAAACCATCTTTTAATGCAGGCAGCGAGAGAAAGCGTGTGACTCCCCTCCTCACAGTTGCTCCAGACGCGTTTCGGGCTCCATGCCCTTAATCATTGGCGCATTGAAAGAAGTCCCAAGAGCAAATGCAGACTATATACTAATGAGCCCCGCCCAAATGGGATTTCGTGTTGCACAGTGGCATTCTGGGACCAGTAGTCTATTGCACTAACCATAGTGGGAGCTGCGACGGCTTCTGACAAGAAATGAGTCCCGTAGTGGGTGGTGTGGAGGGGAAACAGCACTGCTCTCACCAATGTCCATCCCACATCAGCGGCGATTTCACAGCTCCTCTCAAAGCGCCCACTCTTCCAGGCGCTGGGGGCCGCAGATTGCGCGGCGGGGCGTCTCCGCGGCGAGGCGCGCCGCAATTTCATCACCAAAAAACTGGCCAAAGACCAGTGTAGCCTTGCATGGAGACGCCACACAGCATGTGAATTAAACCATCTTTTAATGCAGGCAGCGAGAGAAAGCGTGTGACTCCCCTCCTCACAGTTGCTCCAGACGCGTTTGCGCCAATGATTAAGGGCATGGAGCCCGAAACGCGTCTGGAGCAACTGTGAGGAGGGGAGTCACACGCTTTCTCTCGCTGCCTGCATTAAAAGATGGTTTAATTCACATGCTGTGTGGCGTCTCCATGCAAGGCTACACTGGTCTTTGGCCAGTTTTTTGGTGATGAAATTGCGGCGCGCCTCGCCGCGGAGACGCCCCGCCGCGCAATCTGCGGCCCCCAGCGCCTGGAAGAGTGGGCGCTTTGAGAGGAGCTGTGAAATCGCCGCTGATGTGGGATGGACATTGGTGAGAGCAGTGCTGTTTCCCCTCCACACCACCCACTACGGGACTCATTTCTTGTCAGAAGCCGTCGCAGCTCCCACTATGGTTAGTGCAATAGACTACTGGTCCCAGAATGCCACTGTGCAACACGAAATCCCATTTGGGCGGGGCTCATTAGTATATAGTCTGCATTTGCTCTTGGGACTTCTTTCAATGCGCCAATGATTAAGGGCATGGAGCCCGAAACGCGTCTGGAGCAACTGTGAGGAGGGGAGTCACACGCTTTCTCTCGCTGCCTGCATTAAAAGATGGTTTAATTCACATGCTGTGTGGCGTCTCCATGCAAGGCTACACTGGTCTTTGGCCAGTTTTTTGGTGATGAAATTGCGGCGCGCCTCGCCGCGGAGACGCCCCGCCGCGCAATCTGCGGCCCCCAGCGCCTGGAAGAGTGGGCGCTTTGAGAGGAGCTGTGAAATCGCCGCTGATGTGGGATGGACATTGGTGAGAGCAGTGCTGTTTCCCCTCCACACCACCCACTACGGGACTCATTTCTTGTCAGAAGCCGTCGCAGCTCCCACTATGGTTAGTGCAATAGACTACTGGTCCCAGAATGCCACTGTGCAACACGAAATCCCATTTGGGCGGGGCTCATTAGTATATAGTCTGCATTTGCTCTTGGGACTTCTTTCAATGCGCCAATGATTAAGGGCATGGAGCCCGAAACGCGTCTGGAGCAACTGTGAGGAGGGGAGTCACACGCTTTCTCTCGCTGCCTGCATTAAAAGATGGTTTAATTCACATGCTGTGTGGCGTCTCCATGCAAGGCTACACTGGTCTTTGGCCAGTTTTTTGGTGATGAAATTGCGGCGCGCCTCGCCGCGGAGACGCCCCGCCGCGCAATCTGCGGCCCCCAGCGCCTGGAAGAGTGGGCGCTTTGAGAGGAGCTGTGAAATCGCCGCTGATGTGGGATGGACATTGGTGAGAGCAGTGCTGTTTCCCCTCCACACCACCCACTACGGGACTCATTTCTTGTCAGAAGCCGTCGCAGCTCCCACTATGGTTAGTGCAATAGACTACTGGTCCCAGAATGCCACTGTGCAACACGAAATCCCATTTGGGCGGGGCTCATTAGTATATAGTCTGCATTTGCTCTTGGGACTTCTTTCAATGCGCCAATGATTAAGGGCATGGAGCCCGAAACGCGTCTGGAGCAACTGTGAGGAGGGGAGTCACACGCTTTCTCTCGCTGCCTGCATTAAAAGATGGTTTAATTCACATGCTGTGTGGCGTCTCCATGCAAGGCTACACTGGTCTTTGGCCAGTTTTTTGGTGATGAAATTGCGGCGCGCCTCGCCGCGGAGACGCCCCGCCGCGCAATCTGCGGCCCCCAGCGCCTGGAAGAGTGGGCGCTTTGAGAGGAGCTGTGAAATCGCCGCTGATGTGGGATGGACATTGGTGAGAGCAGTGCTGTTTCCCCTCCACACCACCCACTACGGGACTCATTTCTTGTCAGAAGCCGTCGCAGCTCCCACTATGGTTAGTGCAATAGACTACTGGTCCCAGAATGCCACTGTGCAACACGAAATCCCATTTGGGCGGGGCTCATTAGTATATAGTCTGCATTTGCTCTTGGGACTTCTTTCAATGCGCCAATGATTAAGGGCATGGAGCCCGAAACGCGTCTGGAGCAACTGTGAGGAGGGGAGTCACACGCTTTCTCTCGCTGCCTGCATTAAAAGATGGTTTAATTCACATGCTGTGTGGCGTCTCCATGCAAGGCTACACTGGTCTTTGGCCAGTTTTTTGGTGATGAAATTGCGGCGCGCCTCGCCGCGGAGACGCCCCGCCGCGCAATCTGCGGCCCCCAGCGCCTGGAAGAGTGGGCGCTTTGAGAGGAGCTGTGAAATCGCCGCTGATGTGGGATGGACATTGGTGAGAGCAGTGCTGTTTCCCCTCCACACCACCCACTACGGGACTCATTTCTTGTCAGAAGCCGTCGCAGCTCCCACTATGGTTAGTGCAATAGACTACTGGTCCCAGAATGCCACTGTGCAACACGAAATCCCATTTGGGCGGGGCTCATTAGTATATAGTCTGCATTTGCTCTTGGGACTTCTTTCAATGCGCCAATGATTAAGGGCATGGAGCCCGAAACGCGTCTGGAGCAACTGTGAGGAGGGGAGTCACACGCTTTCTCTCGCTGCCTGCATTAAAAGATGGTTTAATTCACATGCTGTGTGGCGTCTCCATGCAAGGCTACACTGGTCTTTGGCCAGTTTTTTGGTGATATATATATATATATATATATATATATATCTATAGATCTATATATATCTATAGATCTATATATATATATATATATATATATCTATAGATCTATATATATATATATATATATATAGATCTATAGATATATATATATATATATATATATATATATATATTTTTCGCTCTGAACCCCTGCCACTCACAACGGAGGGCCCAGACGGGATAGCGAATCCCAAATCTCTCCAAACTTGTATCCACACTTTTGGTAAAAAAGGAATGTCCAGGCCAGCTTGTTGCAGAATCACGAGCTCTTTATTTCAGCTCCACTCGACTCGTTTCGAGAAAAAACTTTCTCTTGGTCACGAGCTGGATATTGATGACAGGGTTGGGGTTTACCTGCTCTACGCATCACCTGACTAAGGGAATGATCCTGGAAGGTCCATATATATAGATATAGATAGATAGATAGATAGATAGATAGATAGATAGATAGATAGATAGATATATAGATATACACCGCTGTTCCCCTTCCTCTTGTGCGAGCCTCAAAACACAAACCCAACGCTGTGTCTCCTTGTTTTAAGGTAACAGCAACTCACGATAGAATCGCAAAGCAATACATAAAAGTGTGTAAACGGGTCACATACTTTAGCAGTGTTGGTTGTACTTATGTGCTGAACAGAATATCTTAATGAATACTTACATTTCAAGTGTTCATGCTCTTGAAGCGCATGCCGCCTTGCTGAGTATCAATAAAATAACCAATGTGACAGCATATTGTGGCAAATGAATACATTTCAAGTGTTCAATATTTGTGCAAATACACAAATTTGTGCAAGCAATCCTACCACGGCATACTTTTAAATTCCATGTCCGGGCATATCGCCTTGTTGTATACTTACTACAGTATGAATGCGTGACAGCGCTATCGCGGCAACTGAATGCATTTCATGAATTACAGACAAAACATTGTTCCGGCTTTAAAACATGTGATTTTGCCACAGCGTACTTCTAAACTGCAGGTTTAAAAATTCTCAATATATGAAATCGTTATGCCAATATGGAAATATTCACTAAACCGCATCGGGAAATAAGAAACCTAATACTACAGTGCACATTTAAGCCCCTGTGGCACAACACCAATGCCCTCTCTGGCTATGACGGTGTAGCACATAAATTCATAACTGATCTCCACAATGCAGTTTACGATTGCCACACGCTTAAATGCTACTTAATCTGCAAGCTGACAAGCGCCTCGCAGTTCTGCCCATATGGGCTGAATTAAATGAAAAGATACTTTCGCTCTTTAGCCTTCTTCTGTGTGACCTCGAATACATCCTCTGAAATGTATTCATAAAAAATAAATAAATTTGTTTTCTAAAAATAACCCTAAAACCTAACCCCACAGTGCAATAGTTGAAAAACGCTATACAAAAGCAGTTGCATTCATATATCCATACAATGCTAATACTCTATCAGAAAATCAAATGCATATGGAAGTGATAAACTCACTGTTCACGATCAACTGTACTTATCTAGATGTAATTTCTTTTAACCTAAATGGACTGCAAGGCCTTCATCGCAATTATGGCCTATTGGCGCTAGGGTTCCGTTCTGAATTATTAATTTCGACTCAAGGCGTTTTAGATCTTGTACTCTATTGCCGCCTCTTTCATTGACTTTTACTGTGGTGGGTTAGGAAGTGTCGCGCCACTGGATATTGTTTGTCTCCATGTTTTATGGCGCAAAGATGCTCCAATACCCTTATTTTGGCCTTATGAATGGTACTGCCAATGTAAGTTTTTTGACGAGGGCAAAACGAAGCATATACTGCATACTCTGTGTTGCATGATGTATGTTTCATGAGTTTATATGGCTTGCTTTCGGGAGATAATTTACACTCTTTGCGATATTTGCTGTTCTTACAAGCTTTACACTTTCGACAAGTATAGAATCCCTGTATTCCTGAGATTCTAGTGGCAGATGTTTCAACCGCTCTACAGAGTGTATCTTTTAATGATCTAGCTTTTCTGAATGTGATCTGTGGGAAGGTTTCCACACTATAAGCTACATCTTTCTCAGTCTGTAGTACTGGTCAAAATGTATTTAGACCTTTCCATACCTCATGGGCCTGACTGTTATATGTGGTAATAAACCTGATCTTCTCATTGGGCCCACTTTTGATAGTCTCTTTCTCCATCAAAAGTGATTCACTGGTTCTTATAGCAAGTTCGGATCTTGCTTTATTTATAACTGATCTCGAATATCCTCTCTCCAAAAATCTCTGTCATCACTTGTTCCTCTAAGGCATAGCTCTCCTGCGTGCTGCAATTGCGCATTGCTTGCAACAATTCACCCAAAAGGATGCTGCTGATCAAAAAGCTAGGATGACAATTGCGAGCAGGAAGGAGGCTATTGCCTGCTGTCACTTTTTGAAATAGTGAACTTTTCAAACAGTCATCCTGAATGGTTAACGAGAGATCAAGAAATTCTATACTGTCTATTGAGCACTGACTTGTAATTCAGAACTCTCACAAAATCATTTGCTTCTCTCTCATCTCCCTTCCATACACAGAAAACATCTATGTAGTGTAACCACATAGCTACCTTGTCATTAAAGGGGTCTAGTTCTCTTACCACCTTCTCCTCCCAGTACCCTAAATAGAGACCCGCAAAGCAGGTCCCCATCAATGTTCCAAGGGTCTGTTTGAAGATTTTACTGTCAAAAATGAAAAAGTTCTGATTCAAGTATAACAAAGTCGTAGTCGCACTCCTCGTAGTAGAATGTGAAGAAGTTGATAACGTGGATGGTGCTATCGAAGTGCAGCCCTCTGTGCTCAGGGCAATTTCATATCAAAAACGCGGCATCTCCCTTAGGATTGACGTCCCTTCGATGCACTCGAGAAACAAATGTTCATCTCATTCATTCAGTACAGTTCAATAAAGTTTTTCACTAATTGGCTGGTTGTTATTCTTTGTTTTATTTCGTAGTCATTAAATTAGTTATTTCGTTATTACTGCATAACATTATTCAAGACTTTCCTCATGATTGTGCCCAATGCATTTCGGGCATGAGCCCTTCATCAGGGGACTTCATTCAATGCTGTACCGTTGCTGTGGTGTAAGTGCTTGAATCTATTAAATCGCGATGAAGTTCAATCGTATACAGAGTGAGTCGAAACTGTCCCTGTTCCGTGGTCTCGATCGTAAACGTTTGTCGGATGTTCTGTACGGTCTGATTCAGACAGGACATCATGATCTCCATCAACATCTCTTTATGGTAAAGATAAGAGATGGATCTTTTGTTAAAAAAATATCTGCAAGCTTTTAACCCCAATTCATGGGGAATGCAGTTGTAGAGACTCATGACATCAAGAGATAACCGTGAATAATTAATTTTTTTCAAGACATCTAAGGAAGTCTCCTGTGTCCTTAACATAGGATGGAAGCTTCCTCACGTATGCCTGTAAAAAGAAATCTACATATCTTGAGGTATTTTCCATACAGCTCCCCCTGGAAGAAACTATGGGTCTTCAGGGGGATTTTGCAGGTTTTTGTGATTTGTGGGAAGCAAATATAAGGCTGGCAATTTGGGGAAATTACAAAACAAGAAGTTGTACTCCTCCTGTTCTAACAAACCCTTATCTTTCCATTCAGATAGGCTTGTTTGACAAACTCTGAGTGTTCATATTCCATTCTATTGCTCCTGATATAGTTCTCCTTATCAGATAGTTGTCTCGTGCCTTCCTCTATATATTTATGTCTGGATAACGACTATTGTGTTGTCATTCTTAAAATTCTCAATAGCCTTACTCTGCGCCTGCGTGACATTTTTCCACCCATATCATTTTTTCTTGGAAAGTTTTTAACAAATTCCTGAATCACACCCTTCTCAAATACATCAATGGCTTTGTTCTTGTGGTCGAAAAATAGATTTAGACCTAAATTCATTTCTAGCGCTTAGATCTAGGGGAACATTTTCATTCATCAATTTAACGAAGGGATCATTTTCTACCTCACCTTCATCTGCTGGTACATTTATTGTATGGAGCAATTCTACATCACTAATGCTGATAGCACTAGGACACTCTTTGCTGTTTCCCACATTGTTTGAAACCTTGGTAGCATACCATTTCTTAATACGCAGTTTCCTTGTAAATTAAAATAAATCAGTTCAAATTTGCAGAATGTTAAGCCCAAAGATAAAAGTTCTATCTCAAAATCGCTTAGTGTCCCCGGAAAAAGAAGAAAGACAATCTAACAAAGAAAAAAAGAGTGTCGGCAAGATGGCCGCTGTAGCGCTGTAGAGGGCAGTCGCTAGCTCTCCTCTCTCCTACCTCAGGATGGATCTGGACTGATATATACGGAGATACAGAGATACGGGGATGTGGATGTTGGCTGATTTACTGTCCCGCGTTACTGCAGGCTTTTACTGGGTAACATCTGCTAACACTGGGGCAGTCCTTCTCGACTATTGGAGGAAAGTAATAACTGCTACTAAATCAATCCACAAAATGTCACAGAAAAGTAAAATGGACAAGGACAAGGATAAACCATCAGGGCCGATTAAAGGTCCAGGCGCGATCCCAAAGATGCCAGCTACCGCCGTTAAGAAACAGACGGAACAGATTAGCCGGTCTGTTAAAAGTACTTTGCTCAAAAAAACAGACAAACATGACAAACATGACAAACATGAGAAGAAGGTCGAAGCAAAGCCAGAGACTCGTCTCGCAGCGAGTAAAGCGGCGAGGGAGGTAGTCCTGGACACGGAAGCAAAAAGCCAGCGAGCTCAAGTACTGTCAACAAAGGAGCAACTGCGGCAATCTACCTTACCGGAATCTTTCACAACGAAGACACTCCCGCTGACCCAAGGGCAGGCACCCGATCCCCAGCAGCCCCGCACAGCGAGAGAAGCTCCACTACCGAAGCAGACTGAGCCGGGATCTACGAGTCTGGCAGCCGGGCTCAACGCGGATGACGGAGAATCAGCAAACTGCGAGGACGCTAGCGTCAAGGGCCCGGTTGCTGGGCAACCGTGGAAGGCTGCGGGAAACAGCGTGCAACAAGCGGAGCAGAGCGCGGAGAGAGGCAAGGGGAGCGAGGAGGACGCTGGTGCAAAAGGTAACGCGCTAGAGCAGCTGGAAAAGCGCAATAATAGCCAAATGCTAGATGCATTGAAGAATGTCGAACTAGAATTGAACACTAAAACTCTACTGCAAATCGATCCAAGCTGGGGAAGTACACAGAGCCTAAGGGACCAACAAGACCCCGTATTTGGTCAGGAGAATGGCAGAGGAGGAAGAGATGAGAGAAGAGCCAGGGGGGGCTCACCTGAGTTTTTTTCAGTCAACGAGGGCTCTGACACTACAGACATTAGCGGACCAGAAAATGAGGAAATGGGAAGCAGCACGGAACAGTCACTAGACTCTGATACAAGTAAAGGCTCCAGGGATCAAACTTCTAGAAAAAAAAAGACAAAGAAAGCTGGAGGTAGAAATGATGGAAGAGGGTCTAGAAGTAGTATGCACAAGAAATTGTCATGGGACTACTCTGCTACATCAGAGACATATGAGGAAAGAGATCAAAATGAGGATGAAAATGGGGAGCCAGGGAATCCCCAAAATGTGACACTGGAAATGCTTTTCGGAACATTGAAGCAGATGCATTCAGAGGCCAGAGCTGAAAGTAGGAGAGCGAAAAGGGACACAAAAAAGCTGCAAGCATCTATCAGGCGAGTAAGCAGGAAACAGGAAGAGGTCGAAGTAAGAGTAACTCAAGTGGAAGAGAGGACTAGCAGAGTGGAAGATGAGGTGACAGATTGGAAAACCTTTAAGGCAGAGCAGGAAAAAGTGGTGGAGGACTTGCAATGGAAGTTGGAAGACTTTGAAAACCGCCAAAGGCGAAACAATGTAAGACTTTTGGGACTGGAGGAAGGACGGGAGGGCCAGGACCCTAGAGGGTATGTGATTAAAATACTGTCTGAAGCATTTCCAGATTCAAAATGGCAGTGGGAACTCGAAGTACAGAGGGCCCATAGATACCCTATGTTCATAAAGAAACGCCGTGGGGGGCCAGAGAAGGCACTACCACGGGCAATGTTGGTCTTCCTAGGGAACTTCTTAGCAAGGCAAGAGATAATTGACAAGGCCAGACCTGATACCAGAAAGACTGCCGATGGAAATACCTTCTTTGCCAGGCCGGACTTCTGCCATGTCACCGTGGAAAGAAGGTGGAAGCTAAGGCAGATGATAACTCCCTTCCAAAAGCAAGGGGCGGAAGCCTATCTGTTATTCCCGGCAAGGCTGAAAGTGATAAAGAAGGGGTATACAAGGATGTTTACATCAGAGATAAAAGCGGGGGAGTATCTCGAAGAGATTTCAGATCTAGACCGAAGAAGAAGAGAGAACAGACCTAGAACACCGTCAAAATCCCCCACAGCCAGTCCACCAAAAACTCCGTAAAGCTAATAGCAACTAAATGTGTACAGAATTGATAGCCGTGGAAACGGGGTGGGAGAGAGTAGCGACTCTGCAGACTACAGGGGTCACACATAGGTCTGATAGACCTATTTGCCTGTGATACGGGGGGTGGGATGCAGAGGGGAGGGAGATAGCGGGAGGGAGGGGGGGGAGGCTGGGGGGGGGGGAAGGTAGGCACTTAGGTGAGGGGCACATGCACAAGCACAAGTTTAAGCACAATGCAAGTAGTAGAGAGAAGAAAGACTTGAAGGATAAAGTATGCACCAGTTTTGTTTTAAAAAGTGAAGGTAAGGAAATAACGAAGCAATCAAGTACAGGAAATGGGAGAGGGAAAAACCCGATTTGTAATGACCTGTAGGATAGTTTCGATAAACATCTGCGGACTAAACGATTTAAATAAAAGGCTTAAAACTACCGCCTATCTGAAATCATTGAATCCGGATTTAGTATGTCTTCAAGAGACCCACATTGAGGGTACCAAGGGTTATTTACTAGAACAGCTTGGTTTTAACGTATTAGCGAAAACTAATCAAAATACTAAAACGAGGGGGGTGGCCATCCTTGGTAAGAGACACGATTCGCAGGTAAAAAGAAAGAAGGAAGATCAATGGGGTAGATGGGCTATAGCTGAATTAGTGTTCAGAGGGGAAACCATTACGGTGGTCTCGGTTTACGGATCTACAGGAGACGACCCTGAGATCTTTCAACACCTAGACACAGAGTTAGCACAATGGCCAGAACCCATTATTTTATGTGGGGATTTGAATATACATGACGTAGACAGTAGCTTCTTAGATCCTGGTAGGAATTACTTAGGTAGGAAAAAAAGGACCCACAGAGCCTTATCAGATATGGTAAGGAATAATTCGTTGGAAGATCCATGGTTAAAATGCCATCCTAATCTAGATGGGAGCACCTACTTCTCAGCCCCCCACCAAATATTGGTCAGGCTGGACTACTTTCTAATTTCAAGAAGCCTGATGGATAGAGCAAGGATTGATAGGGAACCGAGGATTATATCAGACCATAATCCATTAGTATTAACTGTAACAATTGGACAAAAGAGGAATAAAGAGCTGAGTCAGTGGACATTTGATAGGACACTACTACAAGATCAGGGCTACAAGGATAGAATGAACAACTGGATTAAGGAATATTGGGAGATAAATAAGGGCACATCAACACCAGGGATAGTCTGGGACGCTTTTAAAGCTAGCGTAAGAGGGGAAACCCTGAGCTTTGTCATTAAGACACAGAGAGTATCAAAAGCAAAAGCTGAAGAAGATATTAATCTAGTTAGGGAAGCAGAAGAAGCACTTATCTCAGCCATATCTTCTCACGCCCCCATTGACCAGATCTTATTGAAAATAGTTGCCCTTAAATCTGAAGCCCTGGATGGGATGGCGAAAAAGACAGTGGAGAAATACATGGCAAATAAAGAAAAGGCCTATGAACTCAGTGAACGAGTAGGCCATATACTGGCTGTGCGAGCTAGGCAAAGGGAGGGACTGGCTAATATCAAGGAAATCAAGAACTCTCAAGGGGATATAGTTAAGGAAGCTGGCCAAGTTAGAGAGGTCTTTAAAGAGTTCTACACGGAACTCTATACACAGGATGGCCAGGAGAATGAGGATGATATAAGAACTTATTTAAGTGAGATAGAGCCTCCGGTGATAGGTGACCTAGACAAAAACAGCCTGGAAAATACACTGCAGCTGAACGAACTGGTGGAGGCCCTGGGGGATCTACCATCTGGGAAAGCAGCTGGCCCGGACCAGTTGCCAGTAGAATTTTATAGAACTTTTCAGCCAGTGCTATTAGAAGAAATGTTTAACGTGATGTTATTAGCACAAAAGGGTGAGGCTGTGCCAGAATCATGGGGAGGTGCAGATATTATTGTGATTCCTAAGATTCCTAAGAAGGGCAAACCCATAGATGTCCCGGGCTCGTACCGCCCCATTACGCTAATGAACGCAGATGTCAAGGTGCTTTGTTTTTAGATGCTGAAAAAGCATTTGACAGGGTTTCCTGGAGATACTTATGGGAAGTTCTGAAGTGGAATGGTATAGGGGCAGGATTTGTAAAGGCCCTACAGTCTTTGTATATTAATCCAACTGCTAAAATAAGGGTCAACAGAGGGCAATCAACCGTAATTAAAATTCACAGAGGGACAAGGCAGGGGTGCCCATCTTCTCCACTGCTCTTCGCTCTATATCTCGATCCCTACATACGGAAACTCGAAGCTAATGATGAAATTCCGCCGCTAGTTCTTAATGGATGCAGATTTAAAACGCTAGCATATGCCGACGATGTGGCTATTCTGACTGCACAACCTATAGTAGCTATTAGAACAACTGAAGCCGAAGCGGGGCGATTTGGACAGTTCTCAGGGTATAGCCTGAATAGCACCAAAACCCAGATTGTTAAAAACCAGTGGGTAATATGTAATGACGATAGAGTGGTAGAAGCAGCAACTTACCTAGGGGTGCGAATCACAGCAGAGATAGATAGTATCGTTAAAAGCAATCTCGACCCCTTGTTGACCTCTGTAAAAAGGGATTTGGAAAAAATGAATAACTTACATTTATCATTGGTGGGATGCACAAATATTATTAAGATGATGATTTTTCCTAAGTTTTTATACTTTTTTAGGGCCATACCCCTGCTATTTGAATCCAGCTGGTTTAACAATATAGAAGCCATTTGCAACAGGTTTATTTGGGCACACGGCAAGACCCGGAGGGCCTATAGGTTTATGACATTACCTAGGGAAAAAGGGGGATGGGGTGCACCTGATTTTCGCTTATATTATATGGTTACTGTCTTGCAATATATACAAGGGCTAATTGGGGGGAAAGTTGATGATGTAAGAATACAAGATATGTCCACAAAGGTTTATACTGTTGTACTAGGGCCAAATGCCTGTAACTGCTTTTTAAAATGTTTAGATTATAGCTATTTTAAAAGAACCAGGTTTAAAACTGTTAGGGCGGCAGTTACGATATGGAACGCTTTCCTAAAGAAAGTCAAATTGGGTAGATATAACAGATATGTTTTCTTGCTTAATAATAGATCGCTCCCGGGGGAAATTTTTGCTGATCAAACCATGTTAGATTGGGCAGCGAGCGGGATTACGCAAATAGGGGACTTATTTGACCAGGAAGGGTTCATGCAATTCGCAGATCTGAGAGAGGCATATGGTATAGGGAATAGGGGCTTCTTCAAGTATTTACAGATCAGAAGCTACTTAAAGAATAAATCAGGAGGGCCAGTAGGATTTAACAAGATAGAAATAATGGAGAAAATTACGAAGTCGAGGGACTGCACAATCAGGTCTTTTTACGCAGCCTTGGTGAAAGGAAAGCAGGACGATCTAGAGAAATATAGTACGAAATGGGCAGACAAAATGGGGTTTGAGCGTAATCTATTTCTTGAATCCTTAAACTTAGGCTGCACAATCTTAAGTGCTGCCCCGCTGCAGTCCCAGCATTACAAAACACTATACTTTCTCTATTATACGCCCGAGAAAATAGAAAAGTGGGGCGGGAATACAGGCATAAATTGCCCCCGATGTAATGAGTTGGAAGCTGATAGCATTCACATCTTTGCAACATGCCCACAGCTACACTCATTGATTATGGAGATAGAGGGATTCCTAGAAAGATCTTTGGGGATTGCAATTCGTCTTACACCTTCTTGGATTATGTTAGGAGTAGCTGATCAGGACCAAGTACAATTTGCAGAATTTTTGTTTGTAATAATGGCAGTGTATAGAGTATAGACTGACAATAGCCCGGGCGTGGTTAGATAAAAACCCCCCTAAATTTCAAGACTGGTTGGCGACCACGTTGTATGCCCATAAGATAGAAGAAAATATATATGCTCGGAAAGGAAGGAGAGGAAGATGTTTGGGGAGGAGAATCTGGGAGCCATTAAGTAAATGGAAAGAGAAGCAAAGAAGCTGAGTAGGGGATGGGTGGAGAAAAGTCTGGGGGGCATGTCAATTAATGGCTCCTTAATAATGTTCTGATCTTTATTATTTTTCTTTTGTATTAAGGGTAAGAGCCCGATTGATTTTATGGTTTAGATGTATTAAACCTAAAGTAGGTATAAGGTGTTATGGAAAATGTGAAAATAGACATTGTATTGTAAATTGTGTATAAGTAACTGTGTAATTCAACATGTGCCGCTTTGATAAAGGAAAAAAAAAAAATAAAAAAAAAAAAAAAAAAAGATCAAAATCGCTTAGTGTCCGTTCTGAAAGGTTGATTGCAGTCTCTTTATCCATTACTTGATTTGGCCCCTTGTTGGGCTTCCAAGCTCTCCTAGTGCTGATCTATTTCTTTTTCCTGCACCTCGGTTTCCTCTTCCGCGACCACGAAAGCCCTCCCTGGTTGTTGCCTGTCTGCCTCCCCTTGGCTACTAGGCTGAATTCCGTTAAAATGCTGTTTTTTACTTTATCAAACTCCGATGTTCTTGAGAAGTCGCTTCCACTTGTTACACTTCCATCTGTCAGAGGCTCTAAATCTGCCTGATCTTCAAGATTTCTTACAGGTTTTGGAGGGTTCCCAGTCTTAGGGGCAGATGTTGTGACACTACGATATTGGTCATACTTTTTTGCAAATGTAAGGATTTGTCCTTTTTGATAGTCCACTAAGTCCCGCTGAAATGTTCCGGGTTTTTTAAACTTGATTTCGTTTTCAATTTTATCTACATTTCTTTCCATCTTATCCATTTCTTTCTGGAATTCTTCCTGTCTACATAGTGCTTTTAATTGTTGCGTGATGTTCTCTATAGTTTTAGGTAGTCTCTCACAGTCCCTGCGGGCGTATTTTACTAGAAGCCCTAACATATTAACAGAGCTTCAAGAGCATGAACATTTGAAATGTAACTATTCGTTAAGATATTTTGTTTAGCACATAAGTACAACCAACACTGTTAAAGTATGTGACCTGTTTACACTTTTAAAGTCTGTTTTCACTATCCATTAGAGTTACATCACATGTTTATTTAAAAGTCAGGAAGTAGTTACCAGAGTACTCTTGATGAAGGGAGTTTTCCCGAAACACGTCGAGTTGGCCTGCCTTATTTGAAATAAATCACTGATTGAAAGCATGTGGTGTCCGCGGCTTGCTGTTACCTTTAACTAGGAGATACCGTGTGGGGGTGGGTGTGTGTGTGTATACATGTGTGTGTGTGTGTATGTATATATATATATATATCACACACACACACCCCCCTCAAAGGTTACAGAGACGTCATAGTTAGGAATTAGAATTTAAAAGCAAATTCGAACTTCACTGAAAAAAAAGAGTTTACAGGGACGTTCTAGTTGGACTCCGATTTCACTCGTATAAAACCAGTGAAATTCGGCAGTGATAGTTATCTGGGCAAACTATAACTTACGCCCGCGAAATGAACTGCTTATAACCTCAATTAATACATCACTCATTACATGGTCAGTGACATCACTAATAAGCTACTAAAACTGCTGAAGGGATTTACTCCAATTCACAAAAAGGCTGCTTTCTGGACCAACAGCTGCCTTTCTGCCAAATTTTATGTAATTCTGTTCAGCAGTTGGGGAGTAGCCTTGTCTAAAGTTCCTATGGGGAAAACATGTTTTTGGACCCTCCACCTTTTTCTCGGCCCCTGCTTGACGGACCACCCCGACACTTTCCAGGCAGTAGCTAAAGTGAGATTCAAACTAGTTTTGAAACTTTTGGAGGATTCCTTGAACGATGCCAAATTTATTGGCAAATGAAAAAACGCTCATCCTATGGAAACTACATCCTAATCAGACCTACCTACTGGTGACTGCCAGTAGGATGGAGATATACAATATGCATATATGCAACATGGCCCATTACTTGCTCAATTAGAAAGACGTCTGTACACAGTTTCAGAATGTTGTTTTGCTCCTTTTAGAATGAATGCACAGGTTTCATTAAGAAATGGCATTTGTTCAACACAAAGAGAATGCAAAAATACCAGTACTGGCTGAATGTGTTACACAAACCTTAGAGCCACCAGGTGACTATGAACGTATTGGAAATTTTGAAATTTGACCGTATGTTTTGGTTACCTCTCAAATACAAGATTACAAGCATCCTATTATTAGCAGACATTTCACTATAACATGTCCGTTGTTTGATCCTTTATCACAACTGGGGATAGGTGTTGGGGATACATTAGAGAGCCTTCTTTGACAGCTACTCAAAAGTGGGATTCATTGGCCATTGTTGAGTGGCTAACAGCAGCTCAGTTTTCTTTCGTCCTATCACACAAATGTTTTCAGCTTGTATTGTTGCCAGGGCAGTCTAAGTACTTCTTGCTGCTAGAGCCATACCTTGACATCAATTCAAGCTCTAGAGAGGCATGGACTACAGTTTGAAGTCCAGTGTTCTAGAAAGGGCATTCTTCCCCAGCAATGAGCAGTCTTGGTTAAGAGTAGTGCCATTTCAGTTGCTTCAAATCTGCATTTGTAAAAAGGCACCCAATGCATGATTCTTCAGTTTGACATATTATTGTAACGCAGCAAACACAAGAAGATGGACGTAGTGCTGAAACTTTTCAACCACCCACCCCCAGTCACAGATCTGGGTTGAATCCATTGTTCTTTTGCTCGCTTTGCCACCCCAGTTTGGACTTAGCCATATGGAAATCTACCTTGACCCTGCTCCTCATAGGAACAGTCCAGCCTGAACTGCCAGGCCAGGTCCTCCCCGGACCGTAAACAAGCATCTTGGGACCGGTTACAGGGTATTACCCTCCTCATCAGCCAGACGAGCTTGAATCCAGTGGCACAGCGAGCAAAGTACCCACGTCTTGGCATACCCACGGCCACTTAAACTGATTTGCATATCACTCAGTTTAAACTGGAATAACGTGGGGACCAAAAAACAGTGGATGTAAGCCTAGATCCCTTTACTGGTGTGAATGTTTGACATTGTTCAACATTTTGTCTATCAATTGTTCTTTTTGCATTTGTCAACCAGAGTGGGATGGGTATGCCAGACGTGGGTTCCGTGCTCTCCATGCCACTGGAGTCAAGCTAGCCTGGCTGATAAGGGGTGAAACCCCAAAACTGGTCCCTGGATGCTTGGTTCCTGTCCGGGGAGGACCAGGGCTGGACTGTTTCTATGGGAAGCAGGGTCAAGACTGATTTGCGAATGGCTAGGTTTCAACTGGAATGGCATGGGGAGCCAAAAAAAACGGATAGATTTAGGCCCAGATCTTTGTACTGGGGTGAATGTTTGACATTCTTCAACATTCTGTCCATCAATTGTTCTTTTTGCATATTATTGACACGTACATGAGTTTTTAGGCCTTTCCTTTTTCTCTTTTATGTGGCATTAGCTGTCGAAGGCTGGATTCTTTTTGTAACTGGTGTTCATGAAGAAGCCACAGAAGAGGATGTTCATGACAAGTTTGCAGAGTTCGGAGAGATCAAAAACATTCACTTGAATCTGGACAGGAGAACCGGTTATCTGAAGGTACAAAGGAAATTAAATGTCTTCCCAGAGGTTATAATAATCCTGCTTATGCAAGTTGCATTAGAACATTGTGTGGTGAATGTACTATGCTGACAGCTTGAAATTGGGATATTGCAGTTTGTGTGTTCTCTTTGGAGAATTCGATAGAGTACTGATCTTTTTATTAACCGCATGCGCGCTAGCGGTTTTCCCGCTGCGCGCTGCGATTTCAAAAATCCCGCGTTACGTGACAAGGTCAGCTCGTCATGCGCGCAGCGCAGGTAACGCCCATGACGAGCTGACCTTGTCATGAGCGCGGAAGGGGTTAAACAAATGTTTGGCCCACTTAATGTGAAAGAAGTTGCTGAACCAACAATTGTAAAATTAAAGCAAAGTTTATGTGCACTGAATGTTTGCACCCTGTGGCACTAACAGACTAGCACTGTAGCTGCTGGCCCACTTTCCTGTTTTATCCTAAAATTGAGTTTGTTTAATAGTTAATTAAGTATTCTGTCACAATCCAGAAAAAAGTTAGGGAATGGCACAGTAAGGTTGTTTGCTCTAATTTTCTTTCAAACTCTTGTTGCAGGGTTATGCCCTTGTGGAATATGAAACATATAAAGAGGCATTGGCAGCAATGGAAGGCCTCAATGCTCAGGACTTAATGGGCCAGCCAATCAATGTAGACTGGGGTTTTGTCAGAGGACCTCCAAAAGGAAAGCGAAGGTAAGATCATTCTCCCAACTGTGCTATCATAATCCTCCTTTTTAGCTCAAGTCTACTAGATGGAGCAAGCTATCTGGTCTCTAAAGGCTGATTGTAAGTGTACCTAGAATTTACAGATCTTACAGCCCATCTTGTTCTTACAATTGGTTGGCTTTGTCACTGTCATTTGCTGGCTTCTTATTCAGTGGGTGTTCTTGTCCCAGCTATCATGTTGTGGTTGTCAGTCTCCTCCGTCTTTGTTTCTTTACTATTTCCCGGACTGGCTGGTCTCTGTGCTTCGGATGCTCACTTTCAGGGAACTACTTGCATCTTTTTCCTTCATCTCTCGATGAGTGCATGTGTTTTTCAGCTCTCTTCTTTGTGTGCATCTCCACCGTGTCAAATTTCCATCTTCTATGTTGCTGTCTGTCTTGTGTTTCACCCTCTTATGTGCCTCTCCCCCTGCCACATTCCCAGCCTCCTATGCACTTTCGGTTGCTTCACCTTTGCTTATTTTTTTTAATTTACTTCTCAATCTTGAATCTGTAAATAAAAAAAATAAGGCGCCTGCTTCATTTGTAGCTGCATTTGCATTGACGCCTGTTTGTGCAAGCGTCAATATGCATGCACACTCTTACAAAATGTCACAGCATCACTGCACCTTTTTGGCTGCATTTTTTATTCATTTATTTATTTATTTTTACATTTTCGTCATGTTGCATACTAATTTGCTGATGCTGTACAGCATCACCAAAAGGCATTGTTAAAGCCTATAAATCTCACAGGTGGAACCGATTGTTTTTGCCATTTGGCTTGTTATTGATGCTGACTAAGTAAACGCTTTTTGGCTGAAACACTAGGTAGAACATCCTACATTACTTAACTCACTACTTCCATTTCGTTGGCCCCTGATTTTAAAAACCTTGTCGCTTTTATCCATCAGAAACACTTGAATGTTTTGTTTTTACTTTAACAAAGCTAGAATTTCTCCTTTTGAAAAATTGTAAAGCAATACAACCTGTATCATCGCACTGGTGAAGTATGCCATTAACGTTTGAGTCTCCCCGTCATTGCCTACTTGAAGAAAAAAAACGTCCTGGTTCAGTGTTCATTTTTTTTTTTTTTTTAATCCATCAGATTTTAAAATGGCCATTTTAGCAACAGCGTTAACTTTCATTTGCAAGTTTCAGTGCAAGGACAAATTGTCTTCTTTGTTAACTATAGCATTTGATAACGCTGCTGCTCCTTCCTCGACTTGTACTTGAAAACATTCAAGCCTTGCTAAAGTTCTTGGTAAATCACTGATTCCACTTAAAACATATATTTTGTTTGGTGCCATACACTTATCTTGGTGCCTAAAACCTCACATTGTCTATTTAAATGACACGACTCTCAGCAAGTATTTGTGCTCCAGAAATGCCTGGATTTATTTTATCTAGTTTTACTCTTTCCTTTTCCAAAACATTGGTGATTGTTTGCTAAACTAGCATCTCTCTTACCCTATTGTAGTTTAGAACGGGACACATTTTCCATGGTTTGCATTATTGTTGACGATCCTAAATTGTTGCTAATGAAAAACACATTGATTCTTATGCTTTGAATTTACTAGCAACTAGTCTAGAGTCATCATGTGTTAGTCACATTGGTAGGGCATGCAATCACTCATTGCCAGAGGCCCAGTGATGAAGCCAGCTCTGGGAGGTTTTTCCCCCCTTGCTTTTTGCGTACAAGCTCAAGCTGCTTCCGAGGCTCCCTCCTCAAACGGTACCGTGGCATAAGTGAGACCTGGTAGACGCCAGATCGGTTTCAAGGGCACACAAGTTATCCAGCACTTATTTGCCTGTCAATATGTGCTGCTTCCTGTTTTTCAAATGTGACTACAAGCTTTAGTCTAAAGTACCTTAGTTCTTCACCAAACACGTTTAAGTCATACATTCGATTTTCCCTTACATCAGTTTTGTAAGAATGGGTGAGGTTAGAAAATTAAATGGTAAACTCAAACCTTTTCTTCACACTCTCCAATAAATATTGTAATTTCACTGCCTGCTGTCCTATCCCTTCAGTTGCTATTTCCTGTATTTCCTTAACTAGTTCACTCTTTGCCAGTCGTACTTTCAGTTTTCTTTAATATATCATGAACATACTTTACGGGACATGTTACCTTTTGGTATTCTAAAATAAAACTGCCCAGAAAAGTGCATAAGAAGGGTGTGTGAGTCAAAACCATTGTTTTAAAGCTATAGTCTTGTGGTATTTTATTTTTGCGCTGCAGCTAGTGATCGACTGGTCACCCAGTAGCCTTGTCCTTATACAGTGACTGTGCTCCATTGAACAATATTTATTGTAACATGGCACTGTACTATGTCTACTGGACCTGTACCATTATTTAAAAACAGCACCTGATCACTTGCCTCCTGCAGTCTTATAAAGGGTATGACACTGCAGACCTGGATAGCAGTGTTTAGACACAGTTTTTTTCTGCATGAGAACGAAAAGAAAATGTCGTGGGACTGTCAGTTGGGACACTTACATTGTTTAAAAAAAAAACAACAAAAAAAACAGTCCCATCAGATTTTTCTTTTTTAAGATATATGGTGTGTGCCTGCTCTTTCCTTAGAGTTTGGACCTTTTTGACCCTGGAATTTTTTTTATCTCGTGCTAAATTTCCAAATTCATAATCGTGGCGGGAGGCCCGGTTTCTGCCTGACTAAATTTGTCTTTTTTCTACAATCAATGTTATAGTATAATTGCACATTACTTAAAGTGTGTAACAGGCAATCTTTTTCATTTTTTAAATCTGTTACTCCTAAAAAATTATCAGAGGGGTGACTCTTTTCTCCTAGTTTTTGTGGCGTTGAATGTGAAGTGTTTGTTTGCCTTTGTGTTTTGCTTTCCGCAAAATTACATTTGTTGTTCTTTTTCAGGAGCGGACGCAGGAGGAGCAGGACACCAGAAAGGAGACGACGTTAAACCATCAATTTTTTCCTCTTGAATCTGTGGATGTAAATTGCGTCTGTGCACGTTTTTGGGACTTCAGTTTTAAATAAATACATATATTTGTGTAAGCTGCAGCCAGTACTGAAATAATTTTTTCCCACTGTACATGGCTATATTTTTATTATTTTTATTCAGTCCACATCAGATGCTTTTTATGTAATGTTTAAATGCTTTGACTGCAGAGACACGTGACGCCCACAAAGTGGGAGCTCGTTTATCCTTATGTTCATGTAATAAAAATTCAGCTGATTTCACGGAGACTGGTTTATCAACGAACAAACGGAAAATGATTTGGAAAACCTCGTTTTTCAAGAGAATATATGTACAGCCGCTCTGCTGGAGGATACACCCTCCAAATTGTTACTGTAGAGGCCTGTATATCCTGATACTATCCTGAATAAAGCCTACTGGTGTTACCTAGTTCCTTTGCTTTCTGTAAATCGCGGTATGATAAGTTCTCCTACACTGGATCCTCAACATAAAGCCCCAACAGCGGTTGGATTTTTGAACTGTGCGGGGTAGTTGCATGGTTCCAATACCAGTTATGAAGCACACAGTATAAGAGCATCGGCGCTGTGACAAATCTCATCTATAATTTAACTGGCTGTGCCGCCTTGTCTGAGGCTGAGCAGCAGCTCCCTTAGATAAAAAAAAAAACTTATGGGGAAATTGTCAAAGTGGTGCTTATTTGTTAAGGTAGTATTTGCTGTCCACATATAGAAGGTTAAGTTTGATAAGTTTATATAACTATGTAGAAACCCATATAAACTATTCCATATGTACAAAAGCGCCACCAGGACCTAGGTGTTAAGGAAGCTCAACCTTTTCCATCTGTAGGTCAGGACTGCTGAATACTTATGCAAGCTACAGTCACACAGCACATAACCAACACCTAGATACCACAGTTCTTTGAAATAAAAAAAAGCATTTGAACTGCAACAAATGACCGCCCTCCCCTTTAAGGTTCATCGTGTTACGTGCCAGTGGAATACCCTTGAACTGTATTTTGGTGATTCGGGTTTGATTAAGCTAATCAAAACTGGAACCCATGAAGCATGTTCCACTTGTACACAGTATATATACACACAATACCCTAGTATTCACTAAGGGAGGGAACAAGAGGCTACGGGGTAATCAGGGTGAGCTGGCCTCCAAGAAATACAGGTTCACACACCAAGAAGCTACCCTGACCCTCCTGGCCATGACGGCAGAAACATGTTGGCAACACGGATGGGGTATTAGACCCCCATGTCCCCACTTTAATTTTTAATATTAAGCAAACCCCACTTTAATAAGCGTACATGTGGATGTTGCATTCATTTCTAAAATCACTCACCTTCCTGCATGGGCCCCCACTTACTTATAGAAGTGGCTCCCTGTCTCCAGGTGAAGGCCCGCTCTCTACCAAACGCGGTTTTTAGAGAGCGAGGACTGCCGATGATGAAGCATGACACCTTGTGGTGTGTGAGGACAGTCCTTCCATTTTTTTTTTGTATGCCCAATACCAAACTGATGAAGGCATAATGCACCTTCATTTTCCTTAGAATCAGCCACTTGTACGCAGCACACACTGCAAGAGTCAAAGTAAAATGCCCGCTATAACTGGTCCACTGATTTCAATGAAACCTCAGTTTCGTACTCTGAGCCCACCCTGTGCACTCGTCGCCTCTTCGTATTTCAGCCCTTCAAACCACCAATTATGCCAACTGTTCCTCACGTTCATGCTATCATCAGTCTAGCTCCTCTCCTGCACAATCCAATCCTTGCTCATACCCTCACCTTCCCCATCTGCAGCTTAAATCAACCTCTTCCTTGAAGGGGAGCGATGTCTCCATTACTTAAAGGGCCATTTGTTCTGGTCAATCATACCAACTCATCTCATTTCACAGACGTATATTCACACCTCTAAGCCCTCACTTCTGCCCCATCCCAAACGCATGCACATTTTAACCCGGCTCCTGCTCAGTACCTTCTCCTGCTCTGGTACAGTCACAATAAAGCCTGCTTCTCTCTTAGGAACTGCTCAACTTGTTGCCTCTTTTGCAACCCGAGTCACTTCTGGATTCACCTGTTATGCATAATTCTGCCACCAAGTGGTTGGGGCTTGAATATCTTTTTGCCCATTTTTTAAAATGTTTTTATTCCCTCATGGGCGTCATCTGCTACAATTTGTGAGCATGTCTGCTACGTTTCCTGTTCTTTTCAGACTGGTTCCGTCTGGCATATAGTTATACTGTGCAGTTTTCTTTGCGTCGTGAAAGTTGCAAGATTTTTAAGCACTTTGAATCTGTATGCTCTGTTGCATTTTAGAAAAAGTGTTTGTATTTTTTAAGTTCTGAAAACCAACTCACGGTAAGCCATAATGGCATTGGGACTAGACTGGATGGTTATTTGAACAGGTGAGTTTTGGAAGTTTTCAAAATGTTAAACTGCCCTCGAGAAGACTGATGCAAATAGACAAAAAATTCTAGTTCAGGCACAATTATAAACAAGCATTTGCAATGCAATAGGTCTCGCATTAGGAAAGTTTGAGCTATTGCTATTGTAAATGACAAATTTTTTATTTGTTTTGTTTTTGAAAATAGCGAAATAGCTTTGTCATTTACAATGCCAATAGTTATAACTTTCGCAAATGTAACACCTATAGCATTTGTAATGTAATATGTGTTGTATTTACGTGACTTACATGTATTGATATTAAAAATAACAATGACTTTTAATTTTTTTAAATAATTAATACTTAAATAAAAGTTATTGTAATTTATAATGGCAATAGCCTAAACTTTTGTAAATAACTTTTGTGAAGATTATGTTCAGTGTATTTTATTGTGCCGAAAATCCAAGAACAGAAGTGAAAGTGTAGTTGCATGGTGTAGTGGCATAGAGTAGATTGAAGTGGAGTGGAATGGTGTCAGTTAGAGTGCAGAAGTGTAGAGTAGCATAGAGTAAAGTCCAGTGGTGTAGAGTGAAGTGATGCAGTGTAGAGCGGAGTAGAGTGGATTGGCATATAATGCAGTTGAGTGGCGGATAGTTGAGTGGTGCAGAGTAGATTCAGTGGCATAGAGTGCAGAAGTGTAGAGTAGAGTGCATTGACATGGAGTAGACTGTTGAAGAATAGTGGTGAATAGTAGAATGGCGTAGAGTGTATTGGTCTAGGGTGCAGTGGCGTGCAGAGTAGAAGTGGTGTAGAGTGCAGTGGCATTGAGTACAGTGGTGCAGAGTGGACTAGAGTGGCATAGAGTGCAGTGACGTAGAGCGCAATGGTGTAGAGTGGCCTAGCGTATAGTGGCGTAGAGTAGATATAGTGGCGTAGAGTGCAGCAGCGTTGAGTTCATTGGTTTTGAAGAGAAATTGTGTTGTCTGCACTGGCATAAAGTGCAATGGTGTAGAGCACAGTAGTGTAGAACATTACAGAGTAGAGTGGCGTAGAGTGGTGCTGTGTAGATTGCAGTGGCATAGAGTGCATTGGTGTAGAGCAGAGTTGTGCAGCGTGCAGTGACATAGAGTGCAGTTGAGTAGATTATTTCAGAGTAGAGTGAAGTGGCGTAGAGTAGAGTGGAGTGGTGCAGGGTGTAGAGTGCTGTGGCAGAGTGCACTGAGGTAGAGCGGAGTGGTACACAGCAGATGACATTGGCTTACTGTGATATAGAGTGCAGTGTTTCATACTAGAGTGGCAGAGAGTGAAATGGTGCGGAGGAGAGTGGAGTTTTGCAGTGTTGAGTGGAGTGGCCTAAACTGGAGAGGGGTGTACGGTGCAGCGACAAAAAGTGCAGGTGTGCACAGTAGAGTGGGATAGAGTGCATTGCCATACAGTAGTGGTGCAGAGTAGAGTAGAGAGGCATAGAGTGCAGTGGCGTAGAGTTCAGTCATACACAGTAGATTAGAGTGGTGTAGAGTGGACTTGCATACAGTGTAGTAATGTAGAGTGTAGTGGTGTAGTGTACATTGGCATAGTGGTCAGTAGAGCGGCGTAGAGTAGAATGGGGCAGGGTAGAGTGCAGCGGCATATAGTGCAGTGGCGAAGTAGAGTGGAGTATAGTTAAGTGGAGAAGAGTGCAGTGTTGAAAAGTAGAGTGCAGTGGTGTGGAGTAGAAAGCGATACAAAAGGGGATGATGGACAGAGCGTTTGAACAAATCAAACACTCACCCCCAGTCAACTGATCTGGGTTTAATCCATCACCATTCTTTAGTTCACTCAGCCACCCCAGTTCAGACATGGCTATATGCAAATCAGTCTGACCCTGTGCCTCATGGGAACAGTCCAGCCCGAACTGCCAAGCTAAGTCTTCCCTGGACCGGAAACAAGCATCCTGGGACTGGTTTCGGATTCATAATCCTCATCAGCCAGACTATCTTGAATCCAGTGGCCAAGTGAACAAGGGACTCACGTCTGAGCATACCCTGCCACACTTAGGGCGAACAAAGCGATACAAAAGGGGATGATGGACGGAGCGTTTGAACAAATCAAACACTCACCCCCAGTCAACTGATCTGGGTTTAATCCATCACCATTCTTGGTGTGGAGTAGAGGCATAGAGGGTAGCGGTCAGTGTTGCAGAGCAAATTTGCGTAGGCCAGGTCACTGAGAGTGCATGTAAATGTGTTTACATCTAATATTGAGGATAGCGACGTGTGTTTTTATTATTGTAACACAGCAGAATCCCACTAATATTTTTGGAAATAATTTCAGTGACCCCCCTCCTCTTTTCCTATAGGAGGTCCGGTTTTATTCTAAACGTAACTTTTTAGGTTTCGCCCTGGGCGTTGGCAACTGCGTAGGAGTTGCCCCGCCCACGGCGAAACCTCATGATTCTGCATATGTACTTTGGTTCAGCCTCTGTCTACCATTGGCTAGCTCCATAAATGGAGGCTAGCCATTGGGAGACAGAGGCTGCCAATCACGCTTTCTCCAGAAAACGCGAATCGGGGGCGTTTCTGGGACTTTTTTAAGTCCCGCCCCTTTGTCCCGGGCCGCGCTGTCATTGGCTGCCGGCCCGGGACACCCCCCCTGACGTCATTCCCGGGCCGCGCTGTGATTGGCTGCCGGCCCGGAACACCCCCGTGACGTCAGCCAATCACAGCACGGCCCGGGACCTGACTTGTTTTATTATTCTCTCAGTAACATCAATTCCAGCCGGCGTAGCAAAAACGTAAGTAAAAGAATACAAAAAACACGCTGAACTTATCATTTTGTTGGGCCCCCACTAACTTTTTTCAAGGTACATAAAGGAACATTATTGAAACGTTTAAAAAATATTAAGCGTGAAAACCACGAATACTGCTGTTCTTTTATATTGTTAAATATAAATTAACAAGAGAACTTAAAAAAACACGACAGCCTAAACCCAAGGAGGTTTTCCATGCATTAGTGCATTTAACAAGGAATGAATCGTAGCAATGCAGACTGTCCCTAAACATGGCATCCAATTTCGCCAGCTGTTCACTACATATTCCGTCCCCTCACGCATCTCAAGGCACTCGCGCACACTTGTCACTCATCCATTGCCTGGCTGCTCCCGCCCCAAATTATTGAAAAGACCAGGTCACTCGGGGTCTTCTTTCCCAGAAGGGAACAACTGCAGTGCAAGGAGACAGTAGGCGGGACTGTTCCAGGCCCTCTTCACCATGGCCAAGCTGCCCAGTGAGATGAGCCCCGACCTGCACCGCAAGGTGTCCGTCCAGTACTGCGACATCCTGCACAAGAAGTCCATGAAAAGCAAGAAGATCAAAGATGGCGGCGACGCCTACGGCATAGTGGCCCCCTTCGCCAGGCGGCCCAGCGTCCACAGCGACCTCATGTACATTCGCGAGCAGGCCATCGGGGGTGGCCAGGCCAAAGACAAGGAGAGGTGTGTCATCAGCTAGATGTGGTCTTATTACCACCAACGATGTGTTCAGATTTGAGGTGGATCCGGTGAGGCATGACCGTGTGTGGGCGAGAGATGCCCCCCATGCCTCCTGGCAGCTGGCGAGGCCCTCCAGGCTGACCCACAGGAGACTTTGGGCAAGGAGAAGTTGGCCTTGGATTGACGGAGAGGTTGTTAAGTCGCAATGCAGAACTCGAGCAGAAAGCACACTGGCCTTGTAGCAGGCAGAAGTGTATAAAACATAAGAACTACTGAGAACAGTTAATGGTGCTGTGCACTCTTTTCAGAGACTTTACAGGCGAGAGCCAAGGAGGACTGCGCAGAAGGCTTCTTGCAGTCTTTTTGTTGACTCAAGACAAGTGTTGTGTCTGAAACCACGACCGTGCGGCCCAATGCCGTGTGAACCATGACTCACGAGACTTTGTTGTTTACATCAGTCTGTTGTTGCAACCGCAGAGATGCACTTTATTTATCGTGGTACTGTTGTCATGACATGATCAAAACCATGTGTTTTCTATTTTGTGCTGCTCACAAATAAATGTGTCGATTTTATTTTGTTTGATACATAATAAAACCTTGAAATGAACCTTTCTCTCTTTCGTAATTTCTCGGTGGGGCGATGGGCAGGGGAGGGGATGGGACTCCCATCAGGGGACAGGGGTCGCTCTGACATCATGAAAGCATTTAGCATTTCTCCTGCACAATGTGCACAAATCACTCCTAGCGCTACGAAGTCTGCAACATCATCGGGAAATGCACGATCACATCCGCTGCCTTTGCACATTAACTCCTAGGCACACATGGAGGCAGCACCTTGGCATAAATAGGTCACATGCGCTGAGTGAGAGGTGTAAAATATAAACTTTTATTGCATTAATAACGGGCAATGCTCATACTGCGCTATAAAGCTACTTTAAAAACTCTTGTCACGAGTGACCACTATCAAACCCAATACTAAATCCGTAGTGTTCATTTTACACGCTGCGCGCAATAACATGCAGTGTACCCACCGAGCTGTCCTAAGTACACAGCCCGAGTTGCAAAAGAGGCCGGCGAGCAATAAAACCATATAACAACGCTTTCCCGCATAATTACCCACTCATAAAACCGTGTTCATTCTCTATTCTCAACTACTCCGACAGAACTCTACATACTGGAGCCGTCATTGTGTGTCCGCCAATGCCCCCTTGTGGACAGCGCCGGAAAGTTCATTAGCACGTTGTAGACCTGTCCATTGTGTTCCATCACCTCTACACGCGCAGTTGGCGGCGTAAAATAAAAAATGGCATTGGAACAATACTATACAGGTAACTCCCCACGGTTCTCACCTCCCACAAGCTGGTGACGGGTACCGAACATGGCAACAGGCGCTTCATGGCTCTGGAAAGGCGCTTGATCGCTCGATTATCCCTCAGCCCCTGCCCATCCCTTTATAATAAGGTTCTCAGATCTCTGCAGGGCAGTGATTTCGCTCTTATAAATAATGCGTGCGCTGTAGTTTGATTAAAGAAAGGAAACTAAACCTTTAACTCCCAGAAAGCACTGATTTGGTAAATGAGTACCCTGGAGTGGAAACCTAGGTTCATGCTGGCAAAACTGAATTGCAATACCATAGAATCATATTTCATTTAGTAATTTTACACTAAAATACAGTTTGCAGACGCACAGTGTGCTCCTGCACACACACCATCCCAGCCAACTTTCACAAGTCCATGCGTGATAGTCTGGTTCAGTCCGGGTTTTTTCCTTACATTCCGGGACTTTTACTCCATTATAACACATTACCACAAGTCCCAGAATTCGAAAGAAAAGACCTGGACTGGAGTCATTAATCACGCATGGACGCGGGAAACAGTGCAGCTGTGCCACCCCACTAACTACTTCACATGTATTTCCACCAGAGCTCCCTTCTTTCCCAGGTCCATGCTTGGGAGCGCTCACCTTGGATAAACCTTCGCTTTCTTGTATGTGTAATCCCGAGAGCATAATGGAATTAAGGGAACTTCAAGTACCAGAATGCAAAGCAAGCCGCAGACTGGGCAATCTGTTCTCACGTGGACCTAGGAGTCTGCAGAGCTCAGTTCCCGGCAGGTGGCTCATTAATGCAGTGTCCGACGTGCGCGGCCACAGAGCGACAATGCACGTCAGTGTATAACAACGGCTGCCATGGTGGGTGGTCGCCCTCAGCCAGTGTCTAAAGACCAGAGAGTTATTGAAAGTAAAAGCCGTACTTAGGCTGGTATAGTAGGGCAGCCAGGTTGCCATTGCCCCTGGTGCAAGCTAGCCAAAATGCCCCCTCTGTCTGCTCCTGTGCCTTGAAGTACAGCAACTTTCAGGGTTCAATTGGCCCCTACGGGCTGTGTGCCCCGGTGCCACTGCACCTACTGCACAACGGATAGCTATGTCACTGGGCGGTGATTTTTTTTAACAGGGAGCACAAGGATGGGCCAACAGATTCCGACGGCGCTGGTAGTAAACATGGCGGGAGAGGTACCACCTGTGTGCACAACACTGGCAGATAGCTGTACTCAGCCCTCACCCCCCCTGCAGTTATATGCATTGGTGTTTGACACCTATTCTTAGCCCCGGCCCCACCTTGGCTCCACTGGCCCCAGCATAACAACGAGGGACATACAATTGGGGCCACATTTATGGCATAGTCACAGGAGAAGTGCATGAATGTGGCTTATTTGAAAGAATATGGTGCATTCGTGCCTTGGTTCCTACGCTGGCGCCATTTTGGCTGCTTAGCGCCAACACAGGCACCATGGTGCAATTGTCTTGCGCCACGGTGCAAGGGCCCCTGCGTTGTAAGGAGGGTTGTTTTGTGCCGGAAGGGGCACCTTCCAGCACAAAAACGATCCCTTGAGGCTTTTTCCTCTTTCTATATGTGCTGCAGGAAATAAATAGGAGATATTTCTCGTCACTACGCCACACCTGGAACGGCATAGCATTTTGGCGCATTCCCAGGTCTACCACTTTTGGTAAATATGAGAAAGCATCAAAATCCACAGATGTCCCTTAGGAACACCTACGCAAAACCCATGGAACGCCTCCCTTGCGCAGAGTAACGCAACACAGCAATTTATGCTGTGTTGCATTACTCTGGATTATGGATCCCCTCAGGGCCATACAGAAGCTTTGTATGGCTTCATAAATTGCATATTGGGCTTGCGTCTCACAATGACCACGTTGCGTGGTGCAACCACACCGCAGCCCCACTCACAATTATGCCCCTCATTGTGATCTAATTTTCAAAGATATGACGCTGCTTGCTGCCATCTCTTTGCTGGCTCTCAACCAGGCTGCTTGGAGCCATGCTCATGCATTTATACTATATCACAAAATATTCAAGGACACTGCAAATATGAGGCATGGGAGTACTAAATTATGCGGCAGAGTTGACTAAATTGTGTGGCAAATTATGCGACATAATGCAGCACACATGGATGTAGCAGATGGTCATAATTTAATAATTGTTTATGTGCCAGAAGGGACACCTCCTTGTACATAAACAATCTTTCATAGCATTTTTCTCTTTCAATGTGTGCTGCACAATGCAGGACACATAGAAAAAGCAAAACAAGGAGAAATAAAAGTATTGTTCCTCGTATCAGCATTTTAATGCCTGCTCTTGCATAGCGTTAGTTTTTGGCACTGCCTCAGATTCACAAATCTGTGTAAATCTGGGGCAGTGTCAAAAAGGAATGGGTGTTGCCCTGGAACACCCACAGCAACACCCACTGCATGCCTCTTTCATGCTGATACCTGCATGTAAGGGTACCATATTTACAAAGCGGCATTAAGCCACAAAAATGGCTTTGTGCCATTTTAAAAATGTGAAGTAGGGCATTGAGCCACAGGAACGTTGCTAAAGGTGATGTTCCTATGGTGCAATGCCCTTGTAAATATGCCTCTCTGTTCCACCACGTCAGGAAGAGGTACGAGAAAGAGCGACTTCCTGTTCTGGAGCGGTAGATATGGGGTCTGTGGGCATGCAGGACGGAATGCAAATTAAGCTGTCTAGAAGTAAAATGGAAGTGGATTTTTATGGATTAATTAACAGTTTATAACAAGCATTTACAATGCAACGGTTTCGCCTTTGGAAAAGTTTGAGCTATTGGCATTGTAAATGACAAAATTTGTATTTATGTGTTGGTTTTGAAAACAGATAAATAAATGGCATTGTCATTTACATTGCCAATAGCTCTAACTTTTCCAAAGGCGAAACCGTTGCATTGCAAATGCTTGTTTTTTATAGATGTTGCACGAAACACATACACAACATTTCTCTGCAAAATGTCTGCATTAGGCTCCTGCAGATCACCCACATTGAAAATAAATTAAAGAAAACTATATTTAAAACAATTTATTGAACAATTATTCATGGTCATCAGGTCAAGATTCTCTGCAGAACAGAGTTGCCTCTATCAGATTCAAGGGCCCCCTGAAAGGCTGGAACCCTGGCCCAGAGCAACTATGCCCATGCTTTACAACGTATCTGGGTATATGTACAAGATGCAAGGTACGAAAACTATGGCGGAAGTGCTACCACGTCGAAGGTGCACTGGGCAGTTGGGATTTGCAAATAATACGACCGCAGCCGCCCCTGACAGGAGAAACCGGAGGGGTGTGAGGGCTGAAGCTGGACAGGAGGGGTGGGACCTTGCATGGGCCTCCTCCTCATCTTCACTCCTCCTCAACCCCAACCCCCACCCAGCTACGCTCCTCCTTCGCTCCCAGACGAGTTGTTTTAGAAGATGCGGACCACGAGACGTGCAGGGGCTGCTCCGGAAGAGATTGCTGGAGTCCAGGGGTAAGAGTGCTACTGAAGGAGTGCACGAAAGAAAGAGACTGCAAGGCTGGAAGTTCGCGGGGACAGGGAGGCGTCAGACGACCCGAGGAGGGAGGGGGAGCTCGACACCGGGCGCGAGAGAGAGGCAAGCGGAAAAACACAGGGCGAGAGGAGGAAGCAACCGAGAGAGAGAAGGAAGAGACAGAGCGAGAGAGTAGAAGCAAGGCGCAGACAGAGAAGGGGCTGAGGCCAGACAGACAGCTCTCAGATCCATAGAAGGCCTTGGTCAGAAGAAGGGGAAAACTGAGGCAAGAGACAAATCCAAGCGACCAGGAAAACAAAGATGCAGAGAGGAGAGCATGAAAACCAGACAGATCTGAGAGAGGGTGAAAACAAGCCTAGAAGGGAGAGAGCAAAAAAAAACAAGCCCGGGGAAACACCAAACAAGAACAGCGCATGCTCGTTAGCGAAACTCAGATCGTGATTCGTGCGTCTAGAACAGACGTACTTGTCTGGTACCATTAAAAGTAGACGGCTGTCGAGGACAAGTGCGGGGCTCCATGAGTGAGGGAAGCCCCGCGTGTGCCAGGTGATGCGGCGGAGTGACGGAGCCTGTAGCAGCGCAGCGAGAAGAGAGCCCGGTGAGTGGGGGGGGAGTGGGTGGGCGCGTGTGTGACGGAGCCTGTAGCAGCGCAGAGACGAAAGAGCCCGGTGAGTGGAGGGGAGTGAGGGTGTGTGTGTGTGTGTGCACGCACGCGCGCCTGTGTGTATGTGTGTGTGTTATCCACTTGCTGGGAATCTGGGACAGGAAATGTGCACGGCGCGTGGGTGAACGTGCGCGCACACATGGTGAAATCGCCTGCGCGTGCCCATCCCCTGTCCAACATTCCCAGCAAGTGGATAACAAAAGAGGCTTCACTGGACGGCCAGCTCGACCTAAAAAGGTACAGCACCATATAAGAGTAGAAGTCCTCTCTGGGAGTTGAAAACAGGGTGGTAAAAACAAAGGAATGGAACCATAAAAGAGACCATGGACAACACAAGATTTGAATCGAAATAGTAAGCTTGTGTAGTTTTCGTTCATGCTTTAGTTCTGAGATCCTGATCCTATAAATGACCCCATATACTTAACTTTTGGTCCGCTGCTTCATCTCTTCAGAAAGACTTGCCAGCCTAGGCAAGTATAATTTCCACAAAGACACTAAACATGCCAATAAGAAAATGGAGGTTTAAAGGATCGAACGCAAATCTTTTTTGTACAGTCGAAGGTGTAAGAAATTGATGGAGACCACGGACCTAAGCATATAGAAGTTTGTCAGCGTTTCATAAAAAAATAAGATTAATTTCTTGAGTTTGTGGACAAGAAAAGGGGGTGACCTACTGTGATGACCAGATTGCGGAGTCTTGTTTGCCCACTGCAAACTGTAACTCAGTTTGTTGGATTTGAGATTTAAAGTTTATCTAATTGTGGCTCTCCAGATGGCGAGCAGTTTTCTTCAAAAGTATGGAGGGTTTTTTATTTTTTATATTGTCTTGACTTATCATTGCCTGCGCAATGTCGCCTGCCAACATATTGTCAAGGTAGGTTTGTGTGCATTTAAAAGTTTCACACCAACTCTTATGTTTACATATGTTGCCAATCTGTTGGTAATCAATATAAGTAGACGTTGGCATTATTTGGCATGAGATTTCCACCTGGAGCCAGGCAGACATACACCACTGCCTCAAAGGAACACCCAATGAACATAGCTGTTTGCATTCAAATTCTCAACATGGAAATTTGAATATGTACTGGCCTTTGTAAAGAAAGGGGAAACCTGACGCAGGATTGTTATTTTGATGTTTCGAAGATGGAGAAAGGAGGTGATCCTTAATAATTCTTCCAGCACATAGTTATTTGAAGAACACTGCTTGACCGGAATGCACAGCCTTTTAAGGTTCTTATGGATTTAAGTCCCAAGAGTGTGCAGGAAAACTCCAGGAGGTTCCAACATCTGCATAAACTGTGCCAACTTCAAAATGGATGGTAGGACCTAAGAATGTCTCCATGTTCAGCAATTGAAGCTAATGTTAGATACCTGCAAAAGGACCTTACTCAACCTTCCTTACATTTCAGAGCCCAACACCCATATGCCATAGTCTTTCCAGTGTTTCAGAGGGATGCCAGACTTGTGACTGACTGTGTACTAGTTGTTCTGCTGTTCAAAGGCACAGGTCTGGCACATGATTGGTCCCTTTATAGCCCTGTTGACCTTTCTGAAGCACAAGTCAAGTATGTCCTCTTTTCTGAAGCCGTGCAGGATTGGATAAAGTATAATCCTGGTCAGTGCGAGACTGTCATCCAACCCCCTTTGTCCTTTCACTTGCACATTGCTGATGTGTGTCTGGCTCTGCTGCAATCACACTGCCCTTTCAGGGGCACACATGGCTAGCTGTTGGTCTATCGGAAGCAAATGATTGCCATGAGACTTGATGCTGGCGTGGCCAACACACTTTAACAAGGGAACAGTTCTAACGTGACTTATCTGCTGGGCCTTACCCCCTAGGAAGATGCCACTGTCAAGTCTTGACCGGCTTGCCTGTTAGACACAGAGTCGGTGCATATTGTTACCAATATTCGATGCATGCAGAATTGTGACCATCCAGTAGCTGCTTCACCTACAGTGTAATGTCAGTAGCAAAATGTTAACATTTGTGATATGCTGTGACTCTTCCATGGATTCTACAAGTACGACCAGCAGACCAATAAGTCTGCCTGTAGACCGATGCTAAAAAAAACACTTGTAGCCCTCCAAGCAATAAGAGCAGTATGCAGTTTTAATAAAATGCAACGTCCGCAGGTTCAAAACAAATGCTGGTGCAAAACCTCTAACTAACCTGAATACTCACCCATATGATAAGCAGATTATCTCTGTACAAAATTTACCTAAAACTAATTAATTTATGTAAGTACTCGATATTCTACAGCAGAGCGTGAAATTGGAGTATACAATTGTGCAATTTCGGCCAAAATAATGTTTGAAATGCTAGTATTCAGGCTACCAACATGTTTTTCCCACATAAAAATAATTTCCAAGAATCGGGGCTACATTTACTCCTTGATAATTTGTAAAATCATCATTATTTTATTGACAGCCTAACACATAACTGACTCTTCCCTAGTCTAGTCTGCATTTCAGAAGCATGCAGCTAAATTGACCGACTACCCAACAACCCGATCAGCCTCTGAGGCACATACCAGACATGTGACAGACCGCTCCAGCGGTGTCATCAAAGGACAGTGGTTAGCCATGTGACAAAATCGAATTCGTTTTTGGATCTATTCCGGGACACATTCCTTACATTTAACGGGCTCTGCCCAAATATTACCAGCCAATCGGGCAGAAGATGTACAGGTGATAGATCGCGTCTCATCAGCATAGATTTTCAGGGGTATGTCTGAAATTTGCATGGGTGTCAATATACACTTTATTGGATTTTCACAAGTGCTGGCAACGTGGAAATCTTTTAATTTCTATGAAAACCCCTTCTTTGCTTCTCTGGTAAACTTTCAGTGACTGATGATGGTTGGTTGTATGGCAGAATATCAAGGATGTTGATATCTTCCTTCAAGAATCTTAGCCAAAATAATGGCTTCCAGTATATGAACGTACCTTGCAGATTTATACAGCATCAGAGTAAATATTTGAGGAGTTAAGAATAGTAAATCTGTACTTAGCTTATAATATTAGCTCTATGACATTTTGATATAGGTAGGTGCTTGCAGGGCAGTTTCAGGAAAGGTATTAAATGCACAGAATTTGAAGACCATACTTTGTAGGAGGTGGTGAGACCTCTAACGACACACTCGAAGGTTTAGTCTCACACTTTGATCTCTTAACCCCATGGCTGCTCAGCATATTCCCCTGCTGTGCTGAGAAATCTGAAATCCCACACAAGATGACGAGCTGGGCTCGTCATGAGCGTGTGAGGAGGCTACTTCATGACGAGCCCAGCTCGTCATGAGTGTGGAAGGGGTTAAGCCATCTGAAAGAGACACGTTAGTATTAGATTCCTTACCTTAGAATATCCCCAGACGTCAGACTGGATCCGGAAATTTTTTGCGTAGCAGTACCCTTGCGCGTCGGTAGGCGTCTGCGGCTCCGCGTCCGTCGTCGGCGCCGTGATGACGTCGTCGGAGTACTTAGACGCCGCCTCCCCCTGCTGACGTCCGTTCTTCTTTTTTCCGCGCCAGCAGCGCAGATCCGGAAAAAGTGGTACCTTAGTCACTTTTTGACTATATCTTTTTGATCTTTTGATCTCCTTTTTCGAGTCCTTGACTCCGAAACGGTGCCGGTAGGGATGCCTGGTTGTAAGCCCCGTGAGGATTGCGACCGGCTGATGTCAGTCACGGACCCTCACCATCGGTGTCTCCACTGTCTCGGCGTCGACCACGACGACAAGGCCTGTTCCGACTGCCGGGCCCTGACTTCAAAGGCTAGACGGGAGCGGTCCCGTAAGTGGCTCGAACTCGGGCAGTCGGCCCCGTGCCAAGAGAGGTCCTGGTCCGGACGGAGGTCGAGGGACCGGTCGCGGGAGCGGAGCAATCATAGCTCCGGGAGTCAACATCACTCCTCAGGGTCGAAGTCGTCAGGTAAGCACAAGAAGTCGAAGAGACGTCATCGCTCTTCCGACTCCCCCGCGACGCGGCCGGGGGTTCAGTTGGCACCGCCCCCGCGGCCCCGTCGTGGTCGCAGGCGCCGCGTCCGGCTTCATACCCTACGGTCCCTGGGCCTAACGCGACGCCGGAGGAGATCGAGCGGTTCCTCATGGCCATGAGGTCTCTCTCTCCTCCGACGGGCTCCGTGGCGCCTTCGGGCCCAGCGGTCCCGTCTGGGGGTCCTAGCGGGTCGGGGGCTTCGGCCCCGACGCCGTCGGGTGCTTCGGCTCTGACGCCGCCGACGCCTTCGGGCCCGCCGCTGCAGGGCCCCGCTGGATCCGGTTCCTCGCCGGTGGATTTGACGACCTCCCTGGCGCCGACCCCTCAGGTGTCACCTCCGGCGCCGTCCCCGACGCCTCCCTCGACCCGGCGCCGGTGCGCCGCATATGACGCCGTTCGGGGAATTTATTTTCCATGAACCGCCCCCATCTTTTCCTAACCCTGAGTACCAGGAGATGGGTGATGAGGAGGATTGGGAGGGGTCTGAGGACCCTCTGGCACGTGAATGCCAGTCTCAAGAGGACTGGGCAGGTGAACTTGGGGAGGCCAGTGGTATAGACACTGACACTGGCTTTGTCTCGCCTCCTACCGTGGCTACGGAGGAGGGGGCAACCTATAGTGTGGTGTTGATGAGGGCGGCCAAGGCCTTGGGCCTTGAGCTCCCCGTCGCGGCCGTGAGGACTAACCTCCTCACCGAGGTCCTTAAGCCGCAGTCATGCTCAGCTGAGCCTCTGCTGCCGTTTAATGAGGCCCTAACCGACGTTCTTTTGGGCACTTGGTCCAAGCCCGCTACCGGTTCGCCCGTAGATAGGAACGTGGCCAGACGCCACCACCCGGCCCCGGGCGACCCATGTTTCCTGTCCACCCACCCCACCCCGAGAGCCTGGTTATCCAGGCCTCCAATTCCCAGACCGCATTCCCATCGGCTCCGCCGGACAGGGAATCCAAGAGGTATGAACAGTTTAGTAAAAAGATCTTCTCATCGCTTAGTCTGGGACTGCGGTCTTCCAACACCGCATGCCTCTTGGGCCGCTACACCCACTCTCTGTGGGATACGGTTGCGGAAGTGCTGCCAGAGTGTCCGTTGGAGGTACGGACCAAACTCGGCCAACCCCTTGTGGAGGGCCAGGATGCAGCCAAATATTCTATCCGGTGTGGGCTGGATACCACCGACTCACTAGGTAGAGCAATGGCAACGACAGTGGCGGTCAGACGTCACGCCTGGTTGAGGTCCGCCAACTTTTTGGCCGATGTCCAAAACACACTGATGGACATGCCGTTTGATGGTCGTCGCCTTTTTGGTGACAAGGCAGACCATGCGCTTGAGCGCTTTAAGGACTCCAGGGCTACGGCCAAGTCCTTGGGCCTCTCGGCCCCACGCCAGCAATCGGCTGCCTTTCCTTCCTTTCGGTGCCACGGAAGGGGTGTACCCACACGTGCTGCCAGTCACGCTCCGCAGGGTAATACCCAACACGGTGGCGGCCGTGGAAACCGCCGTGGTGGCGGTCGGGGACAACGGCGAGGTCAGTCCACACCTTTCCCCGCAGCATCCACCTCAAAACCCTCCTAGTCCGTGCTTTCAGGCCCATGTGACGCCAGTGGGGGGCAGGGTTCGCCATCACCTCCTCCACTGGCGCACCGTCACATCGGACAGGTGGGTGCTGCAGATCGTCCGAAGGGGCTACTCCCTCCCCTTCGAGGCGACTCCTCCAGCCATGCCACCGCAGAACCACTGTGTATCGGGGGATCATTTGCGACTTCTGCAGGAGGAAGTTACGGCCCTTTTGGCCAAGGGGGCCATCGAGCGCGTTCCTGGGCCAGAAGTAGGGTGTGGTTGCTACTCCCACTACTTTCTGGTACCCAAGAAGGGCAAAGGGGGCCTACGCCCTATCTTGGACCTACGGAACGTCAACGGCTTCCTCCGGAAGGAGAAGTTCAAAATGCTGACACTGGCTCAGGTCTTAGCTGCCCTGGACCCAGGAGACTGGATGGTAGCGTTGGACTTGCAGGACGCTTATTTCCACATCCCCGTCCTGCCGGCCCACCGGCGCTACCTGCGGTTCACGGTTGGCCACGAGCACTTTCAGTATACCGTGCTCCCCTTCGGCCTTACCAGCACCCCACGGGTGTTCACAAAGGTGATGGCTGTGGTCGCAGCTCATCTGCGCAGGGTAGGGGTTTCAGTCTTCCCCTACCTCGACGACTGGCTGTTGAAGGCGGGCTCGCCCCAGACAGTCGTCCGCCAACTCCAGACTACGGCAGATCTCCTGCACCAGCTGGGGTTCTCCATCAATGTGCCAAAGTCACACCTGTGCCCCTCTCAGAAGCTCCTCTTCATCGGAGCGGTTCTCGACTCTGTGCAGTTTATCCACCCGAACAGCGGGTCTGGGATATTCAGGCTCTGATTCCGATCTTTCAGCCTTTATCCCGGGTCTCGGTCAGGTTGACGTTGCGGCTTCTGGGGCTGATGGCCTCCTGCATCCTACTGGTGCATCACGCCAGGTGGCGGATGCGGGCTCTGCAGTGGGACCTGAAGTTTCAGTGGGCCCAGCATCAGGGCAACCTGTCCGACCACGTCCTGATCTCGGAGGGCACTGCGAGACAGCTGCAGTGGTGGCTCACAGACCGCGATTGGGTCAGCGGCAGATCCCTCTCCCTTCCCCAACCGGAGCACGTAGTTGTGACGGACGCGTCCCTCCAGGGCTGGGGTGACCACATGGGAGAGGCGGAGATCAGAGGCCTCTGGTCTCCGGCGGAGGCCCGGCTCCACATCAACCTGTTGGAGTTACAGGCGATTCATCTAGCACTGAAGGCATTCCTCCCCTCTGTCCGGGGGAGTGTAGTGCAGGTGTTCACGAACAACACCACCGCCATGTGGTACTGCAACAAACAGGGCGGGGTGGGGTCGTGGACCCTTTGCCAGGAGGCTCTGCGCCTCTGGCAATGGCTGGAACGCCAGGGCGTGACCCTGGTGGCTCAACACCTGGCAGGTTCTCTGAACGCCAGGGCGGACGAGCTCAGCCGTCGGTGCATGATGGATCACGAATGGCGTCTGAACTCGGACGTGGCGCAAGGCCTCTTTCAGCAATGGGGAGAGCCTTGGTTAGATCTAATCGCCACCGAAGAGAACGCGCATTGTCATCAGTTCTGCGCGTTGGAGTTTCCAAGGCGGCACTCGCTCGGAGACGCTTTTCGTCGCGAGTGGAGTTGCGGTCTATTGTACGCCTTTCCTCCTATACCACTTCTGCCCAGAGTGCTGAAGAAGATCAAGCGCGACCGGGCCCAAGTCATCCTTGTGGCTCCGGACTGGGCACAAAGATACTGGTATCCAGAGCTACTCAGTATGTCAGTCGATCCCCCGGTTCGTCTGCCTCTTCAGGAGGACCTTCTGTCGCAGCAGCAGGGGACGGTCCTCCAACCGAGCCTGTCCAGTCTCCACCTCCATGCTTGGAGATTGAGCGGCGACAGTTGAGGCCATTTGACTTGCCTCCTGCAGTCTGTAATGTCATTCTGGCAGCCAGGCGTCCCTCCACTAAGTCGGTATACGCCTGCAGGTGGAACAGATTTGTGGCATGGTGCACAGCAAAGGCTGTGGATCCTCTTGCTGCCCCTCTTTCTGAGGTCCTTCTCTTCCTTCTTTCTCTTGCCCAGCAGGGCTCTGCTCTGGGCACTATCAAGGGCTATCTTTCTGCCCTTTCAGCCTTTCTGAGGCTGCCTGATCAACCTTCTTTGTTCAAGTCCCCCATTGTAAATAGATTTCTGAAGGGCATCACACACACGTCTCCTCCTTTTCCATTTGTGATGCCTCAGTGGGACTTGAACCTTGTCCTTACATTTCTGATGTGCGCTCCCTTTGAGCCACTTCACAACTGTCCTCTCCGCCTTCTTACTTTGAAGACTGCTTTCCTGGTTGCCATCACCTCTGCCAGGAGAGTGAGTGAGCTCCAGGCTCTTTCTTGTACTCCTCCTTTCCTTTCTGTCCATCCAGACAAGGTTGTGTTGCGTACTAAGCCATCTTTCCTGCCCAAGGTTGTTACAGCCTTCCACATCGGGCAGTCTATCACCTTGCCAACCTTTCTGCCTCCGCATCCCTCTAAAGAGGAAGAGCGGCTCCACCGTCTGGACCCAAAACGTGCGCTCTCGTTCTATCTAGATCGCACACGCCAGTTCCGGGTGGATGACCAACTCTTTGTTGGTAACGTGGGCGCTAAGAAGGGGAAAGCGGTGCACAAGATTACCATCTCCCGGTGGATCATCTTGTGTATCCAGGCATGTTACTCCTTGGCTAAGAAGGAGCCCCCTGTTGGATTGAGGGTTCATTCCACCCGAGCCACAGCGACTACAACTGCCCTGGGCCGGGGAGTGCCCTTACAAGACATCTGTCAGGCAGCTACGTGGGCTTCACTGCACACGTTTGCAAGACACTACTGCCTGGACAGCCAAGTCCGGAAGGATGGCTTCTTTGGCCGTTCTGTCCTCCAGGACTTACTGGTGTGATTATTGGTTCGCAGACCCACCACCGGGGTTGGTATTGCTGGGGTATCTATTCTAAGGTAAGGAATCTAATACGAACGTGTCTCTTTCAGATGCACAAGTTACTACTTGTGTAACGATATATCTGTAAGAGACATTATTTAGTATTAGATTCCTTACCGACCCACCCATCCTCCCCGTTCTGCGAACAGATATCTAGGGTTAGGGTTATCCCCTTTCAGGGCCCTAGTTTCAATGGCACCAGTGTTGGTTTTTAACATGGCTCAGCGCTTCTGGCGTGGAAAAGCTGTGTCTAAGAACTGACGTCGGTGGAGAAGCGTGGCTCAGAGGTTAGAGGCGGCAGACCCGGAAGCTGAGATCGGTCGTGGACCAGGGTTCGATTCCCCGCCTCGGCGGGTCTCGGGCTCAAAAATTCCACGGACTCGACAATTCTCGCTCCGGTGCCTACTCAACTAACGGGGTCACACTCTGCGACTCTGGGCAATAGCTTGCTTAATCTCCACTACGGCCCCTCGCGGCGGGATGCCTGGCTTTCACCTTGTGGATACCCTGCCGGGGTATCTCACAGGGGAATACCAGGACGGGTTCCCTAAGCAAGCGCCTTGATGCCTTCGGGTGATACGTGCGCTATATAAGTCGCTTTACATTTACATTTACGTCAGCACGCGGAGGCGGCGTCTAAGTACTCCGACGACGTCATCACGGCGCCCACGACGACGGACGCGGAGCTGCAGACGACGCCTACCGATGCACAAGGGTACTGCTACGCAAAAAATTTCCGGATCTAGTCTGACGCCTGGGGATATTCTAAGGTAAGGAGTCTAATACTAACTAATGTCTCTTACAGATATATCGTTACACAAGTAGTAACTTGTGCATTAATTCCCTTGAAGCTTAATGAAAAGAACTCTATCCCGCTTATGTAGATTTAGAACGTGCTATTGCTTGAATGAGTGACGCGGATTGATCTCAGCATGATTCATAAGCGTTGTTCTATGCACCTTTGGATTTTAAGAGTCTGATGCACAGCACTGAATAGCTCCTTCAAGATTCAGGTCGTGTATTGGTTGTTAAAAATAGCATTCTGCGTAGGTGTCAAAGAAATGTAATTTGCTGAGGCAAAATCATATTTCAGATCCATAAAAATGTTTAAACTTTACCTTTACATGTGCCTTTTGGGCACAAAGAAATTCATCCATTTTAGTGGAATTTTCTCTTTCAGAAGACTAATAACCAGAGAGGGTTTATTGCTTTTTTTTGGTGGATTCACATGTAAATGTTGATGAATACCCAAAACCAGTAAGTTTGTCGATATTTTCCAGCATTACATTTTGGAAAATGGAACCACTCCGAAATTAACTCATGTTAGTGGCTAGAGTAAATTTCTTTCCAGGGTGGGAATGTGAATTGACAACCTCAAAATTCATGGGGTTATGGTCAGAAAGTTTCCTCTGCTACAAAATTAATTTCCCCCACAGGAGAACAGTAAAAGACGTTTCAACTACAGGCAGAGTTTATTTCTGGATGTAAAACAGATGCGTACCTACGGGTTCGACATCTGTGAATTTAGGATATTTCTGGAGTGCTTCTTGTATTCTATGTCCGGAGCAGCAGCTCAGACTATGCTCTTGTATCTTTACTGCAAAACTTACAGCAGCCTATAAAAATTCAGCAAATCACAAACGGCATTTCCCACAAGTCAATCAATTAATTGGGGAGCACAACCCCTATATTACAGACATTTCACAAGGACCTTCTTACTTTGCTGCTGCTGACAAAGCTAAGAGTTTCTTCTATCATTACACGTTAAATGAAGTCATTAATCATTCTTATGGAATGGAAATACTTTTCGTCTGTATCTTACCATACGTGGTGGGCGTGGATATCCTTTTTACGTAGTGCCCACACCTCGGTCGATCTAGCACACCTTACGCCTTCCATTTCTAAAGGGGTTTGGACTGCTTTGGATGATTATATGGAACTTTCCTCGAAAGGGTTAGTCCCCCAGTTCCCTGTTGCTCTGTCTGTCTAATTATTCTCTGTTCTTTGCTCTAGATTGTGTTAGTCCTGTGGGAATCCTTCTTTTTCTTGTTTCTGCTTTCCTGTCCTCTCTTCCCTTTCATCTTTTTTTTTGCTACTATTTTCTTTGCCTTTCTACTTCTCTTTCTTTTCTTCTGTTCCCTCCCTTGTCCCCATTCCTAAATCAGATAGTGATACGGTTTGTTTTTGTTCACGGAAGCCCTATATTGGATCAGATCCTTTATTTCTCATCGATTTCTTTTGTATCTTATTCGCAAATATTGTTCTCACTTATCAAGTTGGGCTCCGGTAGGCATTTTTTCAGCTTGTGACTGATTGTATCACTTATATTGTATCTGGTTTTACTATTTGTATAATTTTCTTTCTCAATAAAACCTTCTTGAAATCAAAAAAAAAAAAAAAAATGAAGTTGTTATGCGATACATGCCAGTGGCTAGGATTGTTTTTTTTTCTACCACTGTTCGTGTTATTGATGTGTGCAGGAAACTGCGTATTTGTTGCAGTAATCCCCCCCGCCCCCCCTTTTTGTCAGCTATTTGCTGCAACACGGACTGAAGTGCACTGTGTTCCTACTCACCAGGTCCCCAACGCCAGTGTTACTTCCCCAAGACAACTGGTCACTTGATCCCCAAGGGACCAGACCTTTAGCACGCACCTCTTTTAAGTCCCTTGTGAGTGGTACCTAGGGTATAGGTACTAAAGAGAGTCCCTAAGAGCTGCAGCATATCTTGTGCCACTCTGAGGAACCTAGAAACAAACTCAAACACACCGCCACTGCAGGCTGTGTGACAAGGGGCTCTAAAAAGTGAAGGAAAAAAAATGGCACAGAGCCTGTGTGCCATGCTGGTAGACATTGCATGCAGTATAGGTAAGCCACCCCTACAGCAGGCCTTACAACCCTAAGGGAGGTTGCACTATACTATACGTGTGGACCTATCTGCATGAACAGATATGTCCCTATGCTGGTCAGTTCAATTACTGCCAGTACCAGTGATCAGGGAACACATTTTAAATACATGTGCTGGATACTGGTCAAATAACGAGTTCCCCAGCTACATGATGGTTTCACTGAAACCAAAGGTGTTTGGTATCAAACACCTAGTATTAATAAGCCAACACCGCTTTCAGTGATGGGTTTATTAATACATGCACCCAGAGGGCACCTCAGAAATGCCCCCTGAAAGCATTCCAACTACTGATGTGCTGACTGATTGGTCCTAGCCAGCCTGCCACCTTAGATTCTGACCCCGAAAGGTGAGAGCCTTTGCTCTCAGGAGGTCAGAAACAAAGCCTGTCCGTCAGAGGGTATTTACATCCTCTCCCACTGGATGACTTGTGAATAAGAATTCCAAGGCAGGGAGCATCAAGAGCCCACCTTTGGTATGCAAATCTGGCTTCCCTCACAGGAGAAAATACATATCCTTCCTGTCCAGGTCCCATTTGACACCTGGCTAGGCAAGAAAATTAGTCATAAAGGCAAGAGTTCACCTTCAGGCTACAACCACCCCTTGTGATGGGAAATGTAGGAACTCTGGGACAGGGTTATGCCCACTTCCCACAGGGAATTGTCATATAGGGGTTGTAGTGACCCTCATGGGTCAGTAGCCCATTGACTTCTTTCTATCCAGCCTTCCCATAATGACCCCTAATCTAGTATTTAGGAGAACCCCTTGCAGCAGGAAATACGATTCAGCTGAGATGGACAGGAAGAGTTGCAAGAACAGAAGAACCAGCCATTGACTTGCCTCCATCCCTTCCCGGCTTGTCTGCTGACTTTGACAGTTGCACAAAAGATGCCTTCTCCTGCAGCTGCTGTGTCTCCAAAGCCTGGGAGACTTGCCTGCACTTCACCCAAGTACCAGGAGCTCCTATGGAGGGGCAGAGCTGCTCCCCTGCATCCTGCACGCACCCCAAAAAACCTTTGAGGACTGCGAACTGCCAAAACCTGGCATCTGAAAACACTACTGCATCAGAGCCACCTGTCCCAAGCTTAAGTTGGCCAACTGTGTCAGCATGATCCCCTGACCCTCCAGAGACAAAAGCCACCTTGGACTGGCTATCTGTGACTTACCGGCATTGCTTGCAACCTGTGTGTGCATGACCTCTCAACGGCGAATGTTTCCAGTGCCGAAAACCAGACGCCTTGAAGTACATCTGCACCAGTCGCCCCTGGCCCATGGAGAAGAGGACCAAAGGTGTCCCAATGTCCTCGAGCTTCGTGAGGCATGAGCCAACTTTTTTCACCCCGGTTTGCCCCCAGTCCAAACCTAAAGCCTCTTTTCATGAAGAGTGATCCCCATAGACTAACATTGGGCACTCAACGCTGTATTGCACCACTGCACCTGGCCACCTGAAGTCCTGAAGATTGGTCTCACAAGTTGCTACAAAGAACTTGTGTGCAGTTTTTGTTTTTCCTCACATAGGCTAAGATTGCCACCTATGAAAATTGCATCGTGTCCATTTTTAAAACCTACAAGCATTTCTATCTCGAAACTTACTTACCTGAGCATATTGATTCTGGTGCCTAAATATGTATCACGATGCATGTTATTTTTTTTAATTTGGTGTGGATCTCCTTATTGAGTCATGTGTATCATTTTTATTGACTGTTTTCGCAAATGTCTAACACTCTGAAAAGATGGTTTAGTAGGCTTTATTAAGTATAAAGGAATAGACGTCTCCAGCCTTGCCAGCTTACCTGTGCCCCACCATCTGACAGAAATCCCCAACATTCTATAACCGCTCTGCCTGAAAGTTCCAAGGATGAGACCACATAGCAGAGCTAATGGCGGGAGGTAGTGCTATACAGAAGTGTATTACGATTATAACACATATCCCATCCTATAATAACAATCAATCATTAAAACAAAATAATTATTGAACACTAAATATAAAAATCAAGCCCTACACTGCAAAGTGGTACATTGTTATCACACTGTAAAAGAAAGATTATGGAAACTTTTATGTACATTAAAGGAAAACTATATACATATGAACAAAGTAATGACACCTCATAGTCTTTAAGCCATCCATGAGAATAAACTTTCCTTTTTGTTCTTCGACGAAATTTGGCATTTATGGATTAATTTTTCTCTACACATGCAGATTGTTTGTTGGGAAGCAGATTTCTCAGATGTTAATCTATCCATGCTTCACATAGTCTAATTTTCTATAATTGCAATGTTTTTTTTTAACTTCCTTGATTTTTGAGGGTGGGGATTTTTTTTCTGGTTTGTGAAATGTATCAACCTTATTCAGATTCTTGTTGGGTTTTCTGACTAAAACCCATTGCCCTGTCTTCCAATCCATTGTTCCTACTCTCCATCTCTTATCATACCAATTTTTGCATCTGGCTTGATGTTTCTCCATCTTTTCCTTCAACACCTCCTTATTAACAGTAACCTCATTGTTATCACCTAACCAACTTCGAGTCAATTTGGTACCAGGTTTCCTGCTTCTCAACATCTCAAAAACCTGTAACTGAATTAGATGTATGATGAGACCAAAGCATATTTCTTGCTGTTTTCTCAATGGGTTTAGAAGAGGCTATGTTTTTTTTTTTTAATTGATTCTTTGACCATTCTGTTGGCCCTTTCCACCCTACCATTAGCTCTTGGGCAACACAAACGGGTTCTGTGTTTAATGGACTTATCCCGAAGAAAAGTCTGCATCTCATGTGTCACACATTGAACTCCATTGTCAATTATGAAAGTGGCAGATATTCCTTCATTAGAAATTACCTCTGTTAAGAAATTTGAGGGTCTTGATATTTACCATATTTACAAATTTTGTAGCAATCCAATGAGACTAGTAATCTATGAATACTATGATAAATGTATCCTGTATATCTAGCCCATGAATGGGACCAGCCAACAATATCCAAACCCAATTAGTTTCAAGGTACTGTAGGTACACTTATGGGAATGAACAGAGTCCTACATATACTCTTGTTTTTTATCACTTAGGCTACATGCATCGACATCTTTGACCTTTTCTTCCTCTAAGTGGTCCATATAAGGCAGTGATACTCAAAGGACGGCTTGGGGGCTCACATGCGACCCCCCTGACCTTTACATGCAGCCCCCTGGTCAACAGCAGCACTGGGCTGCTTTTTACCAAACTAAACACTAACATTGAAAAGATGTTCAATAAACAAGCAAGCCTTTATTTAAAAGTTAAAGTTAAAGAAAGGAAGTAAATAGGGTGTCCTGCACCGCTTAACTTTAAAAAACACCAGCGTTCGTTTAGACTTCTTGATACACTTTAAATCTTTGATAGACTATTTCGTTAACATGCAGAACCGTTTCACCATTGTACATCTGATTATATCAGTGTACTGAGAAGACTTTCAAGATTTCAAACATGAATTTAGAAACATTATTCTTCCTCCTCACCCTGACAACAATGCCAATAGTGAACATTGGCATTAGAGTTTATTGAATCAAACACAGGTTTTGTATAGGACACATGGGAGTCATGTATTTCAAGGTCATCTTATGTGATAATGAATAAAGGTTTTAAAGTAAAATAAAAAAGTTGCTTAGGATCACAAAATTTGATTAAGTGGAGAAGCCCGAATTAATCCTAAACCCACAATACCGCCAACTCCTTCCCCCTAACCTTGGTCGCCACCCTGCTGACTTCAATGCGGCCCTCAGTCCCATCACAGACCAAGCTTTGTGGCCCCTGGGAAAAAGATTGCTAGTACCCCTGATATTAGGGAACAAATAATAAGCTCTCACCTTAGCTTTAGTGAGATTTATCCCTAAATGTCCCTCATGGGCTATTATTGACATTTTGTTCCCTTAACCCTGCTGGAGGTACAATCTCGTCTGATCTTAACATGTTTGTTTCCAAGGAGAATTCATTTTTAACATTCCAGGTTGTTTGAAAATCCTCTGGCAGATCTTCACACTTTTTGGGCCAAACTTCCAAAATACAATTTCTCACTACATCAAGAATGTGATACTTTACCATCTGATCACCCCACTCTAACTAAAGAATGGCTGGAACAGTGATTTCAAGAACAGCTCCTTTATCAACTTTAGACACTTCACTGTTCCTCAAAGGTAACCTTGAAATGCAATCTGCTGCACTGTTTCTGGATCCTGGAACATATACAACCTTGAAATTAAAACATTGGAGTCCTAAAAGCCACTTAGCAATTCTGGATGTGGTTTTCTCAATTTATTTTTTTGACAACAGTGGCAGCAAAGGTTTGTGAACTCTTATCAACTCAAAAGGCTAACCACACAGATACAATTTAAAGTGATTGATTGCCCAGCAGTCATGCCAGGATCACTTGTTGGATTTCACTGGGCTGCTGGCAAAGTTCCTAGAGATGAGAGTCGAGGCCAAGGAAATGGGGACTCTTATCAATCCCAAAGTCAATCCTCTTGGGCATAGACAAAAACATTCAGAATTATCTTTTGCGGAAGCCGGGCCTGTAGCCACCCGCCACCTATTTGGTGAACACTTCATCTAGGACCTGGGCAAATTTGTCAATACTTTCACAGCTCTTGACAGGCCCAATCGTCCCTCAAAAGTGTCTTCCACTCCAACCTTTTTGCCGGGCCTGGAGTTTCCAAAGTTGCTTGCCTTGCTGTGCCTTCCTCCGAGACCGCCAAACAAGGATTTGACAATCGCCCGAGTAACATGTGGCAGTATTACGGCAGTTATAATACCTTTTACCCCATCTGCTCCCACAGAGCCAGGCCTGTGAGGGCCAGATCCAGATCTGGAGTGCACAGTGGAGCTCAAGTGTCAATTACAGGTGAGCCTGATTTCTCCTCAGGTAACATTGGGGGGGTCGGATATGTCTCTTCATACACATTTGGGCTCAGAATGTTCAGGACATCTGGATCCTCCAAACGATGCAGGTCTATCAGATCGTTTCATGGAACCCTGTCTCAATGTGTTCCTCCCTGCCCTCTGTCGTCTTCCTTCCAGACCAGGTGGTCATTTCGTAGGAGGTGTGGAGTCTTATGGCCAAATGTGCCATTTCCCCCACATCTGGACACCTGAGAGGTTTCTGCAGTACCATCTTCTTAGTTCCCAAGCAGGGATGGTTCTGGACCTATGGGAATTCAAGAACTGGTTTTGGTATTGCCATTTTGAAATGGAGGGCATTCACCTTGGAGAAGGCAACTGGATGGTCCTGCTCGACCTGAAGGCTGCCTACCTCACGGTTCTGATATTTACCTCTCACCCCCCTACCTCCGTTCCAAAGGCAGAATGGCTGGTTGGAGTATTCAACTCTGCCATTCATACTGTCTTCCACCCGTTGGTGTTTCACCAAGTTAATGAAACCTGTGATGGAGTTTTTATGAGCTCAAGTTGTGTGTCTTATAATTTACTTGGACAACCTCCTTATTCTGGCCTAGGAGAGAGAGCTCGGCCTGTCACACTTGAACATGACCATAGAAGTTCATTTTGATCCCCTCACAACAATAGAATTCCTGGTTTTCCAAATAGACAGCACAATTATTATTACCCCCTCAGAAGGTCAAGTATGTCAAGAGGGAACTGAATTTGTTTCTAACCATGGAGGTTGTATCTTTGTGACAGGTGGCTCGATTCGGGGGTGTGGCGGTATTGCTGGCCTCCTCCATTCAAGCCATGATCCCATGGCCCCTTCATTATTGGGCACTCCAATGTCTTTAAATTTACCAACTCCAGGAGGGTTAGTCCTATTTTGACTCGCTTCCCCTGTAGCAGGAAACCAGGGTGGAGATGGAATGGTCGCTGAGTCACATGGAGGCCTGGAATGGCAGGGTGATTTTCGATAACCAGCCAGACCTCATCCTAGTGAGATGTGAGTAGGTGGGTGCTGGCGAGCCCGCTGTGGTTAAATCTTCACCGGGGGTTGCTGGTTGAAGAAAGAACTTCATCTCCATATCAATTGCATGGAACTCTTGGCAGGTTTTTTGCCATTGGAGTTCTGTCTCCTCAGGAGTTTTTGGGTTGCATCCTTCTGAGGAGGAACAACGTGTTGGCAGTCCAATACGTCAACAAATTGGGGGCACCAGCTCACACATGTTAGCTGAGAATGCCAAAGAAGTTTGGCATTTTTGTCTGCAGTGCAAGATCTCAGTGATTGCAGAACATCTGCATAGCTGCTCCAATGTGATTAAAGACTGGAACTCCAGATTTCTGAAAAGTTCCTGCGATTGGAGGTTATTTCCCTTCATCTTTCAGTGGCTTCAACATGTATGGGGTCCTTGACAGATAGATTTAGTTGTGCTCCATCTCAACACCCTTCTCAGTTCTTCAGCTTGAGACCGGACCCTTTGGCCTTAGCGACCAATGCTTTCCTTAAAGACAGGGGTCGAGGGTTAATGTATGCCTTTTCCCCATTCCTAATGATTCCTGGAGTGGTAGCTCAAGTGATAGAGCAAACCTGACTCTTGTGACCCTTCTCTGTCCTGGTTCCAAACTCAGATAAATCTGTCATGTGATCTTCCAGCATCGCTTCCTCTAATGTCTGACAGACCCTTTAGGGAATCCCCAACTCCTAGTTCTGCAAGAGCCTCTGTCTAATGGCGTGGTACCATTCAGGAGATGCCGGAACATTCTGGGGCTTTGGCAACAAGCGAACTATAGGTTCCCCACTTATGGTCTTCCAACACCCCTAAATGATGTGCTTCAGTATGGCATCAATGGGTCAGCTGGTGTGATCCACAAGGTATTGATCCCATGAGGGAAACATACGCCATGTAGTGAATTTTCTGCCTACTCTCCCAGCAGATGGTATGGCTTATTGATCAGTGAACAATTTCCATTCAGCCATTTCCGCCTGTCATAATTAACCCTGGGCGAAGTACTACGCTACGCTAGCATAGTTTGCGAAGTTTGTGCTACTTCGCACTACGCGAATTGCACGTAGCACAGTGTAAACACGAGTAGCGGTAATTTTTTGCTTGGTTGCGGTCCTCAACGTCAAGTTGGCGACCGCAAGCGAGCAAAATGACATCCCGGCGAGACTTTTTCCTCGTTCACGATCAGCAACATCAAGTTTCCGATCGCGAGGGTGGAAAATAAACCTCCCGGCGAGATTCTCTACGCGGGGAGGTCAGGTTTCTCATTGCGAGTGGTCGCGTATGGTGCGACCGTTCGCGATGAGAAACTACCAGTCCACGTTGAGAAAGCTGCTGCTCGAGTAGAAATCTACTCGAGCGGCAGAAAACAACCGCTTGCACTGTGCAAGATGCGGTTTGTACTGATTGCACAGTGCGGAAACGCATCCGGCACTGTGCAATCAGTGCGAACAGCATTTTGCACAGTGTACTACGCAGTTTGCGTAGCGCGAAGTGCACTTTGCATAGCGCGAAGTGCACTTTGCGTAACTATGCATAGCCCTACAACGCGAACTACCACCAGGGTTAGTCATAATCCCCTGGAGGGTAAACCTGTCAGAGAACATCCTTTGGTTTGCAGTGTCATGAGTGGCATCAGAGTCTCAAAACCCCTGAGGTCCTGATATTCTGTTCTTTGGAATGTAAACCTAGTGCTTTGATTCATACAAAACTTGTATAAGCAGTTGACAGCCAAATTGACTACACTTCTTTGCTTTATCTCCTGCAGCAGAGTCTTGGACGCCAAAGCTCTCGAAGCTGCAGGTTGAGTGTTTTCCGCAGAAGGAGTATCACGCACACAAAAATAGTTCAGAAATGCATTACCTATCATAGCTTTCTGACAATCCACACTTGTGTGTTGTCCAGTACCTTAAAGTTAACAAGCTGGTAATCCAATCGATCAGACATGATCCGTCGGAGAAGTTGTTGATTACTGGCTGAGGCAGGGGCGGCCTTAACTATGTTTGGTGCACACTCAATCTGATTGTGTCTTCTAGCCGAAGATTCCTTACCATAGAATTATCCCAAGGCATGAGACTGGATCTGGAATTTCCTGACCAGTACCACTGTGCGATGGTAAGTGGCATTGATCGGCTCTGCTCTGTATTTGCTAGATGTGCTCAGTAGCTATTTAGGCTACTAATGCGCCAGACACCCCAGGGTATTTGCGCGCAATACAAATCACCTAAACATAAACATAAACATATCCCAGTGCTGACATCAGTTCTTTTGTTTCCACCCCAGTGATCACAGATTTAGAGAGAGTTTCCCCTTCAGTCACTTTTTGACTGAGCTTTTTTAAACTTTTGTCCAACTTTTTCTGAGAGTTTTTTTCTCCTGGTGTGGCAGGAATGTCCTCTAGGGAGGCCTACTTCAAAACCTGTGGTGCCTGTCACCGACCAATGTTGGTGACAGACTCGCATCTTGTATGCCTTTTGGTGCCTGGAGCGCGACCATGAGCTTAAGTCCTGCATCAACTACTGTGCCATGAACCCAAAGGCCTTGAAGGAGTGGTCCCTCAAGCTCCTGGTGACTCAACTTTAGACCCCATGATGGTCTCAATCCCAGACTAGAGGAAGGTCCTGGGATCGGTCCCAGAGACCAAAAACGTTGTAGCCCTTGAAGTCGTTGCATCACTCTGGTAAGTCCCACCATGGTCTGGTGGCCGATGAGAAGAGGGAGTGTCGAAATTTGAGGCCTGGCTCCGCTCCTTGAGCCAGCACCTGGGTCAGCTCTGCGCTTTCTAGAATTTCCGGGAGCCAGAGCAACTCCGCTCAACTTCTTCAGTTTTGAGGCATTGCACCTCGTATTTGAGAGGCCCACTCCCGCTGGTGCACCTTCTGGCCCTGCAGGTTCAGGTGGGGGCCCTCCTGATTCTACGCCAATGGTTCCAATCCTAGCACCAGTCGGGCCCCTGGATCCACAGATGGATCCGGACCGGTGCTGGTCGTATCACCTAGCCCTTCCCCGACACAGGTCCCAATGCTGGTGCCATCGACCCATTCTGATCCCCGGCTCCGAAATGGGACACAGATAAGCTTCGCCTAGCACAGACTCTGGTGCAGACTGGAACCCTGCCTTCCAAGCCTGAGCCTGAGCCCTATTCTTATGGGCTAGGACTCTAGGAGGATTGGGGGGGGGGTCAATGGACCCTAAAGAATACCAGCCTTTTGATTCAAGCATGGACTGGTGTGAGGATTTGGGGAAAGCCAACAGATTGTACACCTCTCCAGATACTGGCATGCTTTCTCCCCCTACCATGGATACAGAGGAGGGAGCGTCATTTGCAAAGGCCGTGAGAAGGGTGGCTGAGGGCTTGGACCATAGCCTGCCCTCTGTGGTGGTCAAGATGAACGTCTTGCCAAAGTATTTCAACCGGGAGTTACTCCTTTAGAATTGCTTCTCCCATTTAATGAGGCTCTTACAGACGTGCTGCTCCAAGTCCAGCACAGGGACTCCTGTGAACATTTTACGATTGTCTGCCGCTATCACCCTGCTCCAGAGGACCCCCACTTCCTCACACAACACCCTACCCCAGAGAGCTTGGTGGTCCAAGCCTCCGCCTCCCTGTAAATCCTAGCACATTACCTACCACACTCCCAGATAGGGAATTCAAGAGGCTGGACACCTTAGGGAAGAAGATGTTATCTTCCACCAGCCTGGCACTGCTGTCCATGAACACCGCGCTCCTTTTGGGAAACTGCTCCCATACTCTGTGGGATAGGGTTGGCTGCTGCTGCTGACAGTCCTGGAGGAGGCTTGCCCCGTCCTCTCCCAAGCTGTAAATGATAGGAGAGAGATGCAGTTAAGTTCACAATCTGATGAGGGCTGGATAGAATTGACACGTTGGGCAGAATGGTTTAATCCACAGTAGCCTTACAGCACCACACCTGTCTGAGGATGACTGGCTTTTCTGGGGATGCCCAAGCATCGCTTATCGACATAAACTTAGATGGCTCCTGTTTCTTTGGAGACGAGGTGGATTCAGAGTTGGAGCACTTTAACGACAGCAGGGCTACAACCAGGTACTTGGGTCTTTCCATGGCCCTTCGCCACCCGAATCCTCCTTTCGCTCCTTTCATGGCCACAGAGAGGACTTCAAGCTTCGACTATACACTCCTAGCCACCATGGCGCGTAAACCTCCCAGCTTCTGTGTGGCTGAGGACGTGGTACCCACAGACCTCATGGGCCAGACAGCCAGAAGTTGGGCCAGTCCACCACACCTCCTTCAGGCTCCGAACCCTTATAGTCTGCCCCATTACCATCATGGGCACCCAGTGGGAAGCAGGATACATCTTCACCTGCCCTACTAGCAATCTATAACATCCTAACTACCACAAATGGGTATGGCACCTGTAGGTAGAATACAAATACAAATTACAGTGTTACGGGGTAGTAACACTGTAACTTGTATTCTGCTTAAAGCTGCCATACCCATTTGTGATAGTTGTGTCTTCACAGGATGGTGTACGTTGGCTTACCTCCTCCTCTCCCTTGCATGTTAAGAGGTCTATAACATCAGACCAGTGGGTTCTGCAAATTCTGTGGAGGGGCTCCTCCCTTCCTTGGAGACTACTCCTCCACCCATGCCACCTGCTTGCTACAGGCTGACTGAGTACAATCTTTCTTTGCTACTTCAGGAATTACGGCTCTCTTGGCCAAGGGAGCTAGAGAGAGGGTGCCAACTCCAGAAGTAGATCATGGTGTGTATTCCTACTACTTTCTGGTGCCCAAGAAGGACGATGACCTTCATCCTATCTGTCAGCGCAGCAGCCATGTGCGTTCCAGGGCCCGCCCCAAGCAAACAGTGTGCTGTGCTACGGGTACCTTCCTGCATGCTAAGAAGTGTGGCATTCTGTGGGAAAGGCATTTGTCCCATTCAGCACGCTGGTGGTTGCAATGCCTCGGCCTGTTGTAAACACTGGGTTTAATGTTCCCAATGTCATGCATATGCTCCCATATTTATTTTATACTAAAGGGTGTTGCTCCTGTGCTCTTTGTTGGTTTCCACGTCCTTTACTTGCAGGGACTACACTTCCCAGTGGTCCCGGAGGGCAGCTATCTTGGGTGTGTTCACGTCCATTTGAGCAGCCCCGTCCTTGGGAAGCTGCTCACTATTCCGAATTCCTTGTTGTAGAAGGAGCTTAGATTTCTCCCGCGAGCAAGAACAACTTGCAGAACAGCCCCCGGGGATTTATTACTCCATGCTTGGTGCATGAGCTAATCCCTTCAGGACAGCTGGCTCTCAGGGTTGGATTGGGAATGAAAATCGGTCCTGGCACACAAAAAAAAAAAAAAAAAAAAATCGGCCCACATTTGCATAAGCACTCCTCATATCGCTGCGTTGGTGTAATCTTATAAAAAAAACTTTAGGGGGGGGGGAGGTAAAAAAATGCACGTGTTAGTTTACACTGGTGAAACAAGTGAGGCCACTTCCACTCAGGCCCCCTGCCCCCGCTCAGTATGTGCAGACATTAATGGGCCGGCCCGAGAGACAAAGGGAGTGATGATACCTGTGCTAAACGGAGGTAATGAGCGCCCATCTGCCTCTAGAGAGGCCTCTCAGACTCCCGCTGGGCCGCTGACTGTATCAGAAGAACAGAGACAGCACCCAAATAGCCCCCCAGACTGCTAAAAAAAACAGCCCACAGCAGAACTCAGACCCCGGCCCCTCGGGCATTGCCCGAATGCCCGCGTTACCAATCCGACGCTGCTGGCTCTCGATACTGAGCTGGTGCAAGACTACGGTCCTGCATTGAAGCCGGCTTACATCCTCGCGCTGCCGCGTGACCTCACTCCGAGCTTGAAACTGGCTCCCACTGCATGGTGATTCCAGCTACACAGGTAGCGGTAGATTCCTGGTAAACAGAGCAGGCCATGCACTGAGCAGTAAGCCCTAATTGGAGAAGCGCGTTCTATCATATTCTGTAAGGGCTGCTCCCTTTATTGTACATTTTTTTTTAACTTAATAGGAAGCGTGCATCGTTCTAATTCTTTTGAGGGCCACTATTCACATTTGACATTTAGAGTGGTTGTGGAAGCCTCAGACTCGAGCCTCCGTTTCATGTTTGATTCAGCAGTGCATTTGGCTTCTACTGATAAGGTTTACTACTACATCTGCAAGTGGTTATTGCAGAGAGCCTGTGATGTTTGCGTACGTCTACTAAGAAATCTGCAAGCAGGTACTGCAGATGGAAATCTTAAAATATGAGAATTATCGTGTCTGATAAACAGATTGCTTAAGTGGTGACATGCATAGAAAAGACTCAAGACCTTGAAAGCTATATAGTCTTGTTAACTGTATATGTTTGTTTACTAACCCTTTCCTTTGCAGATATCCTTTACTTCCCCACAGTTCCCTTCCCACAGCCTTCCCCCGCCTGACCACTCTAATCCTCAGCGCTGTAATAGCTTACTCAGTTGGAGCTGCCTGGAGGAGGGCTTTATTCTCATTGTGCAGATCCTGAGGAAGATGGCAGCTGTTACACTAACCTAGACGGGCGTTACTTGTGGTTCATCGTGAGCCCCGGGCACTTTCAGTTCACTGTGCTCCTTTGTGACCTTACCCGCACCCCTTCGGTGGTCACCAAGGTGATGGTGGTGGTTGCATCTCATCTGTGGAGATCAGGGGTGCCCGTCTTCCCATATCTCAACGACTTTCTTTTGTAGGTGGGCTCTCCCTGGGCTGTCGGCTCCCACCTCCAGACTACGGCGGACTTCCTTCATTTTCTTGGGTTTACTATCAAGGTGTCAAAGTCACACCTGACTCCTTCTCAGATGTTCCCCTTCATCTGAGCTGTTCTGGGCATGGTGCAGTTTTGGGCCTATCCTCCCAAAAGGTGAATCCAGGATATTTTGGCTATAATACTGATGTTTCCGCCTCTATCCTGCATTTTGGTAAGACTGACCTAGGCTGCTAGGATTTATGGCCTCCTGCATCCTGCTTGTGACCCACGGGCATATGCCGGCTCTGCAGTGGGTGATCATAAGGGAAATCTTTCTGTAATGGTCCAGATCTTGGATGGAACTACAAAAGATCTGCAGTGGTGGTTCACAAACTGCAATTGGTTCAGCGGCGGTCCCCTCTCCCTTCCCCCACCTGATCGGTTGGTGATGACAGATTAGTCACTCCTGTGATAGGGCAGTCATCTAGGAGTGGTGGAGGCCAGAGGCTTCTAGTCTACTGCAGAATCCAGACGTTACATCAACCTTCTGGAGCGCTTGGTGATCTGGCTGGCATTAAAAGCCTTTCTACCCTCCATCAAGGGAAGGCTAGTGCAGGTGTTTACGGACACCAATGACGTGGTACTGCAAAAAACATGGTGGGTTGGGGTCATTTATCCTTTGTCAAGAGGTCCTGTGTCTCTGAACATGGCTGGAACATCAGGGTGGTTCCCCGGTGGTTCAACCCCTGGCGGGTTTTCAGAGTTCCAAGATGGTCAAACTCAGCTGAAGATGCCTAGCGGATCACGAATGGTGTCTTCATGCCGAGACGGTGCCAGTTCTCTTTCAGCGGTCGGGCGAGCCATGATTAGATCTGTTTGCCACCGCAGAGAATACACAATGACAGCATTTCTGTGCGCTGGAGTTTCCAAGACCGGTCTCGCTCGGAAAAGCTTTTTGTCTCTAGTCGAGCTCATTCCTCCTGGATGCCTTTATACCCATACCACTCCTGCCCAGCGTTCTCAAGAAGATCAGGAATGGCCAGGCCCAAGTCATCTTTGTGGCTCCGGACTGGGCTCGTAGAGTTTGGTATCCCGAGATGTTAAGCATTGCCATCGGTCCTCAAATTGTCGTGTAGTTTGGACTTTCCAGTAGGAACTGCTTGTTTGTTGGGCAACATGATTCCGAGCACCCCCCAGGGTATGTTGTCCTATTGACCAGGTAGCTCACAGTGCCACCTTAACACCCCGCCCCCAAACCTAGATGGGCAGCAGATGGTTTGGGCAACCACAGAACATGACAACCCTGACTCCCCCCAGGAATGGTGGTAACAGATCTAGATCCCTTTCACCCCAGTCACTCGTGCTTTCTCTCCTCGAAATATACAGGGAATGCACAGAGGGTCGTTTTCAATATTTATTGAACCATTGTGGTTTTTGTATAGAATATATGTGCTGCAATCATCAATATACAGAAGCAGATAAGAGTAATTAGTGGTATAGGACAGTGAACAAAATAAATAGTTGAACCATCTTGCTCAAAGAATGTATTTATACCGAGGGTGAGTGTATGTGTTCTGCCATGAATCCCCTATTGGATGATCTAGCCTCCATTACCGTTAGGGAAAGTGGTCCCGTCTTGGTCACAGGTTGGACATCCCTCCTTGCAGAGGAATCCCCAAGCAGCTGGACTGAGGTGTCAGCTTGTAGTAACCTCACAATGACAGCAATTCCTCCTCTGCCCCAGCCCAGAAATGTGTGCTTATTTATAACAAAAAGCATCCTTGCTCCTGAGCCGAGACTTTAGTCGGGTCACCATTGTTTATGATCTATTGATAACTGCGTTGTCTCCTGGACGAATAACAAACAATCATATTTGCACTATGTATGTTCAGACCTTGTATGAGATGTTCAAGATGTTGTGATAGTGTTCCTATGTAATGGGATTTGTAAGCAACTGTAGTTCCAGGGAAACTAATACTGCACAGTCATGCACGCAAATGTGTGTTAAAAGTCATTGTGTGAAAGAGAAGGCAACTTAGGAAAACATGTGCATGCTATAATGGCAGTGTTTCTCTCTGGGCCTAACTGACACAATCGGGCGCCCCTTCCAGAGGATCTTCTGTCGCAGCATCAGAAGAGGGTTCCTCACCCAAAGCTGTCAAAGCTCAGACTTTTTGCTTGGATATTGAGTGGTGACAGTTGACAGCTTTCGATCTTCCACCCGAAGTCTGCAATGTTATTCTGGCAGCAGGTTTCCCTCCACCAAAACAGTTAATACCTGCTGTTGGGGCAAGTTTGTGGCATGGTGTGCAGAAAAGCAGCTTGACCCCCTTTCTGCTTCCCTTTCTCAGGTTCTTCTACCTCTATTTATTCTTACCTTTGCCCAAGAGGGCTCTGCACTAGGGACCTTAAAGGGTTATCTTTCTGTTATCTCAGCTTCTCTGCGGTTGTCTGGCCAGCCATCCCTCTTCAAATCCCCTATTGTACATAGGTTCTTGAAAAGATTGCAAAATGTTTCCTCCTTCTCCCTTTGTCATGCCTCAGTGGAACCTTAATCTTGTCCTGATGTTCCTGATGTGCACTCACTTTGCACCCATGCGCAACTGTCCTCTCAGGCTCTTTACCATCAAGGAGACCTTTGTGGCGGAAATAACATCTGCCGGGAGGTTCAGTGAACTTCAGGCTTTGCTATCCAAGCCTCCATACCTGAACATCTACCCAGACAAGTTGGTTCCCCAAACTAGAGCTTCCTTTCTACCGAAAGGCACCACTTCCTTTCATGTAGGCCAGTCAGTCACGGTGCCTACTTTATAGGCTCCGCCACATCCCTCTAAAAAAGAGGAACAACCTTACCTACTGGCCCCAAAAAAGATAGTTGTTGTTGTTCCACCTTGAGTACTTGAGAGAGCTCCAGGTGGAAAAGCAACTCTGTATGGGGTATGTCGGAGTGAAGAAGGGAAAGGCCACTCAGAAGCGGAATATCTCGCAATGGATCATTCTCTGCATTAAAATATGCAACGCACTGGCCAAAATCAAACCCTTGCTTGCTCATTCCACCAGAGCCAAGGCTGCAACTAGTGCATTTGCATGCAGTGTCCTGGTCCTAGGGCATCTGCCAGGTAGCAACATGGGCTTTTCTGCACATGTTTACAAAACACTACTGCTTGAACAGTCAGGTCCATAGAAATGAGCACTTTGCCCATTCGGTCCTGCAGGACCTTTTGGGATGGTGTTGTTTCGGTATCTATTCTGAGGTAAGAAATCTGCGGCTAGAAGTCTCTATCAGATGAACAAGTTACTAACCATCAGTAATATCTTATCTGGTGGGGACTCTATCTAGCCACAGATTCTTTGCCGGCCCACCCATCCGTTTTTTTCAGGATAATCACCTGTTGGATCCCTCTCAGTTCGGCTTTAGGGCCGAACATAGCACCGAGACGGCTCTAATAAAAACAACAGATGAGCTAAGAACTGTCCTGGATTAAGGGGGCTCTGCAGCACATATCCTTTTGGACTTGTCGGCCGCCTTTGATACGGTTGACAAATTCACTCTTGTCAACCGTCTCAGTAAATTAGGCATTGCCGACAAAACACTGGCTCTACCCCAATCATTCCTGACAAATATAAACAATTCTGTTATGTTGGAGAATTTATTTCTCCTCTGGTTCCTTTTTACTCCCTTGTGGGGTTCCACAAGGATCATCTTTGAGTCCTCTGCTTTTTAATATTTATGTTTCAGAACTTGCCCCTCTAATTAGATCTTTTGGTCCCCCCCCCCCCCACGTCTTATGCAGACGACACCCAAATTGTGGTGGCTGCCTCGAACAACATAGATGCCACTTCCTCCCACTTCCACAACTAATTGAGGGCAGTTAGTGACTGGATGGAAGCGCATTGTCTCAAGCTAAATGCTGAAAAAAACCGAGGTTATACTTTTTGGCAACAACCCCTTTTTTTGGAACTCAGAATGTTGGCCAACAGAGATGGGAACTCTCTTCTCATTCCTGTACAAAAAGCAAGAAATCTGGGTGTAATAATAGACGACAAGTTAAGATTTGATAAACACATCAGCTCGGTCGGCCAGCTTTAACACCCTAAGGATCATTAAAAAGATTCTTCCGTTTATCCCCATGACCACCAGAAAAACAGTTGTCTCTTTATTGATCCTATCGAAATTGGATTACTGTAATGGTCTTCTTGCAAAACTTCAAAAACAACATCTGAAGAAACTCCAGAGTGTCCAGAATGCGGCAGCCAGGCTTGTTTTCAACTTGCCTAAATTTCACCCAGTTTCATTGGCCATCAAGGAATTGCATTGGCTGAAGGTTGCAAATCGCATTAAGTTCAAGGCATTATGCCTTACTTTCAAAGCCCTGCACAATGAAGGCCTTTGCTATTTAAAAAAATCTCTTTCATGGTAATTTCCTAATAGAGAACTTCGCTCTAAAAATGCCATGATAATGCCCTGCTCCAGATACAAGAGACAAAGATGGGGAGGCAGTTGTTTTACCACCGAAGCCCCTGCCCTGTGGAACAGCTTACCTATAAACATCAAAGCAGCTCCTACTTTGCTGGATTTTAGGAAGCTAATAAAAACCTGGCTTTTCAATTCTTAGGTGCATAATCACTCTCAGCACCCTCACCTAACTGCCACTCAAACAGCGCCAAGACACCCATGGGTATTCGAGCGCTTTAGAAACGTTTTAACATAACATAACCTAACATAACATAACATAACATCCTCCCCGCTCTGCGAATGGATTTCTAGGGATGGGGCTGTTCCCTTTCAGGGCCCTAGTTTTCCACACCAGTGATCCGTGTTCTTCGTGGCTCTGCGCTCCTGGTGTGGAAATTTCCATAAAGAAACTTACGTTTGTGCTTTGGGGTGGTGGCTATATAGGCATTGTGCACATCAAATCTGGCGGATCAGCTCTAAACAAGCGTAATCTGAGTAATCTGTGTATTTCATTTGTAGTATATGGGAGAGGTTACTTCTCTCTTTTTCCTTGACCGGTTGAGACCAGAAGCAGAGTTGAGTGTAACGGGGCTGAAGGTTCGAGTTTTCCTGTTCTGGTGTGGTTGGCATTGTTCCCGGTGCTTACAGCGTTTTCTTCAGTTGCCCCATTCTTTCCCTAGCATTGGATCGTGTTCCAGGGGCCAGAGGATCAACGGCTGCGTGGGACTTGATGAAATGTTCTAGGTTAACTGGGGGAACTTTTATCCGCATACAAAGCAGAGGAGTCTTTGTGGGTTGCCTATAATATAGGGGTTGGTGGTCCCTGATCGGTTGATGGACTTGTGGGAAATTTTGTTTGTGTTTTGCTGTGTTTGTATTGGGTGCTATAAGTTTTGCAGTTAAGATATAGAAGCATAACCCTCGCCTCTGTGTGCTTAATAGAATTGGAAATTCTTGATGCAAATGCTTGAAAATTTTCATTCTCTCATAATGAATTTGAAATTGTTCTTAATGTGGAAGGGGTAGAGTTTTATAATTGTCAGCTTAAGCTTTGTGAACTGAGTCCTATATGCTTAGTTTTGCATGCTCTGTTAAAAAGCTACTCCCATTGACTTTCTAAATACTTTGTTTAAACTGCAGTACAATCTGGGATACATATTTTTTTGTTTGAATAAATACATTTAAATTATTGGTTTTCAATTTGTTTTTACCTCTTTTCTTTGGAAGCTCTCCCATATTAATTAGCTAATCATATATCCTTTCTTTTTTTCACTCTGCCTTTCTGAGGAGTGAGAAATGAAAGTGAAATTTGTCATTCATATTTATTATCATATTTTATTTTCGGTATGCTTGATTAGTTTCTCAGCTTTCTTTTATAATATTTCGTTTTTCCTAATACAAACTGAAACCACCATCAAAAGGAAAAAAACAGTACAAGAATTTAAACCTGATTATAACTTCATTAAATCATTGAAAAGGTGATCAATTCAATAATACTAGCATTTTAAGTTGATAATCTTTGTGATGAAAATCAGGAACATTTCACTTTCATATTTGCACAAATAAGTTTTTAATTCTTGCAGTCCCAAATTGGCTGAGGTTCTATTTGGGCCTCTCTCAGACCTTGGTAAAAAAGTGTTGACCTCTACTCTTCTGGCCATGCCGTCTCAGCTATCCAGTGATTGAATTATGGGAAGTACACGCGTAATTCTTTATTTCCCTGTCGAAGTTCCAAGATTTCATGTTTGCTGAGAGTGTGTCAACTCTTTGATCGAAAACTTTCTCAAATTCTGCTTTAACGACTTAACTAGTGTTTTATAGGACTAGAAGACATACCCCAGCCCCAGCGTCGAACTCCTACGTCTCCAACGTCGCATACCTCAGACGCAACGTTGCCCCCTGTTGCTGACCTTTATATACTTCCGGCTTCCTGCTCCAGTGCACGCACTCTACCTGCTCTACATACATTTGCTGACCAGCACCACACGCTAAGGGATTATTACTAGCTTATACATCTCTATGCAAAATGATAGACTAGCGGCCCCTGATGTGGAGCTTGAAAGATGGAATGAAGTGCTAGATCAGCTGTTGAAGTCGGTTGGATGGGTCTTCTGTTGTACCCAAACTAGGATGCTCACGTAGGGTGACCAGACGGCTTGGTTTTCCCCGGACGGTCCCCGTTTTTGGAGAAGTGTCCCCGTGTCCCGACGCCTTTCTCCAAGTGACTCAAATGTCCCGGTTTTCAAACAGTGTCCGGGTTCAACACAGAAATGTCCGGGTTTTTCATTGTTCCGGTTGAGTGCTCTCTTTGCACTGTTCATGGCGCGTGAGGTCACTGAGGTGAGCGCTGTAGCAGGAAGGGAAATCCTTTGAAGAGAGACATTTTCTCTCTGGATTTCCCTTCTCTTTTTACACGCACGCCACCTACATCATCATGCCAGCCATGTTTGAACAATTGCATATCATCAAATCTGATTCCTCGCAAGAGGGGGAAATAGTGATATTAAAGAGAAACCCCAGTTTATGAACTTTCTAAACTTCTGTGATCTGTAGAGGCTGTGTTTTTGCTGATCCCCCAGATATCCCACCAAGAAGTACATGAAACAGAAACTTTAAAGTATTTCTGAATGTTAGGATGAGTGTCCTATAACACATGTGGTGATGACGTCCCCAACGCCCTTCTCAAGCTCCAACCATTCATTTCTACCACTTCCAAGATCAGAACAGAAATCCTGGTAAACTGAACACTGGTGATCAGGTAAAAGGCTGAGTCGCTACTTGAGGCCTTCATTCAGTGGCTTCAGGTTAAGCCTGCCTTTGCTATTAAATCTGCTCATTGTTTCCAACATGTTTTTCAGATTGTAAAAAATGTCCCCTATTGTTGCATTATTTAAACATATTTACTAAAAGTGGATATGTTGCAATAGCTTATCTGTTTCATATACCAAGAACATATAGATTGCACATTCCCATATCATGCCCTTTGCTTGCATTAGTGGTCTTGTAGTTGTATCAGTAGCCTAGATATTGCACATTCCCAAAGCCATTGAATTGCACTTAGGCAAGGATCTGTAACTAACAGCTCGTCAGTTGCACATGGAAGTTGTGCATCTATTGCTTGCATCAGCAGTTTATCAATTTCACGAGCACGCATACTGTCCAGGTGACAATCCAAAAGATCTTCAATTGCCTAGCCCATGTCTCTTACCAAAAGCTTCTACTTTGGATAAAACAATATTTCTTCATCCTGTCGCTTGTATTCATAGCCATATAAACTTTTCGGTAGCTCGTATGCATACCGTGCAAGGATTAATGGATTGCTCATTGCATGTTTTATTCATAATCAATTGATGCATGCTCTGTGTTCTCCATATCAAAGCTATGACTTGACCTTTTGACTGACCTTTCAGATCACTGCAAACTGTTTAGCTGGAAAGGAGCAGGGTTAACGCCTGTGGAAGAGGCGAGCAGCGCTGCTCGAACTTTTTTCTCAGGTCTTCACACTATTACGCTATGAGATGATACCAATGGCTAGAGTGCACTATACATATCCCAGTAAGGTAACATGACATCCCAGCAGTGACCACTCAAATGTGGGAGGACTGTGTGGTCGGCCAGCCTTTGCGACTCTTAAGACCCTAAGGCAGTAATACCTGGAGAGAAGTGTTTTCCTTACATTGGTCCATGGCTTCCCTTTGGCAATTTAGCATTCCGCAGTTTACCTCCCATGCTTTTCTGTCATGAGCAACTAAGCAACATGAGTGAGATGTACTTTACGAGGTACTGACGTGCAGCTATAGAAACGAGCATTGATAAAGCTAGTAAATCTGGCGTTTGCTAGCCTGTGATGTTTTATTGATTTTTGGCAAATATATGCTACAGTCCTAAAAAAGTGTAAATGTATTACAAAGTACTAATGCTGCTGCGTAAAGGAGAGGGATGCCAATAAAAGACCTCAGATTTGTTGTCTGTAATGCTTCATCTCTGTCCGTGGAGGGAGCGGACATTGTAGTCCTTTTCTATGTCTATGACAGCTGTCAAATAGTCCCACTTTTATGTTGATGGTGGCTGCAAACTGTAGTCCTACTTCTATGTCTATAACCTTTCCCCGTTTTTTGTTTTGAGAATCTGGTAACCCTATGCTCACGCTTAATTGCAGCTTATGTATAATACATTTTTGGTACCTCCACAAAACCTATTAAACCCCTGTCAAACTGTAGTTAAGTTTGGCTTGTGGGGAAGATACTAAATGTGTGCAGTGCGGGGCATCAGATGGCGAATGTATGCACCTGGCGTGGACTTGTACCTCGATATGTCAATACTGGGTGTGGATCACTGGAATTTTATCAGTCATGATGATGGAGCCTGTTGAATGTCGTCCGCGAGTGTGTCTTCTTGGTGTGGTAAAAGACTTGCAACCCCTCAATACAACCGCAGCACTGCTGTTAGCTAAGAGAAGCGTTGCGCTTTGCTGGGGCAAACTTGTAACGTCCACAAAACGTCAATGGCCCATGGACATGTCCTACTGTAAAGAGTATTCAGAGTTGTATGCTGAAGAACTGAGGTAACCTTCATGTCCTAAGAATATATGCCCCCACCCCCTACTTTGGATTTATCCTGCGGGCAGGCACTTGGTCATATAAACCGGGGCATAATGTCTGGTTTTGCGCATACATGACTTAAGATTTAGTTGCTTTCCTTATATTATTTGTGTACATGCTTTGGCACTGTTTTTGTGTTGTTATACCTTAAAATACATATTAAAAAAAGACTTAACTAGTGGAACAGCACACAGAGCCGCGTAGTTTCATGAATGCTGCTCTGGACTGTGAATCTGGAAAGGCTGTTGGGTGACACATGAATTAAAGCTGCCCTTGTGTCTGCCTATGGAGTTGTACATAACAGAACAAACTTATCCACAGAATTATTACTCCTGTACAATGATCCTCAATATAGAGGTGTGCTGTGCTTGCAGGGTCTCCAGATTGCCCACAATGGGGATGCTGAACCAGGGTCAAGACACCTTGGATTTGAGGCACTTCTCGCCAATGTCTCTGTTGAATTCTGGCTATAAATGTTGGAGAAATTGCTCTCTAATAGATTGGCCCTGTTGGTTTGGCAATTAGTCCACCAGGGCCAAAGTGGGTGCTTTTTGGGGAGAAACTCTAGTAGAAATCTCAGATGCCTCTTTTATGTCTTGCAAAAAACTCCAAGGTTGCCCACAGTCCCTTTGGTGGCTCCTCTTGATTTTGAAAAGGCCTTTGACAGTTTAAAATGGACTTTCTAGCTGAGGTCTTATGTAAGTTTGGTGTTGGTGATATTTTTAGCATTGGTTTGTCTCCTGTATGAAAATCCAACAGAGGGGGTAAAAACTGTCATTGGAGTATTCACAGAGACACACGTCAAAAGGGTGTGCTCTTTTGCCTTTATTATTTGCATTAGCAATGGAACCTCAAGCTTGTAACCTTCATGCAGGGCCAAATGAATGATCCTCACTTTGGGCATGATCCCCGTTTATCTTGTTTCATGCAGATAATGCAATATACGCTTCTGTCCGGGTATGGCTATGTTTCTGGCTTAGCTGGGGTAAGCCTAGCTTCTTCCTGATACATGATGCTGTACATATACAGATGTTAGAGGGCGTAGATGTCCCTTTGGCCTGAACCCCCAAAGCCTTTAAATACTTCAGTGTCTGGATATACCACTGGAATTACCTGCTAGCTGGGTCGTATGTGGAGAGCGCCAGCGACGATCAGACCCTGCCTTTCATTTTGGAGGATGCTCCTTGTTCCACTGAGTGAAGCCACCATCATTAAAATGTTAGTATTGCCAAAATGATTGTATTTTTTTTTTACAAGAAATTCCAGTAATTTTGAAGCGTAACTTCTTTAGTGAAATAAATAGCCTAGTATCAGTTTGATTTGGGAGGCCAAACCAAAAAATACTAACAAATGGATAAGTATACAAAGATGGGATGGGAGCACTGAATTTGTAAATGTATTATCTGGTGTCCCAATAGATGTGGCCAATGCACTGGATCAGGGACCTACTAGAGTGTGAAGTCCTGGAAATGTGCGCTTTCTTTGGGGAGGGTCCAAGGGCTAATAAACTATTGCTCAGCTTGGGTATCTAACGTTTACCCAAAAGCCCTCTGAGTTGCAAGGCGTTGCTTGCTCAGAGAAACGAAGATATTGAACTGTGTACGTCCCAAGACTCTGTTATAGTACCCCTCCAGATTTAGTGAGCTCGCATAACATTTTCATCGGAAAGCATAGACTGATGTGGGGTTACTAACAGTACAAGAGTTATAAACAGGTGAGATCTATAGAGCCTTTTAATTTATCTGATTTTAATCTAAGCGCATGCCAATTTATGGCACACGTTGAAAGATTGGCCTATTTATCCTGGTCCGATCATCTAAATGAGTCTACGAAGTAGTGTACTCTCCTACATTCTAACACTAGGCGGTTGCACGCAAGAAGTTTAAATTCTAGTCGCTTCTTTGGCTATTTCGTTTCAGGCCAAAACTGCCGAGGTTAAGAGTATATGGGTATGCACCTTTGGTGGTTAGATCTTGGATGACCTTTGTAACAAATTTCTGGATTTGTTAAAAAAAAGTGACTAGGAACTCTCAATTTAAGTTCACCAAAATAAATTATGTACAGTAGACATCCCTTCAATAGGATTGGTCAGATATATCTAAATGCAATGGAGACCTGTTCCTGATGCTGACAGCCCTAGACTCATTTTTCTGAACTTCTTTGATGGTTCAGTGTGGGAAACAATTATGAACTACCTCAATCTTTTCTGAATATACAAGCAATACTCTTTGAGAAATATGAAACCTCAGGAATGAAACTTTTCTGATACTTCAACGAGACAGTTTTAAAGTTTTGCCAGAACGGAATACCCTTTTAATCTTCTTAGAGCTTTCTTGAGAAGGATATGATGTCCATCAAGATCATAAGTACTCGCAAACACTTTCCCAGGGGCCACAAAGTATGGTCTGTGGTGAGCTTGAGGGTCGCATTGATGCCAGTTGGGTGGGAGTAGTGCTTTTCAGAGCCAGGGTGGGGGTAAGGTGGGAATTGGGAAAGCGAAGCGTGTACATGGTGTGATCAGTGGTCATGGAGGTATATAGAGGATTTCATTCCATACTGCCTTTTAAATAAACCCCTAGTCTCTAGGAGAGTCATAGTTTTGACAGTACTGTGTTGTGTTGTATCTAAATCGCTATCCCTTTACCACGCCTTGGGTTAAGACTTCTCTTCTTGCGATCACTGCCTTGGGAGAGTCAAGTGTAAAAAATGAAATAACTTCTTTTTTTTGGTTTATTTTTGGAATTGATGAATTGGAATGAAATAGAATTGCACCATGTCAAACCAGAAAACCTAACATGAGTCCCGGCTTCCCATCTTTACCAACTCATTTTGGTCTGGTTCCTGGCCCTCTGGTGCCCAATGTTTCTTAACATATTGTAGCAATGCTGCATGTAACATAAATAAGTCATGTGGTGCACCCGTTTCATGGACAAACACGTCATGGTTCAGCAGGACCCCATGACTGAAAAGATCCGCCACTGTAGCAACGCCAGCCTCCGTCCAGGGTGTTATCCTGCGTTTAGTGAGTGTACCAACGTTGAGCGGGATGCCCATCAATGGAATGTTGCTCGCATATGTTGAGGTCGCCTTAGTATACTTTAGGGCCTCCTTCCAGCACTTAAGAGCGGTATCTAACATTGGAGGCAGATCTCTAGGTAACTTTTGTCTGGGTAGTAAAAGAACGTGCAGCGTACCGTTACTGACGTCTGTATCAGTGTATCCTATCTCATGTAGATTACTCCCCGCCACCCAGTACGACAACCATTGCAACTGGCAAGCGTAATAATATGCCCGGAGATCCGGTATCCCTAGCCCTCCCTTACTAGTTCCTACCTGCAGTTTCCTCAGGCTAATACAGCGACGCCCCGTGCCCCATATTAGTTCCACAAGCATCGTGTTTAGGGTTCTGAAAGTGGATAGTGGCACCATGATAGGCAAATTCGCAAAGTAATAGAGCAAGCGTGGCAATACGACCATCTTTGTTATTGCAACTCGGCCCATAATGGATAAGGGCAGCGAGGTCCAAAAAGCGACACTGGATCGTAGGGTACCGTTCTGTCAAGATTACCCTCCAGCATATCGACTTGGGTTCTATATATTTGAATGCCTAAGTATTTAAATGTAGTTGGAGCGACTTGCAGGGCTGTGTCCCCAAACTCCACTTCCACAAAAAAAAAAAAAAAATGAGTCCCGGCTTCCCCACTTGACCAAAATGTGTGATCCTAAGCAATTATTTTAGCCTTCCTTTTGTTCATTATAAGTTATAATATATAGGAGCAGCCTGAAATATAGGTGTTCGCGATGTGCACTGTACAAAACCTTCCCTTATGTTTTATTTAATAAAGTATAATGTTGCCACATATAGTAACAACCCAGGCCAACCAGAGGGTTCAACCTGACAACTCACTTCTTAGCTCACTATTGGCATTGTTGTCAGGGTGAGGAGGCATGAATGTTTCTATGTGCATGTTTGAAATCTATCACTTTAAAAAACACTTCTCTATGCTCTGATATAGTTTGAAGTTCTAAAGTGAAAAACTTGTGCATGTCAATGGAATTAACATTTTGTCATTTTGAAAAGACTTTGTCATTTTTTTAATACGTTTGTTGCAAGAGGTCTTTAAAAAATGAGTGTTCCTAAAGATAGGTGGTGCTGGATGCCTTATTTGCTTCTTTTCCTTCAGTTATCCTGTAAACAAATGATTGCCCCTTTATTTAACATCTTTCTGAAAGTTAGTGCTGTCTTGACTAAGAAGCATCCCAGTGTGGTCGGTTTGCAGGGCCGCATGTGAAGGTCAGGAGGTCCGCAGGCCCTACTTTGAGTATCACGGATATAGATTATACCCACAAAAAATCAGAATGTCATGGATCCATAAAGAGTTTCATGTATTCAAGAGATCTCAAAAAATATAATTCACAAAATGTTGAATAGCAGCAGGTGCACTACATAGGCTACAGGGCATAACAAACTACTCAGAATGCCTGTGGAAGGTCGGTTGTATCCTTACCAAATTGTAGAGCAATCTTGGAAAAGCTTTTGATGATTTGATCTGATCTAACAGGGCGGAGACAAAAAGCAATGGGCATCTAATCCTGATTGCGAGAGCATTAACCTCTTTGTAGTACAAGCACGGTTTGAACTCATGCTCCAGTTTGAGGAAGAAACCATTGTGTCTCCTGAGGGTGAAGTGGAATGATGAACGCGGCCTTTTTGTAGGTTTTCTGATAAATATTTTTGAAGAATTTAAACTTGTACTGAGTGGATGTTACTGCCCATGAGGAATTTTTACCCCTGAGGTCAAATTAATTGGAAAATCATATAGATGATGATGGGCTGTTGACCTGCCCTTAATTTACTAAAAACATCTTGAAAGTCCTTATATGCCTCGGGTATCTATGGTAGTTCCTTCTCCTTTTGCTTCTGTGCTTTATCGCAAATTAACAGAAATGTACACTCTAACCCCTTCTGAAGAAAACTGCGTCATGGCCATATGCGATGAAAAGTGGATAACTTGCTCTGGCTGGTCAATAGAAGGAGTATGTTTTTGTAACCAAGGTGTACCCAGCACAATGAGAAAGAGATTTCAGAGGTTTGTACAGAGAGGATATCTGAGTAGGATACTTAATATAACTACCTACAAGGCATGTACTGCCAACAGGGAAACATTATTATCTTCTTCACACACAAGGGATACTACCTCACACACAGCAATATTCATGACTGTGTACAGCAGAGTTACCAAGGGGGTGCAAAATAATGGCTGGCTATTGGATATTACTCACTACAGGGAAGATTGGTGGGAATGTAACATCACATGACAGGGTAACAAGAGTATAGGAGACCTAGGAGTAAAGCAACCAAAGGGGTTTGTTACCTGCGGTAGTTGCAAAGCCTGTCGGAGATGGGAATGTGAAGGAATATCAAATCAGGTTTGGGGAAAAGTGCACCATCCTCTCCTGTACCTGTGCAATGAAATGGGTTGTCAGCAAAATCTTTTTCTTTGAGGTACATTGATATTGGAGTATAGGAGGGCTATAAAAACATTGATTTGACTTACACTGTGGTGAAGCACTTTGCTAAAACGCATAATAAGGGTCCTGACCTGTTAATCTTTTATGGCATTGATGAGGGTCTAGCTGCCCATCTGGAGGACTAAGATAACTCATATTGGTGGGATACTCTGAGGTGCTGATAACTACTGCTGAACTTTGCAATAGTTCTTGATATTCATGTGCTGGCCTGGAACAACTCACCACATCACTAGGCACGTGTTTCTGTATTTCATCCTTCATCAGTAGAGAACAAAAAACGATTTCATCTGGGGTTGCTGGAAATGCTGCCAAAGTCCTCACAGGTCTTAGTAACATTTATTGGCAGGTCACTAGAGATGTACAGCACTAATTGCACCAATTTTGGTGAAAAACTACAGTTAATATTGAAAACGTTCTTTTTGTGTTCGGCATTTACCACAATGCAAATGGACGAACTGTGCTGGGAGGCACTTTGATTTAGAGGAACTTGGAAGTCCGCCAAATAAACATCAATCGTAAGTAAATGGGTGATAAATTTGACATTTCCATTTTAAATCCCATAGGATTCTTTGCTCCTCGATACAGGGAAAGTTACTTAGTGGAGTTACCTAAAACTTTGAATGCAAATAGATTTTTGTTGGCTTGGCGCAAATCAGTTCAGTATCTTTTGAGAAATTTGTGTAATACATGTTTTTCCAGTCTAGGCATGAAGAGGTTCAACTTTAGAGATATCTATATCCCCACAGTTTTGCGAAAGTATTCAGGATTTGCAAATCTTATTCAACTATTAAAAGCACACTATTGGACAAGGGACCTTATTCTTTAGGTATTTCTGGAAATCTTGGTCTACTGGGTGGTGGAAGCCTGACAGTTCTGCCTTTTGCCAAGCACAGCAGAGTTCTTCTTTAAGTGACGCTTGCCCTGGTGTTGTTGTTCTGCTTGGTCAGTGATGTTTTTTAGTACTATCTTTGGCCATGACCTGCATGGCCCTTTTGGTTTGTGAAACTTGCCCTTGTTTTGATCTACTGGGTGGTGAAAGCTTCACAATATGGCCCTTGGACACACTGGATGGCCCTTTGATCCGTGAAACTTATCCTAGTATTAGTTTACCGGGTGGCAGAAGCCTGACAGTAAGGCCTTTGGATAGGTAGAGCGGGATCGTCAGTCCAAGAATCTTGCTCTTTTGTTTGTTTTCTAGGTGGTAAAAATGTTATGGTCACTCTTTTGTATATGCACGGCAGGGTCCTTCACACTGTCACGTTTGCCCTGGAGTTGGTCAACTGGCAGGAGGAAGCCTGACGGTATTCCATTTTGCCCGGTGCTGTGGGACCCTTTCGTCCATGAAACATGCCCTGGAGTTGGCCTACTGAGTGGCAGAATCCTGATGGCACAGGCTTCCACCTGATAGTAGTGCCCTTGGCCATTCACAGTTGAGCAATTCAGTGAAGCATTGCCCTGGAACTGGTCTTGTGGGTAAAACAAGCTTTAAATTATTTATTTGTTATTGGTTTCCTGTTGGTTATAAAATCAATTCATCTGGTTTTAAAATTTACAAAAGAAACAAACCTTGTTTAAAATGTTATCAGGTTCACATTTCATCACCACTCCATATCACAGCGCAATCAAATTAAATATCTCTTCGAAGCAAATCCTTGAAAAATCTTATCTTTATAAATCCTTTCCCCCTACCTGCCCTTTTAGCATATATATTTTCTTTAAGATACACCTTATGTAGATTAGCGAGCCATTATTGAAGCTCTAGGGGTTTGGATGCCATCCAATGTGTGGAATAAGCTTAACGTAACCACATTCGGCCATATACAACAGTTGTTTTCAGTCTGTTGTTGATCTACCTCATGACAGAAGCTTCACTGTACCGCATTTGGCAATCTGGAGCAGGCCCTTTTGTCTCTGAAGCTTACCATAGTGTTGATCTTCAGTTGGGGGAACCTTAACGGTACTGCCATTGGCCACGCACAGCCAGACCATTCATTCCATCATGCCTACCTTGATGCATGAAGGTGGAAGCCTTCCTGTTCCACCTTTGGCCATTTGCAGTGGACCTCCTTGATCCTTGAAGCGTGCCTGGGTGTGTTCTGCTGGTTGAAGGATGCTTCATTGGACTGCCAATGGCCATGCGCAGATGGGTCCTTGAGTCCATGAAGCTTGCCCCGCTGTTGGTCTGCTCAGTGGTGGAATCATCATGATATCACCGTTGGCATTTTTCTATCTGCGAAGTTTGTCATTTTGAAACCTGATTGATTCATCTGTTGCAAAGTGCAGCTGGGCACTTTGGTTGGTAAAGCCAGCAGGTGCGGGAAGCATGACTCTGCCTTTGGCTATATGCAGCTGGTGCCATCAGACTGTGAAGCTTTCCTTAGTATTGTCTAGTGGAGGAGGAAAGCCTCATGGTATTGCCTTTGACACTTTGCAGCTGAGCCTTTTAACCCATGAAGCTTCCTCTTGAGTGGGTCTACAGAGTGGTGGAAGCCTCTAAATACCGCCTTGGCCACGGCATGGCCCTTCCGTGCTTGAAGCATGCCCCGGTGTTAGTCTTCTGCTTGTTATTATTATTATTTATTTGCGGGTTTATAAAGCGCTTGAATAAACTCCCGAAGGAGTATATCCGCGCTCAGAGACAACAGAAGCAAAACCAGGGCAAAAATAATACAGGACCAAGAGTCATGTTTGGCTACCTCATGACCTAACTAATTAGACCTGAAACATAAAAGTTTTCAGTTTTTTCCTAAAGGCAAAGTGATCCGAGCACTGCCTAAGTTGGAAGGGAAGATTGTTCCACAACATGGGACCCACCACTGACAGGGCCTTACCACCCTGTCTAGTCCTGCTAATCTTGGGAACCCTTAGAAGCAGCTGATCACTTGACCTGAGGGTACGTGTGGGAACATAGGGAACACATTTTTTTGCCAAGTAGGAAGGTCCTAGGTCATGTAGTCCTTTATGTACTATACAGCATGTCTTAAATTTCACTCTTTGGCGAACAGATGAAGTTTTTCCAGCAGTGGTTTGGATGGAGACCTGGGGGGAGCATTGAGGACCAACCTGGCTGCGGTGTTCTGTATCACCTGCAGTCAGTCCAACACCTCTTCATTAGCAGACACCAGGAGACCATTACAGTAATCAAGCCAGCTGATCACTAGAGCCTGAACCAAAGTCTTTCTAATGGAGTCCGGTAGGAGCGGGAATACCTTACGGAGGAGTCCTATCACATGAAAACAGGACCCCACCATAATATTTCCATGTTGTTATCAGCCATTTGGTACTGCCCTTGACCATACGTAGTGGGGCACCTCAGTAAGTGAAGCTTCTCCTGGTGTTGGTCTACCAGGTGCTGGAAACCTGACGGCATCTCCTTTGGCCTTACTAGGTGGGGACTTTCAGTGTGTGTAGCCCTCCCTGTTGTTGGTTGACTGGGCGGTGGATTCCTCACTGCCCCACCTCTGAAAATGTACCATGGATGCCTTTGGTCTGTGAAGCTAGCCCTGGAGTTTTACTACAGTGTGGTGCAAGCTTCACGGTAGTGCCCCTGGGATTGTGCTGAGGGACTCTTCTGTCTTTGAAACGTACCTTGGTTTTGTTCTGATAGTTTGGCTACCCGCAGGCTGTCCTTTGGTCCCTGACTCAACCTGGTGTTGGGCAGCTGGGTGAATGAAGCCTCAAGGTACCACCCTTGGCCATGCACAGCCCCGGACCCTTCCGCCTGTGAAGCTTTGCCAGGTGTTGATCTCCTGGGTGAAGGAAGCTTAACGGTACCACCTCTGACTGTGTGCAACCGGTTTCTTCTGTAAAGTTTGTTGTGGTCTTAGTTTTGTTATGCCTTTGGCCACATGCAATTTGGCCCTTCAGAACATGAAGCTTGCACTTGTATTGGTCTTCTGGGTGGTGAAAACCAACAGTACCTCTTTGAGTACACACAGCTGGGTCCTGAAGCTTGCCTTGATGTTTTCCTGAGTGGTGGAAGAGGAATGGTACTATACTTGGCCTCACAGAGGCAGATCCTTTAGTCTGCCAAGTTTGTCCTAGTGTTGGTCTACTCAAAAAAGGAAAGTTTCAGCTGGACATTTCAGTCTGTGAATCTCACACTGGCATTGTCCTACAGGGCGCTGAATCTTCATGGTACCAAATTTCTCCTTTTGACAATTCATTCCCTGAAGCTAGCCCTGGTGTTGGTTTACTCCGAGAGGGAAACCAGACAGTAACTTCATTTGCCATTCGCAGCAGGGCCCTTCCGTCAGTGAAGCTTGCACTGGTTTTGGTCTGCCTAACGGGGGAAGCCTTTTTATTGTAATATATATTAGTGGCTTGGGGAAATGGCGCACACTCCAGTTTGGTCTCAAGTTATCCAAATAGAAATACAAATATTACAAATGGATTTTAAGGAGGATGTAGAGCCACCAGATCTTTCTCAATGGGAAAATAGACAACAGCCTTTTCCTTGAAATTTAAATTAAGCTCCAAGCCCTCCAAAATCAAGTCCAAGTTTGTATTGTGCGTAAATTTCCAGTGCCTTTTATTCAGACATTATACTTCGTATTCAATATGGCAGTTCCTGTGTACATACTCCATAGTCAAACATAACAGCTTCATGTCACAGCTTCATGTGGCGTGAAGCTGTTATGTTTGACTATGGAGTATGTACAGAGGAACTGCCATAGAATTTGTCTCTTTACCCCGCAGTCTTTCTCCCCGCAAGGAATCACAACGCAGTCGTTACCACGACCGTGTTGTGATTCCGCATACCATTACTCCGCAAGTCGGAACAACGACTTGCGGAGGGGGGTGGGGGGGCGCTGGATGTTGGAATAGTATAATTTACTATTCCAACTCCAGTCAGTGCGGACACTAGGTATGGTGTTGGATTTTAAATCCAACACATTTCCCTCCCTCCGCAAGTCGCTGTTCCGACTTGCGGAGTAATGGTATGCGCAATCACAACGAGGTCGTGGTAACGACCGCGTTGTGAATCCATGCGGGGAGATCGTTTCGGGGTAAACTTTGTTTACCACTGCCATATTGAATATGAAGTATAATGTCTGAATAAAAGACACTGGAAATCTACGCACAATACAAACTTGGACTTGATTTTGAAGTGTTTGGGGCTTAATTTAAATTTCAAGGAATAGACTAATGGGGGAAGCCTGATGGTACAACATTTGCCCATGTGCAGCTGGCCTCTTCAGTCACAACCCTTGCTCTGGTGTTGGTCCACCGGTTTGTGGAAGCCTGCCAATACAGCATTTGGCCATGCACTGTGGACCCTTCCAGCAAGGAAGCTTCCTCTGTTGTTGGTCTTCATGGTTGTCGAAGCCTGACGGTGTTGCTTTTGGTCAGGTGTAGTGGCACCCTACAGTCAATGAAGCTTGCCCTTTTGTCGGTCTTCATGGTTGTAGAAGCCTGACGGTGTTGCTTTTGGTCAGGTGCAGTGGCACCCTACAGTCAATGAAGCTTGCCCTGTTGTTGGTCTTCATGGTTGTAGAAGCCTGACGGTGTTGCTTTTGGTCAGGTGCAGTGGCACCCTACAGTCAATGAAGCTTGCCCTGTTGTTGGTCTTCATGGTTGTAGAAGCCTGACGGTGTTGCTTTAGGTCAGGTGCAGTGGCACCCTACAGTCAATGAAGCTTGCCCTGTTGTTGGTCTTCATGGTTGTAGAAGCCTGACGGTGTTACTTTCAGTCAGGTGCAGTGGCACCCTACAGTCAATGAAGTTCGCCCTGTTGTTGGTCTTCCAAGTGGTGGAAGCCTAATGGAACAGCAGTTGGCCATGTGAATCAGGTCCCATCAGTCTGATATGTTTGCCAGGTGCTTGTCTACCTTGTGGCCGGAGCCTGACTCTACGGCCTTTGTACATATGTAGTGGGACGCTTCAATTCACAAAGCTTCCCATAGTGTTGTTCTACTGGGTAGGAATATCGTCACCATACTGACTTTTCCCATGCACAGTGGAGGCCTTCAGTCTGTGAAGTTTACAACGGTGTTGGGCTGCTGGGTGGATGAAGCCTCACCATACCTCCTTTGGTCATACGTAGAGGGGTCTCTTTGTTCTGTGAAACTTGTCCCGGTGTTCATCTGTCGAATCCCCATGCCGTCTCCTCTTCCCATGCACTGCAGAGCCATTTACTCGGTGACGTTTTCCCTTGAGTTGGTCTACCTGGTGGATGAAGCCTGAAGGTCCTGCTTTTGGAAAGTGCACAGCAGGCTCACCTGGTCGGTGTAGCTTGACCTGGGGTTGGTCTAATGGTGGAGAGAAATACACAGTACCACCTTTGCCCATGCGCAATGGAATTTGCAGTACGCAAAGCTTGCAATAATGTTGGCCTCCCTCGTGGCTGAAGCCCCACGATACTGCCTTTGGTTATAAGCAGTGGGGTCTCTTGTTCTGTGAATCTTGACCTTGTGTTGGTCTAGCATACTGGGGAAGCCTCCCAGTACCACCGTTGGGACATGCGCAGCTGAGTCCTTCGGTCCATGGAGCTTTCCCTGGTGTTGGTGTAGCGGGTGGAGGACGCTTCACTGTGCCGCTTTTGACCATGTGCTAAACGGACCTTTCATTCCTTGAAGCCATGGTGTTTGTCAAAGGGGTGGTGGAGAGCTTGATGGTGCTACAGAAGCAGCTTAGCCCTGTGGTCTACAAAGCGTATCCTGCACTCCATGTACTGGGAGGGGGGAAGTTTGATGGCAACACCTTTTGAACAGGTAACGGGTACGTTGGTCCAATAGCTGTGCCTGGAGTTGGGCTACTGTGAGGGGAAAGCTTCACAGTACTGCCTTTGGCCACGAAGTGTGGGACCCTTCAAGCTGTGGAGCCGCCCCAACTGTTTGTTTACCAAAGGGTGGAAGACTCTTAGATGCAGTAATACCCTATGCTCTTGTCGCGGAGCACTTCAATCTTTGAACCTTTCCTGGGGTTTAAGTGGGATGAAAAAACTGGGGGGGGGGGGTCTCCCAAAGGGGCGTGGTCAATATAATTAAGGGTGTGGCTTAAAACATTTAGGCTAAAAATCTGTGCCTAGCATAGTGAGCCATGCGACTGGTATTTTACTGTTTCTGCCATTGCATCCAGATATATAATACAGAAAGTAACATTACACCTGCAACAAGCCAGGACTATGTCAGTGGTTGTTGGTTCCATAATATAAATAAGAAGCAACTAGGGCTTCGTTGTATATAATATTGAAAATCCTTCAGTTCTGAAATGTTGAGACTGTGAAAGAGCTATAATGAGTCTCTTTGAAGATACATCAAAGGCAGTGAAGTGACTGCTGCAGAGTTAAAGATTTGTTTTTATTCCTGATGGTGAGGGCAAAAACGTAGAGCCCGATAGTGATCCGTCTCGACACCTGCTTTTTAGAGCCCACTTAAAGCCCTAAAGCTTTTCCTGTGTTGGTCTACCGAGCGGTGAAAGGCCGCCAGAACAGACTCGGGCACGAGCCTCGGAACGCGTCACTCACAAAAATGTTTCTTGCAAAAGACTTGTCAGTTAGAAGTTTGTGTCACAGGGCCCGGGGTTATCCACTCTGTCTTTTTTCGGCAAAATGGGTGTACCCATCCCACTCGGGGTGACAAATGCAAAAACAACAGTTTATGGACAGAATGCAGATCAATGTCATACATTCACCCCAGTACAGAGATCTGGGCCTAAATCCATCGTTTTTTTGCACTCCACACCACCCCAGTTCAGACATGGCCATATGCAAATCAGCCTTGACCCTGTGCCTCATGGGAAATAGTCCAGCCCGAACTGCCAAGTCATGTCTTTCCTGGACCGGAATCAAGCATCCTAGGACCGGTTTCTGGCTATCAGCCGTCTTCAGCCAGGATAGCTTGACTCCAGTGGTGTGGAGAGCATGGGACTCATGTCTGAGCATACCCATCCCACTCGGGGTGACAAATGCAAAAACAACAGTTGATGGACAGAATGTAGAACAATGTCATACATTCACCCCAGTACAGAGATCTGGGCCTAAATCCATCGTTTTTTTGCACTCCACACCACCCCAGTTCAGACATGGCCATATGCAAATCAGCCTTGACCCTGTGCCTCATGGGAACAGTCCAGCCCTAACTGCCAAGCCATGTCTTCCCTGGACCGGAATCAAGCCTCCTAGGATACTTTTTGGGACAGAGCTTTACCCTTAATTCTTAATATGGGGCACCTTATAGTAAACCACCCCCTTTTGTACCGCTTTTATTTTTAATTGGGTACCACTTCTATTTCTAGGTCGGCACAGGCCCTTCTCCTCAGGAGGACTAAACTTTTAATACCGAAGGAATGCTCTCTCCTGCGACTCTTTTATATTTCATCTGGACTGCACGTGCATCTACTCCATAGGTCACCGTCACAGGTGTGATTTCCGGCGGGTCTACTCTGCCTTTCATCCTTCTGAAGTTAATAAACTGAAGAACAGTGAGCATCCGCAGTCCGCAGCATCAAAAGCATCTGTGAATGGTGCCAAGAGGATTCGTTTTTTTCTAAGTTTTTTCGGGGTGGGTGGGGCTGAACTGTCACTCTTGTTCCAGGGATGCTATACTTATTATGTACCCGGGATGCTACTGTGGAAAAACACGTACAATTTGACAGCAAGCACTCCTTAGAACAGTGGCCTTCAAACTTTTTTAATGCCACCCCTATCCCCCCCCCCCCCGCAGAGGAAAAAAATCATTGGGCACCCATCCATTTTTCACATTTAATCTATACATTGTATCTATTAAAAGTTTCCACAGTGTGTGGCTGGGGGTTTTGAAGAATGTTTGAGGTCCCTTCCCTTTAGCTAGGATATAAATACACGTCAAAATATGTTAGTGATAGCCCATTACAGAGCTTAATGCTTCTTTGGCCACAGCCTTGAGTCCCCCCCCCCCCACCCCCCCCGTCCCCCGATGTCTTTATCCCTCTTGAGGGACTCCGCAAGTTGCTCTAGGGGTGTGCAAAATTCACTTAAATTGCTTCTGTGTAATTACTCGATAATTTTGAAAAAGTAACTGAAAATTGCCCGGAATGGCAAACTGGCACTTAGCGCTATATTTTAGCCTCTAGTGCCCTCTTGAGTCCATTTTGGAGCGGAGGACGCATCTAGCGGAAAACTCCGAGCAGGGAAATGGTGTGCCCCGTGCAAACGCACAATTGTTTCCCCAATATATTTTCAAGAGAAATTAAATGAAATGAAATGAAATTGTATTTTATAGAGCGCGTTACTACCCGGAGGCCTCGTAGCGCTGTAGGACGGTAGGTTTTGTTGGAGGTTGCTATCTAGCTTCCTGGAAAAGAAGAGTTTTCAAGTTTTTCCTGAACTTTTGTAAGTCGGGTTCACAACGCAGTGTGGGTGGCAGGGAGTTCCAGACTAGGGCCGCATTCAATGAAAAGGAGCGTCCACCCCATCTGGCCCGTTTGATTTTCTTGGTTGTGGCCAGAAAAGCTGTGCTAGACCGCAGTGATCTCGGCGGATGGTAGTGGGTGGTGAGGGAACAGATCATTGGGGGGGGCTTTCTTCCACATGGCCTTGTGCATAATGCACATCGCCTTGAATTTTACTCTGGCTTGGATGGGCAGCCAGTGTAATTTTCTCAGAGCGGTGGCTCCTGAATGTCTTCGGGGGAGTCCAAGGAGAAGGCGGGCCGCCGCGTTCTGAGTTACTTGGAGTTTTTTTATTGTGCTGGGGGGGCACCCAAGTAGAGGGCATTCCCATAATCAAGACATAATCAAGAGAAGAAAGTGAAACCTCTTCCCCTACACCACAAGGAAATCTGGGAATGAACCCTTCCCATCCTGGGAGGGGAATGAGTTGCTGCAGCACATGGAGGGAGTACATCTCTCCCCCTTTCCAGGGTGGAGAAGATGAGGAAGTAAAGTCCACATTTGTAAAGCGCACAATCACCCGTAAGGGTCTCTAGGCGCTGGGGGGCCTTCGGGAAGATTAAGCGAGCTATTGCCCAGAGTCACATGGTGCTGGGCTAACCTGCCGCCGGAGCCGGGGATCGAACCCTGATCCCCAGATTCCAGCGTCAGTCGCCCTGGCCGCGGCGCCACAGGAAGGAAGAGGGGTTTGGGAGTGTTGACAAGCAAAACTTAACACAGAGGAACCACGAGAAGGGAACCCTTCCGGCTGCACAGCCAAATTCAGGACTTTTATGAGTCCAATAAATTAAGTATTCTATTCTTCTTTTTACTGCTGGTTTATTTCATTTGCTTTAACCACTTGTCACGGTGAGTGAAGGAAATATGGTTGGTGCAATGGGGGTTATAGATTAAAGGGTAACAGCTTAGAAAGAGGTCACGGAAAGAGGGGTTTGAGGATGGCAGGTTGAACCGCAGTCTTGTGGGGATAGAATAGAGTGGGCATTCACGAAGAAGTAGGGACGCCATCTTAAGATATGATTAATATGAAGGAACGGGCAATGTTGCACTTTTGGTTGATCTGTATGTTAATTTTAATGAGCTAACCGATCGCAGTTAAGGCCTTTTATGTAGTTTTGTACAGAAGTGAGCAGAACAATTATGCACACTCACGGTGATGGTTATTATGTTTTGCTTTATAGATACCCCTGACGAAGTGAATAGACATTCCCGAAAATGCATTGGGTGTTGCCAATAAAGTTGCGACATGTGGAAAACGTACACTCCTCTCTTGCGTGTGTCATCTTTTTATGTACGACAGAAGAATGAGTAAAATAAATTGATTAGAAAATGGAAGAAGTGGTTAAAGCAAATGAAATAAACCAGGAGCAAAAAAAAGAATAGAATACTTGATTTATTGGACTCATAAACGTCCTGAATTTGGCTGTGCAGCCGGAAGGGTTCCCATCTCGTGGTTCCTCTGTGTTAAGTGTTGTAATATCCTTCTGTTTATTCTCACTTGTTATGGTATGTCCCACTCACCCCTCTCCCCAGCGCGTTCTTAAACAGACCCATGGAATGCTGGTGGGGCGTTCGTGTTAGAACGTTGTGTGAGGCTGGCAGCGCAAAGACCAAGACGTGAATAAAGCTGCTATTCCTCTACCTCTATTGTGGCAGTGATTATTCTTACAAATTGGCGACGGGGCTGCGCGGAGGGGGGCAGGTCCTGGGTTTTCATTGTAAGTGCAATGGGACAGGGCGCGGACCGCGCTTGCACGCCTCAACAAGTTTAAACTGTTTATTATGACGAACATCATGATAATTTCAGAATACATTAGGTGTGCATCACACAACCTTTTGCTGTTTTTCAGTGTTGACAAGCAGCCGTATGGGTATTCACAAACTTCCAGGGCTAAACACATCACGAAGCACCCAGAATCAACCCTCTTAACCTATTTACAGATGTAGAGGACTTGTTTCCAAGCTCCCTGCATATGTAAGTGATAACACCAGATTCTTACCTATTCTTTAACTTCGAGTAATCAATACTTTTTTATTTGATTAATAAAAATCATTACAATGGTGAACATGCGAGCAGTATAAAACATATATCATGAATAGTTATTAAAATATTTACATTTGTACCATCACTATGGGAGTGAAAGATAAAAATCATCAGAAAAACGATTTAAAATCCTAAAAACCTATTGATAAAAGTAGGTGTAAACCTTAGTTATCCATTCTAGTTTTTCCATCTAATCATACCACGTGCAGACATTTGCTATTAAGAAATAACAATTAATAGCTTTGATAATATAGTTCAGAGTTTGTGGTGAGGATACAATCCATATATGTAATGAGCCCCCTGCATACAGTGTTTAAAGGGATTCCAGGGATGCACAGGAAAAACATATCAACCCATATGCCGGGGCCATTGTCAGCTATTCTTGTGTAGTACAAAGGACTATGCAAATTGGAAAAGAGTACAACATTGGTGCAGGGCTTCTTTAACTTGTTCTTACCTATTTAAGAATCCACGATTGACTGGATCTTTTTATCTGCTAAGAAGTGTATAGGGGAGAAAAATCATTGCACTTGTAATTTTCATATGACTCAATAATCCAGACTCCAAAGACCACTGACTACGAAATACGTTTTGGGAATTTATTACAAAGCCAAAAATAACTGAACATACAAGCACCTCAACACGAGGTGAGGAAATAAATGGGCACTAATACAAACATAATCCTACGCAGGTCTCATCCGACTCAGAATGAGAAGAATAGTCAGTTTTAAAAGCATCAAGCAAACGATAACAGCTCCAATCTCTATCCCAGTGTTCATTCACCTGAAAGGAAAATGAATTAATCTGTCCTTACACTATAGCTAAGATGACATCCCTACTCTGCATCATTTCAAGCAAGAGAATAAAAGGTGTCAGTAGTGAGGACTTCCTCAGAAGTACACTCACTTGAGCTCGTTTTAAGATGCTCCTTCTCCTATCCTGCCCTTTCTCAGTCTCCCTTTCTCTTGTTATAACTCTCCTCCCTCGGGGCACTGTCCCTAATACAAAGTCACAAACTAGTAGAACACTCCCCTAGCACGCCCCTTCGGACAGGTCTTCTTTGCGTACTTTTCCATCGAAACTCTGGCTTCGTCCAAAACTGTTCAAATGTCATTGGGTCCCAGGCACCTTCTCCGCCGAAAGTATAATATCTGCATTCCTATACACTCCCATGGCGGCTTCTCCTACCATCCTAACTCTTGAAACAAAGGGTTACTCTGCCTAACAAGATGTATGTCCTTGCACCTGGAAAAAGAAGCATGTGAACAGAATAGCCTTGCACACACACAAAATCCATTAACTACATTCGACTAAGAAGAGCCTTCCCAAGGAAAAATACTGTTCAAGCCTACGATATTCAGCTAACATAAGAAATCACAGACAGGCCTTCTCACTGCAAAGCATAGAAAATCAACTAGGCCTTTACATGTTTACACATACATTTCTAAAATCCCTTTATAAGCATTGACATCATTACTCTGCATACATAATAAGCAAAAACTACACGTGCAGACTTAATAGGATACACGTTTAAATCTAATGCATCACTTTATGCGTGAACTAATTCCTTGTGCATCATCTAAACACAATTTCGGTTAAACACAATATTGATCTTACATGAATAAAAAAAATTGCATTTCTATTCATTCTAATACTTATTATTTTAGTACCACATTTCTAAGGCTTACATGTTAATACATTCCTCTATATATGTGGGTGTTGACTATCTGTGATTATGGTGCACACCTACAAATTTCAGAACATCATGGCGCTCTATCATAAGTTGGTTTACGCCTACCAAGGATATCTTTGTGAATTTCTGGGAGGTGTAAATAAGGTTAATTCTGTCATTATGATACATTTATGACCTACCTTATCTTTGTACAATGGCCCCATTAAGTCTATTTGCACTGGGGATGATCATCGTACCGATTTATCATTTCACTTTATACAAGTTTCCTTTTGGACATGAAAATGACTTATTGGGCAAGTCAAATGCATTATTAACACACTGTCAATTATCTTCACACATTTATATTTCTTTTGGCATTTTCATCTTGATGCAGGCATTTTTTTGGGGCACCCATCCTGTGGTGCTGTTTTCTTTAGTACTTTTATGCATTTGATGCAGTGCAAATCAAATTCCAAATGCTACGCAGGGAACAATGATATTGCAGCAGTAGCATGTCAAACAATACGTCCATGATTACGAGCAGGAAACTAGTCCTGGGAGTGATCCCGTTCTGCCCAATCATAAGTGGAGCAAAACCAAAGGGGATGATGGACGGAGTACTGAACATTGCAAGCACTCTCCCCAGTCAACTGATCTGGGTTTAATCCATCATCATTCTTTAGCTCACTTCGCCACCCCAGTTCAGACCCTGTGCCTCATGGGAACAGTCCAGACGTGGGTCCCGTGCTCTCCCTGCCACGGGAATCAGGCTATCCTGGCTGAAGAGGGCTGAAACCCTGAAACCGGGCCCCGGATGCTTGTTTCCAGTCCAGAGAGGACCTGGCTTGGCAGTTCGGGTTGGACTGTTCCCATGAGGCACAAGGTCAAGACTGATTTGCATTTGGCTGGGTTCAAACTGGAATGGCATGGTAAGCAAAAAAACGATGGATTTAGGCCCAGATCTCTGTACTGGGGTGAATGTACGACATTGTTCTGTATTCTGTCCATCAACTGTTTTTTTTGCACCAATCACAACTGGAGGCATGTCTCTGTTCCTGGCCACAAGTCGTAAAAAAAGAAGTGGGGGGACGCTGTCACCGGAAGTGACGTCACAACAGGAAGTGACGTCACGAAAGGTACCAAGCTCCTCGTCCCAGAGAGGCCAAAGAGTGAAGTCCAGCTGTTTGGCAGGAGGGATGGCGTCCCCCCCTGTAAAATAAGTGGGGGGGACGCCGTCCACCCGCGTGGTACCCCGACTCAAGCCCTGCTCTGCTCCTAGATTTCTTAAGTAGGGGATTCCCAGACATGATTTTACTAGCTGGAAAATCCATGCAGTAAAAACGCTTTGTGACTGGGCTGAATGTGAAGCCAAGTCCTGGTGCCGGGGTCCAGCCTGACCCCCTGTCTAAAGCTCGGGAAACAATGTAAAGACTCCCACCTGGTCACATCCCCCCTTCCCTCTGCCACCCCACTCCACACTGCACCTCGCAGGGCGGGTTGTAAACGGGAGCAATAATCCACACAGGAAAGGTACCAGGTCCCCCCCCACTGGAGAAATAGGTCTGCGTGGGGATTTGCCACTGTGTGAGCATTAACTCCTATTAAACAGATTTGATTGCGGAGATACTTTCTGGGGTTATACAGTGCATTTAATGTGAGTTCTGCTTCAGGAAAACCTTTAAGATCCTAGGACCAAAAACGTGTAATCAAATCCCAGGGAATCCATGCAGCATCCAAAGCCCTTTTCCATTTAGGAAGGCTTTAAACCTTGCTTTTTGTGGTATTTATATCCTGGCCCATCATTTCTATACATCTAAATTAAGCTATTATTGCTGCTCTCTCCATTGGAGCAACCCTTATCACAAGAAGCCTTTTTGTGAGTGTGCTTAGTAAACACCCATCAATCATAGAGCGAGGGGGTCTTTTGCAGAGAACCTTCAGGGGGATTTTAAACCTGATTAGAAATAAAGCTCTGATTGGCGTTGGGTTCCCAGAAGTCGAAGTCTCGGTGCCAGCAGGTGATGGCAGCAGCAGAGCGCGGATTAAGTCTGTTATTATCAGAAGGGGATATTTGAGTGACTCTTGTTATTAGCAAGACCAGATCTCAGAGTGACATGAACCTGGTGAAAATCAAAAACAACGCTTTGGCTGATTCTGGCTGCTGTCACTCGAGGGTCTCTGAATGAGAATGTGATACTTGGAGCTCCGCTTAAAATGATGCTGAATAGTTCCCAACTTGTGACCAAAAAGAGGTGGGATTCTTCAGCTTTTGAAAGTTCAAATTGGCAAAATGATGACTCGACTGGGAATGCTACCATATGTGACCTTTTTCACAGTGGTGACTGCAGTGTGGATTGCTTTAGGACACTTAGGGCCCCATTTCGAATTTCTGCTGTCCCCATGGGGCTGGAATTAAGAATTCCAGCGGGTATAATCCCGTGAGATAAGGTGGGTTACAAGTTAAAGACCACCGAAAGGGGAATTCACGCGCTGGACCCTGAATTACTGGGTCCTCTTGCAAAGGTTTTACCCTATTTTGATGACTTTAACAAAGATATTTATTGCCTGCTCTGAAATCATTATTTATTGGGGCGAGGAAGAGTCAAGGTCCTGGTAAAGGCGCCGAGGAGGACATTTGGGGGTTGGGGGGATGCAGGGTGTCTGGGGTGCATTGCCTGCTGCCACCCTGTGATGATGTGAGGACAAAGGGGGGGGGGGGGGGCGTTCAGCTATGCTGTACAGCCTCTGCCTCCGTTTTTCCTGGTGCAGATCCTCACCCGGTATAAACCAGTTCCAGTGTTTCTGATCCCAAATATTTCAGCAGTCAAAGACACAAAGCTGGCAGCTCCTCGAAGATGGAGCCTGTGTGCCTGCAGCCCTGATAGAGTAAAATGGGACACTCTGGGGCATATGTACAAGCCCCTATCGCCACCACCACGTCACTTTTACCGACGTTGTTGTGGCAATAGGGGCTGCGCCTTATGTACAAGGCAGCATTAAGACACTTAACGTGGCTCAACACTCTTTTGTACATAAGGCCCCTTTCACGCTATATTTAGTGTGAAAGGGACATGCTGTGGGTGTTGTGGCGGGCTTTCGACCGCAACACCCATTGTATTTGACACTGCACCCTATGTACAAGGGTGGCATACATAGGAGGCAGCTCCAAAATTAAGACCAACAATCCCCTGGTCATAAGTTGGCGAAACGAGGAGAAATTCATTATTTCTCCTCGTTTTTTGCTTTTTCCATGTGTGCTGCCTTGTGCAGCACACATGGAAAAAGCAAAATGCCTTGGATTGTTTATGTACAGGAAGGGTCCCCCTTCCTGTACATAAACAAACCTTTAAAAAAATGAAAAATGCCATTTTGTCACTTTCATGTGTGCTGCATGAAGCACCACACATGAAAGTGACAGAATTGCATTTTAGGATTGTTTATGTGCAGGAAAGGACACCTTCCTACACATAAACAATCCTCCCCTGCAAGTTGTGAAACTTAGCGCCATTGCACGGGAAACGCAAGGCTGCACCACATTCTCCTAAATATGGTGCAGCCTTGCATTTCTGAAGTGGCAGAGTGTTTCGTTAAGCCAAGGAGGCTAACGACACGCCCGCCCCTTCCTTGTACATATCCCCCTCAGTCTGTAAGAATTCCTTAGTGCGGTGACGACTAAAATGTAGCTGCTCGGGGGGCGCTAGAGGGCGCACTGCGGAATGGCTGGCGTGTGAGTCAGCTCCGCCGGACGGGTGAAGGAAAAGCGGCCCTATATCCCCCAAAACTGCTTCTCTGCCCGCCACGGACAGAGATATGGTGATTGGAAGATGGGAGTAACGAGACGCTGACATTACAGCGACGTGGCGAGACGCCGTAAGGAGAAGGCGAGGAACATTGCGGTAGCGACGATCGGCGATCCAAGATGGCGGCGACCGCGACCCGGGGCACCGAGTCGGACAAGTGCTGACAGCCCCTAAACACGACCAGTAAGCGGCCACAACCTCGCGCTGCAACAGCAGTAACACTACGCTGCCCGGGACAAGGCCCTGGATGCCCCTGCAGGCGGTGCCAGACCGGCGAAGGAGATGCGTTCCACGGACCTCAAAATGGCGGCCGCAGTGAAACGCACAGCCGGAGGGACTGCAAACGGCGCAGCGAGCCTGTAATGACCCTGAGTGAGTACTCGAGTGGCGGGCGGCGGCTCAGATGTGCGGCAGTCGGCTGGAAGGGGCGGCTGGCAGCTTAGTGGCAAAAAAGGCGCAACTCCTGGGACAAAGATATTCGCAACTGGGAAACAAGCGCTGAGGTACAGGCACAGTGCGAAGGTTACCCTCCAACAAAACTCACTGCGGATGGCCAGTGAGCTTATCATGCAGGGACGTGGCTCTGTCGATCCGAGGTAATCGCGCCCTGTTGGGCTTCCCGGCGCCTTCCACTTCGGTGAGGTTATCAAAGACGGCACATTAACGGCGATACAGCCCCTGCAACAGAACGCAGAGGTACGCATGCCATGATGACAGCATGAATAGAGAGGGGCCAAATGAGTAAATCAGCGGCGATAGGGGCACAGGGCAATCCACCGAGGAGGAAGCGAACAACGATAGTGTCCCCAGCTGCGACCAGTCCGGCGCAGCGCACTAGCAGTCCGATTGTGTCCTCCAGCGGCATGGGGAAACCGGATAAGAGTCAATCAAAATTACCCTTCGAATCAAAGAAACAAACGCCAAAAACAGCGCCAGCCACGGACGCGGAGAGGGATCACGACCTGGAAGACGATACCAACATGGAAGCAGTCCTGCGTGCCATCCAGCAGAGCCTGCAGGAGATGAACAACAAGATGGACGCGGTTGTCCTGAGGGTGGACGCCATGACGGCGAAAATGGAGAACCATGAGGAACGACTGGTGGAAGCAGAACAACGAATATCAACGGTCGAAGATATCTCCAGGGACACGTCAAAGTCATGTGGCGCCATGGCGAAAACGCTAGAAACCCTAAAAGCGAAGGTGGAGGATCAAGAAGCTAGGTCACGCCGCAATAATGTGCGCATTTCTGGCCTGCCGGAGACGACCAACACCGGCAAGATGGAGGCGTACGTGGAGGCCATGTTGAAGGACATATTTGGCACAGAGAGCTTCTCAGAGGTCTTCCTGATCGAGCGTGCACATCGCTCCCTGGCACCCACCCCTAAGCCGGGGGCTGCTCCTAGGATGATCATCGCCCGCGTCCTCAACTACCGGGACAGGGACACCATACTACGGCTTGCACGAGAAAAAGGCAAAGTTATGTATCAGGGAAGCACCCTGGAGTTCTATCCCGACCACACCATGGCGGTGCAAATGGCGCAGAAGGAATTTGCCTCCGTCAAACAGAAACTCCGTGACATGGGAGTCGGGTATGCAATGCTCTACCCAGCGAAACTCAGAATTCTTACTGAGGGCAAACCAGTGATACTCCAGTCGGTGCAGGCCGCGCACGAATATGTCAAGACACTCGGCAAACGCCGCAAAGAGCGGGAAAAGGGAGACAGGCTGAGCGACAACGATTGATGGCCGAACTGAAGGACTACTGCGAGTGAATGAGCGGATTGAACTTGAACTGGCCGAAATGGGCGGACGCCGAGTTGCATTGAGCTGCAGTGGGAGAGAGACTTTTTTTTTTTTTTCTCCTTTGGCTGCGACGTGCACCTACAGGACTGTTTGAACAGTGAGTAAATATTGCGCCACAAGACGCAAGGTAAATGTCTGCAACTGATGACTAGCAATAATAGGGATGCATAACCTTTGAACTGATGTAACGGCACTCATGTCCAGAGTGGAACCCTCTACTGAAGGGACGCCGTGGGCGCACTGGAGCGCACTATCTCACGCTCTACAGAGCAAGGTTAGACTGCCTATGGAGATAGTTGCTGCCTCACCCTAAAGCGTCGCAAGGGGAGGAGATGAGGGATAAACTCAGTCATATATGCGACTGAAATCTGCACCCGTTCACATCTACTATGTGGATGGAGACGTGTGCTCTTGGCGACACCCCCACGCGGGTGTACCCCAACTCAAGTTTCGACATTGTTTTGAAGTTCTTATGGGGATGGCTTTGGCAAAGTTTGGGTGCTGAAGTGGGAGGGGGGAGGAGAAGGGAGTTGGGGAAGGTTCAAATATATGCACTGTATCTGAGAGGCATTGCGACTCCATCCGTGGCTTGGATTGAAAAGGTTTTTACTATGCTCCCAATAGGAATACTACGACACGCACACAACACAGAGTTGCGAAACTGCGTAATGGTGAATATACCAAACACTAACGCACAGAATCGACAGCTAGACACTCAGCGATGACGCACCCTAACACGCTGAACTTTATCACGTGGAACATACGAGGCCTGGGGAATCCGAAGAAGATACGACACATGTTTGCGTATCTAGATAGACTTAATGTAGATGTGGTCTTTATACAAGAAACACACATGGCGCCCACTAACACATCGAAACTGGGGAGTAGGTGGGCGGAATCGATCACTAGCTCTAACTATTCAACCTTCTCAAGGGGCGTTAGTATACTGATAAAAAAGGGAACCCACTTTAAAATCACGGACACACGCAAAGACACGGAGGGCAGATACGTGGTGGTGGTAGGCAAGGTGAGACAACAGCAGATCGCACTAGTGAATGTCTATGGCCCGAATATAGATGACTCCAACTTCTACGAAACCTTGTGGCACACGCTGGCAGATGTTGAGGCAGACAACATACTATGGGGGGGAGATTTTAATGTCACACTTAAAGATGGGCTGGACAGAGCACAACATACCCTGGAACCACATGTCAAGGCGAGGGCAATGCTACAAGAAGCGATGACTGACTTACACCTGGTTGACGTGTGGAGGACAAAGCACCCTGGGGACTGTCAGGCGACACACATAAACGCGGCTAATAACAGCTGGTCCAGAATAGACTTCTGGCTAGGCACTCAGGACACACTGACATGGGTGAAGGACGTCAAGCACCTCCCCAGGACGTTATCAGACCATAGCCCTGTGTTAATAAAGCTACATATCCCTCACTATGTGCCGCCGCCGTATGTATGGCGATTCAACGCACAAGCACTGAGGGATCCAATATATACGGGCACCATCCTGAAGGCGATCACAGACTACTTTGAGCTAAACTCACCCACAACGGAAGACCCATGCCTCCTGTGGGAAGCCTTCAAAGCAACTATCCGGGGCGTATGCATAAGCACCACTTCTGGCATACTGAGGGACATACGACACCAACTTCAGAGGCGGGAGGAGGACATACAGGAACTGGAACAGCGGTACACACACACGGGGGATGCTGCTCTGCTGGGAGACATCAGGGCCCTTGTATAAGAACACCATTCATTTGCGGCAGATGAATTGAAATACATCTTCAAACGAACGACAGCCAGGAGATACGGCGAGGGGGGTCGACCTGGCAGGGCGCTAGCTGGGAAAATCTGTAAGGGCAGGACACCGCAGCACATTGAGGTGATTCAAACCACGACTGGCGAACGCACACACAACATACAGACTATCATGGGGGAGTTCATGGGCACATATGGGGCACTATATAGAGCACGACCGGTCATACCGCAAGAGGATCTGCTGACTTATCTGGCGGACGTTGAAATAGCATGGTTGGCAGACGGACACAGGGAATACCTCGCGCGCCCTATCACAACACAGGAGGTCATAGACACCATTAGACGTCTCCCAAATAGCAAGGCCCCGGGGCCGGACGGCTTTGTGGTCGAGTTCTACAAAGCGTACGCAGACATCCTGGCGCCCCACCTAGTGCGACTCTATGAAGCCTCACATGAGGCACAGACGCTACCAGCGTCAATGAGAGAGGCGCTCCTAATTGCCATGTTGAAGCCCGGAAAGGACGAAGAACAATGCGACTCATATCGTCCTCTCTCGCTCATCAACGTGGACACCAAAATACTGGCAAGCCTACTGGCGGACAGGCTAAAACCACTCATGCCGCTGCTGATTAGGCCTGACCAGTCGGGTTTCATCCCGGACAGATCAACCACGCACAATACCCGCACCCTATTTGCACTGGCGCACTACTTGGCCCCGGACATAAAGGCGGTGACGGTCCTCTTGGACGCGGCCAAAGCCTTGACACCATTGACTGGCCCTTCCTCCACGCGGTACTGATTCGAATGGGGTTCCCGCCACTGTTTACAGGTTGGATTACCATGTTATATACGAATCTCACTGCGCGAATTAGGGTTAATAAACACCTCTCTGGCCCAATTACCATTGGACGCGGCACCAGACAGGGGTGCCCGCTCTCACCAATGTTATTTGCCCTCGTGCTCGAGCCACTGGCGTGCAAGATCAGACAGCATTACCATCATTCGGCCATTCAACTTCCAGCACGACCTATACACATATCTCTATACGCTGATGACATGGTCCTGTATGTTAAGAACCCCCGACCAGCATCTCAACCCGCTGCTGCGGGAATATATTAAATATGGTCAGCATTCAGGACTGCAAATTAACTGGTCCAAGTCCCTAGTGCTGGCACTAACCGACGGCACTAAGCCTACCACACTGGACTATCCTCTGGAGTGGCAAGACGAGCCGACTAGATATCTAGGAGTGTGGTTCCACAGGGACCCGGAATTGGTTATCCGCACCAATTACGGGAGAGTCATATCCTCGCTGGAAGATAAAATTAAGATGTGGGTTGGACTGCCACTGTCCTTGGCTGACAGACTTGCTATAGTGAAAATGGTACTGTTGCCAAAATTTCTGTACCTATTCAACAACATACCCATTAAACCCCCCGCAGAGGTGTTCCGTAATATAAAATCGCTCATGCTATCCTTAATATGGGCCGGGAAACAGGCCAGGATAGATCTACAAACAATGACATTGCCATACGCCCAGGGTGGGTTTAAGGTCCCTGATATGTACCTCTACTATCTCTGCGCCCAGGCGCAATTCGCGCACTACTGGTTCCATGAGATACCCTTCCTAACGCACGTAGCGGTGGAAAAGGGAGATGCAGACCCGATCCCGCCGACAAGCATTCTGTCCCACAGCAGACCACGATTACATGCACAGGATATCAATCCGGTGAATGCCACTATTGAAGCATGGAAACTGCTAGGCAGGACAGCGCACAACACGCCCCTTTATGCACCCGCACTCCCACTAGAACACCATCCAGCCATTTCTGTGACTCAGGAGCGAGTTGGTATGGACCTACTAAAGCAGGCTGGCATAGACAGATGGGGCGACCTGTATAAGGACGGGAAGTTTGTGACACTACACGAGCTGACTTACATTAAAAACCCGACACTGCTCTTTAGCTTCAACTACTATCGACTACAACGAGCGGTGAAGGAGTATTATCCGACATTCCCGGCTGAACCACAGACACTGGCCCCACTGCAAATGGTTCTTACCTCTCCCTCCGCATCACACTTGGTCTCTAGACTCTACAGCAGCGCGCAGGCACACATAGGGAGTACAGCAACACGGGCCCGGGAGAGGTGGTGCACTTCACTAGAGGATACACTGACAGATGAGGAATGGGAGACATCCTGTGTAATGACGGGAATGCTGACACCAAATGGCAATCTGAGACTTATACACTATAAATACCTGCATCAAGTGTATCACACACCCAACAGGCTGCACCGGTATGGTTTGAGGGATGACTCCAACTGTGTAAGATGTGGGCAGGACAATGCTGATTTTATGCACTTAGCGTGGCACTGTAACTTGGTTGCACAATATTGGGTACAGGTGATCCAAGCCCTTAATGATATGCTGGGTGCGGAGCTGCCATGCACAGCCAAGATATGTCTGCTGGGGTTGGTGCCGCAGCTAAAAGCGCAAAGGCGAAGACTGTGCGTGATCGCCTTACTCATGGCAAAAAGGAGAGTGTCATTACACTGGAGCAGCAAACTACGACCTAAAGTTAAAAACTGGTTGGAGGACTTGGCGTATTGCTATGACACACTAGCCACATACGAAGAGGAGTTGCCGGCGGGCTCGCGCCCTCGAGACTATTGGGAGCCCTTTAGACAATACATGGCGTCGACCTTGGCAGTCCAAGAACCGCAGGCAGAGCTGAATTGACATAGACCGAAAGTTGGTAGGGGAGTTTAATCGATGAAGTGATGGAGGGGGAAGAATGCTGTGATGCAGTGATATATATGTTCTTATTATTTTCATTTTTTTTCTGGGGGGTTGGGTTGAAATGCTCCTCCAGGTTACGGGGGTTGCAACTGTAAGGATAAAAAACTGTACAAAATGTAAGACCATCAATGCCACAGTACCAGCGTCACACATTGTCTAATTGCACACTTGACAGTGAAAATATCGACACGCCGCCGGACCTTCGGTTGTCGGCTGATGGGCTGTGTATGTGAAGAGCAATGTTTGATGACACCAACTAATGCAATGCCGGCCTAGTCAGGTTGTAGGCGTAGAAAGTGCATATTAACTCTGTGACGATGTGAAATAAAAGTCTTGCACCAAAAAAAAAAAAAAATTAGCTGCTCACTTTTGGCATATTTACAATCCCTGTTTGTGAGCACCAAAGCCCACAGATTTTCCAACTGGAAACCTATAGCTCTGCAAAAAGTGATCACTGGAGAAGCTCTACAAGGATCTTTCCTAGAGTTAGACTCGGTCCACCATCCTTGACGATAGGTCATAGCACTCTGTTTAATCTCAGCCTGTGACCGCTACTCGCTGAAGACATTTTCGGTGGTGTCAGCAAAACTGCCAGACTTATCTGGTTAACTTGGGTACATCTTTGGCCTCAGAAGAGACTCTCTCGTCCCTTATCTTGCCTTGTTTCAAGATTCTTCTCCAGGATCTCAGCTTTAGTTCAGGTGATTTGTAAAACCTTATGATCACCCTTGCTTGAGTTAACGATTTCTACTGGATCAAACCAGGAAGATTTCTGTAAAGGGAGACATCAAAAGTTTTAAAAGCATCTAGTCCAAAAAAACTCATTTCATCCTCTTTCCTTGCCCTTGCCAAAAAAGGTCTACATCAGCATCTATATGTTTTTCTTGGTGTTCCACTGATTCCTTTGGATTTTCTGCTGATTTCTGTATCTTATTTTTGAGATATTTTACTAATACAGTTTTTACCTTTAATGAATTTGGTTAGGATCTTGCATTCCATTTGTTTATAAACTGGATGATTTGAAAACTTTTGATCTCTCCCTTTGCAGAAATCTTCCTAAGAGAAAGCCTTCAGCTTAGGCAAGTGCAAAATGGTGCGATTTGTTCCCACCACTGCATTTTACGAAAAGTTTATAAAATGTCTTTAATTTCTAGAAGTATGGTTTGCCACTATCTCGCGTGAACTTTTCACGAGTCATCCATTGAGGAAAAAGCGTCTCTAGATATTCTCAAGAAACTGAGGCGAGCAGAAAATGTCTCTCTGCCACATATTTGTTGCTCAAACCAGTTTACTGCAAGATAAAGTTGCCAACATAATTGCATAATGCAAAATGTGCACATTTCAAGGGCGTAATTCAATTTTGACGTGACCAACTCCCAATTTGCACTACTTAATGGGTTGACAGAAAACCACAATGATAGCTTGTGTTACAGATCCCTTCAAGGCAAGAGTGTTGTGGGGCTCAGCACAACAATCCACTCCTCTGTAACCTCCCAAGGAGATGAATTGCAGATGTTTTACTGGTCCAAGTTGTTACTTGTTTTTGAGAAACACTCATGTCTGAACTTTGTTTATTAGCCACCATTATCATGTTCATTATGGTGCAGTGGAAGTATATTAAGCATTCACTGAATTTAAAGTAGAAACGTGATGTGAGAATAAGGACCATATGTCATTGATAATGCCCAAAGTTCATAATGAATTTTAATTGAAGTTTTTTTTAAACTGCTTTTATTGTCAAAGTACAAAGTAAACACGTATTGAATAAAATCACCAGCATCAGGTTAACCAGGGCAGCATGGATCATGTATACACTATATAAATATATGAAGTAAGTGGGCGAAACCTAACATTACTTGCCACTTTTTAGGTCGAGCTGGAGAAAGCAATGCGAAGCATTGCATCCAGCTTGACAACTATAGTTGCCCGTCTCCTGGGAATCTGAGACAGGGGTCGGGCACGTGCGGCGATTGGTGTCTGTGGACGCGCACGTCCAGGCCGGCGCCGTGAACACCCCCTGCCTCAGATTCCCTGAAGTGCGCAAACACACACATACACACATGCACACGCAGGCAGGCACACACACACACGCAGGCAGGCACACACACACACGCAGGCAGGCACACACACACGCACCCCCCCCACGGGCTTACGCGCACACAGCCATGCACGCATCCCCCCAGACCCACATTTACACACGCACAGCTAACAGACACACAGTCACACATATACATACACACACACAGCTACACCCATACACGCGCGCACACACCCCCCGCTGCCACCCGCACTACAACTAAGCCCCACTTACCGCATCGGCGCAACTCCGGACTTCAGCCGCCACCGCGGGGCTCTCCCTCGGGCATAAGAGCCCCGCGTCACCACTGCTCCTCTCCTAGCCAGCCACTCCGTGGGCGTGAGCTTCCAGCAGGAAACGGAAGTCCCGCCCCAGGGCAGTTTTCGTCACGCGCACGTCTTGTTCTCAGTGGCAGACATGGCGGACGCAGTGGAAGCACATCCCGGGGACGCAGACAAGCTCAGCAAGAAGTAAGCGGCGGAGTGTGGCCGTGTGACTCGCGCCTGACAGCAGGAGACTGCTGTGCGCCGCGTCTTGCTTCGGAGACCGGTCTAGAGCCCGCCGGGATGCGGGTATCATTTACCTGCTATTGTGCGGACACGGTTTCCCGTCATGCAATGCTTCGCATTCTCTCAAGGCATTATTGGGGATGTAGTGCAAGGGCATATTCGGGTTTTGCTGCTGTGCTACGCGTAGCGTGCTTCTGAACTTCAATCCCCAGCCTAACTTCAGCAGAGTGCGGCTGATGCAACCAGGAAGGGACTGGGCGAGCCATACATGTCAGGCAGCGAGGCTTGGGACTACCGAGGAAAACGCATGTGACACACGGGGGTGCTGGTGGGTCTCAGAAGCAGCTGACTAACTTACTAAAGGCACTCAGAATCAGGAGATGCGCATGTGACACATGGGGGAGGGGGGGGGGGTCTGAGTGGTAACCGACTAATTTACATGCATGCACTCTGGAGATGGCAGCTCTTACTTTCCTCTGGAGCCTGGCACCTTCCCTTTCAAGAATGTCCTTCAGCTGTCTGAAAGCCTTTCCCCACAGCTTTACAAATATTGATAAATAAATCCTCAAGTGTACTTCATTGAGTGTATCCACCGTGTTAAGCTCCATCTTGGCATCTTGTGTACTCTCACTTGTTATAGTTATATATATATATATATATATATATATTCACGCTCCAAGGTTGTCCACCATGTGAGTAGCACGCGAGCAGCAGCTTTATTTATGTGTAGGTGAGGACGGGGATCCGCTTGTAGACGCCGCTCCGTAATGGATCTGCCCGACGCGTTTCGAAGCTCCATCTGCTTCTCTTCAGGGGCTTTAACGGAAGCGGTGTGCGCACCCGCTACACTTCTCCAATTATATAACTCGCCCGTCGATGGGAGGCTCCAGTGAGACTTCTGGGAAGTGTAGTACGGAAAGCACACAATCAAGTCCTGTATGGACTCCACAAGTGGGCCCGTCCTCGATTCCATGTACGGCTGCTACTTCACTGCCGTGACCCCCACGTTAACGGGGTGGTGCATACTCTGCGGCTGGACTGCCGCATATAGATTCACGCTCCAAGGTTGTCCACCATGTGAGTAGCACGCGAGCAGCAGCTTTATTTATGTGTAGGTGAGGACGGGGATCCGCTTGTAGACGCCGCTCCGTAATGGATCTGCCCGACGCGTTTCGAAGCTCCATCTGCTTCTCTTCAGGGGCTTTAACGGAAGCGGTGTGCGCACCCGCTACACTTCTCCAATTATATAACTCGCCCGTCGATGGGAGGCTCCAGTGAGACTTCTGGGAAGTGTAGTACGGAAAGCACACAACCAAGTCCTGTATGGACTCCACAAGTGGGCCCGTCCTCGATTCCATGTACGGCTGCTACTTCACTGCCGTGACCCCCACGTTAACGGGGTGGTGCATACTCTGCGGCTGGACTGCCGCATATAGATTCACGCTCCAAGGTTTTCCACCATGTGAGTAGCACGCGAGCAGCAGCTTTTTTTATGTGTAGGTGAGGACGGGGATCCGCTTGTAGACGCCGCTCCGTAATGGATCTGCCCGACGCGTTTCGAAGCTCCATCTGCTTCTCTTCAGGGGCTTTAACGGAAGCGGTGTGCGCACCCGCTACACTTCTCCAATTATATAACTCGCCCGTCGATGGGAGGCTCCAGTGAGACTTCTGGGAAGTGTAGTACGGAAAGCACACAATCAAGTCCTGTATGGACTCCACAAGTGGGCCCGTCCTCGATTCCATGTACGGCTGCTACTTCACTGCCGTGACCCCCACGTTAACGGGGTGGTGCATACTCTGCGGCTGGACTGCCGCATATAGATTCACGCTCCAAGGTTGTCCACCATGTGAGTAGCACGCGAGCAGCAGCTTTATTTATGTGTAGGTGAGGACGGGGATCCGCTTGTAGACGCCGCTCCGTAATGGATCTGCCCGACGCGTTTCGAAGCTCCATCTGCTTCTCTTCAGGGGCTTTAACGGAAGCGGTGTGCGCACCCGCTACACTTCTCCAATTATATAACTCGCCCGTCGGTGGGTGTATTATATATAAAATGGTGAAGTGGGTCGGCGGTTGCGCACACCGCTTCCGTTAAAGCCCCTGAAGAGAAGCAAATGGAGCTTCGAAACGCGTCGGGCAGATCCCGTACGGAGCGGCGTCTACGAGTGGATCCCCGTCCTCACCTATACATAAACCAAGCTGCTGTTCGCGTGCTACTCAAAGGTGGACACCTTCGAGCATTGATTTATACGCGGCCGTCCAGCCGCGGAGTATGCACCACCCCGGTACCCTGGGGGTCACTAAAGTGAAGCAGCAGTCGTACTTGGAATCGAGGACGGGCCCACTTGTGGAGTCCATACAGGACTTGATTGTGTGCTTCCCGGACCACACTTCCCAGAATGCACAGTCTCATTTGAGCCTCCCATCGGTGGGTGTATTATATATAAAATGGTGAAGTGGGTCGGCGGTTGCGCACACCGCTTCCGTTAAAGCCCCTGAAGAGAAGCAAATGGAGCTTCGAAACGCGTCGGGCAGATCCCGTACGGAGCGGCGTCTACGAGTGGATCCCCGTCCTCACCTATACATAAACCAAGCTGCTGTTCGCGTGCTACTCAAAGGTGGACACCTTCGAGCATTGATATATATATATATATATATATATATATATATCTACAGTCCTTCGTGGCTCTACTAAAAGTGGTCCTACATGCTGCTGACAATCTGGGGTGAGGTCACTGCAAGTTTAAATTGTTCTCATTCCTTGAAATTTTCACTGGCTTTATTTTAAATGTCATTTTGCTATATTCTTTAGTGGCCTGCAAAGGTATTCAGATTGGCTTATCACTCATATTTATTTTAAAGCCGTCATTTTATTACGTAAGAACACTAATCTATCCTCACAGTATCTTCCTCATTCTAAATGTACTCGCCGGGAGATGCAATTAAATCTCCTTTCGTCTTCTGAGGCGTTTCATCCACCCCTCTTTTTGTTTTGTTGTCGAGAGCCCCACAATACAAAATACAAAAATAATTTCAAATGGAAAGATGATATTTACTGTTTGTGGAGCACTCTATCCAAGACATCCACCGAAAGTAGCAAAGTACCCTCGTGTGCCTTTTCCCATTTGCAGTGTCAGATTCCCCAAAGAGGGGGAAATACGACAGCCAACGTTCACACTTAGAGAACTGAAATTAAAAAATAAAATGACTGAACGATTTCTGCATTCTGTATTGTGGGTCATCTAATGTCCAAAAAAGTCGGGTGCAACTTAACCTGAAACGTGCAGATTTTTTTTGCTTTGTTTTGGAAACGCTGTTTAATCCATTTGAGCCATATGTATGTTGTCACTGGTTAGGGAATGAACTGCTTTTTGGTGGGACATGTGCGATGTTTGTGCTATTCATATCAAACGTGTTCTATACTTGCTTTAGGCGTTCGGCCTTAACCTGTTGGTTTCTTTTGCTCTGTAGCCTTCATCCATTGATGTGCGATATTGTCAAACTCCTCTTGTGTTGATTGACTGGAGTATTTAATTATCCGTTTTGTGCCTTGTTTTTCTTATGCCCCCTGCCCCCTCTATTCCCTCCCTATTGCCGTCGTCTCTTCCCCTCCGTGGTTTTCGCTACCCGACCTGCAAAAGCCCCTCCTTCCTCCTTCCCTGGCGCTTTTTCCCATGTACCTTGCTCTTTCTCCAGCCAATCACAGCCCTTATTCCTTCCCTCCATCACTCCTTATTTCCCCTTGTTTCCTCCTTATTCTACCTCCCTTCTCTCCCACAAGCTTCTCATTAGTGCCTCTGAGCCATGGTATCTACTTTTCGACTTACAAATACAAGGCTGTGTATACTGAAGGCTCCCTTGCTTCAACGCAGACCTCTTTGTTTCTATGTCTCATGAAAGACACCCTCACACACCCTCTCAAACCCTCACACCCTCACCCTGTCACCCTCACACCCCCTCAACCTCACACGCCCTCAACCTCACCCCCTCACCCTCGCAACCCTCACACCCTCACACCCTCACCCTCACACCCCCTCACCCTCCCCCTCACCCACGCCCTCACACACCCCCTCACCCTCACACACATCCTTACCCACACACACACACACCCTCACCCACACACACCCTCACCATCACATACACCCTCACACACACCCTCACCCTCACACACCCACTCACCCTCACACACCCCCTCACCATCACACACCACCTCACCCTCACACACCCCCTCACGCACCCCCTCACCCTCACACATCCTCACCCTCACTCACCCTCACACACTCTCACCCTCTCACCTTCACACCCTCACCCTCACACCCCCTCATCCTCAAACCCCCTCACCCCCCTCACCCTCACACACCCTCACCCTCACATCCCCTCACCCTCACACCCTCACCCCTGTCACCCTCACCCTCCCTCACATACCCTCACTCACCCCCACCCCCCTCACCCTCACACACCCTCACCTCCCTCACCCTCACACACCCTCACACCCTTACCCTCACAACCCCCTCACCCTTACACCCCCTCACACCCCCTCACCCCCCCTCACCATCACACCTTCTCACCATCACACCCTCCCACCCCCTCACACCCACACCCACTCCCTCACACCCCTCACCCTCCCTCACCCTCACACCCCCTCACCCTCACACCCCCTCACCCTCACAACCCCCTCACCCTCACAACCCCCTCACCCTCAAACACCCTCACCCTCACACACCCTCACACACCCTCACCCCCCACACCCTCACTCACCCTCACCAGCATAGCATAACAAAACATAGCATAGCATAACAAAACACAGCATAGCATAACAAAAAAGCATAGGATAGCAAAACATAGCATAGCGTAATAAAACAAAGCATAGGATAGCAAAACAAAACAGAGCATAGCATAACAAAACACAGCATAGCATAGCATAACAAATCAAAACATAGGATAGCAAAACATAGCATAGCATAACACAACAAAACATAGGATAGCAAAACAAAACATAGCATAGCATACAGCATCACTCAGCACACCACAGCATCACTCAGGGGCACTCCAACATAACACAGCATAGCATAACAAAAAAAGCATAGGATAGCAAAACATAGCATAGCATAGCAAAACAAAGCATAGGATAGCAAAACAAAACATAGCATAGCATAACAAAACACAGCATAGCATAGCATAACAAATCAAAACATAGTATAGCAAAACATAGCATAGCATAACAAAACAAAACATAGGATAGCAAACCAAAACATAGCATACAGCATCACTCAGCACACCACAGCATCACTCAGGGGCACTCCAACATCACTATGCGCTACCACAGCATCACTGAACGCCACAGCATCACTCGTTTGCCATCACAACATCACTCAGCGCCACCAAAGCATCAATCTGTGCAACCATTCAACAAAAACTGGTTCAAATATGTTCTCTCAATGTTTCAAGCTTTATTACAAATGTAACAAAAAGATGTTAATATTTCACTTTTGTTCTTGGATTTTCGTCACAATAAAATACACTGAACATAATCTTCACAAAAGTTATTTACAAAAGTTTAAGCTATTGCCATTATAAATTGCAATAACTTTTATTTAATTATTAATTATTTAAAAAAAGTAAAATACATTGTTATTTGTAATACTAATACATGTAAGTCACGTAAATACAACACATATTGCATTACAAATGCTATAGGTGTCACATTTGCAAAAGTTAAAACTATTGGTATTGTAAATGACAAAACTATTAATTTTGCTATTTTCAAAAACAAAACATAAATAAACAAGCATTTACAATGCAATGGTTTTGCCTTTGTTAAAGTTAGAGCTAATGGCATTGCTCTTGACATTATTTTTATTTATGTTTTTTTTTTAACATAAATAAATGGCATTGTCATTTACAATAGCAGGACAGGGCACAGGGAAGGGGGGCGAGGAGAGACGAAGGAGAGCTGCGGGCTCAGGGAAGGGGGGGGCGAGGAGAGACGAAGGAGAGCTGCGGGCTCAGGGAAGGGGGACGAGGAGAGACGAAGGAGAGCTGCGGGCTCTTGTTGTAATGCTTGCATGGATGAGTTGGTGGATGCATGGATGGGTGCATGCATGGATGGGTGTATGGATGGGTGTATAGATAGATGCATGGATGGGTGGATGGATAGATGCATATATACAGCCAATCCCTCAAAATTGACATTGCAGTAGGCTATGCTACGTAACCAGGCTTGAGCGCTGGGGGCGCGTTTGGCACCCCAAAGCAGTGCAACTTCCCTCTTCGCCAAGAGTAAACTAATGGCAACCAGCCTGCGAGAGGAGCGAGAAAATTCACAACATAGCCCATTAGCGCCACTTCAGGAGTGGGAGTCAACTCTAAAGCCAGCATTGTACCCAGAATCTTATGGCCAATAGGTATGTAAACGTGGGCACTCCCAAGAGAGATGGGCAAAGTCGGCCTGCGGTGCCTTGTATTTAGGACAACAATGCGACCTGCTAGCGTCTATCCTGTGCGCCAGCGCAGGGGAATGATACATGCGCCTCAGAAACTTCAAATGTATAAGCTTATGCCTGCTATTAATGGACACCTCTTTAGTGGCCGCGCAGCAGGCAGCCCATTGGTCGTCCGTGATCTGTACACAGGATCAACTACCAACTTCCCAATCCTTCGCTTTGATGATCAGACCTGCTTCTTCTAGCGCATTTGCCTTTCCAACAGGACTTTTCCAATGCATTTTTCTACATAAACAAGCATGTGCCCATGGCTGGCTGTAATTATTAATGAGTGATGCAGAAAAGCTCTGGACCAGAGATTCCAAACATCACCTTCTTATTAATTGAAATACCTTTTCGGTTCCCAACAACTCGTTTAATAGGAAATACTGTGATGTCCTCCCCCTGTGGGGATTTTTTTCAATGGAATCATAGAAGAAATGTAAAAATCATTAAGCATTGACTGTTTTTAGCCCCATATGTCTGGGCACGTCAGTTCTAGATTAACACAGTTTGTATACCATTCAGCCTGCACTCAGTAGGACACTGTAGTGTTGTTCACTGCACAGAGATAATTTTCTATGTGATGTTTAGGTTCCCATAACAGATTGAGTCAGAGCCATCCATCCGGTAATGAGGAGTTTCTTTTTTTGAGAAACGGTCCATCTCTACTGCTTTGATGGGTTGCATGGTGGCCTTGCCTTACTTAATGAGCAATGGAAGTGCTTAAGTGGTGTGGTCAGTGTTTTTCTTATTTTTACCCTTCTCTTAGGTTGGTAAAATGTCAGTGACCCAGCATTTGGGAATTTATTGGTACGTTGATACTGGCTAAACTATCAGTGTTGAATATGTGTATGGTGCTCTATCAAGGGGTTTGTATTTTTGTAATACCTCCTAATGGTTACTGTTGTCTGGTGTCCCATTGGTTTTGTGAATGGACGTAGTTAGACGATCTGTCTACCATGTTGTGTTACTCAGCTCTTAAGCACACCAGTTAAGACCGCACTATCCATTAACTGACAGGCTGATTTCCCCACCTTAGAAAGATACACACTTATAACCCTTAACCCGGCAACAGCTCTCAGAGAGTTATACCCCTCTCTGGGTCCTGCACTCGGCTCTTGGTTGTGAGCTACAGCTGGGAATTCTAAAAATTAAATAAAAACCTGAGCAGCACGCCAACCTTAGCCTCGTCAAAGGAAATGATAATATGCTGAACTCTAAAAAAAGACATGCTTCTCTCGTCAGACAAGTGTCTGCATTTTGCTCACAATTAACCTCACTCTCCTATGATCTGCAACTCGCGTTCTTTTCAGATTAAATTCTGAATACCTTTGTCATGGCCTTTCCAGTAAAAGATTTGATTCAAAACACACTATGGGAGAGGATTGCGAATCAAGCACTCTTCTGCAACGGGGAGCCCCACCACTGCCTGCACGAACGCCGAAAGCATCTTATATTATTTCTGCCTCTCATTCCGAAAATCGTCTCAAATCCGAGACCATCGTGCTTACCTTAAATAACTGTGATGCCAGGGCACCATGCTAGCCAAGGACCCTTCCTCACCAGCACACATCCATCCTTCAACACCGTGTACCCGATGCAGCGCGACGGCCTGGGCTAAGTCAGAGCCTTTCATTTGTACAATTTGTGCACCTTGAAGTATCACGTATTTTACGTAGCCGAGTAAACAGTAAACACACTGCAAGAAGAAAGGGGCCCGATGACGCCCTATTTACACACCTTCCTGCTTACCAAACACATCGAGCTGCCAGCAAGACGGCCACTTCCCGAATAAAGTCGAGTGCAAAGAACGAGAATAACAAGAAACAAAAAAAAAACGCCCGGGAAATGACGTCACGGGAGTGTCCCGGGCCGGCAGCCATTCACAGCGCGGCCCGGGACAAAGGGGCGGGACTTAAAAAAAGCCCGAGAAACGCCCCCGAATCGCGTTTTCCCCGAGAAAGCGTGATTGACAGCCTCTGTCTCCCAATGGCTAGCCTCCATTTATGGAGCTAGCCAATGAGAGACAGAGGCGGGTCATCGATCCGACATAGAACTCAAGAGATTTTTTAGCCCATGCGCACTACGTGCGCACTTGCAGGCAAAACCTAAAAATGTGTCAATTACAATACCAATAGCTCAAACCTTTCTAATGCGAGACCTATTGCATTGCAAATGCTTGTTTGTGTAGGCCTGCACCCTGTCCCATTTCCATCTAGGATAAGGGATGCCTTTCTCATGTGAGGCTGTGACTGACGTGGTAGCGCGGTAGCGTGACGACGCACGCACAACGCTGAGCAGAGCGAGAGAGCGGCTGAGAGAAAGCGGAAAGCACTGAGCACGGGTGCCCCGCGTATGCTCATGCTCATCGAAGAGTTTTAATTCATAACAACAACTTCAATACTTCATTACTTAAAATTTAGCTCATCAGCACACCGGGAGAAGCGCTGAAATCAAGCGTGAATCGCGTGATGTGTGCGAAGTGTGAGGAATCGACTTTGGTGCCGGGCGAGTTTTGCCGGCACCGAAGCAGAGAAGGAAGTTCTGCAAGCAGCTGAGAGCCCTCGGCCCGTCCCTCGTTGGTGGACCCGTTTTTCGGGACATGTGGGGGAGCCTGGAGAGCTACAGCAGTGAAGCCTAGTGATACCAGCTGAGGCAGCACATCTCATGGGGCTTAGCGAGGTCTGGCCAGACCTGAGCTAAGACTTGCCAATACTTGCTTTGTATATTGAATTATTTAGCACGTTGAGAAGAAACCGCAGTCAGTCAGCCAGCCACCACACAGGGGAGGTAAGTGCTTTTTAAAAAAAAATTAAAAATTGTTTTTAAGTCCATTCTAGACCGGGGCTTGAGCATAAAAAGCCCAGCAGTGTCTGTGAACACTGATCTGAAGGGGTTAAGGAGGAAAAGCCAGGGGGCCGAGAGCGCATTTTGCTTCAATTTGGAAAACCCACTGAGTAAAAGTACTATACAGTAATACAGTTTATATAAGGAGTATTTTGGAATGAGGCCAAGAAAGCAAAGCCAAGAAAAATATGCAAGGACCCATCAAATCAAATTGCTGAGCCCGAGGCGGCGTCAACTGAAGAAGGGCCAGAAGAGGGGCCTGAAGGGGGCCCGAAGGTGTGCAAGCTACGACTCCCGCGAAAAACGATAAAAGGGAGGTAAAGAAAATCACTAAGAAACCCACCGTAGGGAGTAAATCGCAAGGTTGTGGGAAAGAAGGTGGCTTAGTGTCCAAATCAATAAAGGACTTTGTGGGGAAGCACTTTAAGAGGGCACTAACACCGGGAAAAGGCCAAGCCCAAGAAAGCAATAAGGAGCCACAACGTGCAGAGGAGGTTGTGGAGATTGCGTATTCCTACCTTACTCAGAGTAACTTAAGCCTCAGTGACCCTCCTATGGAACCAAGACTTTCATCTTCTCCATGGATATTTTCCTCGGTAGGGGGTGAGGACAAGGTATCATTAGAGAATGGGTCCAAAGATGTGGGGGCCTGCACTAACCTGTCAAACTCTGCCTCAAGAACTACGTTTGACAGAAGTATGGATCATGTAGGAAACCAAAGCCCCAAGCTTATAGACTCATTAAATGAAATACTACGGAATGGTACGCTGGGCTTGGACATTACAACATCATCTTCTGCCTCTATGCTGGACATTATGCTGATGCTACAGAAAATGCTGCAAGGGCTGTTAGAAGTCTCAGTGCTAAATAATACCCTGTTAAAAAACCACGAGATACAATTTAAAAGAATAATAGAAGAATTACAGGGGATAAGGGGGCAGATGCCAACAATGGTTAGACCTGTACAAGATACTACAATAGAAGGCCATGTTGAAAGGAATACAGGAACCACAGTGGAGGGTGGCTCCCAGCATGAGGTATATATCTCCAAATGGCCGATGCTGGTAAGGAGGCGGGGAGAGTTCCCCTGGCCAAAAAATAACCATCTTAGGTATCCCCATAAAAGGCCATCTTGTATATATGGAAGAAAGAAGGCCTTTATAAAAGAGAAGGGCAAGGAATTGAAGATTAGAGTACAAACCCAAGATGATGGAATGCTGCAAAATAATAAAAGGGGAAGAAGGCATATAGAGAGGCAACCCATCTCTGGAGGAGGGGAAGCCGTTGTAGAAGGGAAATCACATCAGTAAACCACACCCGTAAATCTTGCAGGGAGGTGAAGTGTTTAAAAAACAATAGAAATGAGTCAAGAGAGAAAGAACCATCTAGAAGTTTAGCAGTTTGAGGAAGTAGGGGGAGCATACTACCTAGAAAAAACGAATGGCAGGGAAGAGGTGAGTGGGACGAAAAAAACCCAGCTAAGAGCAATAAGAACAAATTGTGGACAGCTGCGGCTGGCAGTGGGAGTACCTGCAGGGCGGTGACGTGGGGAGGGGGAGGGGCAGGGTGGGGGTTAGTAATGCATGGATTACGGAGCTTCCCAGGTAAGTAAACATGTAAATGAATAAAACGAATTTCGTTGAGTGCACTGCATCCCCAAATGCGATGCAGTGCGCGCAACAAAATTTATTTTATTTATTTAAATGTTTACTTACCTGTAAAACTCTGTTATCCATACATTACTACCCCCCAACCTGCCCCCCCCCTTCCCACATCACAGCCCTGCAGGTAGTCCCACTGCAGGCCGTGGCTGATTGTGGATATACTTTACACCTATTGTCCAAGAGTCTTGGAGGAAAAAACAAAGGAAGATAGTACCTCTAAATCGTTCCCAACTCTTATTCTCCTTTGCAAAATGTCCAAGTTTACAAGAAATTGGTACAAAGGATTTGAGACAGGTAGGGTTTAGTATTAACAACCAAGGTGCAGAATACACAAAGGTCCAACTTTACTGAGGACTTGTTAAGGCTGCTATCCAGAAAGCAGAGAAGGAGATACTAAAAGAGGGTATAAGGACAATTTCTGAAGTAGAAATTGAGGAAGGGAAACAGCGAGAAGTAGGGTTCCTGAGATTCCATGCAGGTTTGGGGGAACGACAGGTGAAGCTGGTAGCAGGGGGGCGTGGGGAGAAGGCAAAGATTACCATAGCAGTAGAGAATTTGGAGGCCTATAAAAATTGTGGCAGTTGGGGTCCGGATAATAGTACCCTAAGTTTATGCTCATGGGGACTGACTGAGTCAGGGTGTCTCAGTGAAATCGATTAGGACACAGAGTTGCCGCATAGCCTGAGATTAATTTCATGGAATATAAACGGGATGTGAGGTCAAATGAAGGTGGATAGTTTAATCCACGTGGCAAAGTATGTTGACACCATCTGCTTTCAGGAGACATGGGTATGCGGTAACACCCCAGTAGTCGAAGGGTTTGTTCAATTTCACAAACCAGCTAGGAAGGTGAAAAAATGTGGACGCCCTTCGGTGGGATTATGACTCTTACCTCAACCAGGCTAGTGAAAGAGGTTAAGTTAATTAGCACACTGTGTAAATGGTTGTTGGTTTGTAAGGCATCTAACCCAGGTATTGAAGGAAATGGTGATCATTTGATTCTTATAAATGTATATATCCAATGGGGTTCCCAAAAAGAATATGATACAGAGATGGGGCTCTTCAAAACGGATATAACTAAAGTAAATGAAATGTATGGGAAAGATACAATAATGATAATGGGTGACTTTAATCATAAATTAAACTATGCAAAATTAGATCACTGGTTTGATGAAATCCTGAGCTCCTATGATATAGGGTCAGGAGAATTTCCCACGTGTTTATCCATTAAGCAGGATGAAGCATTAGGGAAGTTTCTGGGTTCTATGGGATTAATATGCCTTAACGGTAGGATGGACACAGATTGGCCAGCTACACAGACTTTTAGAGTAGGCAATCAACAGTGCCCAATAGATTATATTTTTATTCAGGCCTGGAACTATGGAATGGTAAAGAAGTTCCGGGTAATTAAACGCAGGGACAGTGATCATAACGCTCTGTATTGTGAGTATTTAAGGGGGCCAATAAGTCCTTGTGAAAGAGTGATTGCCCAAAATATGGAATACCCAAAGCGCTTGACCACAAAATTGATGGAAGAATATGTTGAGAAATTGGTAAGCTTTCAACAAAATGTAAAGATGGATAGCGTAGAAGGCCACCAGGTAACTTGGTACGTGGATAAAATAGCTCAGGCACTGCAATGTCTTAGAGTGCACCTAAAAGTTAAGAAACAGGTTAAGGTAAAGCCTCAGCATAACATTGGAAGGCCCGGGTGGTTTAACCTAGCATGTCAGAATAAAAAAAGGGCCATTCGGAAAATAGAGCGACAACAGAGGATATGTTACAATTATGGGAATCTAGAGATCCTGCTTAAGCTGAAGAAAGAATATAAAACATTAGTAAGGAAGCAAAAAGGGATTTTTATAGAAAAATGTTGGGCAAACCTACTCGAGACAATAGAAAATAAAAATATAAAAGGGTGCTGGAGGTTGATAAAGGCTGCCGCAGGGAGGACCTCGGAAAATATGAGTTGTGTTGTGGAAAAAGCGGCATGGGAAAATTATTTGGGTGACTTATATAAAGCCAGTAGGATCCCGGTAATAAGTAAGGAAAAAATAAGTTGAACAACATGTGTAGAAGTGCTAAAGCCAGCTTTTAAGATAGAGAAAGTTAAAGAAACAATTAAGAAGCTGAATTTATCGCGTGCAGCAGGTCCCGACAATCTTCCCGCCATTCTAATTAAAACTCAAATAGATTGGTGAGCTGGTTTCTTATCTCATATGTTTGTTGCCATCTTAGATACAGGTTGTATCCCTAAGTCTTGGAGAGGGGCCATAATTAGACCCTTACATAAAAAGGGAGAAAGAAAGGTTCCAAGGAACTATAGACTAATTAATTTATTGGACATCGGGGAAAAGGTATTCTCAAGAATAATCCTTGGGAGATTAAAGGAGTGGGTAGAGCAGCAGTCGATAGTCCTAATTGAGCAGGGAGGTTTTAAGGACGGACATTTCACCGTTGATCACTGATTTGCTCTGTGGGCTGTGGCGCGGAAGTCCATGGAGCAGCAGGGCAAGTTATACTGCTGCTTTGTGGACTTTCGCGCAGCCTTTGATCTGGTGGATAGGGAGTGTTTGTGGGAGGCCTTGAGAAATTATGAGGCCCCTGCAGATCTTTTGCTGGTAATTCAGGAGTTGCATAGCCAAAATTGGGCGCAGGTGATTAAAGATACTACTTGTGTCCTAACACCTGCAATAGCGATAAATAACGGATTGAGGCAAAGCTGAGTCCTGGCTCCGCTCCTTTTTGCAATATTCCTAGCAGATTTGCTCCTTATTTTGGGGTCTGCCAGAGGCACATGCCCAAAGGTAAATGGAAGGCATTTGTCCTGTTTGTTGTATGCCGATGATTTAGTCATACTGGACCAAACCGAAGTGGGTCTACAAAGGAAGCTGAATAAATTCAGTGAATATTGTACGGCGAAACGACTTACGGTAAACATGGACAAAACAAAAATATTATGTTTTGGGAAGAGAAATCGGAAGTTTAATTGGTACCTGGTTCAAACAAAACTAGACACTGTAAATGAATATAAATACCTCGGGATATGGTTTACAAATTCTTTGAAGTGGGGTATGCACCTAGAGGCGCAGAAAGTAAAAGCACACATAGCAGTATGTGGGCTGGAAAGATTTAATCATAGCTATGATGATATGTCCCATAAACATCTATTGCCGGCCTATAAAGCAATGATCCCTCTGCAACTCCAATATGGTTCAGAAATCTTATGTATTGATGGTAAAAGTTCCTGGGATAAAGATGAAGGGAAATGCTTAAAATCTTTACTCTCTCTCCCTAGCTTGGCAATGATCCAGGCAATTAGACTGGAACTTGGCCTGACGGCGTGGAACATTCAGGTGCAACAAAATTTACTTAGATTTTGGAACCGTTTGGGTCTTGGGGAGGTCACAAAGGTGTCTCAGTTGTGCATGAAAGAGATTCAATCAAGTGAGCGAAAGTGGGCTAAAGCCACAAGATGCAATCTTAAGACCATTTGTGATTACCTGAAGGTGGAAATAGATCCGAAGACATTGCAAATCGATGTAACAAAGAGTGCACTTAGAATGCAGGGTAAAGAATTGTCACAAGCAGCCGACAGAAAGTATTTGAGTATGAAAGACTCTGTAAAATTTATGAGTAACAGCTGGGAGAAAGACCTAAGCTATCCCTACCTAGATACATTACCGAATCGTTGGTTAAGAATGGATGTACTAAGGATTAGAATCGGTATCAATCCGCCCGTAATAAATAGTGCAATCAAATCTTTCCTAATTCGACAAGATGGCAAATGCATGTGTAATCTAGGGATGAAATGTAGTATTTTACATATTTAATTGGACTGTCGGAAATTTTTATATTTACATAAATTAATACTTCGTCCAATTTTTTAAAAGTATGATGTTAGGGCGCGTTCACAAGCATGGGAGCTTCTCGCTGATATGGAACATTTAGATATCGCGATAGCCATTGGGAAATTTATGCAGGGTGTCTATAGGTTCCCTGGTCCCATAGAGGCTTAAGAGAAGCAAGGCGCCTTGTAATTTTAAATGAAATCAGTGGTTTTAAATTTGGTAGGAATTTAGTTTTAAGGTCATTAGTGTTCTTATTGCTTAGGAAAATGACTTTGTAATGTGTAGACTTCTTTTAAATGATAATGTATGTGCTGTGGTTTAAAGACCAGATGATTTAAATAAACTTTATTTTTGACTTGATATGCACGCCACAATCCCGACCCCGTAAGTAGCCCTTGGACTGGGCAATCTTGAGGTAATTTTTTTCATAAAGTGCACACAAGGAGTATCCACTATAAGTCAATTAAATGAGTTCTAGAAGTGTTCCAGATGTCGGTGGAATACCTAAAACTCCTTCCCATCTTGTGTGAGTTGCTTTGTCAGGCTGGCAAACAGAAGAAAGTGTCCTACACAAACTGCAAGGCGGGCACTGGTTCCCACAAAAGTAGGAAGGATATCCCCTTCCCAAATATCACCTATTAAAACACATCCAGTAATCACCCAAGCAGCGTCCATAGCTTCTCGGGTATCCATTTCCAAACTTTCTCAGTCTACACTGTTATCAGTGGACCACAAACTGTAATTTCATCAGCACCAGTTCGGGCACCAGTCCATTATGTGGGGGCATTAGGAGTACTAATTGGATCCCTCTGGCATCTGGGTATGGAACTGGTACCTGAGTTCCATACTGCTCTGGCAGCCTCTCAAAAGACATTCTCCTTCATAGGATTTCAGCACACCACTTAGGAAGATACTGCATGGGGGACACCAGATATTTGCATTCCATATCTGCCCAAGTCCACCACTTTCACAAGGTAGTTTCAACACATCTGAATTAATCCTTGGACCAGATCCTTCCGGGACTAGAGAAGACCGCAACTATTTAGTTCTGGATATATGTTTATGCGAAATAAACAAAACGTTCCCTGAAAATCAAAGAAGTAGGAAGTCAGCATTGCCATTTTACCAATGCTCCTCTACCTATAATGAGAAGGGGAGATTTGGCCAAATGAACAAGTTTCTTATCTTTGGTAATTCTCCTTCTGGTGGATACTTTAACTGCAGTTTTCTCACCTTAGAATATCCTCAGGTGCCAGACCGGATCCGGAGATTGTTTTTGAATTGTGGAAAAGTAAATTTTGCCATGTTCTGTGTCCCTACGTGTTCCCCATCCTATGTTATATGTGCATGATTAATATGCATATGTATTCCCTTTTGATCGATTAAAGACGCAATTACAGTTGTGTCCATCTCTAGTATGCCAGTTTCCAGTCTTCGTGAATACAACGAATATCAGGCCTATGTAAGGTTATGTTGCCACGTTTCCCAGTGTGCACGTTAATTCAGTAAAAGTCCCCGTTTCTAGGCCTCAAAAGGGCCCGGACACCAGATTCAGCTCCTGTCTCCTGAACCCTCGCCGAGGAGCGATACAGCCCCCACCTGTATCCCTGACCCTTCACTTACTTCCTGCCTCTCAGTACCCGGCTCGGACTGGCTCTGCCTGCCAGTCTGCCAAGAGTATGTTATGATTCTAGTTATCAGTCCAGCCCTCCTTCTCTGCATTCCTAAGCTACTGAATCGCATCAATAGTTTCAGTCATCATCTAGCCTTTACGTCTCCATGTAGGAGAAATACTGTATTAATGGTCATTTAATATTCCTTTACACGCACTACATGTAGAATAATGCATGCACCAGTCTTAGAGTCTGTTAGCCTTTGCCCTGATAACTTTTGGATTCTATCAACATGTTCTCTAAACATTAGATACTAGATAGTGTTTAGGTACATGTCGCTCTGACTCTCCAGACTTTCGTCTCCTCTTCTAGCACAGAAGTCATAGCCCCCAGCTTCTCCTAGTAACACGTCATTGCCAGCTTGCGCGCACCACTAGGTCAGAGGTCCCGGCTCCTTAGGTAGCCCCCTCCATGTTTCCGCCCCATTTATGACATATTCTGTTACGTTTGCATCACATGTCTATGTTCACGCCTCTTGTTACACCCACTTTCTGCCTTATCTTTCGCGACTGCTACAAACCCCACCCACTGCTACGCCTACTGTACTTACTGCAATGCAATTGTTTTACTATATATATGTTGTACATTGTTATTAAAGCTAGCGCGCTCATCCCAGATCCTGCCCCGGCAGCTGCCGGGCCCTGCCATCCTATTCCCGTGCAGGTTGTCCTGTTGCTGTCCTTTCTACCTGATTAAAACCTGCAAACTCCAGCTACCTCGAATCCTGACTCTTATTTATTGAGCTATCTGTTATTAGTATATCTTGTCAAAAATAGCACCGGTATTTAATTATTTATTTACCACATAATGGCGCCCGAATAGGGACTTGCCCTTTCCCCACGCGCCGGAGAAGCCACGCAAGCCCCCTGATCCTCTGCAGCCGTGACGGAACCATACCGTGCACGTGCAGATATTTCTGCTTCAAGTATCCCTCAGGCCCACGGAGGAGACGGAGGTTGCGGTCCAGCATCCAGACGAGGCGGTGGAGGAACGCGGCGAGTCCCGACCAGAGCCCAAGCCGAGAGTCCAAGCTCCGAGGTATCCGGAGGCCCACCCGTAACTGAAGTCCGAAGTTCGTAGTCCGTCGTCGTAGCAGTCCGGTCCAGTCTGAGGCCTTCCGTTCTTGCTGCCCGGTGAGTACCGTTGCTGGGGTAGTATCTAGACAGGGTCAATCTAATTGACTCTGGTCCGTGGGTTTGGGTACACAGATCCAACACGAAGTGTCCACCTAGGTGGATGCGGGTCCTGACGTGTCTCTTTATGAGACCGGTAAGTTTCGTACTGTTTTAGCAGTGCATCCAGTCATTCTAGTTTCTGTTCTAGTCAGTTCTGTTCTCGAGAAAATTCATGTGTTCTGCTCTCAGTATTTCAGGTAGTATCTTGTCCGAACTGTTATTTTAAATGTTATTTCGATGTGTTTTCAATGTCGTGGTATGAATGTGTTGTTTTCCAGTAATTATCGTGTTCATTGTGTATTGTATTGTGTCTAGACTCCAGTTCAGCCATGCCTCTGTTCTCCAAGTTACGTCAGTTAAAAACTAGAAAAGGTCTGCTCGAAGAAGCAGTTCCTGTCCCGCCTAGGGACAGTCCAGGTCATTTTATGTATCAAAAGCATGGCATAAGTGCCATATTGTATCTAGATTTATGGGTCGAGTACACCAAGGAATTAGATGAGAAATATAGATGGCCTGTATCAGGCACATGGGATGCCGAGTGCATCATGCGAGTAGAGGAAGCATTATGGAAAAAGAAAGCCAGACAGTCACAGAAAGATGCCATCGAGTTATGGCGCAAAGAATCTCATAAAAGAACCGAAAAAGAAATCAGAAAGTCAGAATTAAGTAGAGAATCCTCAGAAAGAGCCCAAGAAAGGGAACTAATTGAAATAGGTGAACGAGTTAAAACCGAACAGTCAGACAGACAGAGGAATGCCCTTGTTAAGGGTATGTACCCTCTTCTTGCCGAGGGCTTGCCAAAAGCAACCCCGGAGGCATCCAGTAATTTGCCGCCACCACTAGTTCCGACCAAGCTACGTCACAAACCGACCGCAGCTGATATTTTTCTCTCGTCCTATTTGGACGACACAGTCCCAGAATATGCAAATCCTGTTCCGCCAGCTCCTGTAAATAATGTAATTTCTGCTACTCCAGCCACCGGGGCACCCGTTACGGTACCCCCGGTCCAGCCTACAGTACAAGTACCCGCTACATCGGTCACTCTGCCAGCACGAAGAGTATCAGTCGACGATTCCAGTTTAGGGGCCGCGGGAGGAGGTCCCCCGGGAACCCCGCCGCCACACAAGCGTGTAATATTAGCCGAGTTACATGAACGTGCGTTACAGCGTACGCCCAAACATCAGTCCGCTGCAGATATCAGGCGAGCTCTTACCGAATGCCGTTATGATCCAGTCCCAGGTGATGATAGTATGGTTATATATTCATTGCGTGTAAGACGGGTGACCGAGTATTTGGACACCCTACCGAATATGAAAGAAGATCTAGACAGAATATATCGTTTCATTCGTACAGGAACAGACCCAGAAAGTGTTGGCGAAGTCATTTCTTTAAGGAAAGCTGAGACCCAGCTCATACTATTAAAGTTTCTAATTAATTGTTTAATAAGGGAACAAGATTCCCCGACTAAAGATCAGACCGAAATGAAAGTTCTGACAAGGTGGAGTGATAATATAGCCGAGGGTAAACACAGAACCATCAGTAGTATAGAGAGTATGTACAAGAAAATTCGTAAGGAAATAATAAGGTTACACGAGAAACGCAAAGAAGCACTAGTAAACGAGAAAGAAAGTAACTCTGATACTGAGGAAGCAGAAGACGAGAATCCCACTAGAATAGCGTATGTAGGTAGAACTAGACTTTCCGACCGACATTCACGTCTAGACTACAAGAAAACTGTTCCTCCTCCAGCACCAGAACAAGGTTCTCTAGAGCAAGTATTTCAAGCTACCGATCACATTCTGAAACCACGAATCGGTTATAGTGAACTTAGTACTATGCATGAACAAGAACTAGCCCGATCAGCAGTCCGATGGGCTACTGATTCTACCATTTTTCCAGACGAAATAGTGGCACAAATGTTCCTGAAACTGCCCCCAGCCGAGCAACGACTGGTGGGTATGTATATGATCCAGCACCTCATCACTCTGTATGAGGGTCAACATTCCGATCCAGGTCCGTTACATGATGTTCTAAACGAGTTACTCCCGTATATATGGAAAGGTCTAGGTACCGATTTAATTAGTGTCATTCTAGAACAACGCCACAAATACAGAACGTTTCTGAACCCGCATTTTGTTCATGTCTCACCCCCAGAAAGTAAACCGTTTTACATAGACAGACAGAATCCGTTACGAGAAGTACACCCAGTTAGGACACAGGGTGGTGAAATGCAAAGAGTATTTGTTTACACCCCGATTACAAAGATGGAACTATTAGAGATGAAGAAGTTAATTCCCTGTCACGATAAAGATCCAGCAGGGTTCCACCGTGAATTAAAAGACATGCTCCGTATGGGAGAATACACGTATCCAGATATGATTAAAATGTTAAAAGTCCTGTTGCCTGCGGGCATATATGAAAAACTCAAGGAAAAAGAATGGGAGGTGGGAGAGAAAAAGATAGATTGGGCAGCTCTAGAAGCTGAAGATAATATACGTGTACCAGGTACCGGTCTAGGAGAAAAATGTAAAGAATTACCCGAACTGTTAATACAAGTTTTGCCAAGATTACTAGCCACGAAAAAGGAAGACTGGGATGCAATCTCAGCCTGTAAACAGAAACAAGACGAAGATACTAGTGATTTTTATTCTAGGTTTGAGAAATGTTTCAGTATCAACAGTGGTCTCAAGACGAGTAGCGAGTCATACCCTCATCTTTTTGTTACTAAACTAGTCAAGAATTCAAGTCCACAAGTTAAAAACAGAGTTTTGAAAGTCGAAAGTACCTGGCAAGCTAATACCCCGTCCCAAATGCTTCAGATGCTTCAGTATCACCAGAATAGAATCAGAGAAGAGCAAGATCATGAAAGGAAACGTATGAAAGACACGAAAATGAAAGTATTAGTTGCACAATCTGTTCCTCAAGACAGTCAGAAGAGGGGTACGAATCAAGCCAGTCATCCTGCAGTTCCTGTTAAAGGGACCTGCAATTATTGTAAACAGCCAGGTCATTTTATAAACGAGTGTGCAGTTCTGAAACACAACATAGCTACCGGTAAGACTAAAGAAAGACCACGTCCGCCTAGACAAGAACAAGTTTCACAGACTTCTCAGTTACCACAGAATGCACAACAGACAGTTCCAGCACCGCAGCCTATAGCTGCAACACAGCATGTTACACAGCAAATGTACCAGTATGCACAGTCCGAGTATCCAGAGTACCAGCAGTATTCATGAAATAGCCTAGAGAGGGAGGTAGGCTTGCCTCTCATCGAGATACCTGTAGATCAAGAGGGTCCCTATGTTCACAGTCAAGTATTAGGGAAAGACAGAAAGTTTCTGATTGATACAGGGGCAAGTAGGACTACTATAAGTCACGACGAGGTTCCAGGGGCTCCGCTCTCAGGCTCTAGAAATGTTTCCCTTGGATTTTCAGGAAAGCCTATTGTAAACGAGATTTCTAAACCAGTTACTCTAGAAGTAGGTCCATTGTCCCGAACTACTGACCTGTTACTTACAAAGTCATGTCCAGAAAATTTGTTAGGTATTAAGACATTAAAAGAATTAGGTGCAGTTATTTGCTGCTCCCCAGAAGGAATACGTTTGTTCTTACGTGACTTCAAAGGTCACTATGTATTACGTGATTTTGATCCAAGATTGTTAAATGTTCCGCAGCATCTATGGGCACAAGGTCCAACTGATGTTGGTTTTATGCACATCACACCCCATCGTGTGACTCTCAAGTCAGGTGTAGTGTTACCACGAATCAGACAGTACAGATTGCCACCTGAGGCTGTAGCAGCCTTATCCAAAATTATTGACGAGCTCATTGCTCAAGGAGTGGTTGTAGAAACTGACTCCAATGTATGTAATTCTCCTATCATTCCAGTCATGAAACGTACTGATCCAAATGCACCTCCAGTATATCGATTAGTGATTGACCTTCGAGAACTTAATAAATGTATCATTCCCCAGTACCCAGTAGTTCCAGATATTTCTTCCCTATTGACAGCCATTGATTCTGAAGCCACATTTTTTACAGTCATAGACCTCAAGAATGCATTTTTCAGTGTCCCCATTCATCCAGACAGCCAGTTCCTTTTCGGATTCTGTTTAAATGGAAGGAGCTATAAATTCACACGAGCTCCTCAAGGTTTCACAGAAAGTCCTAGTATTTACAGTCAAGCACTCAAGAGACAACTAGACAATATTCACATGCCAACTGACACTGCCCTGCTCCAGTATGTCGATGATCTACTGATCACAGCTCGTTCTGAACGTGACTGCGAGCGAGCGTCACTTACAGTCCTGTATTTCCTAGCCGAGATGGGGCACAAGGTGTCCCCTTCAAAGCTTCAATTCTGTGTCCAGCAAGTGGTCTACTTAGGACACTTACTGTCCAAGAGGGGTAGGCAGTTGACACCTGACCGTATCCAGTTAATAGCGAGTCTTCCTCAGCCCAAGACCCAGAAAGAGGTACGTGCTTTTATCGGCCTCACTTCTTATTGCAGACAATGGATTCCTCAGTATGCATTCCTAGCCAAGCCACTGATACAGTTAACGACACAGGAGGCAGCCGTATCGACTGTCCTCCCTTGGACATCTGAACATACACTTGCTTTTAATGAATTAAAGAAAGCCTTATGTCAAGCTCCTGTTCTAGCAACACCGAACTACAGTAAGCCTTTTACACTTTTTGTTACTGAACGTAAAGGTACAGCATTATCTGTTCTCACACAAGATCAAGCCGGACAATACAAGCCTTGTGCTTATTTTTCAAGCACACTAGATCCAGTAGCCCAGGCTCTGCCTGCGTGCCTCAAGTCAGTTGCAGCCACAGCTCTAGCTATCAGACAAAGTGATTCCATAGTGTTAGGACATTCCCTGACAGTACAAGTTCCACACTCCGTGGAAGTTCTTTTAAACCGAACACAGACCCAGCACTTGACAATTGCACGTTTAACAGGTTATGAATTGACACTGTTCCAGCCACACATAGAAATCAGACGCTGCAACGTTTTAAATCCTGCAACACTGTTACCCTCAGTTACTTCAAATCCGGCCACACATGACTGTGTGGAAGTTGTTAACACCATGACAAAGCCAAGACAAGACCTGACAGATATTCCATTACCGGATCCCGACCTGACACTTTATGTGGATGGTTCATGTATGAGAACAAGTACAGGAGAACTAGTAGCCGCGTATGCAGTGACTACTGACATTGAAGTTATAGAGACACATCGTATTGACACCCTGTCCGCTCAAGCAGCAGAGCTAGTCGCTCTGACCCAAGCCTGCATACGTGCTAAGAACCTGAAAGTTAACATTTACACAGATTCACGTTATGCATTCGGAGTCGTACACGACTTTGGAGTGCTCTGGCAAGAAAGAGGTTTTATGACTTCTCATGGAACCAAGATTCAGCATGGTCTCCTTATTCAAGCTCTGTTAGAAGCAATACATTTACCGACAGCTATCGCTATCATGAAGTGCAAGGCACATACGAAAGTTACTGACATTATTTCCCAAGGTAATGATCTAGCAGATCAAACAGCCAAGCTCACAGCCCAGACTCCAGACATTCCAGTTAATATGACACAGACACACACTCCAGATCCGACTACATGTATGACAGTTAAGGACCCCACTCGAGATGTCATAGATATCCAGTCACATGCCACTCCCGATGAAATCAAGAAATGGTCCGAACAAGGAGGGGTCCAGACAGATCAAGGATGGTTGACGGGGGGAAGAGCCACATGGTTTCTCCCCGACTCAATGGTTCAAGTCATTATTAATACCGCACATAGTCCTGCACATTTAGGAGAAAAAGCCATGTTAGACAGTATCCAGAACATTTGGTTCAACAAGCATTTACGAGCTGCAGCCAAGCAGAAAGTCCGTACCTGTATGATATGTTGTCAGTTCAATCCAGGTAAAAGTGTCCCGGTGGAACAAGGGGGATTCCAGCCTCCTGACCACCCTTTTGAAGTCCTCCAGATGGATTATATCCAGATGGAGCGATGTCGAGGTTTCAAGTATGTTCTAGTAGTTGTATGCGCTTTGTCCAGGTGGACAGAGGCATATCCAGTTCCAGATTACACAGCCGCGACCACTGCCAAGCAGCTGGTTCGTGAATTTTTCCCTCGTTATGGACTCCCTAGGGTCGTGTATTCAGACAACGGCCAGCCATTCTCATCTGAACTCATGAAGCACGTTTCCCTTCTGTTAGGGTACCAGTGGAAGTTTCATTGTGTACGCCACCCTGAAGCAGCAGGTCTCGTAGAGAGACATAATCAGACCCTAAAGATCCGCATTGCAAAAGTCTGTAAAGAGAAAGGAGTGGACTGGCTAGTAGCTCTGCCAGTCGCCCTATTTTATATGCGCATGGTCGCACATTCCAGATCAGGTCTGTCCCCTTACGAGGTCGTATTCGGCCGCCCCCCTAATATGTGGGGTACACCTAGACCCCGAAGTATTACAGATGTTTCCAGTAATATGCTGACAGATTACCTAGCTTCCTTGATGTCTGCCCTCCACTCTTGTCGTTCACAGGTTGCCGCCGCATTTCCAGACAATACCGAGGTGAAACCGCATGAAATCGTTCCAGGAACACTGGTCCTCGTCCGCAATTTTGATCGTTCAAGTCCGCTGGAGCCTCGTTGGAGAGAGCCGAAACTCGTCCTCTTGACCACCCGTACTGCCGTCAAGCTGGAAGGCAGGAAGGGGTGGGTGCACCTGTCTCATGTCAAGAAATTTCACGGACTCCGAACTAAAACTTTTTCCAAAAACATTTCCGAGGATTGCCCAGATTCTAAAGACTGCCAAAATACTATTCTCAAGGACTGTCCCGCTAAAGACATTGATATCAAACCTCCCCTGTTAGAGAAAACTCCGCAGCAGGAGTATAAGTTGAAGCTCCGGTCTAGTAAAATAAGTCAGCCAGTTTAATTGTCTAAGTCCTCCCCTAGGTGAAACGGTTAGACAGGTTTCTGACATGTATAAGATAGACCCCCATAGTGAGAGAGTTAGTCAAAACTCTATCAGATGTATCGTTATTCTATGTTTTCTTCTATTTTTGAGTTTGATGGTTAACTGCACAAGTTATGCATTGCATTTATGTTTTCCAATTTCTCATGTAAATAAGTTTTCTAATGCTACAGTAGAGCACACATTTAGTGATCTGCCTCCTCACGAGTTATCCTATCGTCTTGCTATGAGAAATAATACCTTCATCCGTATGTTACACTATTCACACCAGACCAGCAATGCCACTAATTGTTGGGTGTGTGGTCGACTCCCCCCTTTCCAGACACCGAAGGGAGTTCTGCCACTCTTTCCTTATCCATTTTCACATAATGGTTCGTGTGGAGCATGGTCCACGTTAACGTCATCCTCAACTGATATGTCCCTTCTGAACAGTACATGTTTTCCAGACAAGCAAGGTCTCACCCATAGAACAGGGTTAGATCTAGAAAATGAAGTTTATAGTTTAGGTAATTATTCTTCGAATTTTATGGTCCTGAATGTTCAGTCTGATACTACTCCAGATTTACCTGCAATTTCAGTACTACCAGTCATAGGCGAATTATGTGTCCGAAAGAATGGTTCCGCACATGTAGGGCATAGTGATTGTACTACTATTGTCAAGTATAGTGACAGTGGGAAATCTATTTTCAAAGCCTCACGTCATTCATATTTTGTTTGTGGTCAGACCGCATATGTTCGTCTGCCCCTCGATTGGGATGGAACATGTTACATTGCCTTCCTACTGCCACCAGTTTTTCTAGCCCCATCCGATTATCATAGAAACACACATCTAGTACACATTAGACATAGAAGGGAGATCGAGTCCCCAATTGTCGATCAAACTGAAACAGCTCTAGAACAATATCAAGATTTCAATAAAGGTTTCTTCTTCTTTTTAGGCCCTGTCCAGAATAGTAAGCTAATCCGTAGGTTAACCAGAACCCTTGAAGCAGTAGTGAATGAGACTACTTCTGCTCTAGGTAACTTAACCGAAGAGCAATCTGCTATGAGATTTGTCGTTTTGCAAAATCGTCTCGTCCTTGACGTCATACTGGCCGATAGGGGCGGGGCATGTAGAGTCATCGGATCTAGTTGCTGCATTTTCATTCCTAATAACGCGCCGTCTGTTTATTCAGCTATAACCAGACTTCATAAAATTGCCCATCAGTTACACCAGAATCCAGGCACCTGGACATGGTCCGGTTGGCTCTGGAGTATAATTTCTGCCTGGGGATGGAAAGTATTGTCATTCCTAGGTATAGCAGTAATGATCATATTCAGTTGCTGCCTCTGTTTACAATGTGGCCCTGCGATTTGCGGCATTTGTGCTACATCATGTATCCCTAGTCCTAAGCCCCGCTCTAGATCCCGTTCCAAGACAATTCGAGACGAGCAAATGATACTGTATGAAATGATAGATGGTATCATGAATATTGATGTTTCCTGATGGAAACGTAGTGACAAGGAGGGAATGTTCCCCATCCTATGTTATATGTGCATGATTAATATGCATATGTATTCCCTTTTGATCGATTAAAGACGCAATTACAGTTGTGTCCATCTCTAGTATGCCAGTTTCCAGTCTTCGTGAATACAACGAATATCAGGCCTATGTAAGGTTATGTTGCCACGTTTCCCAGTGTGCACGTTAATTCAGTAAAAGTCCCCGTTTCTAGGCCTCAAAAGGGCCCGGACACCAGATTCAGCTCCTGTCTCCTGAACCCTCGCTGAGGAGCGATACAGCCCCCACCTGTATCCCTGACCCTTCACTTACTTCCTGCCTCTCAGTACCCGGCTCGGACTGGCTCTGCCTGCCAGTCTGCCAAGAGTATGTTATGATTCTAGTTATCAGTCCAGCCCTCCTTCTCTGCATTCCTAAGCTACTGAATCGCATCAATAGTTTCAGTCATCATCTAGCCTTTACGTCTCCATGTAGGAGAAATACTGTATTAATGGTCATTTAATATTCCTTTACACGCACTACATGTAGAATAATGCATGCACCAGTCTTAGAGTCTGTTAGCCTTTGCCCTGATAACTTTTGGATTCTATCAACATGTTCTCTAAACATTAGATACTAGATAGTGTTTAGGTACATGTCGCTCTGACTCTCCAGACTTTCGTCTCCTCTTCTAGCACAGAAGTCATAGCCCCCAGCTTCTCCTAGTAACACGTCATTGCCAGCTTGCGCGCACCACTAGGTCAGAGGTCCCGGCTCCTTAGGTAGCCCCCTCCATGTTTCCGCCCCATTTATGACATATTCTGTTACGTTTGCATCACATGTCTATGTTCACGCCTCTTGTTACACCCACTTTCTGCCTTATCTTTCGCGACTGCTACAAACCCCACCCACTGCTACGCCTACTGTACTTACTGCAATGCAATTGTTTTACTATATATATGTTGTACATTGTTATTAAAGCTAGCGCGCTCATCCCAGATCCTGTCCCGGCAGCTGCCGGGCCCTGCCATCCTATTCCCGTGCAGGTTGTCCTGTTGCTGTCCTTTCTACCTGATTAAAACCTGCAAACTCCAACTACCTCGAATCCTGACTCTTATTTATTGAGCTATCTGTTATTAGTATATCTTGTCAAAAATAGCACCGGTATTTAATTATTTATTTACCACAGAATCAGTGCTCCCGCATGCCACTAGGTGGTGTCAGGCGGCTCCTCGCTTACTTCATAATGCCCCAGAAGCTGCACATGAGCACCAATGCTGCGTGCAGATGTTCGTTTCTTGTTTATTTCCTTTCCACACCCTCAGATCCTGAACATGAACAGTTGTTGGTAACTTCTAATCACTAAATTAGCACCTTTTTCGATGTGACAAAGAATGACATCACACAACGGGGAAGTTAGAGGGCAATGAGGAACCTACAGATAGAGTATTTACCATAAAGTGCAGTACCCAAAGTAAGTAACTTGTTCTTCTGATGGATGTTTCTAATCAAAGATTCATCATCTCAGAATAGGTACCCAGCAGTACCTCCTCAAGGTGGAGGGTCTGTGGAGTGGGTTCAGAACTGAGTGGTTAAACTGTCCTTCCTGCTTTACCAGGCTGTCAAGGCATCTGTGCTTCATGAACGTATGCACTGATGCCCACATAGCCACTTGGCAAATAGCAAGGAAATGCTCCCCTGTACAAACTAAATGGTAGTGCATTTGGCACTGGTGAAATGGGGCCTCAACTTTCGGTGGCTGCTTCTTTGTCACTGTGTAGCATATCCCAATACAGACAACTATCCGCCTCACCAGGGCCTTCTTCTGCACAACCTTTTCTTGCTCCCGAGAGCACCACAAAGAGCTGATCATCCACTCGATGCTCCTTCATAAGATCCATGTAAAAACATAAAGCCCTTTTTAAATCCAATCAAAACTCTTTTGATGGGTGAGTGGACACTGGTAGAGTGATGGATTGTCCAATGTGGAAGGGAGCCGAGCCATGACTTTTGGTAAGAAGACCACCAGAGCCCTCCGCACCACGTTTTCCAGAAAGCACCTAGTGTAGAGCATTTGCACTGACAGTGCCTGTAGTAAATTCATGCAATGAATTAATGTAATCACAATGAGTAAAACAGTCTTCTAGGTCAGGAGACACAGTGAGCAGCTATTCAGAAGCTCATAAAAGCCTACACATGAGGAATGTCAAGGCCAAATTAAATTGTGTGCCATCACAAATGGTTTGGGAGGAAATACATGCATCAAACCTTTAATAAAGCCCATCACAGCTAGTGATTTGAACAAGGACAGTTGGTCAGGCAAGCGCAGAAGAACCAAACGAGCTATCCAGTAACATTGAGCAGTCCCCAGCTGAAAGGCATTGTCAGAGTAAGTATAAAACAAACAAAAGACTGCCAACAGCTCCGCTTGTAACGGTCAGTATTTCAGTCACCACACCAGGGTACAAACCTCTCCCAGCATTAAGCTTAGATGGATTTCGTGGAGGGGAGTCTGGCTGTAGGACTGAAACCTACATCCTCAAATGGAAATAAGTCAACTGCTGCCGCTCATTCTCCATGAATGGAAGTATAAGACATGCATGTTCAGAAGGAGGACTCTGCACTTCTGCTGGTCAGGAGGTTCTTTTGTAGTGGTAGCGTGATCGGAGGACAGATGCACACGGTACCAAGTAGCACATTGGCCCTATCCAGAGCCCCAAGATGAATTTGGCATGGTTGTTCTTGATCTTCTTCCCAACTCTGGGCAGAAGAGGTAGTGGCAGGAAGACTTTCAGGAGTCCCTAGTTCAATTAAAGCCAGATGGTGTCTTCTAAATAGTGTTCTAGTAGAAGTTTGCTAACCCTGTGTGTTTTAGACTGTGGCAATCCGATCTAGCCAGACTTCCACCCTTTCTGATCTGACAGACCAGAAATATGCTCTGGGTCTCCAGGTGCCTCCAGTGGTGCTTGTTTCAGTACCACACATCGGGGTGGTATTGTAAATGAGAACCCGTACAAGCCTCCCCTCAATGGATGGCAAGGAGCCCTTCAGAGACAGATGATTGGCCTGTTGCTCCAGTGGGATGACATGGAATCAGCCCTCTACTGGAGACAAGGTCTCTGATCTCTACCTCCCACAGGTGAGGCCAAGGTCTCTGATCTCTACCTTCCACAGGTGACCTCCCCACCCCCTGACCCATTAGTGATGTGTTTGTCACCACTGGGTTGGGAAGGAGATGGCCTTCCGCAGGACAAGTGCATTCCGTCAGCCCCCACTGCAGATATTGAGCCATTTGCTCTAAGACCAGGATGGTGTTGGAAAGGTGTCCTCAATACTGGGACCACTTGTATTTTAGGTTCCAGTGCCAGGCTCACATGTCCTGGTTAGTAAAGAGGAAGCATGAAGCTAAGGGCCCAAGAAATCTCACAGTTGCCCTCGCCTGGTTCCAGGATCGAGCCTGAAACATTGGGATCATGCCTAAATGTTCTGGACTCGCTTCTGAGGAGAAAAGGCCTGACTTCCACCATGTCCAGAATTTCCCCAATGAATGGAAGCTTATGTGAGGGAATCCCGTAGACATTTGCCTAATTTATTGTGAAAACCTATAAATTCTCAGAAGGATTGATCAGAAGCGAGCTATGGTTCACCTTACTGGTCGCGGCCTATACAAATTGGCTTTCTGGAGTGGGGTGATTGGTGAGAAAATCCAGGTCACGGGCTCTGGTTTATGACATTTATGATGTCACTGTTCACAAGCTGGCAAGAACATGGGTTCTGACCAGGTAGATAGTTATCTTTGATGGCATCATTAAATAGGAGCAAGGGCTCTTATCTCGCGTACCCATGTGGTAGGATTTCTGAGGATGCTCTACGAACCACCATTACAAGCTAGGTTTCTTCTTCCATTAATGGCCAATGTGGCGACTCAAGGTCTATTTCAGTAGAGTTATCGAGCCCGCTGAAATTTAGTAAATCAAGGCATAAAACTTCATCAGTGTAATGAGGGGGAGTAAGCCACTCCCTCCCAATCATCCTCAATATCAGCAAGATAACAGGTCGCACTTTACACAGTACAACTTCATTGTGCTCAAACCAATGTCAGTTCATGGGTATCAGTACTGGATCATCTACCAAGGCCAGGATGGAAGTCTTTTCCAAGGTCGAACCAGACCGAGTAATGGGGACAGAGGTGACAAATGACACCTGGGAGAGACACTGTCTCCTCTTTGCAGTGTGGACAACAGCGAGAGAAACTTGAGATGCATTAGGACTAACTAAGGGATCAGATTCACGGTTTGTGAACTTGATTGTGTGCGACTAGCACCTTGACACCCTTCTGCCTTTTCCTTGGAGTCAGAGTGGCGGGATTGGGTAAAGTCCTCTTCACTTTTTTATGCATCCGTTTGGACTTAGACTTAAGGGAGGACTTTGAGCGGGAAGCGGAATGAATCTGGGAATGGTCCCATGATCAGGACAGAGACTGTGCTAACAATTTATTGAGAGCTCTACACCAAGATCAGGCCTTCTTCTTGTGCTCAGTGACTTACAATTTCGCCTCCTTGTTTTGAATCACCTTCTGGTACCTATAGGTGCATTTATCATGCAACTTGGATGTGTGTCCTGAGCCCAGGTTCCTTACGCGCACCTTGTACAGGTGTCTGACTGACACCTACTTTCTGTAGTCACATTACAACTTAAATTCTGTTATTTATGGTGGGGACATTATTCTGTAGAAACTGTGGAAAAGCTTTTGAGTTGTCGAGAAACTATTATAGTTGGGTATAGAATTCCAAATGTGTATTGGAAGACGTGAAAAGAAAGGAACTGATGTCAGCATGCAAAGAAGGCAGTTATATGCAGCTCTGCTGTGCCACTTTCAGGGTGTTATGGAGTCCGCTGCACCACAACAACTAGTGACAGCACTGCTACAAATAATCTTTGACTCCAGTCCGCTGTCTGTGGAATAATCTAAGGTGAGGAATCTACCATCAGAAGTATCCTTCAGAAATGATTGATTCACATATGCTAAACATTATGAGGCATATTATCAAGGGCTGGCGATAACATTATCGCCGCTTTAGCGTCCGTTTTCGGGCGAAAAACGGCGATAATATTATCGCTTGATTAACAAGGACACGCTAGCGCGTTTCCTTGCCTTAGCGCCCATTGTCAGCATGCCTTGCATTGCATTGTTAATGAGATGCAAAGGAGGCGTGCCGTTTGGACTTAGACTTAAGGGAGGACTTTGAGCGGGAAGCGGAATGAATCTGGGAATGGTCCCATGATCAGGACAGAGACTGTGCTAACAATTTATTGAGAGCTCTACACCAAGATCAGGCCTTCTTCTTGTGCTCAGTGACTTACAATTTCGCCTCCTTGTTTTGAATCACCTTCTGGTACCTATAGGTGCATTTATCATGCAACTTGGATGTGTGTCCTGAGCCCAGGTTCCTTACGCGCACCTTGTACAGGTCTCTGACTGACACCTACTTTCTGTAGTCACATTACGACTTAAATTCTGTCATTTATGGTGGGGACATTATTCTGTAGAAACTGTGGAAAAGCTTTTGAGTTGTCGGGAAACTATTAAAGTTGGGTATAGAATTCCAAATGTGTATTGGAAGGCGTGAAAAGAAAGGAACTGATGTCAGCATGCAAAGGAGGCAGTTATATGCAGCTCTGCTGTGCCACTTTCAGGGTGTTATGGAGTCAGCTGCACCACAACTAGTTACAGCACTGCTACAAACAATCTTTGAATCCAGTCCGCTGTCTGTGGAATAATCTAAGGTGAGGAATCTACCATCAGAAGTATCCTTCAGAAATGATTGATTCACATATGCTAAACATTACGAGGCATATTATCAAGGGCTGGCGATAACATTATCGCCGCTTTAGCGTCCGTTTTCGGGAGAAAAACGGCGATAATATTATCGCTTGATTAACAAGGACACGCTAGCGCGTTTCCTTGCCTTAGCGCCCATTGTCAGCATGCCTTGCATTGCATTGTTAATGAGATGCAAAGGAGGCGTGCCTGACAAAACTCCATGGGAAAATATCGCTAACCCAGCTTCGCGATATTATCAATGAGGGGTAGCGATATTTGAAATCGCGTTAACTATGCCTTAACGCAGGAATTTAACGTCTGTTAAATTCCTGACTAAGGCATACCTAATATGGGAGCTGGATTGTAGGGCTAAGGCCACAGGGCCTTATCATCAAGTTATCGACGTTTTCCATGAAACATCGCTGGAAAACCAGTGATGTTCCATGGAAAACCCCGCTATCGCTGGAATATTTTTCGCCATAGTGCTAAGCGTTGATAAGATAATACAGCGCTCGCTTGGCGATATATTCCAGCGATAGCCGGCGATAATTTGAAGCGCGCTAAGCGCGCTCAGCAATAATTATCGCTGGGGCTTGATAATATGACCCTAGATGTCCACATTGAAAGTTGTGTGAGACTCCCTATCATGCGGAAGTCTAATTAGCAAATCTTTCTGATTTCTATTTGCTATTGCAATTACAGGTTGTGAAAATTACACACATACATTTGTGCCAATGTTCCCACATGGAATATATGGAAATTTGACCAATTAGTGCAGAGAGTAGATAGGGCTTCATATCCATCCATGAGGTCCAAAATATCCCAATGTACTGTCAGTTTACATTAAGATTGAAAGTGTCATGTCTGCAGCTTTTATTCATTAGTATTTCATCAACAGCCTGAAAACACTAGCCTGGAGTTCAACCACTAGAGCAGTGAAAACCGCTACTTTGGTGGGGATCACACTTGAATGTTCATTTTTCAACTATCACCCAGGTTTTTCATAGGCTTCAGGTCTGTAGTAAAGTAATTTGTGCAAATTGTTATAAAAAATGTAAAATATGTTATGGATTTTGGTAGGGATAAGGCCTAACTGGGTGTGGTTTTTAAATGATTATCTCACGGGAGCTCCACTGGAGTTTTCGTGTCTACGATCATTGACGGCGGTCAACAGAATTGAAAATACTCCTGTTCTTTCTCCTCAACTAGGAACACTTTCATATTGGGAACTTTCCGAGAGTTCTTTTTCCCCAAATAGTACAGCAATCACTCTTTGATCAAGCAGCTGTTTAATGTTACTCTATGCTCTAGCGCTGGTTGCTGGGCACTCCTAGTTATGCCCTTCCCATGTAGGCATGAAGTACTGCTAAGTTAGGAGTCTCACAAGATAGATACATTTTTTGCAAATTCAACATAATCGTCAATGGTGTTCATTAGGAGGCTCTTTTGTTTGAGTAACAGAGAATGAGCTGATTCTGAAGGGTCCTCTCTAATACCCAATCTAACATTCCACCGGACCGGTCATCCTCCCCTTGTAGTTTCTGCCTGATAGACACAAAAAAGAACTGGTCAAGGCATGTGTGCATTTCACCACGTATATGCTTGCTGGCAACCACATTGCAATGCAGTCCTCGTATACTTACACTTTCAAGTTCTAATTCAACAATTTTCTTCCCTACTTCCTCAATGTCAGCCTTCAAATTTCCACCCCATATGCGTTTCCAGTACATTCATCTCTCACAACCACTTTCATCGCTTCATATTCAATCAATTTGGCCGATGCACACAGATAACCAACCAATCATGGGTGAAATTCTCCATTCATAACTCTACAGAGGGTTTGTCGTCCTTCCTGGCTGTAAATGTTGAGAAGCACCAACTAATGCGTTTGTCATTATTTGCCAACATTAACATTTACCATTCTGGAACCACTCAGAAACTTGCTCCTGGAAAAGACCTTTCCAGGGTTGGATTGGGAATGGAGCAGCCTAAACATTCAGGAGAATCGACAAAATGGTTCCGCAAGGGGAAATAGTAAGTCCCACTAGCATAGAGAAACAATATAAAAATACTTTTAACTACAAGCTCACTTTTGTACTGCATTTGCACATGATGAAATGTGCACCCGATACATTTTTGTATGTAGAAACAGGAAATAGATGCATATTAGAATACTTAATGAATATGCAGTTATTGCAAATTTCGTGGCGTATTCCTGAAATTGCGGTCCTGCGCATCTAACCTGGGCTTCTATTGGAATTCTTTAACGCATATTAGCAAGCCCATTATCGCCGTTTTAGCTGCAGTTTCCTGCCGCCAGAACGGTGATTATTTTTACCTAGGTTCTTGTTAATATGCCCCTTAGTCCTTTGAAAGTGATTCCGTTAGCCTTCTGACCCCCCCTTATTCTTTTTTCTATTCCAATTAGAGTTTCCTGAGTGAAACGTTTTTGAGATATCATAAAAGATACGTGTTTGCTTTTATGTCAGTATTTTGGCATGTTTTTTCTTTTCCTTTTTGTAAGTATTGTTGTGCATACAGACATTGTCAAAGCCAACTGCTTGGCTCGGCACTCGAATTATAAAGGCGAAACCTAGTGCCATTGCCTTTGCTTGTTAATTATGTTTTGACCTGGCCACTTAATAGTTTTTTTCTTTCTGCCTGACTGAGGAGTGAAAAATTAAAGTGACATTTGAAAATATAAAAACTTTCATACTGTCCCAGCAATTCATATGAAGCCAACTAAATGTAAACATGGGTAAAATGTATTGAGATAATCAATAAGATGAACATCATCAATTTTAATTGATATTTTTATTATTGTATGATTAAAATAAAGAAAATATTATTTTTATATTTTGAGAAATATAGTATATGAATCCAGTGTTCAATTTAATTTTCTCTAGGTTATTGTATACATCAAAAGTACCTTTGTCCCGAACAGGGCTTTTTCCCAAATTTTCAGAGTCGTACTACAAAGGAAATTGGTGGAAATTGTTAAGCAAGAGTAAGCAATATTTCGTTCTTGGATCAAGTAAAAATCAATAATGGAGGTTCCTGTTTTCCATTGTGAAGCTCATTATTAGCGGTATAAAATCAGCACTGCGGCCTCTGTGATTTGTTTACTTGCACTCCATCCTGAACGAGTTCCATAACCGTCCCAGTCATAAGCGGCAAAGTCTCCACACTGCCTGGGAGCACCTTCAGGGAAGTACCCTCCTCCTCCGATGCAATGCTGAAAGTAAGCAGTGATAGATGATGCATTATAAGCTATGTCTATTGACTGAAAAAACATCAAAGCCTTTGGGCATTTATTGACAGGTTATTCGAACTAGGTGTAAACTAGCGTATTCAAAGTTATCAATGTTAGAAATTAGGTTTTTGGTTGACTAGGGTATGAGCCCAAGTAAGGCCGTAACCACAGTCCTAGTCAGGGTAAGTGTAAGACAACCCTAAATTAACCTTTGCTCACTCTCGGGTAGCTTGGCATAGAGCAGTCAGGCTTAACTTTGAGGCAATGTGTAAAGTATTTGTGCGTGCACAAATATAGTATACGATTGCACTCTCTTAGTAAATATTGTAGATCTAATTGTAATTTCTTTCCTTAATTTATGGGTGCCAGAGGGTATCACCCGCTCATCGCGAGGTGTGGATATGATCAAAACAAAACGTATTGGAACTATTATTTAGTTGAAAGATTTATAATTCTTAAGGCATCTTAGAGTGCCAGAAGGGTTCTTTTTTTTCCCTGCTGGAGAACGCTTTTCTAAGACCAAAGTATTTGTGCAACACTTTAAATAGTAAAACAGTAACAACATCACACACAAAGATTCCACACCAGGTTAAAAGAAAGAGCTTAATTTAGTAAATAAAACAAGACCAAAATTACAAAAATCCAATAGGTAGAACTTGGGATATGCATTTTTAAAGAATTGATTCTAAAATAGCACTTTGAAGCAATAAGCATTTGTTTGGGATATCTGGTCGTGCGGGACCGGGGCAAAGTCAAAAGATCAGGCTGACTGGGATGCAGTGTGGGCCAGATTCAGGGGTGAGCAGCCATCTCAACGTGGGCATTACCACGCGCTGCGATTACGTCGCTGCTTTTACAACGCAAGTCGTTTCAACGACTTGCGCTGGAGGGCGCTGTTGGAAAAGGAATAGTTTAATTTTCTATTCCAACACCTTCCCTACTGTAACGTGGGCTGGAGTTGGAATAGAAAATTAAACTATTCCACTATCCAGCGCAAGTCGTTGTGAAGATTTGCGTTGTAAAAACAGCGTCGTAATGGCACGCGGGGTAAAAGCCCGCGTTGTAATGTCATACAGCCGATTCAGGGACCCACTTAGGTCAGCAGAAAAAAAGTACCTTGAACCTGGTTTCATCAATGTCACGGAAGATGAAGGGTGCAGCCGAGGCGATGCGTTGGTTACGATCCTACAACAGCAGGAGATGTGTTGGTTCTCTTCACACAAAGTTCGCAATTCATCGGTTCTGATGGCGATGCTCTGGTCCTGAATGTGATGTGTCGGTTCAGCTCCTGTAGCCGAGAATGCTTCTATACCGAGGGTGATGCACCGGTTCTGAAGGCAATATGCCAGGTTCGCTCTAAGCAATGACGATGATGCACCGATTCCGATCCACGCAAAGGCGACGTTTCGCCGGTTCTGATCCCCCGCAACTTGTGAAGGTGTGCCGGTTCCCATGTGGATGTGTGGGTTGTCTGAAGAAGCACCTTAGGCCTCACTTCCAGGGGCCCAGGACTGGGGTGGCACCACTTGGCAGATCAGACTCACAGATGGCAGAGTCTAGGTGCACATGCAGGTAAGTTGTAAGTCTTTAATGTCCCTGAGACTTCAAATCAGGAGGCAAGCCAGTAAGCCCTTGGAGTCACTTTGGGTTCAAGTGATGCAGGTCCAGTCCTTCTCACCCACACAGGGGAACAGTAGGCAGGAGGGCAGCACAGCAAGGCAGAAGTCCAGCAGAGCAGCAGTCCAGCAGAGTGGCAACCCTTTAGCAGCACAACAGTTCTTCTTCCTAGTACAGTCTTCACAAGTGCAGAAGTATACTGAAGTCATGGTGTCAGAGGTCCAGCACGTATACCCAGTTGTGCCTTTGAAAAGGGAGAGACTTCAGAGAAAGGTCTTTGAAGTGCACAGGGGTCCTCCCTTCCTGCCCTGGATCCAGACTCACTACAGGGGGGCATGCAGGCCTTAGTATGGGGATAGGCCACAGTCTATTTCAGTGTAAGTGTGAGGCTGTGCCCAGCTCCTCATTCCCATCTCCCAGGAACGCCCATCAGATCACACCTAAGTTCCCTTTGTGTGTGGCTGTCCAGAGAGAATACACAAAGCCCAGCTGTCATCCAACCCAGGCTGAACAGAGACAGACAGCAGGCAGAATATGACTAAAGAAAGAAAAGGCCAACTTCCTAAAAAGTTGCATTTTTAGAATTCCAATTTAAAATCCGGCTTCACCATAGACAGTGATCTTTATTGTGATTCCAGAGACACCAGCCACGGGATCCTATTTCTTCCCAATTTGGAAATTACACTTATAAAATGTAATTAAGTAATCCCAATGTTATCGTTTTGGAGAGATATGCCTTGCAATAGTCATAGTGAAAAACACATTTTGTAGTTTCTTACTACCAGAGATGTAAAACATAAAAGTACAGGTCCTGCCTTTTGGATAAATTGCACCCTGCCCTCTGGGTTACCCATGGTCTACCATAGGGATGACTTGTATGTATTAAAAGGTATGGTTTAGGCTTGGCAAGAGGTTTATCTTGCCAGGTCGAAATGGCGGTGAAATCAGCACAGACAGGCTCTGCAATGGCAAACCTGAGCCATGGTTGGAAGGCTACTTAACTTGGTGGCACAATGAGTGCTACAAGCCCACTAGTAGGATTTAATGTACAGGCCCTGGGCACCTGGAGTGTACTTTACTCTGGAATTAAATATGCCATTTGAGTATGTGCAATGATACCATGTTTTAGGGAGAGAGCACCTGCACTTTAGCACTGGTTAGCAGTGGTAAAGTGCTTCGAGTTCTAAGGACGGAAAAACGAGGTCAGCAAACGGTAGTAGGAGGAGGAAGGCAAAACATTTGGGGGTGACCCATCAGACAGGGCTATTTTCCAACATTCATGTTGAACGTTTCGAAAGGCACCTGAAATAAGGTAAATTACTTGTTTTAACCTTGAGAAAGGCATATATAAACATAAATTGAATCTTACCCAAAATGTTTGTCAGTCCATAATGCTACCTCTACTAAAATAGTGGTGCCAGCTGTTGCCTAAGAGTCCAAGAGAGATGTCAACATTGTCTCCTCTAGAAAGGATTTGATACCTTACTATTAGTACATTGTGTAACTCCTTACTAGCTCTGTCCGTCTAGTCTTAATGTGTATCAATGTGCTCTGTAGTAATAAACTGTTTTTATTTTAATTTAATTGTGTAGCTTGACTGCAGACCTGCAATCTAATAAGTACTTGCATACAATCTATGAAAAATAAAAATGACAGGATCATTTTTGCTGTACATGTGAGTGAGATTTAAATAACCGAAAGCAACTTATTAAGCATTTTATTGACTTCAATGATTGTTACAAGACTTTAGTCCAAGAATACGCATGGATGAACATAAAACTGTCGATTCAAGTAATGGGAAGATTTTCCATCTCCTTGACAACAACGCCTGAAATTGGTTACGCCATGTTCAGCCCAAGGCATTGATCACAGCAAGCAGCAAAGACAGCAAGCCCAATCTCCAACCGTGACATCTGCATAACATGTGCTTCAAATTTCTAACTCCAAGACGGCTTTCAGTGTCAAAACAATCACTAGCAAAGCCAAACGTTCTCACCTATGCAAGAGCTATTGACTTTGCCAATGTCTTTTAGCCCTTTTATACAGTAGCATGGCTGCTGTTCAGCATGACTTAAAGTTAATTGTGTGGCGTAGAGGAGAGTGGTGTAGAGTGGCATAGGTTGGAGTGGTGTAGAGTTGAGTGGCATAGAGTAGAGTTGGGTAGAGTGGAGCGACATGACAAAGAGGAGAAGCTTAGAGGGGCGTGGAGTAGAATAGAGTAGAGTGGTGTAGAGAAGCATGCAGGGGAGTGAAGTTGAGTGGCATGGAGGGCAGTTAATTGGCAAAGAGTGGTGTAGAGGAGCGCGGCATGGTGTAGAGTGTCACAGAGTGGTGCAGAGTAGTGTGACGTACTGTGCCGGAGACTAGTATTGTGTTTAGTACAGTGGCACATAGTGAAGGGAAGCAGAATAGAGGAGCGTAGAGTAAAGTGGCATAAAGCAGAGTGGCATACAGTGGAGTGGCATAGAGATGCATGGAGTTGAGTGGCATAGAGTGGAGTGAAATAGATTAGAGTGCTGTAGAGTAGTTGGTTGAGCGTAGCTTAACCCCTTCAGCGCTAATGACAAGGGTAACTCGTCATGGACTTTCCATTGATTTCAATGGAAAGTCAATGGACCTCGCACACACCCCTTAGCAGCCAAGTGGTTAAACAAGGAACTGAACTTAAAATCAACGAAAAGGTTTGACACATAAAGGGGATGAATGGATGAGCGGCAAACTGTGGTAAGCTTCATGAATGTGTAAATGTGTTCTTAGTGTTGCATTTATTCATTATAATGGCTTAATCCAACATATTTAGGATGTAATTTTTTTTAGTTGTAATAGTAAGACAAAATATGCAGGCATAGGTAAACAATGTCCAAAAATGTGTTTAAAAATGAAACAAATGGAAAGCAGCACAAGCACTGCTTTCTGAAGAGTGTACTCCAATTACAGCACATTCAGCAGATGGACATTATTCAAGAGGAAGCAATCTGTGTTTGGTCCAATCGACACAGAAAGAAAAAGATCTGATGCCTAGCACAGGTTAGCCACTGAGGAGGCAGCAAAGAAGAGTGGCAATGAAGTCAAAGAATGGTAAGCAATAAGTGAGCTCCAAGCCCTTTAATGTAAACAATAACATTTGCAAGCAAGAGCGCATGCAGCTGAGCTCTGTTGCAGGTGAGACCTGAAAACAAAATGGAGGGAGGTCTCTCTTCATCACAAAGCAGACATCCATAGACCCAAAATATTCAAATCTGATTGAATGACAGAGGTTTTTCTCATATTGTCCACTTTGGGTCTGTGAATCCAAGGAGGGGTCTGTGGAATCAAAGCTGATCAGCTGGCAACAATGGGATAAAAATGTCATGGCTGCCATTCCAGGACTCGGAGACTCAGTGTTAGAAATGTGGGTCTCTAGTTGGCAGGCTTGTACCCGGTCGAAGTAGGGACCCTTCAATCTAGTCAGGATAAGGGAATACTTCGAAAATAACCCCTACTCACGCCCTTGGTAGCTTGGCATGAGCAGTCAGGCTTATCTCAGAGGCAATGTGTAAAGCATTTGCACATAACACACAGAAATATAGTGAAAACACTGCAAAAGAACATCACACCAGTTTTAGAAAAATAAGTAATATTTATCTGTGTAAAACAAGACAAAAAGCTGTCATTTACACAGACGTGGATTCCATAGACAAGCACAGAATGGTTAAGCAGGAAAATGCCCGCTTTTTAAAGTAGCATTTTTATTTATTTATTTATTTTGCGATTTCTAAAGCGCCTGGTGACCCGTAGGCATCCCCGCGCTATTCAACCTGTGAGGATACAAAGGGGGGTAGGGGGGGTGCTTTATTTAGGGAAAAGGAGGGTTTTAAGTTTCCTGCGGAACACCATGTGGGAGGGTTCCAGGCGAAGACTGAGAGGGAGTGAGTTCCACGCTGTGGAGGCTTTGACCGAGAAGCGGCGACCGCCGGTGCGGGCCTTCCTAAATTTAGGCACCGTAGCAAAGTGTTCGGCGTCGGAGCGAAGGGGTCTTGAGGCTTTGTAAGGGGTGACCATGTGTTTAAGCGCGGCAGGGCCAACTCCGTTGATGAGCTTGTGGGAGGTACATAGGGCCTTGAACTCTACTCTCTGGCGGACTGGAAGCCAGTGTAGGGCTTTGAGGGCAGACTTGGCCGACGCTCTGGGGGGAAGGTTCATAATGAGCCTGGCCGCCGCGTTCTGGGTACGTTGGAGTTTGGCCAAGGTGTATTCAGGGGCCCCCAGATATATGGCATTGCTGTAATCGAGCCGGGCCAAGACCAGACCCTGGACAAGCAATTTCCTGGATGGAATGGGAAGAAGGGGTAAGATCTTACGTACGGACCGCAGGAGACCGAAGCAGGCACCTGCTGTCTTGGCTGCCTGCGTTTTCATGGTAAGGTCAGGTTCCAGCCAAACTCCTAGTGTCTTGATTTCCTTTCTAGGAGAGGGGATTTCGCCGACGGTGTCGGGCCAAGATGTGGGTGGGAAGGTCGTCCATTTATTGCCCAGGAGCATGATCTCGGTCTTTGCGCCGTTCAGCTTCAAGGCCGAGTCACACATCCAGGTATGGATGTCCTGGAGACAGTGCAGCAGGCTGTCAGGATGGTTATCCAGGTGAGACAGGGATACAACAAGTTGGGTATCGTCAGCGTAATTAATTATTTTATACCGTAGGGGGCCACTACGTCTTCCAGGGGAGCCATATAGACATTAAACAGGGTGGGGCTGAGCGACGACCCCTGGGGAACTCCATTCTTCAGTGGAAGAGGTTCTGACCGGGAGTTGCCGTCCCACACCTGGAAGGATCGATGAGAAAGAAAGGATTCGATCCATGCTCGCGCCGTACCCACAATACCTGCCTTGGCCAGGCGGTGTAGAAGGACACGATGATCCACCGTATCAAAGGCGGCGCTAAGGTCAAACACACACTTTAAAAAACCATCTTCACTAAAATATGTATTGTTATGTTGTGAGTTCAGATATCCCAAGTTCCAACTTTCTATCATCTTCCTGTGAGAATCTGCACTTGAAAGATGTTTCAAGGCTGACATCATGTTAACCTATGGAAGAGATAGCCTTTCAATAGTGAAAAATGAAATGCACAGTATTTCACTTTCAGGACATGTAAAAACACACCACTACATGTCCTAACTTTTGAAAACACAGTACCCTGTCCATGCGGCTGCCTTGGGCCTACCTTAGGGGTGATTTATATGTAACAAAAGGGAGGGGTTAGGCCTGGCAAGTGGGTGCACTTGCCAGTTAAAAACTGCACATGCAGACACTGCTGTGGCAGTTCTGAGACACATTTGAAAGGCTACTTGTGTGGGTGGTGCATTCAGTGCTGCTGGCCCACCAGTACCATTTGATTTACAGGCCCTGGGCACACACAGTGCATTTTATTAGGGACCTACCAGTAAATCAGATATGCAAATCTTGGAGAATCAATCATAACACACAATTTACAGTAGGGACACTTGCACTTTAGCACTGAATAACATTGAAAAAGTGCACAGAGACACTAAACCAGCAAAAATGAAGTTCAGTCTTCCATCAAAAACAGGAGGTCAGAAAGCAGAAAGGCAGAGAAGCTCGCCAAAAGATGCCAGGTTTAACACATGTCTTATCCAGCTGAAAGAAGGGAGAACTACCCACTTGCCTGGGAGTTCTCTTCACTAGGGTGGAAGAACCTGGACAGACCATCAGAGCTGGCGTGTTCTGTGCCAGGGCGGTTTTCCACTGTAAAGTCCATTCCCTGTAGGGAGATGGATCACCTCAACAGTTTTGGGTTCTCACCCCATATCTGCATTAATCATCCAAGGGGCATGTGGTCTGTCTAAACTCAGAAGCAAGTCCCAAACAAGTAGGGGCTTAACTTCTTCAGTGCCCAGACCACAGCAAAAGCTTCTCACTCAATTGCACTCCACTTCTGTTCCCCGGGGAATAGTCTCCTACTAAGAAAGACTGCAGGCCTAGGCGCTCTTCGTTCAGTTGTGAGAGCACTGCTTCCACACCATGGTCTGAAGCATCTGTCTGCATTACAAATTATTTGGAGAAGTCGGGTGGCTTGAACACAAGTGCTGTGTACATGGCTGCCTTCAGGGCATCAAAAGCGGTCTGACAGGCATCAGTCCAGATCACTTTCCTTGGCTGCTTCCGGGAAGTTAGCTCAGTCAAGGGAGCAACAATGGTGCCATAGCCTTGACAAATCTATAATAACCAGTGAGAGCTAAAAAGGCTCTCACCTCTGTCTGGGTCTTGGGGGGTTCCCAAACTAGGATGGTGTAAATCTTAGGTTGTAGGTGCGCCACCTGGCCGTTTACTACCTGGTGCCCTAAGTACACCACAGACCGCTGTCCTATCTGGCACTTACTGGCCTTGATAGTGAGGCCCGCCTTATGCAGAGCCTTCAACACTTCCCAGAGGCGGTGTAAGTAGTCTTTGCAGCTGGAACTGAGCACTGCAAGGTTATCCAGGTAGACGGCACTGAAACCCTTCAGTCCAGCCAACACCTGATTGACCAACCTCTGGAAGGTGGCAGGGGCCTTCTTCAACCCAAAAGGCATCGCCTGGGTCTGGTAGTGCCCTTCTGTTGTTGAGAATGCAGACCTCTACTTTGCCCAATCAGTCAAGGCAATCTGCCAGTCCCCAGACCTTAAATCAAACGTACTGAGGAATGTGGCAGCTCCCAACTGCTGTATGAGCTCATCAGCTCTGGGGCTGGGGTGTGCGTCAGTCCTGGTGATGGCGTTGAGCCCACTGAAAGTCCTGTCAGTCAATCTGTAAATGTTGTGCTTTACCGGAGGATTGTCCCCAGTGTCCACATCATGGGTACACTAGTGGATGACACCTGGGGTCAAGGTTAGCAGCATGTCAAACTGCTCCAACAGCTGTCGACAGATACACTGCTGCTCCGGGGTAAGTGTAGGGGAGAGGCTCACACCTTCCACTGACCTGTCTTGCTCCTTGACAGGCAGGAGGCCAGGGAGAGGTTAACTCTCCTCTTCCACCCCATCATCTGTTGCCAAGAGCATACTTGCTTCAGACCTCTCAAAGTGAGGTTTGAGGCAGTTCACATGGAGGACCCTCAAAGGATTCCTTGGAGTCTGCAAGTTCACCAGATAGGTGGCATCACTCTTGCGCTCCACCACCTCAAAAGGCCCATACCACTTGTCCTGCAGAGCACAAGGCCCACACTTTCTAGCCAGTTTTTGGAGGAATCTGGCTCTGTATATACTATACCAAAGTAAGGTATAGTGCGCAGAGAGTACAATGGAAATCCAAAGGTAGGCAGAGGTAAAAGTAGATAATACCTTACTCTCTATTTGTGGTAGTGTGGGTGAGCAGTAAGGCAGAGGGTAGTGTTAAGCATTTATTGTGCCCACTCAGGTAAGAAATAATTTCACACACTCAAAGACTGAACTCTGACCAATTTGTTTTGTATAAAACTAATATTTAGTTTTTATTTTATTTCTAGAACCAAGCCAGGCCTGGTGCAGGTAAGTGAAATAATACCTTGCGGAAACCATACAGTTAAATGCAGTTGTATGTATTTGTTTTCCATACAGGTAGGTCAATTATTCAGGAATTGTTGAAATTACTTTTCAGTTACTTTGTAATTACTGTATGATTACTTTCTAGATTACTCTTCACTTTACTTTTTCTTCTCAGTGTGATATGCCTGGATATCACACTGGAACATTTCCTAAATATAAGGTAAGTAAATCAGTTTTTCTAAGTACACATTTTCTTAAGGTTTCATAAAATTTTCCAACTCCACACTTACATTCTTTTTCACAGGAAAGAGTCAATGCAATCCTATGAAAGGAAATGAAGTTATCTGTTTACAGGTAAGCACTTAGTTTTAGGAGATGGTCTTCTGGGGTTAGAACAAGGGTTCCCTCAGGATCAACGATGCACTCCAAGAGCACCTTCAGCTGCACTAGGGTGGCCGGGTGTAGAGTGCTGAGGCCCAATGTTATCCAAAGGGGGCCTCCGGTTGGTGGCTGCTCACAAGCAGGCTACAAGGTTGAGGGAGAAAAGCTCCTGGACTTAAGCTCAGGGCAAAAGGGGGTTCAAGTTAGCGCCCAAGGTGCACCCATAGCGGCCCTAGGGCAGCCAGATGCAAGGTGCTGTTTTGGCGTTGGGTGCGTTGTTACTTTCAATGGGGATTCTCTGGTTTGAACAAACACTGCAGGCTCGGATGTGAAGATCTTCTGGAGGCGACCATTGGTTGGAGAGGTAAATTGGGATGTCGTGGGATGCTGGGACACCGTCGGTGGGGCCATCCAAGGCCATGGGGCGTCGGGTGCAGGGGTGTCTTTTGATGTCAGATTTTTCTTACCGGCTCCGGTCGGGTCAGGGGGATCCTCCAGAAATGGGCTGCAGGCGGCGTCGGGAGACTTGGGGCAGGTCAGTGATCACCAGACCCCAGGTCAGGATCACCGGGGAGACCTCCTAGTGGTGTTGAGCCACTTGGGCCATGGGCGTCGGGTGCAGAGTGGTGCAGACTCGAGGATTTGGCCAGAGTCTGTTGGTTAGCAAATCCGGTGCTCACCGGAGACCAAGTCTGGTTGGGGAAGGCAGGGCAGGTCCTCTGAGTTCTGGGTTGCTGCAGGCTGCAGGACACACTGGGATTCAGCTGGAGCAGGTGGAGGTCAGGACAGGCTGGTAGGAGGTAAGGTTTGAGGTTGCCTCTAAATACTAGATTTAGGGGCGTTTCAGGTATGTACAGGTTGGGACCAATTGGTCCCTTCCTTGGGGTGGGTACACCCCGTATCATGCCACCCTCCATTGGGAGGGGGACATTAGACTCTCTCTGGTTGGCTGTGTCCCCCCATCTTTTTTTTTTTTTTTAAACAAAATTTTATTGATTTTTCATATCAACAAACAAACAAATGATTGCGGGCTCCCCAGTTGCATGTTACAGATCAATATGTCATACACTACGCCCCATATATCAGTACCCTATCTTTCCCACAACCCCCACCCTCTCTACCCCCACCCCCCCATGTCAGTGTGCCTCATACATTAGTCTTGCAGCGCATCATAACTCAACATGAAACGGCAGGTGTCTCCTCCTAGTACTCGAGCAGCAATCCCCACGCCCAAGTGGAGTCCGAACGCCATGCAGGTCCGTGCATGCAACCCCAACCCGTCTCCACAACCCTCGGTGCGATGATCCATTTCCTTGACTGCTAACGAGTACGCAATCCTAGCATGCAATGTCCCCCGTAGGCGTTCCCCCCCTCCCCGCTGCCATCTCCTCCCCTTGGTTTGCTTGCGCCTCCTCCTCACTATCCTCCGCGACCTCTGACATTGATTGTAATTCTGCTACTAGCGCGCACCACGCCCTGGCTGTGTCTAGCGCTTTATCATTAGCTGCGCGGTTGGCCAATTGTAAGCGGAAGTCCCTTCACTAGATGCCCATTGCTGAAAGCATCCCCGCCATCTCAGAAAGCTGGGACCCCCCCTAGATTTCCAGTGTAGGGTGAGCTCCCTCTTGGCCAGGATCAGCCCCAGGTCTAAGAATTTACTGGTAACCTTCGTGGTTGGGGTGTGCGGGAACCAGAGTAAGAGGCAAACTCCCATGTCAGTTTCAACGTGACGTCCCGTAATCTCATTCAGACAGGCCACAACATCAGCCCAGTATGAACCAAGACCCGCGCAGGCCCAAAACATGTGTCCAAAGTCAGCACCCTCCGAGTTACAACGGGGACACACCGACTGCGCCCCACCAAAAACCCGCTGGATCTTAGCCGGCGTCCAATACGCTCTATGGAGTGTGAAGTATTGAACCAATTGGAACCGGACGTTGCGCGTGCCCTTCCAGGCCCGGCGCACAAGCTGGGGCCAAGTAGTCTCCGGTATCTGTCGGCCTAGGTCCGTCTTCCAGCGTTCGCGCAGCTTACCCAGGGTGGGGGGCATCCAGCGCCAGCCTCCTATACAAACAAGTAACAGCCTTAAAGGTGCCAGCTACCATCACAACGTACTGGCAGCCCAAAGACGTAGGTGGCTCCGCCCGACCTTTCTTCCAGCGTCTCTGGATCGCAGAGACCAAAGCCGCATGGAGTAAGAAGTCGCCTCTTGGTAAATCAAATGCCTCTTGCAGGTCGGAAAACGACAGCAGGACACCATCCCTGTACAGATCTCCCACCATGTGGAGCCCACAGTCTTCCCAAGTGGCTAGCCCTGACCAGTCCCCGCCGTGCGGTAAGGCTGTGCACATGCCTAAGGGGATCTCCGGCGCATACGGAGCATGGATACCTGCCCGTTTCTGACTACGAAGCCAGCAGTGGCGGAGGATGCGTTCCTCCAGAGACAACTGGTCCAGACGAAGTCCCTGCTGGAGCAATATGAAGGACAGGACATGGCGCTGCACAATTCTGTCCCGTGGGCCGTCCGGACCCCTGAACTCCCGCGCCACAGCTTGGGTGAGCCACTGCAGCTGTGCCGCCAGATAGTACCATTCAAAATCCGGCACAGCTAGCCCACCCTCCTCTCGCGATCGGAGTAGGGTGGAGAGAGCCACGCGCCTCCTGCCAGAGCCCCATATGAATCCTATCACCAGTGACCTTAAAGTCCGGAAGAAGGAGAGCGGGATCCGCACCGGTAGTGTACAGAAAAAATAAAGCAAGCGCGGGAGAACCACCATCTTTAGTAAGGCTATTCGTCCGGCCACAGACAGGGGAAGGGTAAGCCAGAATCTGATACTGCCCCTGATGCCTCTCAGCGCTCTGCCCACATTTCCCTCATACAGGAACGAATAGGTATGATAGATGTGAACCCCGAGGTACGGCATACACTCCGGCTCCCAGCGCAGCTCTCCAAGTTCTGCGGGTTGTGCACACCGAGGAGTCAGGGGGAACAGGCAGGTCTTGGACCAATTAACACGGAGACCCGATAGTTTGCCAAACTCTCGGAGCAAGGCCCGCGCTCCCCGCACCGAGGTCGTCACGTCAGCTTGGTACAACAGGAGGTCATCGGCATACAGAGAGATGTGGTGTCGAACACCACGCATCAACACCCCCTCATAGTGCCGCCCCTGGCGCGCCCGCGCCGCCAGTGGTTTAATCGCCAAGGCGAAGAGAAGTGGGGACAGGGAGCAGCCCTGCCTAGTACCCCTCGTCACCGCACATGCCGCAGATATTGTACGGCCCGTGCGAACCCTGGCAGTAGCGGAAGCATATAGCAGCTGCGTCCAGCGGACGAAGCCGTCCCCCAACCCGAACCGACGCAACACACCGAACAGATACGGCCATTCCACGCTATCAAACGCCTTTTCGATATCTACCGATAGGACAGCCGCAGTCGGATGACCCTCCCCCTCAACATCCATGACCCGTAGCAAGCGCCGTATACACGCAGAGGTATTCCGCGTGGGAATGAAGCCCGCCTGGTCCGGGTGGACGAGGGAACACATATGAGTCGACAATCGCGTAGCTAGAATCCTGCTCAGTATTTTATAGTCCACAGTGAGCATCGAGAGTGGACGGTATGCCGTTCTCGCCGTGGGTTGGCCGCCCTTCTTCAACAACGGCACAATAATCGCCTCCCTCGCCGACTCCGGCAGCCTGCCCAGTTCCCACGCCTCACCATAGACCTGTAACAACTGTGGCGCCAGAAGGTCCAGGAATGCAGCATAGAACTCCACTGGGAGACCATCACCCCCTGGCGTCTTCTTACAACTGTGGCGCCAGAAGGTCCAGGAATGCAGCATAGAACTCCACCGGGAGACCATCACCCCCTGGCGTCTTCTTCCGAGCCATGTGTTTAATCGCTGCTCTAATCTCCCCCTGCATCACAGCAGCGCCCAGGACGTTCCCTTGTTCTGGGTCCAGCTGCGGCAGCTGGGCCTCCTCCAAGAAGGCCTCCAAACCCGTCGGGAGCAAGGGCAGCCTGCATCGATACAGCGTCAAGTAATAAGCTAGGAACTGGTCATTGATTTCCCGTTGGGAGTGAACCAGCGCCCCGGCAGGTGTGGCTAGGGACAGAATCGGCGCACCCCCAAAGTGAGGATTTGCCAGCCACGCCAGCAGCGATCCGGCTCGGTCCCTCTCAGCGTGGGCCCGAACCATGTATTCCCGGTAGTCATGGCAGCGAAGCCTTTCTACTTGTACGGCTACTCGTTCTCTTGCTGCCAGTACTGCCTCCCTATCGCTCCCCGCCGCGTGGCTAGCCTTCTCCACCCGCCAAAGCGAGTCTTCCTCCCGCTCTACATCTGCCAGCAGCGACTTACGTACCCCGGCCGACGAGGAGAGGCACACGCCTCGCACCACCACCTTGAAGGCATCCCATTCGATCGCTCTGTTAGTAGCGGTGCCCGCGTTCTCCCGGAAATAGCGCTCAAGGCATTCCTGCAATTCCGTGCGGAATACCGGGTCTTTCAGCATCAGCGGGTTCAGCCGCCACGTGGGAATCGGTTGCCGCTGTCTAGACCAGAGGACTGTGAGTAAGCAAGGGTTGTGGTCTGAGATAGTCTTCGCCAAGTACTCGCTACTGCGCACTAGTTCTTGGGCCCCAGCAGTACAGAGAAAGGTGTCGAGGCGGACGTGGAGATCATGGGGTGCGGAGTAGAACGAGTAGTCCCTATCGTTGGAATGGAGCGTGCACCAGGCGTCTAGGAAGCCCCAATGCTCTTGCCAGACCATCCGGGCTTTGGTCACCCTGCGCACCGCCGACTGAGCCAGGGGAGGATGAGAGCGATCTAAATCCACATCCACCACCGAATTAAAGTCCCCCCCCATGAACACCGTGCCGATCAACAGAGGCGCCAATCTTTTCGATAACGCCGAGAAGAACGCGGCTTGGTCAAAATTAGGGACATAAACACTGCAAAGCGTGACGGCTCGGCCATCCAATCTCCTCAGCACCGCTGCAAACCTCCCTTCCGAGTCAATCTCCGTCGTTATGGGCTGGAAGGGGACGCCCGCCCGAACCCAAATCAACGCCCCCCTAGCATGAGCGGAGTGGGTAGTATAGTAAAGTTGCCCCCTCCAACGCCGCTGCAGCGCTCGCCCCTCCGCCAGAGTCAAATGCGTTTCCTGCAGAAAGGCTATCTGAACCCCCCTACGCACTAGATATGCATGCACCTTATATCTCTTACTCATTGAGTTGAGCCCCCGCACATTCCATGTAACACATTTCAGTTCCAACTTAGCCGCCATTGGTAAATCTATAGCTGTAACAGAACCTCAACAACCCTAGTGGCACACTGACAGACCCCTGCAACATCAAACACCCCCAACTCTCCCCCAACCCACCCACCCCCAGAACAGGCGTCAAACAGTTGTTACCCATCCAAACTCCTGCCCCCACAAGTGAGGGAAACTCTGGAAAGCACCAGAGACTCACAGATTATGTGAGATAGAGGGGATAGCACAACACCTCCGGCTGGACAGCCAGAGACCCACCACACCGTGATGGGCCGATCCCGAGTGAGAAGGAACTTCTCCCCCCCCATCACCCAGGCAGCGCCCCCGCCCAATCAAGGTCATAGTGCTATGGGGCCCCGGCAGCACCATCAATACCCCGGGAAGACAGGGAGAGTAGCCCCACCCAACACCCCTTCGAAAGGATCACAAGTAACCCTGTCATAGTCATCTCCATAGGCTAAACACCCCTCCTTACTGTTCATTGCACAGCCGCCAGGCAGTCACTCGTCCAACAGTCCCTCGGCCGTCTGAGGGGTAACCTGAGGCAAATCCCCAGATTCCTTCTCCGAGCCCCCATCCGAGCCTCCCGGACCCGTTTCATCAGAGCCCAAACGGGAGCCCGAGTCAATCACAGGGCCCTGTGCTGCCACTCCAGAAATAAGCGAGACCGCCTGTAAGGCGGCCTGCCTCTCCAGTTCCGTCTGCGATGCCGGTGGGGACCGCCGGCTCAAACCTCGCTTCCGGTTGCGCCTGCTCCGCCGCGGCTGTGGTCGGCCCTCACTAGCCTCCGTCCACGTTCCCGTACCATCCTTGCCCGCACGGTATCGTTCCAACCTTGCCAGGCGTCATCCGGCGTGTCACAGAACGTCGCCACTCCGTCCACCAGCACCTTCAGGCGTGCCGGGAACAGCAAAGAATACTGGACTCCCTCGTTGCGGAGAGCTCGCTTGACAGCAACAAAGGAAAAGCGGTTGCGCTGAACCTCTTGAGAGTAGTCAGGAAAGAGGTACACAGACGCATTGTCCACCTTGTACGGACCATTTGCTCTAGCTTGTCGCAGGATAATGTCTCGATCCCTGAAGTGCAGCAGGCGGGCTATGACAGGCCGAGGAGGACGGCCCGGGGCCAGAGGTCGGGCCGGGACCCTATGGGCTCTCTCCAGAGTATAGAAGTTCGTCAGGCCCTCAGGTACCACCACATCTCTTAGCCAGCGTTCAAGATAAGAGACCATGTCATCCCTCCTCGATGTTTTCGGGCAAACCCACCACTCTGATGTTGTTGCGTCTGTTGCGCCCTTCTGCATCAGCCGCTCTCCTCTCCAGTTGCTGCACCCTACGCACCAGATCAGCCAGCGTAGCGTCCGTCGCTTTCCGGGCCGGTTCGAGTGTCTCAAGCACCAGCTCTGTGGATTTGACGCGATTGGCAAGCTTGTCGTGATCCGCTTTCAGTAGGCCGAGGTTCGTTGAAACCAGCGCAATATCCTGACGTAGCGCCTCTCTCGTGTCCCCTATGGCCTTGAGGATCTGGTCCATCTGTTGTTGTTGAAGACCTGAGCTCTGGCAATCCGTCGATCGATGGTCGTGCGCATCAGGGGGGTCTTCAGCCTGGTCCGCCGAGGTCGCACCAGCGCCCTTCCGCGGCTTCCCCATGATGCACCACCAGAGCACGCAGTTGCAGCAAGCACCAGAGGTTTGTCCCGTAGTGTTAACAGGGTCGCAGGACGCACCTCCACCTGGCTGGCCTGTGCGTGGTATAGAGCGAGGGTCACTGGGTAAGTCCTGGGGACAGTGTGGGCCCACTCTCCGCCTCCCCGTTCGCTAACACGGACCGTTAGCCATGCAGGTTACGCCAAGTCATGCCAGGCCCCCAACGGACGACCGTAGAGTCCAGAAAGCAGCCCCCAAACCAGGGGAGCATAAACGTATCTCCGTGCCCCCACCAGTGCACATCCGGGACCAAGGGCAGAGACTTGCGCCAGAAAGATCAGGCACGCCGGAGTAGGCCGGGGGTCGCCCGCAATCCGGAGTCCGTGACGCAGGTTCCAATACGCCACCACTAGGGTGCCAGCACGGCCCCCTCAAGACGTTAGTGGGCCCTTGGCAGTTTCCCAGCTCCCAGTCCCCCAGATGAATAATCAGGCCCTCAGGGGCCGGGCACCCACTCCTGCGTCTGGCGCCCGGCCGACGCCGCTCCAAATTCTGAAGCCTCCGCCCCAGAGCGCCTGTCGTGTGACTTCAGGCCAGCACTGCTCCACACAGTACCTGCTCCGTCGCAACAGCCACGTCCGCAGTGCACTCCTCAGCGGGAGACACGCCACCAGCTGGGTGTAGCGCCGCCTTCGTCCCACTCGGGTCTGGGCCTCCGTCCGTGTACACCCGCCAGGTGCCGCCTCAGGCCCTCTGCGGCCTGCGCGAGAAGTCCGCGGTGTCCTCCGTGGCCGGGTCAACCCTCCGGTCGCGCCGACTCCCACTCTGCTGCGATGGGACAGCCCCCACGGCGGTCCCTCCGAAATCGAGGTCGGGGATCCGGGCCGGTTGCAGGCCCACGGCAAGATGGCCGTCCGTCGGTGTTCCAGCCTCCCGACGGCCGCCGGAGTCAAGGCGATCGCGAAGTTCTCCTGGCTCACAGCAGGTGCCGAGTCGCCCCCAGATCTTCAGGGACCACAGCAGGTCGGCGGCGCCGCTGGGGAGGGGGTCTATCAGGATAACTCGCCGAGATCGGCCCGGAGCTCGGGACTCAGGCGACCATGCTCGTCGGCGCTTAAGCCACGCCCCGTGTCCCCCCATCTTTAAGGTGGCGGGGCTGAGAATTGTTCTTCACCTCACCTCCCCAACCTGAGGGGTGGAGTTGGCAAGGTGGGCACACCTCTCCTCCTGTCTTGGCTTTTCATGTCAATTCTCCCATCCAAAGTGGGGGTCAGAACCAGTGGGGGCCAGTTGCTGGGAGCCTCAAATGGCTGGGGTCAGCTCACAAAGGTGGCAAGATTTTGAAGCTTCCCCTTGGTGGACCCTGCCCATCCTAGGGGAGGAGGCTTGGCACGTCTGCCCTGGATGTGCTTTCTTTCAGGACCCCAAGAGCGGGAGGCTCTCGACCCAGGGGCCCAGTGGGGGTGGCAGCTGGCGAGCAGCCAGTCAGCCAGGACACTAGAGTTAGGTGGTTTTTAATGGGGCATCTCTAAGATGCCGTCTGAGTGCCTTTTTTATTAAATCCCACACTGGTATCAGTGTGGGTTTATTGTGCTGAAAAATTTGATAACAAAGTTCCCAGATTTCAGTAAAGCCATTATGATGCTGTGGAGTTTGTTATGACACACTCCCTGACCATATACTCTTTATGGCTTTACTGCACTTGCAATGCCCAAGAATAGACGTAGGCACTGTAGGGGTATAGGGCTCCTGACCATGTACCCTCACCAATGATATAGTGCACCCTGTTAAAGGGGTGACTTACCTATACCAGAGGCAGTGGCTGTTGGCATGGCACACAAGGATGTGTGCCCTGTAGACTCTTCTCTTTTCTCTGCACCAAAACACGAAGCCTGCAATGGCAGTGTGTATGTGTTAGGGTACAGGGCCTTTAAGGGTGGCACATATGTGCTGCAGCCCTCAGAGGCCTTACCTGGTCACAGGGCCCTTGGTACTAATGGTACCTTTTACACGAGACTTACATGTGGCCAGGAGGTGCCAATTTGGAGTACAAAGTATAGTTTCAGGGATAGAACATAGGCCCTGGGTATCTGGTTGGCAGGAACCCAGGGCACACTCAGTCGAAGAGCATCAACATCAAGCAAAAAGTGGGGTGGGGGGCAACCATGCAAAAAGGGGCACTTTCCTACACAACCTTCCCAAACGAAAGAGAATTAGACTAACCTTTGCCTAGAGAGTCTTCATTGTCTAAGTGGAAGACCCTGGAAAGTCCATCTGCATTGGCATCGGCAGTCCCAGGTCTATGTTCCACTGTAAAGTCCATTCCCTGTAGGGAGATAGACAACCTCAAATGTTTGGGGTTTTCTCCTTTCATTTGCATTAGCCATTTGAGGGGTCTGTGGTCAGTTTGAACTGTGAAGTGAGTACCAAACAAGTATGGTCTCAACTTTTTCAGGGACCAAACCACAGCAAAGGCCTCCCTCTCAATCTTACTCCAATGGTGCTCCCTGGGGAGTAACTTACTGCTTATAAAAGCAACAAGCTGGTCTTGGCCATCATGATTGGTCTGATATAGGACCACCTCTAACCCTAGCTCAGAGGCATCAGCCTGCACAATGAACTGCTTGGTGTAGTCTGGATCTTTGAGAATTGGTGCTGAGCACATTACCTCTTTCAGTGTGCCAAGCGACTATTGACAGCTAACTGTCCAGTTGACCTTTTTGGGCATTCTCTTGGAGGTGAGTTCTGTGAGGGATGTCATAATGGATCCATACCCTTTCACAAACCTCCTGTAGTACCCAGTCAAGCCAAGGAATGCCCTGACTTGGGTCTGTGTTATAGGAGCCTCCCAGCCCAGAATAGGCTGGATCTTGGACTGTAGAGGTTGCACTTGGCCTTCACTGACATAGTGGCCCAAGTATACAACTGTGCCCTGCACTATCTGGCATGTGGATGCCTTTATAGTTAGGCCTGCAGTTCGCAGGGCTTTTAACACCTTCTCCAGGTAGATCGTGTGATCCTGTCAAGTGGAGCTAAAGACAGCAATCTCATCAAGATATACTGCACTAAAGGCCTCCAATCCAGGAAGGACTTGGTTACCCAACCTTTAAAAGGTGGCAGGGACGTTCTTTAAACCAAAGGGAATAACAGTAAACTGATAATGCCCATCAGGTGTGGAGAATGCTGTTTTTTCTTTGGCTCCTGGGGCCATGCCAATCTGCCAGTACCCTGCAGTTAAGTCAAAGGTACTAAGGAATTTGGATGCTTCCAGTTTATCTATCAACTCATCAGCCCTGGGTATGAGGTGAGCATCTGTCTTGGTGACAGAGTTGAGACCTCTGTAGTCCACACAAATCTCAATTTCTCTCTTTCCACCCTGTGGAGGTGGTTTGGGGACTAAGACCACTGGGCTGGACCAGGGGCTCTCAGAGGGTTTAATATTCCCTAACTCCAGCATCTTGCTGACCTCAGCTTTGATGCTCTCCTTAACTTGATCAGACTGTGGATAGATTTTGTTTTTGACAGGGACACTGTCTCCAGTGTCCACATCATGAGTACACCAGTTTGTCTGACCAGGGGTCAAGGAGAAGAGCTTAGCATACTGCTGTAAGACTTGCTTACAGTCAGCCTGCTGTTGGGTAGTAAAGGTGTCTGAATAGACAACTCTATCCACTAACCCATCTTGGGGGCTGTAAGAGAAGACGTCAGGGAGAGGTTCACTCTCTGTCTCCTGATCCGCACCAGTAACCATCAACATGTTTATGTCAGCCTTGTCATGGAAAAGCTTTTAGGCGGTTCACATGGATCTCCCTTTTGGGTGTCCTGGTTGTGGCAAGGTCCACCAAGAAGGTGACCTCATGTTTCGTCTCTAAGATGGGGTAAGGGCCACTCCATTTGTCCTGGAGGGCCCTTGGTGTCACAGGCTCCAAAACCCACACCTTTTGCCCTGGTTATAATTCCACCAGTGCAGCTTTTTGGTCATACCAGTGCTTGTGGAGCTCCTGGCTGGCCTCAAGATTTTTGGAAGCTTTTCCCATGTACTCTGCCATTCTGGTCCTTAGGCCTAGTACATAGTCCACAATATTCTGTTTAGGTTCTTGGTGAGGCTTCTCCCAACCCTCTTTAGCAAGACAGAGTGGTCCCCTAACAGAGAGGCCAAACAGGAGTTCAAAGGGGGAAAACCCTAATCAATTCTGAGGCACCTCCCTGTAGGCGAAAAGCAAGCATGGCAAGAGGACATCCCATCTCCTTTTGAGTTTTTCAGGGAGCCTCATGATCATGCCCTTCAATGTCTTGGTAAACCTTTCATCAAGATCATTGGTTTGTGGATGATAGGATGTAGTAAACGTGTACTGCACTCCACAATAATTCCACATGTGTTTGAGGTATGCAGACATGAAGTTTGACCCCCTGTCTGGTACCACCTTCTTAGGAAACCATACCCTGGTGAAGACACTAATGAGGGCCTTGGTTACTGTAGGAGCTGTAGTAGTCCTAAAGGGAATTGCTTCAGAATACCTGGTGGCATGATCCACTACCACCAGTATAAACTGGTTTCCTGAGGCTGTGAGAGGTTCAAGTGGACCCACTATATCCACACCTACACTATGAGAGGGAACCCCAACTACTGATAGTGGAATTAATGGGGGGCTTTGGGAGTCCACCTGTTTTGCCACTGGCTTGACAGGTATTATAAGAGACAATGGTCCCTACAAAGGAGTTCAGAACAGCGGTACACAGTACAACAGTTCTGTGTTGATATTCTCCCAACCCAGTGTGATTCTCCCAATGGAGATGTAATACATTTATTAAATACACAGTAATTGGAAAAAAGCAAAAGCATCTGCGAAATTGCATGGTTAAAGGTTGGAAGTCAACAGATTTCCAGACCTCAAGCATTTATATACATGGTGACTTTTTCTGAGTGACAGCCTGTACGAGGAGTAAAAGTGAGAGGGAAGAAGAAAGAAGGAAGAAAAAAGAAAACGGGGTTATGGCGGTTCCGAATAGGGCCGTTGGATCAAGCAACCAGTGTGTGGTGCATATATATCTGTGGCATAGGTGAAGTGTCAAAGAACTAGGTGCCAATGTACTCTGGCTTGACAGGTGACACAGGAGCTCACAAACTCCTTCACTTTCTGGGACATCCGGGGCCAGTAGAATTGACTGACAAGCCGTTCCCAAGTTTTGCCGAGATGCCCAGCTAGGGGGATGTCATGAGCCAATGTGAGTACAACTCTCTAAATATGAGGCACTACCACTCTCCTAGTGGCTCCAGGGCTGGGGTCTCTGGCCTCAGTATACAGGAGCCTTTCCTTCCAATAGACTCTGTGGATCCCACTAACATCTTCCTTTCGCTGTGTAGCAGCTTGGTGCCTCAGGCCTTTAAGAGTTGGACAGGTCTGCTGTCCAAAGCACAGCTGTTCCCTGGTGGGCCCCCCTGGGCCTAAGAGCTCAACCTGGTAAGGGTCAAGTTCAATGGGCTCAGTTCCCTCTGGGGCTGACAACTCCACTCCTTGAGGAGAGGGATCCTGAATCTTTTGCTGACAAGAACCTGGTTCCCCAGTCTTCTTACCTTTTCTCTTGGAAGGTTGGGCCATTCTTTCAGGCGCCAATACTTCTTTTTCAATCTGTTTTCAGCTCTGTGCTCTAGTCTTGACACACTCAATATCATGGATGTACAGCATTTCTGCATGGGTTTCTAATTCTACCTCAGCCCATGCTGAGGTCTCCAGGTCGTTTCCAATCAGACAAGCAGCAGGAAGTTTTGGAATGACCACTACCTGTTTCGGGCCAGTAACCCTGCCCCCCCCCCCAGTCTAATGTAACCATAGCCATGGCATGGTTAGTAGTAACACTGTCAGCGTTGGTGACTGGATATGACTTTCCAATCAATGGTTGGTCTGGGGAAACCAGTGTGTCTCTCACCATGGTGGCACTACCACCTGTATCCCTCTGGGCTTCTATTCTAGTCCCATTTATCCAAGGGTATTGCAAATACTTCTTTGTGTTGGGTGGTCACACAGCTAAAGAGGCAAACTCAACTTCAACCTCATTGACTAGAACTGATTCAGTGTGAACCCTGATTTGCTCTGGGCACACTGTTGATCCCATCGGGAGATTGGTTACACCAATACTAACTGGAGGAGGACTAGGGGGCTTCTTGCTATGACAAGTAGAATCTTCAGTTAAGAGTCCCAAATTCTTACAGTTGAAACACCAGGCCTTCTGGGGATCAAAGTTCTTCCCTTTGTACCTACCATTGGACCTAGAAGAGTTTTGGGACCCACCCTCCTGAGGCAGGTTTTAGAGACCTGCTGTAGACTCTTGGTTTTTGTCTTTGAGGTTCTCACCCTCTTTCCCCTGGGGAGGTTTTGTAACCCCTTTCTTTCGTCCACCCCCAGTGGCTGTTTTTGTTACCTTAGTCTTGATCCAGTGGTCTGCCTTCTTTCCCAGTTCTTGGGGAGAAATTAGACCTAAGTCTACCAGATGTTGATGCAACTTCTCATTAGTGCAATTACTCAAAATATGTTCTTTCATAAAAAAGATTGTAAAGTCCATTGCAATCATGCACATTATTTCCAGTTAACCATCCATCTAATGTCTTAACAGAGTAATCTACGAAGTCAATCCAGGACTAGTTTTGGGTTTTGCGAGTCTCCCTGAATCTAATTCTATATTCCTCAGATGGGAGCCCAAAGCCCTCAATAAGAGTGTTCTTCATGGGGTCATAAGACCCAGCATCCGCCCCTGTAAGGGTCAGGAGTCTGTCCCTGCAGTTACCAGTGAACATTTCCCAAAGGAGTGCCCCCAGTTTGACTTCTTCACTTTCCTCATTTCACAGGCCCTCTCAAAGGCTGTGAACCATTTGGTGATGTCATCACCTTCCTCAAATTCGGGAACAATCCCTTTGGGTATTTTAGGATCATAAGATTGCTTTCTGTCCTTACTATTTAAGTTGCTGCCGCCATTGATGGGTGCTAGGCCCTTCTCTGTTCTTTCTTTTTCTAGGGCCAGGAGTCTGGTCTCTAGGTCTAATATTTTGACCAACCTTACTAAAAGGTTGATCTCCTCATTGAGGTTGACTTCAATGAACTCAGAAGCCCCTGACCCACCTGTGTGGGATCTAGGTGCTGTGAGTTGTATTCTTGGAGTCAGGGACCCTGTTCTCCCTAGGTAGTGTGGGGCGTTGTGCCTTTGTTTGGAGGGTGGTAATAGCAATGTTTTTAAGTTTACATAGAGACCTTAACTCCCTAAATTCTAACTGGAGATAAGGTGTGAGGTTGAGCTCCTCAACCATGTTTCCTATGTCATTGGTTATATTTTCACTAATAGCTGCATTCTTGTTAAGAGGCATTCTAAAAAAGAATCTAAACCCTCTTACCCCTAACTATGGTGAGTTTTTCTTTTTCTGAAATTCTAAAGGGACTTAACCAAGGCCCTAACAAGACTTTTAGGAACTTGAAAAAAAATTGCCAATCCAAAAAAATCAGAATTCTAAAGACAATTTCTGAGTTCTGACGTGTGATCAGGTGTTGACCAAGTCAGTCGAACAAATGCAAAGTTGTAGACCCCACTGCTGATCCTCCAAAGTAGGAAGCTTGTATGTACTATACCAAAGTAAGGTATAGTATGCACAAAGTCTAGTGGAAACCCAAAGGTAGGCCGAGGTAAAAGAAGATACTACCTTACTCTCTATTTTTGGTACCGTGGGCAAGCAGTTAGTCTTTATTAGAGGGTAGTGTTAAGCATTTATTTTACACACTCAGGCAAGAAATGATTTCACACACTCAAAGACTGAACTCTGACCAATTTGTTTTGTATAACAATATTATTTAGTTGTATTTTATTTCAAGAACCAAGCCAGGCCTGGTGCAGGTAAGTGAAATAAATGTTTGCAGAAACAATACAGTCGAATGCAGTTGTATGTACTTGGTTTGTATACAGGTAGGTCAATTATCCTGGAACAGTTGAAATTACTTTTCAGTTACTTTGCAGTTACTGTATGATTACTTTTTAGATTACTTTCACTTTATGTTCTATATGCACCTCAAGGCCAATTGAAAACATAGTGCACATCTTATTTTTTTCTACAGCATATACTCGGGCAAGGAAGAAATGTATACGCCTGCTGTGCAACGTTCTGGGATTCAGGAAGCACCAAAATGCACTAAGGGTGTTGACAGCCGTTACCACACCATACGTAATATTTGCCCTATCCCAATATTTGTTTGCAGTGGGGATTGTAAGAAACAAAAAGGAACTAAAACTGTGACGCTTCAACGAACAATGCACATTATTTGGAATAGCACTTTACATTTTTATACCGATTTGTTATTTTAATTGTATTACTTAGACTATTAGTTGATTTTAAACATATATACAACAGGGGGATGCAGTGAAGTACTTTGCGATCAGTAAATACTGTTTCTAATTTGTGACTAAAGATATTTTTAAGAATTTTATATATGTTGCATTATGAATTTTAGCTCATATCTGATAACTGTTTAATATGTGTATACAGTATGATGAGCATAGGCAACTGGAAACACTTTTTATGTGTGAGACTTTTATGGCCCTTGGCGAAAATATAGTATTACAAACTAGATTATTTTTCAAGTAAATTTTTCAACTCAGTGTGATATGCTTAGATAGCACACTGGGACATTTCCTAGATAAAAGGTAAGTAAATCAGTTTTTGTAAATACACAGTTTCTTAAGGTTTCATACAATTTTCCAACTCCACACTTTTTCACAGAAAAGCAGTCAATGCAATCCAATGGGAGGAAATGAAGTTATCAGTTTACAGGTAAGTACTTAGTTTTGGGAGTTGGTCTTCTGGGGTTAGAACAAGGGTTCCCCCAGGTTCAAGGATACACTCCAAGAGCATCCTCAGCGGCACTAGGGCAGCCGGGTGCAGAGTGCTGAGGCCCAATGTTATCCAATGGGGAAAAGGAGGCCTACGGTTGGTGGCTGCTCATGAGCAGGCCACAAGGTTGAGGGAGCAAAGCTCCTGGACTTAAGCTCAGGGCACAGGGGGGTTCAGGTTAGCGCCAAAGGTGCACCCTCAGTGGCACTAAGAGGTGGCCGGGTGCATGATGCTGTTTTGGCGTTGTGTGCCCTGTTACTTTCAAAAGGGATTCTCCGGTTTGAACGAACAATGAAGACTCGGGCACGAATTTCTTCTAGAGGGGATCACCAGTTGGAGAGGTAAGTTGGGGTGTTGTGGGATGCCTGGAGACCATCAGTGGGGCCACCGAAGGCTGTGGGGCATCAGGTGCAGGGGTGTCTTTTGGCGTCTGATTTTTCTTACCGGTCTATTCGCGGTCAGGGGTATCCTCCAGAAAGGGGCTGTAGGCATTGTCGAAAGACTTGAGGCATGTCAGGGATCACCAGATCCCAGGTCAGGATCACCGGGGAGACTTCCTCGTGGTGTTGGGCCACTCATACCCGGGCTGTGGCTCCCGGGTGCAGAGTGGCGTAGACTGACTGACATCGACATCGATGGACCAGTACTGCGGTGTGGGATGGGGCAATGCTTCGTGTACCTCACGAGCGGTGTCCAAAGGCCATGGTGCAGGCAGCAGCATCAATGTTGGCATGGTGCAGCATCGTTATTGATACCAGGGCGGCAGTGTGAAGCGAGGCAATGCAAAGTGCATTGCCCACAGGTCATGATGCAAGCAGCAGCCCAGTGACAGTGTCAGGCAGTGATGTTGGGGAGACCAGGGTTGCAGTGCGAAACGGGATGATGCTCTCTGCAGTGCCTTCAGGTCACGGAGCTGGCAGCTGCTTTGTTGATGGTGTTGTAGTGTTTTTTTTCTGTTGCTGCACAAAACACACAGTTCCCTGTGCTGTTGGCAGATGAACCTTAAGTCTGTGATGTTCCTGAGACTTCCAACAGTAGGCAAGCTTGACTTAAAGTCCTTGGAGAAAATCAGGCAATAAATTACAGAAATTTCAGAACAGTTCTTTCACTGCCCAAGACAGAAGCAGCAACTGCAGGCCAACCCAACAAATCAACTAACAGCAAGGTACAGTATTCCTCTTGGCAGCTCTTCCAGCTCTTCTTCTTGGCAGGTCCCTTAGTCCAAAAGAGTTTTGAAGATGTGTGGTCTGAGCCCCAATATTTCTACCAGTTCTGGTCTTTGAAGTTGGCATACTTCAAAGAAAGCCCTTGTGCACATAATCCAGTTCTGTCATGCTCTTCCCTACTCTACCCCCAGACACTTTCCAGGGGGTGGAGACTTCTTTGTAAGAGGACAGACTCATGTGGGAGTGACACCCCCTCCTCCTACTCTTAGCCCAGGAAGGTCCATCAGCCTGGTGATGGGTCATCAGGATATGTGAGGCACACCTGATCTCCCTTGGTGTGACTGTCTAGAGTGTATGCAGGAGGCCCCAGCTATCAGCTACACAGACGAGGATTCCACAGGCAGGTACAGAATGGTTAAGCAGGGTAATGCCCACTTTCTAAAAGTGGCATTTTTCAAACACACAATTTAAAAACCATATTCACTAAAAAATGTGTTTTTAAATTATAAGTTCAGAGATCCAAACTCCAAATTTCTATCATCTTCCTAAGGGAATCTGCACTAGAAAGATGTTTCAAGGCAGACCCCATGTCAACCTATGGAAGAGATAGCCTTTCAATAATGAACAACGAAATGCACAGTATTTCACTATTAGGACACGTAAAAACACACCACTACATGGCCTACCTTTTAAATACACTGCAGCCTGCCCATGGGGTAGCCTTGGGCCTACCTTAGGAGTCACTTATATGTAACAAAAGGGAGGGTTTAGGCCTGACAAGTGGGAGCACTTGCCAGTTTGACATGGCAGTTAAAATCTGCATGTGCAGACACTGCAGAGACAGGTCTGAGACACATTTGAAAGGCTACTTGTGTGGGTGGCACAATCAGTGCGGCAAGCCCATTAGTAGCTTTTGATAAACAGGCCCTGGCCACATGCAGTGCACTTTACTGGGGACTTACCAGTAAATGAAATATGCCGATGATGGAGAATCAATCATAACACAATTTATATTAGGAGCACTTGCACTTTAGCACTGAATAGCAGTGAAAAAGTGCACAGAGACACAAAACCAACAAAAACGAAGCCCACCCTCCCATCAAAAACAGGAGGTCAGAAAGCAAAAAGACTGGGGAAACATGCCAAGAGATGCCAGATCTAACGCACGGTCTTACAGTTCTGAAAAAATAATGAAATGAGCCTGAGAGGAAACGGGTGGCATGCCTGACACCCTTGCACAACAAATGAATTCATGACCTCATACTATTTAAAGCAATGATCAATGACATCTAAAAGCACAACATATTTAACTTGTACCAATAATAATACTAAAATCATAGCCATCTATTTTATAGTGATAATGTTGCTATTATTTATTTATTGAAAAGTTTTCTATAGCGCGAACAAGACCCTTGGGTATCAGAGCGCTTAACATAACATAACATAAACAAGAGTTAGATTTGCGACACGTCTTATATAATATACGAAAAGACAGTAGAGAAATTGGTTGGGTATACTTCTTCCCAGACTAGATAAAGGAAGAAAAAGTAGGATAAAAATATATAGAAGTACAGTACATGATTAAAAAACGAACATATACTGTTCTGAGGTAGGTTAGGGATTAATTGTATTATATATGCTGTACAAGGTATTCCGTATATGAATGTTTTTAATGACTGTTCCTAGTCCTCTATGATACATAATCTCACCTTTAGTGTCATTTGAATTGTTTCTGTCAAATCAAGGGTGAAGTCAAGAGAATTGCCTTTGGTCTGCAAAAGATTTTTCCTATCTGTTGTGTGAGGTATTGGTTGTGATCCTAAACATATCTTGCAGATTTCCGTGGTTTTCAGTTTTCATTGCCACACACAACTCCGTTTTAACTAGTAAATTCAAGAGTTCTTTTTTCAAATCCTACATTTTGGTGGTATAGCCAAAGCTAACCAAAACCTCTCTTTAACCTTTGTGTTTTTTTCAGTGAAAAATCTCTTCACAAACCATCACTCTTTCTTTGTGGAAGGATGATTCAGCATGACATTAGGTCTAGCTTAACAACCAGAGACTCTTACTCCACCTCTTATTTCATTCTGAGTAAATGCTTTAAATCTCTGGGTTACCACAACTCACATGTTCAGGATTGCAGCCGGTGACCTTCATCCCTGGACAGAAGGCAAGTGCAGCTTTCTCATTGTTTATCACTCGGAACTGGACAAACCCTGGAGTAAATTCATCTGCAGGAGGAAAGACGTGAGGGTACAAAGATAAGCCTTTCTAAAAGGAGTTCATTTAGGAGCATAATTCAGATTGAACAAAAGTAAACAAGACATAGCGTTATCTTTGTTATAATCTAGAATCGTATATAGGCATGTAATATGGCGCGTGCACTGTCATAGATGCGTTTACTCTACTGCATACAATGAGTTCTATGTATTTTACATAAAGGTGGATACAATGCTTTAGAAGTGTATGAAGAAATCGTGAATAACAAGAAGATCATTGATGAATTTCCTGCTGTTCCCGGTAATGCCCCGCCTTGCTTCCTCTTTGCCTCCTCCATTCATAAATAAACTAGAGAGCTGCTGTATCTTTGGTGTACACACCAGCACAGCTCCACATTAGGGCCCAAGCTCTCCATCTTCTGTTTCTGTTTCACAAACTGAAAGGGGGCTTTGTTGTGTGGTCCCAAAGTTTGCCATTGGTTGTCTGTATCCAGTTGCAGCAGGAGACAGGACTTCAAAAAAATCCTTGCAGCCTCCTCAGTGAGCCAAAAGAACAAGGGCCATATTTTGATGTCGGTTGGAAAGCCTCTGACCTGTGGTCGGAGGAGGCTTTCTGATCGACATCTTCGTTTTCACTTTTGACTGCCACATTACAATGCCGGTGGTTGAAAGTGAACGTGGACGGTCATTCCGGCTGGATTCTGACCCGTTGGCCAGTCAGAGGCCCCACCGTAATCCCTGAGGAAGGTGTTTCCGCCGTCGGGATTACGATGTCGGTTTCCGACAGGTTTTCCATGTTGGGCTTTCTGACATGGAAAGTTTGTCAGAAAGCGACTTTTGGGGCCCCTAGTAAGGGCGCTGTTGGATAGGGAATAGTTTAATTTTCTATCCAACACCTTCCCTACTGGGCAGGAGTTGGAATAGAAAATTAAACTATTCCACTATCCAGCGCCCTCCAGCGAAAGTCGTTGTTACGACTTTCGTTGTAATCCCCACGTTGCAATGGCATGCGGGGTAAAAGCCCGCGTTGTATTGACATACAACCATCCAAACCCTACCCTACTGTTGCACCCCCTTAAGTTAGAATAGTAATTTTTACCCCTACTCTATCCAACACTTACCCTACTGTTGCACCCCCTGGAGTTTGAATAGTAATTTTTACCCCTACACTATCCAACACTTACCCTACTGTGGCACCCCCTGGAGTTAGAATAGTAATTTTTACCCCTATACTATCCAATACTTACCTGAAATGCAATGTAATGGTATGCTTTCTAATGGTATGCGCTGTAAAGGTATAATGCGATGTGATGGAATGCGTTGTAAAGGTAGTTTCTAAAAATGCGATGTAGTGTCATGCGATGTAATGGAATGCGTTGTAAAGGATGTTGCGATGTAAAAATTGCGTTGTAAAGGCATGCATTGTAAATGTATGCGTTGTAACGTCATACATTCTTACTTACTCAAAACTAAGTCAATGTTTCCTTAATTTCTATACCTTGGAGACCTCATACAGATGCAGTCAAATGAAATTGACAGAGCGATATTTATAAAGCTTTCTCAGCTGCTATATTTTTTAGCCACCCAAGGTACAATCAAAAGAAAGAAGCATGCATAATGATATAATCTAAGAGTTGGGCCTGGCTTTGGCACCCATACTAATGTCACAATGACGCTGCCCGTGTTCTACCGGAGCAGGCCTTAGGTAATTTTCCCAAAATTCAAGTAGAAGTCCAAGCCATAGGCTCTATTGTTTTATGTTTTATTTAAGGATTTTTTGTTTTGTTTAAATCTTTTTATTGGCATTTGTAGGGTGTCCAGATGACAGCAAAGGTGTCCTACCCTTAAACCAGGATGGGGTCCAGGAAAGGCATCAGGAGATTGGTGGTTACAAGTGCACCATAATAGAGCTCTAAACATGCCAAAAAGAAACAGGATCATTTCCTTCTGCCTTTCACCCAACAATCTCCCCCAAACTCTGCGAACCACAAATTGCAGAATATTACCCCCCTCCCCCTTCACAGTGATTCACTTCCAGAGTGCGGTTCATATCTGCTCAGTCAATCCCTGTATGTCCCAGTACCATCTCTCCCAACTAAGGCTTATTTATAGCGCACTATGGCGCAAATGCTCACTGCCTCCCTAATGAAAAAGGCCCGCGGCTCTCCATTGTGGCAGAAAAGATCAATTGAGCAGGGCCCTACTGAGTTGTTCGTAAACCGGTTTCCTTTTGAATTCAAACATTAGATGGGTGCCACTCATATTGTCTATGGCACCACTGGGTCGATGTTGCCTCCGCCTTCTTCCAGTTATGGGCCATCATGTGTTTTGCAGCACCCACACACTGGAGTCTTAGGTGCCGTTTGTGGTTCATGATTGCTTTCAGGGTGATGGGTTTGAGGCTTAGGCACATCACCTTTGGTGTGAAAGAGAGCTGGTATGTCAAGACCTTATGTAGAAATTAGGAGACTTCCTAATTCTGGGCAGTCCCCCAAATATGAAGCGCATCCCCAGGGTGCCACAGCCCCACCAACAACAGGGAGAAGTGTTGTGGTAGATACGCTGTAGTCTGCGAGGTGTGTAGCAGAAACCAGACCAGGCCATGAAGTGAATTTTGCTCCCCAATGAAAAACATGGAAGACTTGTGTAAATCCCTGCTTAATCTGTTCCACAGTTTAGAAGTGGCTTGTATGCCTAGGGATTACTCCCATCCCAGGTTGTGTCTCCAGGTCTATGGTCTGCCCTGCCTTATAAGGAGTTTGTATAAAGTGGAGATTGTACCCCAGGTGATTTTGAGCTCTGAAAAGAATGATTCAAATGCTGTTTTGTCTTCATTTACTCCAGTGTGGATGCAGTGATGTGTCACCTAGTGACAGATCTGAGATTATCAGAGCCTCTCAGATTCTGGAAGCGCAAACGTGGTTTTGCACTGGGAGAAAGATTTAGAGACATAATCATTTTAGGTATCTGAAATCATCTGGAAGCCCTCCTCCCACCAGTTGTGAAAGACTCATCCCTCCAGGGCAGGGGGGGCGAGATTGTAATGAGTGGGAGTATCAGGGGATGGGCATTGTACTTGTCTCTTTGATTCAACATATTCCATGTCTTGAGAAATGTGGCTACTGGGGTGCTGAGGTATGCATTGGACAGCCTACTGACTATTCAACCATACTAGGTTCCGAAGTGGGTCTTCGCACTATTGCGTGGTCCATTCCCTGCCAATTCATTTCTGAGTCCAGCCTAGTCCACTCCACCATGACATGCAGCTGGGGCGCCACATAGTAGTGCGGCATGCTAGGGGTGCCTCAGACTGTATCATCAGGTTCTGCGGGAGTCTGGAGTCTTTACCCTTCCAAATAAATGACATTAGGCAATGCTGGATGCTCCTCAGATATGTTGAGTCAAACCAGATCGAAAAAGGTATAGTAGGCATGGGAGAATAGTCATGTTGACTGCATTCATCCTGCCCAACCACAAAAGCATCAATTTCCTCCAAGATTGCAGATCTGTTGCTATAGCTACCACCAAGGGAGTGTAATGAACATTGAAAAGATCGCCTACGGCTCTCATTAAGCAAAGTCCCAGGTGTTTAATAGAGGACTTGGCCCAGCGGAATGGAAATGGTGGTGGTAATTCTGCCTGTTTGTCCCTGTCCAGTGTCATAAAGAGAATCTCTGATTTCTCCTTATTAAGCTTTTAGTCGGCAGCCTCCTCATATGTGTAAAGTAAATTTACCACTTCCGGTAGTGAGGTTCTTGGGAAGCCTAGTGTCAGGAGGATAATGTTGGCATTGAGTGAGATTCAAAATTCTCGCTGGCCAAACTTTATTCCTGTCACGTCCTGAGATTGTCAGATAATGCATGCCGAGGGTTCGATAAAAAGGGCAGATAACAGATGAGAGGGGGCAGCCCTTCCTCATACCCTTGAAGAGCACAAAAGGTGCTGAGTGGCACCTGTTCAGAGTGACCCTTGCCATAGGATTGACATAATCTGCAAAGATCATCTGCACAAAATTGGGGCCTAACCACATCTTCCAAAGAGTTAGCTGAAGGAAGGCCCAGTCTACTCTGTCGAAGGCCTTCTCAGCATCCAATGAAAGCAATATCACAGGGATGTGTTTAAGAGAGGCTTTCTCTATTAGATGGATAGCTGATCTAAGGTTATTGTGCATTTTCCCTCCCTGAATAAACTATTGTCCAGGAGTACCAGACTGGGAAGCACATCATTAAGAACTCTTGTCAAACATTTTGTAAAGAGCTTTGTGTCTATGTTGAGGAGAGTTATAGGGCGGTACGACGCACATCGATACGGGTCTTTACGGGGTTTCAGTATGACCATCAAAACTGCCTCCCCCATAGACTTTGTGATCGGTCCTGACTCTGCACAGTAGTTAAACAGGGTCGTAAGCTTGGGAATCAATCAGGATGAGAACATTTCATGGAACTGGGCTGTGAGGCCATCTGCTCCTGCTGTTTTGTGTGGTTTCAAAGATTTAATCAATAGGCAGACCTCCTCAGGTGTAATAGGGGTCTCCAGGGCATCCCTTTGAATCTCAAAAAGCTGCGGTAAGTGGACATGGTCGAGGAGGGTCTCTCTGTCTGAAGTGAGAATAATGTTATAAAGAACCTCATAAAAGTGGCAGAATTCCTACACCTTCCCATCCTTATCAATTAGACGAGTCCCTGTACCATTGAACATTTCCCTGATATATCACTTTTCTTCTTGCCTCTTAGTGTGCGTGCCAGGTGGGTTCCCACCTTGTCACCACAAAAATATACGCACTTCCCAAGGTGTAGCAATGATATCTCCACTTTATTTGAATAATAAATATGTAATTGCTCCTGGGCTGTGATGAGAGATCAGTTGGTTTGGTGCAAGGGGCGTTGGAGACGTTCTGCCTCTAATTTCTGGATCCCCGCCTCCAGCTGTTTAACCACCAGTTTGAGCAGACTATTGTGTTAGGCTGCCGGCACTATAAAGTGACCCTTCAGAATCGCCTAGAAACCAGCCCAAACTCCAGAAATAGTGATTTGCTCTCCTTCGTTAAGCTCAAAATATGTGTCAATACGAGTACCTATTTCCTGCTGAAGAGTGGTGTCTGTCAACAAAGAAGGATGGAGCCGCCAATGTTGGAGATGCCACTCCTGTGTCAGTCCCAAATCGATCAGAACGGGGGCATGATCAGAGACTGTGATAAGGTTCCATCTCCACAGAGCGGTGCAGTCCAATAAGCTGATTGTTCCAGAGTATGCAATCAATGTGGGAATGTGTATGGTGGGCATAGGAGTATAAGGTAAAGTTGGAGTTCATTCTGTGTTGTTCTCTCTTGGCATCTCGGAGGCCTAGGTCATCTAAGGTCTTTATAAGGTGCTTTGAGAAGGACCCCGGTGGGTCCCATCACCTCCCTCTCTGTCCCTGTCTCGGGGTCGCTGACCATGTTTAAATCCCCAGTGAGGATGATCTCCCCCCTCCTTGACTATCCCCTCTAGACTGTCCAAAAATGGAAGGAGAAAGGAGTCCTGAACCGTATTGGGTACAGATACTGTCACTATAGTGAGGGGTTATCCCTCCAGTGCGTCCACCAGCACCAAGGATCTGCAGTCTCTGTCTGACTTAATCAAGGAGATCACCAAGGGTAAGTTGCGCCACACATAAATGGCTACATTCATTTATTCGAAGCTAAAACGTAATAAGCCACTGAGTGTGTTTAAACCTCCCCTTGTCGCCCCAGATGAGGTGGGTCTCCTAGAGGCAAATTTTATCTGGGTTATAGTTTCAAAGGTGTAGCCACATTGCACCTCGATTATTACTTGAATTCAACCCCCATACATTGAGTGAGAATACTTGAACTATGAAAATGGGAAAGAAAGAAGTGTGAGTAAACTGATTCTGACTGCCATTATATGGGCATTGCACAGTGGTCGACACTGTAAAATTCACTCCCTAAGTCCCCAAACCTGAAAATCAAAACAGTGTCAGAACTAGGAGGAAGGAATAAAGCTCCTCCATGGATCGACGGCACGGAGCACTCGATCAGGTCCAGGAAGGACCATCTCCATTGTGTGGGTCGGCATTCCTGAGTCCCACCAAGGCAGAAGGAGCAAAGGTCCCCCCCCCCCAAGAGAGTATCAGGTCCACACCCCAACCCCGCTAGGCCCTATCCATATCTCGGGTGATTGGCTTCCATAGGCCAATGTTATATGCTTCCCTGTGGGGAAAGGCAACTTCATGGGCCATAGAAGGCCATTTTCCAATGCAGGTCCCTTCAGCCCACCGAATAGTCATAATGTCAGTGCTCTGCCCAGCCCCCCAGGCTGAGAGACAGATTCCAGAAGTCAGCCTCAAGAGTTACCTTAGTTGCCCAGAGGCATGGCCTTTGACCCACAGCGAGCAGTTATAGTGAGGTTACATTCAGACGTTCCCATTATCTCCACACCTATTGGGATGCCACGCCAGGTTGATACTGGAGCTGTTCTTGTTCACCTTTGTTGGCGATATGATTCCTCGGTTAGACCTCTTTGGCAGCTCAGAATACAAAAAAAGAACAAACTTCTAGTAATTTTGGTGGTTGGTGTTGTATGGACCCTGATCCAGCACTGACCCGGCCATGTGCATGACGACGTCGCCAGGCATGGGTCAGGGTTTGGAATATTCTCGGATCCGTAGTTCCTGCGGTCGAGTCCTCTGGCAGGCTGTCCAGGGGAATCCCACCAGGGCCGCAGATTTCCATGAGTTCATGAGTGTGTGACCCTGGTCTCTGAGTTCAAAGGAGAGACCAAATGGGTGTGTACACCTGTAGCGAATACCATCCTCCTAGAGCTTTTGTGAAACTGGGAGAAACTTGGCTTGTCGATTGGTGACACATCTTGGTATACTGCAGAGGAGTGTTCTTGAAAGCTCACCTCACCTGCTTTCCTAGCATACCATAGAATTGTTACTTTAACATGATCAAGACATCTCTTGGTCTTCTTCGCTAGGATTGCCATTTCAGTCCTATGTTGTGGACTCGGTCAATCTGAACTTCAGGATTGTCGTTTCCCAGCAGGGATGAAAACATACCAATGAAAAAGAACTCCAGATTGATATTGTGACCTCCTCACTGAGTCCTCATAGTTATAGGTTCTCTCTTCTTGATCAGTTTTTGAGATCTTCCAACTTATCAATCGGGTGCATACATTTCTCCTCCAATGCTTTGCATGTAGCCGTTACATGATTCTGTGTTGTAACGGCTAGATGCAAAGCATCATTCTGTGTTGTTGACACTGCATCTACTTGCTTTTTAGCATCCAGTACTTGTTGGCCTAGTATGTCTACATCTGTGTACAGTTCTGTTATCTTTGTGGTTAAATATGAGCAAAGCTCAGCTAGGCCTGTGGTGTAGTCATGTCTGAACTCATCTCTGAGCTCTGCTATGAAGATTCTGAACGTCTCCAACAAGTCTTTTGAGACATTGCAGTTGTTGAAGCAGCAGGTCCTGCTCTGAACACGTATAGATATGCTAGAAGGCCACATCGGGAGGGTGTTTTCTTTTAAGGGTCATGGAGGGCCTCCTCCCTTTCCTTTCGTCAATAGTCAATTCTCTGCTCCGTGGGTCTCGTTGTAGTCTCTTGGGTCATGAATTGCCAGCAGGATGGTACTCTGCCCCTTCTAGCTGCAGGTCCTGCGCCTCATGCCAATGTTCGTCAAGGATCATGGCTACTGTTCATGAACCCTCGCAGTCCGCCTTCATCTCAGTGAGGGCTGGTTTCTCCAACTCTCACAGCTTCAGTCTCACCTTTCCAGCCAGAATGGTGCAAGCATACTAGGGGAGGTTCCACGAGTCACAGTACATGTAAGAGGGTTGCTGCCATCTGATTCCCCCATGGGGCAGGGAGGCAAATGTGCGGTGTCAGCGGCCCAAGGTCTGGGGCCACAGGGGGCAGATCTTGCTAAGGCAAGAGGCTCCAGAGAGGCATGGGGTATTTTACTTCAACTTGGCCCCCTTCAATCCTCGCTTCCCAATCGGGGGGCTTCCCCGCTTTCTGCTGCTGGCCACCATTACCCAAGTTTCCCCATCTCATGAGCTATGTCCTACACAGCATCATGGCTGCAAGAATGTATGACATAATATCGACAGACAGAATATCTACATACAAAAATATCGACACAAAAATATCGAAATCAAAAATATCGGAGTCATATCTTCATAAAGGTAAGTACAAAAATATCGAAAAATTAATATCGTAGTACAAAAATATCGAAATTAAAAATATCGTTTTTTTAAATGTATTAATAATAATGTAAAAATAATTTTAAAATACATATAATTTTACAAATATTAAATAAAAACATTAAAACATAATTACAAAATTAAAACTAATACATATACATTTAAAATAAATTAAAAACTTAATAATTTAATGTAATTATATATTTTTTAATTTCATTTAATTGATTTAATTTAAATTTATTTTATTTTTACCCTGTAAGCCTGTACCCCAAAAACCCAAAACTGACCCTAAACCCTAAAAATACCCCTTTACCCAAAAACCCAAAACTGACCCTGAACCCTAAAAATACCCCTTTACCCAAAAACCCAAAACTGACCCTAAACCCTAAAAATACCCCTTTACCCAAAAACCCCAAACTGACCCTGAACCCTAAAAATACCCCTTTACCCAAAAACCCAAAACTGACCCTAAACCCTAAAAATACCCCTTTACCCAAAAACCCAAAACTGACCCTGAACCCTAAAAATACCCCTTTACCCAAAAACTGAAAACTGACCCTGAACCCAAAAAATACCCCTTTACCCAAGAACAGAAAACTGACCCTGAACACTAAAAATACCCCTTTACCCAAAAACCCAAAACTGACCCTGAACCCTAAAAATACCCTTTTACCCAAAACCCCAAAACTGACCCTGAACCCTAAAAATACCCCTTTACCCAAGAACTGAAAACTGACCCTGAACTCTAAAAATACCCCTTTACCCAAGAACAGAAAACTGACCCTGAACACTAAAAATACCCCTTTACCCAAAAACCCAAAACTGACCCTGAACCCTAAAAATACCCCTTTACCCAAAAACCCAAAACTGACCCTGAACCCTAAAAATACCCCTTTACCCAAAAACTGAAAACTGACCCTGGACCCAAAAATACCCCTTTACCCAAGAACAGAAAACTGACCCTGAACACTAAAAATACCCCTTTACCCAAGAACAGAAAACTGACCCTGAACACTAAAAATACCCCTTTACCCAAAAACCCAAAACTGACCCTGAACCCTAAAAATACCCCTTTACCCAAAAACCCAAAACTGACCCTGAACCCTAAAAATACCCCTTTACCCAAAAACTGAAAACTGACCCTGAACCCAAAAAATACCCCTTTACCCAAGAACTGAAAACTGACCCTGAACTCTAAAAATACCCCTTTACCCAAAAACAGAAAACTGACCCTGAACCCTAAAAATACCCCTTTACCCAAGAACTGAAAACTGACCCTGAACCCTAAAAATAACCCTTTACCCAAAAACCCAAAACTCACCCTGAACCCTAAAAATACCCCTTTACCCAAAATTAATTAATATTATTTAATTACCAATTAATTATTAATTCACAATAACAATAAAGTAAATATATTAGCACATTAGCTGTAATTTATTTAATTTACTAATTAATAATATTTTTTCCCAATTAATTAACAATAACAAAAAATTATATATATAAAAAATACTCTAATTAATGTAATTAACTAATTAATACTAATTAATTACCAATTAATTATTAATTAAAATATGTAAAAAATTTATAAACTAATTAATATTATTTATTTACCAATTAATTATTAATTAAAAATATGTAAAAAAGTATATTAATTAATTAACTAATTAATATTAATTAATTACCAATTAATTATTAATTAAAACTATGTAAAAAATGTATATTAATTAATTAACTAATTAATATTAATTAATTACCAATTAATTATTAATTAAAAATATTTACAAACATATATTAATTAATTAATTATTATTAAAATACTTCCCACCCTATTCCCCTATAAACCCACAACCGGCTCTGATACTAAAACGCAAAATGTAAACAAATTTACAAATTTTCAAACATACATTACAAAACATGTTTAACAAACATATAAACAACATAATAAAATACATAACACTAAACAAAATTTCGATATTAGTAAAATTCAATATTAGTAACATACATACCTTAAAAAAACGATATTCTGTCTGTCGATATTTTGGACATCGATATTCTATACTATCGAAATTAAAACATCGATATTATTGTATATCGATATTTTAATTTCGATATTTTGTCTGCAAACCGGCTGCACAGATCGCAGATCTCACCTCCGCTCTGGCCTTATGTCTCTTCGAGGTTGGGCATCAATAACCCTCCTGGTCATGCTACTGGTAAGGCCACTGGACCAGCTCTTGTCTCTTCTGTCCTGAGGCCCACCGCTCGGTACTCCCTTGAGTCTCTTCTACAAGTTCCAAGGCCTGACTCCCTCCAGGCCGCCCTACCGAGCAGGAACTCCTTTTAGCCCCAACACAGTGTTGGGGTCTCTGTGTCCATCACAGACTCAAAGATGGCGCCAAAGGAATGGATGGTTCTCCCCATTTGCGTTTGGGCTGTTGGAGCTATAGCGGGGTGCGTCCCAGGGCTCGGCCATCTTGGCCAAACCCCTTAAGAATGTTTTTAACTATCTTTTGCTATCTGAATAACAGTTCAAGGCAGAACTTAGGACCCATGAAAGTAGAATATCATCAAAGTATGGATGCAAGCATAATTAAACCAGTTACTGTGCCGCGGTAGCAACCAGCACTGGTTCCAGGTGCAGTCTTACACGGGCGCGCGCTTCTCCTGTGGTGATAGAACTAGGAGCTCTGCCATGCCACCGCACTCACCCTGTTTGCTTACCTCATGGTGGTCAGTCCGCCGGTGGTGTTCTTGGTGCCTCCACTCTAATCCCAGGGAACTTGCTGCTAGAAGGTTCTATGTTCCCGGTGTTTCTTCCTCCTAGAATTCCTAGGAAACAACGTTTTTTTTTCCCAATCTAATATGGCGGCCATCCTTAGTCTTCCAATGGTCTCTTACCAATCAATGATGATTTCCTTTTTTGACGTCATTTCCGGTAAATTTCTGTATATAAGGAGATCAGACTGACTTGCCTTTTGTCACAACGACTTGTCAGTCCTGTCGAGGGCTCTACGCTTCCAACGGTTTTCCTGTGTCCTGGTTCCTATCCTGCTATTCGGCTTGTTTCCTCCTCATCCAGTTTCTGCTACCACCACAATTCGAGTTACCTTCTCCAGTGATTACCATCATCTGGAGATTTTTTTCCAATTTGGCTGTTTCCTCCAAACAGGGCCTTTTCTGGAAGGGACTATACGCTTTGGTAACTCCAGTATTGGCAGCATCATGGCTACCGGAAGTAGTTGTCCATACCTCTGGCAGACAAAGACTGCGAATACCTGGGGACTCCGCTCTCATTGTACTCTAGAGTCCTTAGCCAGGCGTGGTTAGTCTGAGCCTGACAATTACGCCACTTACTTAGGGCAGTGTTTTAAACTTCAGTCCTATAAGCCGCCATATTGAACAATGACCAGGTGAACTCAATACTGGTCACAAATAACTGGATGCAATATGCAGCTAGTATTTTCGCGACCCGTGCCATATTTTCATTATAGTCCTGCTTTTGTGCTATGTGTGTAATTGCATTTGATTGCATAGAATTATTTTACTTAACTTGTTGGCTCACGTTCACCTTCTGGCCCTGGGAGTTCCAAGCACTTTTGCCAGGCAGCTCCTGCTTGAAGATAACAGGACAAGGCTCCTCAGGATGCGGGTTCTTGCTCTTAACTTGAATAAACCTTTTTAAAGAGACATTGGGGCATTGGATATCTACTTTACACTCCGCTATATTGAACAAGGGACAGATAAGCTAAATACCGGTCACAAAAAACTGGCCGCAATTTACAGCCAGTATTTCGTGACCAGTACCGAATTTTACAAACTAACCTGTATAATAATCGGTCGGTTCATAAAATTCTGATTCAGAGGGGATTGGATTATGACTAGGGTTCCCGGCTTTATGGTATTTATTTTTTGGCCATTTCCGTCTGTATTTATCCATTTTTATCGTTTGGCTATGTCATCTGTATTTATCCATATTTATTTTGTGTTTTGCGTATAAATTAAGTTATAAAACTGTACATTTCCATATCTATTTAACTGATAGATGCGTACCTCTCACTGTGATGTCTGTTGTGTTTTAGCTATTTAAGTTGCCAAATATTACATAACAATACATCCACCGGTAAATACTAGCATACCATACATTTCTTATTTAAAGAAATGTCTTTTTTTTTATTTTTATTTTTTTATTTAAACCAGAACAGGACATTGGATACTACAGCGTTTCATGAAATATACAATAAAGATCAGTAAATATATTTTCAGCCGACAGACAAAAAAAAATAGAAATAAACAGAGGCAAACCAATAACTGTATGACATGACATATGAAAATAAAAAGTCCAAAAAGAAAAGAAACATTACTGGCTACCACTTAAAGTTGAATTGATACCATCCCTCCAACGTAATACAGGGCTCCAAATAGCCTAGCCCAATTTCCTAGCTTTCCAACCCCTGGTAGCATAGATCGATGTCTCGTAATTACATACCGCTAGGAGGCAAGCTAGCCACATTTGAAAGCTAGGAGAAACAGTGTCTTTCTAACAGGCGGAAATAATTATTCTTAGTATAGCCGTACCAATAAAGACAAGTCTTTTTTCACTCCTAGAGAAATTAAGGGACCCATCAAAGCCCATTAAATATAGGCAATCAGATTCAGGCAGTCTGTGGCCGAATATTGTCAACCAATAGTCTGAAATCATACTTTTTACTAAATCGAGCTTACAGCAGCTACTAAACATATGGATACTATCTGCGGATCCACCTGCACATCTAGGACAGAGGTCATTTTCTCTTTTCCCCCAAGTGTACAGTTTAGCCGGGATGTAATACAAACTAAACAAGGTTTTATATGACTGGGCTTTAAGGTTACTAGACATAAGAAGGCAATTAGATAATTCAATACATTTATACAAATCGACATCGGGATTCTCAAACTGCGCTGCCCAATTTGCTTCAATTTTCTCAAGATCGTCCGGGATTTTAAACATAAAGATATCATACAGGGTGCCAATTCTTATATTAGGTCTACTCACTAGGTCCAATAGTTCATTATTTGACAGGTCCACAGTTGAAATATTAGCTTTAAGCTTAGCGAACAGTTGAGCGTACTTAAGGAAATCTCCATTGAGCAGATTATATTTTAATTTTAGGTCCAGAAAGGTAGTTTTAAATCCTTTAAACAGAAAATCATGAACTGTTAAAATACCCAGGAATTTCCATTTTCTTGCTGTGGAATCAAATCCGATATTGGAGGTGAGAGACGAATGCCACAAAGGTGTATATCTGGTAATATTACTAATATGCATATGTTTGTGAATCTTTTTCCAGACTGTAAGGGCATCGGTTATAGTTGTATAGCAGCGATAATTTCTGTAGTAAGCGGAGTCAGTGTATCGAAGGAACAACCCTTCAGCATTATTCCCCATAATAAGCTCATAAATAGATGGGATTGAAGTAATAACATTGTTATCAATTAAACATTTAGGATTGATCAGAGGAGCAAAAATCTGTATGAAAGCAGCCCAATGATAAAGAGTAGTGTTAGGTATAGCTAGACCTCCTCTGTCTAAAGGTAAAGACAACAGTTTGTATGACCTCCTGATTTTGCCGTGTTGCCAAATGAATTTAGACATAAGTGAGTTTAACAGTTTTAAGATCTTATCGCCAATGGCTAAAGGAATAGCACGGAACAAATAAAGAAACCTAGGTAGGACGTTCATTTTTAAAAAAAATGGCTCTGCCTATAATTGTAAGATATAGGCAATTCACTCGATCAAGGTCATTTTTAATTCTATCTAGGAGAGGGTCAAAGTTTAATTTAATTATGTTTTTAATATCTGGACTAATCACAATTCCCAAATATATAGCTTTATTCACGACCCTAGGGTCCAAACAGACTATGTTGTTGGTACACACAATTAAAGTTTTCCCCTTATTAAGAGAATACCCTGAGAATTTTCCGTATTCAGTAGTCAAGTTTTCGATAGTAATAATAGCCTCTGAAGGATCAGGAGTAACAACGGCTATGTCGTCTGCGTAGGCTAACACTTTTGTTTGGTATTGACCGCAGACCACAGGCTTAATTAAATGAGTCTCTAGGAGTTTTAAAATTAAAGGGTTTATGTATAGTGCAAATAATAGGGGGGAACAAGGACACCCCTGTCTAGTGCCCCTGGATATACTGATATAGCCAGAGACGGACCCTGGTACCTGAATCTTAGCTTTGGGTGAATGATACATAGTCTTAATAGATTTTATAAATTTGGGGCCGAAATTAAGGCGCGACATAGCCGCCCATAAGAAAGACCAGGAGACGCGGTCAAAGGCTTTTTCTGCGTCGAGCAGGATCATCGACATCCGGCCACCCGTGGCAGACATGGAGTCAAACAAAGTGATAACTCTATTAATATGGTTGGTAGTCCCTTTCCCTGGGATGAAACCATGTTGCCACGGGGAGACCGGATGTTCAACGACCCTACTCAACCTAACAGCCAATACCTTAGCGTATAATTTAGAGTCCGAATTAATTAATGATATTGGACGATAGGAGGTAACCAGTTCCGGGGGTTTACCTTTCTTTGGGAAGACAACGATATTTGCTTCATTCCAGGATTCAGGAGGTATCCCGTTGTATTGAATACCTAAGAATAAATCGTGGAGAAGCGGCCCTAGCTGGTGGTTCAATATTTTGTATAAGTCAATTGGAATTTTATCAGGGCCTGCAGCCTTTCCGGGGGACATGATTGATAAAGCGGTAAGCACTTCTTCTATCGTAATTTCTTTTTCTAGATCTCTTCGAGAAGCGTCGTCAAGACGGGTTTCATTTTCTGGAAAATTAAGTAAATTATGTAGGAAAGTAGCAGAGTCCTTTTCGGTATACACAGTGTCCTCAAAATATAATTTCTGGTAGTATTGTTGAAATTGCTTAGCAATATCTTTAGTTTGGGTATAGACCTGACCACTATCATGAATAGCGGTGATATTGTTATTGGAGGTCTTCTGACGTGTGCGTAATGCTAATTGTCTGCCAACTTTTTCACCACTCTCATAAACTTCCTTTCTATGTACTCTGTAAGTTTGGGCCGCATTCTGACTAAGATTATAATTGAGATCTGTTTTTAGAGCTATGACCTGATACATCTCGTGATTTGCATCACAACCTCCTGATATTTGTAAGATATGTTTTTGCTCTGCTACCACTAGAGCTTGCATCTTTAAATTGAAGTCGTTAAATTGCTGTTTCCTAGCATGATTTTGAAAACTAATAGTTTCGCCTCTAAGAGAAGCTTTGAAGCAGTCCCAAACTGTATTCCGTGAAGCACTAAAGCGATTGGCCTCAAAGAATTGTGTGGTCCAGTGTTTTATATGAGAGATGTATTGGGTATTCACCAGCAATTTACGATCAAATGTCCAGGACCTAGGTTGACTGTTAAGGTCAGGTATTTTTGTTAAAAAGATAAGAGGATTATGGTCCGAGATAATCTTTGGCTGTTTACTAATAGAAGAATGTGCTAGAAATTCGTGTGATACAAAAAAATAATCAATCCTAACATGTTTCTGATGAGGGTTCGAAAAATAGGTATATCCAGGGTCATCTTTGTTTGAATAATTCCAGAAATCAACTAATCCTAAACTATTGGACAATCTGAGAAGTGCTTTGAAAACCTTGGGTTTACGACCTACATATTTCTGTTGAAGAGGGATTACAGTAGATTGGACTTTAAGAGAGATGTTAAAGTCGCCACAAATAATAAGTGGGCCCCGCCAAGTAGGAAGCTCTGTTTCTAAAAATTCAAAAATAGCTGGTTCATCTTGGTTAGAACCGTAAATGGTACAGATTATAATTCCCAGGGCCAGTTTAACCACCGCCCATCTGCCGTGCGGGTCTGACAATAGCCGAACTGCTGTCCCGAGATGTGTTTTTGCCAAAATCGCTACACCCCTTATATTTGAGGTTTGTGTTGAGCTAGTTAATAAATTATAGCCCCTTAATTTAAACAGAGATCTTTTCTCCCAGGGTATATGTGTTTCCTGGAGACATAAAATATCAACAGGATTTAAGCGGACTAATTCGGCCAGGAGTTGTCGTTTATTAGTAGTCAATAACCCCCCTACATTCATTGTTTGAATTGTTAGCTTACCCATTATCAAAGCTAAATGTTTGCCAATATATAACTCTTGAGCATGTTTGCATATAAACAATGTACAATGAGGTCTCCTTTTGCTTTAAATTTATTTTATAGTAATCCATACAAGCTGTGTATCTTTTTATCTGGTCTGGTTTAATTTTTTATTTTTGATGCACGCCCCCTCTCCACCCCCCCCTTCCCTACCACTCTTGCTGGACTCTCCCCCCCCCCCACAACACAAGGCATTCAGACTCTACCAGAGTCTGGGTGATGAGGAGCAGAGCAGTACCTGAGCTACCAACTTAACATGTAGAGTGTATATAGTATATATAATCAACACAGGGTCGCCGAACAGATCAAGCCTAGTGCGACATGAAAAAATAACAGCAAAAAAAAAATGATCCAGCACTAAGGTTTAAGACTCAATAGTCAAATTACTGTATCTCATCTAGATAAGCTTTAGCTTTAATCTCTGAAGTAAAAAAGGAAGTCTGTCCAGCTCGTACAACTTTTAGTTTGGCAGGATTATTCAAGTAGGCTTGAGCTCCTTTATCCTGAAATGGCTTGATCAATGAGCGTAGGCGCCATCGCCGCTCAACAGTTGCATGACAAAAGTCAGGTCTTGTGAAAAAAGAACAGTCTTTGAACTTCAATTTATGATCGGGTCTGGCTTTCTCTGCAACTATCTGCCGCAGCAAAAAATTCCCAAAATATACTAGGATGGCGCGTGGGTATGCACCAGGCTTAGTAGGTGGTTTAAAAGGAACTCGATGTGCTCATTGTATTTCCAAATCTAAATTCCAGTCCTTTACTTCAGGCATTGAGTCTCTAAGTATTTGTACTACAAATGTACGGATGTTCTCACCCTCAATTTTTTCTGGGATTCCCAAAAAACGCAAGTTGCTGCGGCGTTGCCTATTCTCAAAGTCCTCGAGCTTCCATTGCATATCTGTAAATTCAGCATCTTGTAATTTAATTTTCTCAGTATTGACCATCACCTCATTCTCATTGTGAAGCACTCTTGACTCGATCTCGGTCACTCTCTCACCAAATGAAGTGCAGGACTTAGTGAGCTTTCTGACTACCGTTTGAACTTTTCGTAGTGCAGCTCTAGATATTTTTACTTTCTAACATAGTCTCTTCCCTATGGGCTGCAATAGCTTGAAAAATGGTCTCTACAGCTGCTGAAGAAAACTCGCTAGAGTTAGGATGGTCAGGCTCATGTGCAGAGGAAAGAGACAGTTTCGAAGGGAGATAATCCCCCTCAATACCACTGTGCACCGGTCTGGAGCTTGCACCGGGTTTGGTACGAATGGTATTGGTTTTTGCGTGATCTTCGTTAGAGCTTTCAGAGGAACTGCATATATACTCTGAGTCCTGTCGCTCCTCTAAATCGGATGAAAGCTCTGGGTCTGATTCGGTCTCAGGTTCATCCGTTTCTAACTCTATCCCTGCTTCGTCGGAGAATGAGTAGAATTCAGAGGGTTCTTTGTCCCCGTCTGCAGTATTGCATACTTCCTGTATTATAGTTGGTGGTAGTTCAGATGCATAGATAGCAGGGGGTAAGGAGGATGAAGAGGGTTCTAAGGCTGTATTTAACAAGTTGGCAGTAGATGGTTCAAAGCTCATCGTGGCATTGTTTGGTGTTTGCTCCAACAAAGAGGTATTTGTACCACCCAAATCAATCAAGCCTTGACCCTCGGTTTGAGCCTCTGATTCATCTTGATGTTCAACCCCCAATATATTTGCACTTTCACCTGAGAAAGACATACAGAGCCCTTCAACTCCCAACTCATTCTGCTCATTCACCTCTAAATTTTGAGTAGGGTTATTTATTTATTTATTTATTTATTTTTGACATTTAATAGAGCGCGAACAAATGCCCGTGGGCGTCTCGGCGCTAGTACTGCTGCAAAAGTCTCCGTGGCTGAGGTTCTGGTGATTACTGATTAAACAGCCAAGTTTTCAGTTTTTTTCGAAATGACATGAGAGAGGGGCTAGTCCTGATAGACTGGGGGAGAGTATTCCATAATTTTGGTGCAGCAACCAGAAAGCGGCGATCACCCCAAGTGACCAACTTAGTGCGAGGCACCACCAATTTGTTAAGATTGGCGGAGCGAAGAGGTCTCGAGGGGCGGATCCCCAGAGTCATTTCTAGCATTAGCATCACTAGTCACTGTCAAAGACCCAGTACTCGCAGTACTCAAAGTACTCACAGTTTGTAGAGTCAGATGTGGTGGTGAGATAGAAAGCTCAGCTGTTGATGAATTCACAGAAAGCTGACTGTTGTTCGAAAGCTCGTTCAGAGTCGGGGTGGCAGACTGATTCCTGTTGGGAGCACCCTGTTTGCGCCTTAGCAAATCTATCACTGAGCCACCTGGAGAGAGCTGAGCTTGGGGGGTCAATTTCCTTCTGGCGGCAAGAGCCTCGTGTCTTGGTGAGCCCTCCGTTAGCAGTGGTTTCTTGACTTTTTCCCTGCGCCTCCCTGAAGAGGTAGAAGCACTGTCGAGCCCGGCTCCATCTTTCAGGATCCGCTCCATCTCTTCCCTGGCTGTTCGAGCTGCTTTTGCGAGCTTTGCACGAGCAGCAGCCGAGGAAACCGCCGAGGCCGTCTTCGGGGGCATGTCGGGAGCCTCAGGTCGGGGATTGGGAGCGGAGGTCGAAGATTGCAGTGCCTTCCCGCAAACTGCTGAGTCTGGGTCACGGGAGGAAATGGAATCCTGTGGTTGCGTGAACACGTCCCGCCCCAGCGAGTAAGGGACGCGCTGAGCCCTGAGTGAGCCTGTAGACAGAGCGGTACAGAGAGACCTCAGGACGGCATGATTGAGACAGGTAAACAGAGATCGCTGCTGTGTCCCTGCAGCACAGAAGAGGCAAATCGATAAATCCTTAAAGGGATCGCTTGCCATTCTTTTAAGTTTTTATTTGAACTTCGATCCCCTTGCTGTAGTAAATACGAGGTGAAAGTCGAAGCACTGATACGTACGGATGGGTACTTGAAAGATTAAGCCATTTGGTGGATATGCAGCCTGTGTTCGCGGCCGGAGAACCCTGTGTATTCCATAAAACTATCGGAGCTCAGGTAAGCTGCTGCTACTGCGGTTCGAGTCAAACCGCCATCTTGCCTCGCTATTTAAAGAAATGTCATCCTGTCTTTTTTTAATTAACCATGCTGTTGATCTGCTGACCTGCTGGTCTATAATTCATGAAAGACAGCACGTAGGGTCACTTAAAAGAAGCAAAATTTTTTGTATTCATCCACTTTTAAAAATAAATACAGACAGAAAACACATTGTTTTCTGTCTGTATTTATCTGTAAAAATCCGTAAAAACGGAAAACAGGCAGCCTTAGTTATGACCCCCTTCATGAATAATATTGAGGTAGGTCTCAAATTGTGAATCACCTCAACTGACCACAGGGATGGTGGGTTTCTTGGGTCAACAGACCACATGTCTGTCATTTAAATGAAAGAAACTTTTTTTTCAAATGCAACCCATGTTTCTTAAAAGAAGCTCACTGCATTTAAAAAGCAATATTTTTTTTATATAGTTTGTCAGACTTAGCTGAGGTCCCCTGGAACCCCTGCCTATTCTAAAACTATTTTATTTACATTCACAAATGGGTAGAGGTACCAAAGGGATCCCTCCACTTTTGGTGCATAAACATTGACACGCCAAAAACCGATTTGCTATTTGGAAGGGAGGCCTACGGCACACCCCTTCCAAATACTGAATCAGTATGGAGTCACAAACCCACTTTTAAGAAATTGAGAAAAGTTTACCGACCCCTAAAATAGGTTAACCGCGCGGTTGAACAACGTTTGTGGGTGCACAGATTCAGACTGTTTGTGACTGTACAAATGCATAGGACATCTGGCTCCAAGTTCTACGTGCCAGCCTTCCCAGTTGGATCATGTTTAATTTGATCCATTTCTAATTAACTGCGGTGTACAAGCTTTGTGCAAGAAATGATATGTGGTACAGAGGGTGATCACAGATGGTAGCATCATCATTTTGCCAAACGAGTGAAAGTTCCAGACGATGCTACATGTTACAATAAGTACATAAATAAATATCTTACTGTTCCCATTTGGTGAGTAATAACTTCTGACCAACGTCTCATTTCCTTTGTCGAAAGTAACTGGCTGACTTGGGCCATTATTGGTTTGGCAGGTACCAATGCCATATGTGACTGGAAAAGTCTGAAAAAACAAGGAGGAAGATGTGCAATGAGAACAGGAGTGCAGCCTTTACATCAGTTTGAGGTGTTTCACCCTGCAATAAATGCATGTTCTGATAAAAAGTTGGGTACAGCTGATTTCAGTTGGGTATGGTGAGGTGTCTGTCTTATTTCACTTATTTCACCAAGAATATTTACATACACAGAGACAAAAACGCACATACTCCCTCTCCCTATCTCTGTTTTGAAAGTCCTCAAATTCCTCGTTATTTTACAAAACATTGTGTTTTCTCTCATCTGAAGCTCAAACCCCTGCAATCTCACTGACCAAGCTACGCCTCTGATCGTATCACTGCTGTCTTAAAACAACAAGCATTGGCATAGCCAACAGGTCTAGCTTTTGGGACCTTCTAAGTATTTAGTTATGCAGCACAATATCCTTGGTGCAACAACATCAACTGTTGCGTGGCTAAACACTTATAAGGTCCCAAAGGCGAGACCTATTGGCTATGCCAATTCTTGGTATTTTTTGTTCTTGAGGGAAACAGGGCTAGTGCCAGGAGGGTCAAGGGTGAGTGGCAGGGAGGTGAGTAGTGAATGCCAGGACGGACAAGGGTGACTGTCAGGCAATGGGGGTGAAGGGTGAGTGCCAGGGAGGAAAATGGTGATTGCCGAGAAGGGGAAGTATGAGTGCCAGGGGTGAGGGGTAGCTGCCAGGCCAGGGGGGTGAAGGTCTAGTGCCATGGAGGTGAAGGTTGAGTGCCAGGTCAGGGGGATGAAGGGTGAGTGCCAGGGAGATGAAGATTGAGTGTCATGGATGTGAGAAGTAAGAGTCAGGAGTGTCAAGGGTGAGTGCCAGGGAGGTGAAGGGTGAGTGCAAGGGGGGAAGGGTAGCTGCCAGGCCAGGGGGATGAAGGGCTAGTGCAATGGAGGTGTAGGGTGAGTGCCAAGGGGGCGAGTAGTGAATGCCTCGAGGGACATGGGTGAGTGTCAGGAAGGGGAAGTATGAGTACCAGGAGGGTCGAGGGGGAGTGTCACAGAGTTGACAGTTGAGTGTCACAGAGAGTCAATGCTGAGTGCCAGAGAGGGAGAAGGGTGAGTGCCAGGTGCGAGGAGTGACTGCCAGGCCTGAGGGGTGAAGGGTGAGTGCCAGGGAGGTGAGGGATGAGTGACAGACTGCAAACAGTAGTGAGCTGGGGTCTAGAAGGAGGTGCGGAGATCATTACCCAGTGTGTCCCAGGCTTGGACGCACCAGTGCCAGGTCAGACTTGGATGGATGCAATAACCTCTGAAAGGCGGGTGCCAGGTCACTTGTAACCTTAGTACAGGAGTGGGGTGCGCAGGAGAGAGTAACATCTTCAAACAAGAAACTATTCAAAATCCTGAAAACTCCACTTTATGGTCTTGCAACCTTATGTGGAAAATAATTAGCAAATGAATGGGCTTCCGTAGCGGACATGCAGCTTGTTACAGCAACTTATTAAGATAAAGTTTACATTGCAAATAAGCCAAAGCTAACACAATTTGAACTAGTAACAGTAAGATTTGCAATGAACTAGAGACAAGTTAAAAAAGCACTTCAGAATTGAACCGAGGATACCGAATAATAAAAATGGGGGCAATATTGGTCTCCTTTTCACAGCTGACAGCCAAAGAAACAGGGTGTCATGGAGTACTCGGATTCTGGTGGAATCAGACTTTTTAAAAGAGTCAATTCTTCATAAAACCTTTTTTTTTAAACAACTCTTTTGGACACACTAGCATATAGTGCCATGCGAGTGCCACTGCCCTTCTCCTAAGACACAACCTCTGTGAAACAAACTGATTAGAATAATTGTTTGCTGTTTAAAACTAAGTGGGGCACAACTACAGTTAAGAATTCTGGTTATTGCTTGAAGGAAAGATATGAAACCTGGTTACCTTTGTCTGTACCACTGCTATCTATGTGGATAGGAGAAAATGAATGGAGTGGTATGGTGGACAGGAGACATGCAGGCTGCTTAAATATTGTAGAGATTGGATTGTCAAGCACTAGGAAAAAAGAGTGAATGCTGAATAAAACTAGAAACGCAAACACTTTCATGGCGAACGTGGCTGTGAAAGTGAAACTGATCGCAATCGCGTGAAAGTGAAACTGATCGCGATCACGCTACCTGGCTGAGAGGAGGCTGATAGGCAGTGAGTAGCCGGGAGCGGGTGTGTGTGTGTGTGTGTGTGTGGTTGTGTGTGGTTGTGTGTGGTTGTGTGGTTTGGTGTGGTTGTATGTGTGGTTGTGGTTGTGGTTGTGTGTGTGAGTGTGGTTGTGTGGTTGTGGTTGTGTGGGTGTGGGTATGGTTGTGGGTGTGGTTGTGGGTGTGGTTGTGTGTGGTTGTGTGTGTGCATGTGGTTGTGTGTGTGTAGTTGTGGTTGTGTGTGAAGGTGTGGTTGGGTGGTTGGGTGTAGTTGTGTGTGTGGTTGTGTGTGGTTGTGTGTGTGATTGTATGTGTGTGGTTGTGTGTGTGTGGTTGTGTGTGTGGTTGTGTGTGGTTGTTTGTGTGTGTGTGTGGTTGTGTGTGTGTGTGTAGTTGTGTGTGTGGTTGTGTGCGGTTGTGGTTGTGTGTGTGTGTGTGTGTGGTTGTGTGTGTATGTGTGGTTGTGTGTGTGTGTGTGTGGTTGTGGGTGTGTGGTTGCCGGTGTGGGTGTGGTTGTGGTTGTGTGTGTGGTTGTGTGTGTGTGGTTGTGATTGTGGGTGTGTGGTTGTGTGTATGGTTGTGTGTGTATGGTTGTGTGTGTGGTTGTGGTTGTGTGTGTTGTTGTGTGTGGTTGTGGTTGTGTGTGGTTAAGTGGCTGTGTGTGTGGTTGTGTGTGTGTGGCTGTGTGTTTGTGTGTATGTGGTTGTGCGTGTGTGGTTGTGTGTGTTTATGTGTGTGTGGTGGTGGTTGTGTGTGTGTTTGTGGCTGTGTGTGTGGTTGTGTGTGTGGTTGTGTGTGTGGTTGTGTGTATTTGTGGTGTGTGTGTGGTTGGGTGTGTGTTTGTGGTTGTGTGTGTGGTTGTGTGTGTGGTTGTGTGTGGTTGTGATTGTGTGTGTGGTTGTGGTAGTGTGTGTGTGGCTGTGTGTGTGTGGTTGTGTGTGTGTGGTTGTGTGTGTGGTTGTGTGTGTGGTTGTGTGTGGTTGTGTGTGTGTGTGGTTGTGTGTGGTTGTGTGTGTGGTTGTGGTAGTGTGTGCATGGTTGTGTGTGTGTGGTTGTGTGTGTGGTTGTGTGTGTGGTTGTGTGTGGTTGTGTGTGTGGTTGTGATTGTGTGTGGTTGTGGTTGTGTGTGTGCAGTTGTGTGTGTGGTTGTGTGTGGTTGTGTGTGTGGTTGTGGTTGTGTGTGTGGTTGTGGTTGTGTGTGTGGTTGTGTGTGTGTGGTTGTGTGTGCGTATGTGGTTGTGTGTGTGGTTGTGGTTGTGTGTAGTTGTGGTTGTGTGTGGTTGTGTGTGTGGTTGTGTGTGGTTGTGGTTGTGTGTGTGTGTGTGTGTGGTTGTGTGTGTGGTTGTGTGTGTGTGGTTGTGTGTGAGGTTATGTGTAAATGTGGTTGTGTGTGTGTGTGTGTGGGTATGTATGTGTGTGGTTGTGTGTGGTTGTGTGTGTGGTTGTGGGTGTGTTGGTGGGGTTGTGTGTGGTTGTGTGTGTGTGGTTGGGTGTGGTTGTGGGTTTGTGGTTGTGGGTGTGGTTGTGGGTGAGGGTGTGTGGGTGTGGGTGTGGTGGTGTGGTGGGGTGTGGTTGTGGTTGTGTGTATGTGTGTGTTTGGGTGTGATTGTGGGTGTGTGTGTGTGGTTGTGTGTATGTGATTGTGTGTGTGGCTGTGTGTGTGTGTGTGTGGTGTGTGTGATTGTGGTTGTGTGTGTGTGGTTGTGTGTGTGGTTGTGTGTGGTTGTGTTTGTGTATGTGGTTGTGTGTATGTCTGGTTGTGTGTGTGTGTGTGTGTGTGGTTGTGTGTTTGTGTGGTTGTGTGTTTGTATGTGTGTGTGTGATTGTGTGTGTGGGTGTGGTTGTATGTGTGGTTGTGCGGTTGTGTAGTTGTGGGTGTGATTGTGTTTGTGGGTGTGGTTGTGGTCATGTGTGTGGTTGTGTGGTTGCATGTGTGGCTGTGTGTGCGGTTGTGTGTGGGTGTGATTGTGTGTGTGGTTGTGTGTGGTTTTGTGTGGTTGTGTGTGTGATTGTGTGTGTGGTTGTGGGTGTAGTTGTGTGTGTGGTTGTGGGTGTGGTTGTGTGTGTGTGTGGTTGTGGGTGTGGTTGGGTGTGGTTGTGTGGTCGTGTGGGTGGTTGTGTTTGTGTGGTTGTGTGTGTGGTGGTGTGGTTGGGTGTGGTTGTGGTTGCGTGTGTGGTTGGGTGTGGTTGTGGGTGTGTGATTGTGGGTGTGGTTTTGGGTGTGGTTGTGGGTGTGGGTGTGGGTGTGTGGGTGTGGGTGTGGTGGGGTGGTAGGGTGTGGTTGTGGTTGTGTGTGTGTGTGCTTGGGTGTGGTTGTGGGTGGGTGTGGTTGTGTGTGTGATTGTGGTTGTGTGTGTGTGTGGTTGTGTGTGTGGTTGTGTGTGTGATTGTGTGTGGTTGTGTGTGTGTGGTTGTGTGTGTGTGTCTGTGTGTGTGGTTGTGTAAGTGGTTTTGTGTGGTTGTGGTTGTGGGTGTCGTGTGTGTGGTTGTGGTTGTGTGTGTGTGTGTGGTTGTGTGGGTGTGGTTGTGTGTGTGGTTGTGCATGTGGTTTTGTGTATGGGGGTTGTGTATGTGGTTGTGTGTGTATGTGTGGTTGTGTGTGTGTATGGCTGTGTGTGTGGTTGTGTGTCTGGGTGTGGTTGTGTGTGGTTGTGTGTGGTATTCTGTGGTTGTGTGTGATTGTGGGTGTGGTTGTGGTTGTGTGTGTGTGGTTATGTGTGGGTGTGGTTGTGGGTGTGGTTATGTGTGGGGTTGTGTATGTGGTTGTGTGGGTGTGTGTGTGGTTGTGTGTGTGTGTGGCTGTGTGTGTGGTTGTGTGTCTGGGTGTGGTTGCATGTGGTATTGGGTGGCTGTGTGTGATTGTGTGTGTGGTTGTGGGTGTGGTTGTGGTTGTGTGTGTGTGGTTGTGTGTGTGTGTGTGGTTGTGGGTGTGGTTGTGTTTGTGTGTGGTTTTGTGTGGTTGTGGTTGTGGATGTCGTTGTGTGTGGTTGTGGTTGTGTGTGTGGTTGTGTGTGGTTTTGTGTGGTTGTGTGTGATTGTGTGTGTGGTTGTGGGTGTAGTTGTGTGTGTGGTTGTGGCTGTGGTTGGGTGTGGTTGTATGGTCATGTGGGTGGTTGTGTGTGTGTTTGTGTGTGTGGTTGTGTGTGTGTGGTGTGGTTGTGTGTGGTTGTGGTTGTGTGTGTGTGGTTGGGCGTGGTTTTGGGTGTGTGGTTGTGGTTGTGGGTGTGGTTGTGGGTGTGTGGGTGTGGTTGTGTGTGGTATTGTGTGGTATTGTGTGGTTGTGTGTGTGGTTGTGGTTGCATGGGTGGTTGTGTGTGTGTAGTTGTGTGTCTGGTTGTTTGTGTGTTGTTTTGTGTGTGGTTGTGTGTGTGGTTTTTTGTGTGGTTGTGTGGTTGTGTGTGGTTGTGGGTGTGGATGTGGGTGTGGTTGTGTGTGGGTAGGGTTGTGGTTGTGTGTGTGGTTGTGTGTGTGTGGTTGTGGGTGTGGGTGTGTTTGTGTGTGGTTGTGGGTGTGGTTTTGTGTGGTTGTGGTTGTGGATGTCGTTGTGTGTGGTTGTGGTTGCGTGTGTGTGTGGTTGTGTGTGTGGTTGTGTGGTTTTGTGTGGTTGTGTTTGTGGTTGTGTGTGATTTTATGTGATTGTGTGTGGTTGTGTGTGGTTGTGTGTGTGGTTGTGTGTGGTTGTGGTTTTGTGTGTAGTGTGGGCATGGTTGTGTGTGTGTGTGTGGTTGTGGTTGTGTGTGGTTGTGTGTGTGTTTGTTGTTCTGGTTGTGGGTGTGGTTGTGTGTGTGTGGTTGTGTGTGGTTGTGTATGTGTAGTTGTGTGTGTGGCCGTTTGTGTGGTTGTGTGTGTGGTTGTGGGTATGTGTGGTTGTAGGTGTGTGTGGTTGTGTGTGTGGTTGTGTTTGGTTGTGTGTGTGATTGTGTGTGGTTGTGGTTGTGGGTGTGGTTGTGGGTGTGGTTTTGTGTGTGGTTGTGTGTGTGGTTGTGTGTGGTTGTGGTTGTGTGTATGGTTGTGGGTGTGTGGTTGTGCTTTTGTGTGTGTAGTTGTGTTTGTGTGTGGTTGTTTGTGTGTGGTTGTGTGTGTGGTTGTGTGTGTGTGGTTGTGTGGTTTTGTGTGGTTGTGTGTGTGGTTTTGTATGGTTGTGTGTGGTTGTGTGGTTGTGTGTGTGTGTGGTTGTGTGTGGCTGTGTTTGTGGTTTTGTGAGTGGCTGTGTGTGTCGGTATGGTTGTGGTTGTGTGTGATTTTGTGTGGTTGTGTGTGGTTGTGGGTGTGGTTGTGGTTGTGTGTGTGGTTATGGGTGTGGTTGTGTTTGTGTGTGTGGTTATGTGTTGGTTATGGGTGTGGTTGTGGGTGTGTATGGTTGTGTGTGTGTGGTTGTGTGTATGTTAGCAAGGCGATCCCAGGGGAGACAGAAGATGTCTGACTGACCACCCCGAGACCCACATCTCCATATGGAATTGGCCGAGCGCCGTCGAGAGGCCTCCTTGGCGAGGCTCCTCTCCTACAATCGTAACAGCCGAGCAATTGCAGCACTACAAAGGGACACCACACGAGAGTAGATTCTTAAGAGTCTTTATAAAGAATATAGGCAAGTTCTCGCAGCAATAGGTACAGGAGGATCGAGGGATCCTTAAAGTCTCGGTATCAGGGGGAATGGGGGTAGCGGGACAGTCTTGGTACCAACTGGTACTAGGATACCCTGCGCACAGCTCTCAATCCTCGAGCTGGGGGGTGCAAGGAGCCGCGACGTCGTCAGCAGGGCTCTGAGAATGGTTCAGCGTGGTCGGGCCGCGACAGCGTCAGCAGGGCTCCGAGGATGGTTCAGCTTGGTCGGGCCGCGACAGCGTCAGCAGGGCTCCGAGGATGGTTCAGCGTGGTCGGGCCGCGACAGCAGGGCTCCGAGGATGGTTCAGCGTGGTCGGGCCGCGACAGCGTCAGCAGGGCTCCGAGGATGGTTCAGCTTGGTCCGGCCGCGACAGCGTCAGCAGGGCTCCGAGGATGGTTCAGCGTGGTCAGGCCGCAACAGCGTCAGCAGGGCTCCGAGGTTCCAGGTTCCGAGTACAAGAGTTCTTATCAAGATCAGCCGCGATGAGGTCAGCAGGGCTTCGACTCCAAGATACAACTGGAGTCCTAATCCAGGGCTGGCCCAGATATAGGGCTGGAGTCCTTTGATGTCCAGACCCTCGCGCCTGGGGGTCAGAGGGGCCGGGATGAGGGTGTCCAGACACCCAGCAGGGGGGTGGAGCCAGTGCCCAGGGAGGCCGGAGGGGGATCGAAACCAGGCGTCCGGGGACGGCTGGAGGGCCATCGAAACTCCCCTCTTCCTGGATCCGTCAAGTGGCCACTCTACCACCTGGGTGGATCTTGGTGCCTCGAGGTCGGGGCTTCGCTGGCGCCGCGGCCGGGGTCACGTGCTCGGGACGTGATGGGCCCAAGATGGAGTCGGGCCTGAAATGGCAGTCCGGGGTGGTGGCCGGACCTGCAGGGTTGGGGCGAGCAGGGTTCGCCGGGTTCCAGGGGGGAGAGTCGTGGGTTGCCAGGGGGGCTACTCTCGTCGAGAGTTTGTGGAGGGTAGTTTCAGGGGGGCGACAGCAGGTCCACGGAGGGCCGATGTCATCCGGGGCCCGCCATGTGGGAGGGGTAGGACCACGCCACGAGGCCGGGTCCAACACACGTCCCCTCCAGCTGAAGGCAGGGAGAGTCACCCATCTTCTTGGGGGTTCTCCTCGCCGAGGTGGAAGAAGCAGGATAGGCCGTCAGCATTGGCGTGGTCATTGCCAGGGCGATGTTCCACAGTGAAGTCCATCCCTTGCAGGGAGATGGACCATCGCAGCAGCTTCGGGTTCTCGCCACGCATCTGCATCAGCCACCGCAGGGGCCGGTGGTTGGTCTGGACCCGGAAGTGGGTGCCGAAGAGGTAGGGCCGGATTTCTTTAGGGCCCACACGACGGCGAAGGCTTCTCTCTCGATGGTGCTCCACCGTTGTTCTCGAGCCAGCAGTCGCCGGCTGATGAAGGCCACAGGATGGTCAACCCCCTCGGGGTTAACTTGCGATAGGACCGCCCCGATGCCGTGCTCCGAGGCGTCGGTTTGGACTACAAACTCTTGGCTGTAGTCGGGGACTTGGAGCACCGGGGCGGTGCACATGGCAGTCTTCAGAGTCTTGAAGGCCGTCTGACACTGGGGGTCCACTGCACCTTCTGTGGCTGCTTTTTGGAGGTCAGTTCAGTGAGGGGCCCCACAATGCTCCCATAGTTTTTTACGAAGCGCCGGTAATACCCAGTGAGCCCCAGGAAGGCTCTGACTGCTGTCTGGGTGACCGGAGGCTCCCAGGCCACGATAGCGTCAATTTTTGGTTGGAGGGGAGCCACATGGCCGCTCCCCACTTGGTGCCCCAGATAGGTCACGGAACCTTGGCCTATCTGGCACTTGCTTGCTTTCACAGTTAGTCCGGCCTGTCGGAGGGCCGTCAGGACCTACCAGAGGTGCTTCAGGTGCTCGGCCCAGTGGAGGCTGTACACCGCAATATCGTCCAAATATGCGGCACTGAACTCTTCTAGCCCCGCCAGCACCTTATTCACCAGTCTCTGGAAGGTAGCCGGGGCGTTTTTCATGCCGAAGGACATCACCTTGAAATGGAAGTGGCCATCGGGGGTCGAGAAGGCAGATCGCTCTTGGGCACCAGGGGTGAGGCCGACCTGCCAATACCCGGCCATGAGGTCGAAGGTGCTGAGGTACCTGGCGGCCCCCAGGCGATCGATCAGTTCATCGGCCCGGGGAATGGGATGGGCGTCGGTCCTGGTGACGGCATTCAGTCCCCGGTAGTCGACACAAAACCTGAGTTCCGGAGTGGCGCTGGGGGCGGCGGCTTTAGGGACCAGGACAACTGGACTGGCCCAGGGACTATCTGAGGGCTCGACCACCCCCAGGGCTAGCATCTTGGCAACTTCGGACTGGATGCAGGCCCGAACTCAGTCGGGAACTCGGTAGGCCCGGTGTCGTACGGGTGGGCTGTCCCCGGTGTCGACATCGTGGACACACCACTGTGTGACCCCGGGAGTGAGTGAAAACAGGTCCGCAAACTGCCCCAACAGCTCTTGGCAGTCCTGGCGCTGTTCGGGGGTCAGGGCGGAGGAGAGGGTGACTCCCTCGACGGAGCCGTCTTGTTCAGCGCACTTCATGAGGTCGGGCAGGGGCTCGGAGTCGTCTTCGGCTCCGTCATCCGTACCTAGCAGCAGGCTCAGCTCCGTGCGGGCAAAGTGAGGCTTGAGCCGGTTGGCGTGCAGAACCCGGAAAGGGTTCCTGGGGGACTCCATGTCTACCAGATAGGTGACGGGGCTCTTGCGCTCCACCACTTTGAAGGGCCCCGTCCATTTGTCCAGGAGGGCACAAGGTTCGACCGGGGACATGACCCAGACCTGCTGGCCCGGCTCGAACTCGATGGACGAGGCCTTCTGGTCATACCAGCGTTTCATCTCCTCCTGACTGGCCTCTAGGTTGGCCTCGGCAAGTTCCTGGAACTTCTGAGTCTGGTTTTGGAGGGTCAGGAGGTACCGGTAGACATCCGGCGGAGCATCTCGGACTGTAGTCTCCCAGCCTTCTTTGACCAGGCTGAGGGGACCTCGGACAGGGTGTCCGTACAATAGTTCAAAGGGGCTGAACCCCAGGGACTTCTGTGGCACCTCCCGATAGGCAAACAGGAGGCAGGGCAGCAGGACGTCCCATTTGCGGCGTAGGGGCTCTTCCAGGCCCTTGATCATCCCCTTGAGTGTTCGGTTAAACCGCTCCACAAGCCTATTCCCTTGGGGGTGATACTGGGTGGTGAACTTATATGTGACCCCGCACTGTTGCCACAGGGACCGCATATATTTTGATATAAAGTTTGTGCCCCGATCACTCACGACCTCTCGGGGGAACCCCACTCTGGAGAAGATCCCCATTAGCGCTCGGCCCACCACGGGGGCCGTTATGGTCCGGAGGGGGATGGCTTCTGGGTAGCGGGTGGCATGGTCCACCAGGACGAGGATGAAGCGGTGCCCCTGAGAGGTTCGGGGGTCCAGGGGCCCCACGATGTTGATCCCCACTCGCTTGAAGGGGGTGGTTACCACGGGAAAGGGTTGGAGCGGGACCTTGACTTTTCCCCCGCTCTTTCCGCTGGCTTGACAGGTCGGACAGGTTCTGCAGTGATTGTTCACATCGTTGCGCATTTTCGGCCAGAAAAAATGGGTTACCAGGCAGCTGTAGGTTTTGTCCTGCCCCCGGGGCCCGGCGAGGGGCACGTCGTGTGCCAGGTTTAGGAGGAAGTCTCTGAACCGTAGGGGGACCACCAACACTCGGCTGGCCCCCAGTTCGGCAATTTTCTGTTCGCTGTATCAATCAATCAATCAATCAATGACACTTATAGAGCGCGCTACATACCCGTAGGGTCTCAAGGCGCTTAGGAGGTCGTGGTCCCAGTAGGCCCAGTGTTCCCGGGTGGGGCCACCTTCCTGGCGCCATTGGGCTAGTTCAGGGATGTCGCCGAGCTCGGCGATGTCTTCGCGGTTGGGCTCCGGTGGCCCGGACTCAGGGTCGGTTTCTTCATCGTCGGCGGGTGGCGGTGGCGCAGGCCACTCCAGTTCTTCGGTCGGGGCGGCCTTGGTCGGTGCCGGGGCCCGGGCTGCCATGGATCAGGTGGTCGCGCAAACCCACTCGGGTAGTCCCAGCATCCCCAGATGCTCTCTCTGCTCGACTTGGGCCCAGGGGGAACTCTCGAGGTCGTTTCCGAGGAGGCAGTCCACGGGGGCGTCGTCCCGGACGGTCACCTTTAGCAGGCCCGACACCCCCCCCACTCGAAGGGGATTCGGGCCATCTGGCACAGGGTCTCGGAATTGTCGGTGGCCAGCACGGGGCACAGCACATTTGGTAGTATCTGGTCGGGAGTCACCAAGTGGCAGCGGACGGCCGTCACACTGGCCCCAATGTCACGGAGTGCTTCGGCCCGGCGCCCATTAATGTTGACCCACTGGCGGTATTTTTGGGTGTTGCTCGGGAGTGGAGCCCGGGGGATCATGTCTCTTTCGCCCAGACAGATTAGGGCCATGGCGGCGGGCTCCCACTTGGTCTGGTCCTCGTTGCAGACCTCTTCTTCTTCTTCTCTTTCTCCCAGAGCTGCGGCAGCGATCTGGCGGGTCGGAGGCCCGGTGGGACCGGGTCGTTGGTTCATCGGGCAGAGGGGATCATTGGCATAGTGACCTGGCCGCTGGCATCTGTGGCAGGTAACGTTTGGGCGGGGCCCCGGCCGCGCTGGGGGGCCCCTCTTCTGGTCAGGGATGGCGAGGTGTTGTTCTGGGGCGACCCCCGGGGTGGACTCCGGGGCGGCGCAGCCGGGAAGTCTCTGTTCCAGTTCTGGCCTCCCCTGCCGCCTCGCTGGCGGAGGTGCCCCTGGGGGCTCCGTCCTGAGTCTCCTATCGGGGCCCGGGGGACCCGGGTGCTCACCCATCGATCGGCCTCGACAGCGAGTTTCCGTGGCTCGGTCAGTTTGCTGTCGAGTAGATGCTGTCTGAGCTCGACAAAGCAGTTGTTGGAGAGGTGCTCCCATACAATGAGGTTGAACAGCTGCTCGTAGGTGGTCACTTTGCTGCCCTTGATCCACCCTTCCAGCGCCCTGCTATAAAAGTTCACGTACTCTACCCATGTAGTACAGGGGATCTTTTTACAGTCTCTGAATCTCTGCCGGTACATCTCAGGGGTGAGGCCATAACGGGTGAGTAGGGCGTCCTTCATGTGATCATAGGAGGACATCACATCGTCGGCTAGTTCCAGCAGGGTGTCTCTTCCTTCGCTGACGAATTTCCCCCATCAGCCGGCACTCCAATCTTTTCGGGGTATGCGGTGCGCGGTCATGGCGACTTCGTAGGCCTTAAACCACTGCTGGATGTGGTCATTTTTATAGTATTCTTTGACGACGTCCTTGGGAAGTGGACTTTCGTGTCGGCAGGAGGCGGGGGGCTTCGGTTCACAGTGGCGCCAGCTTCTTCGCTCTTGGCCTTGATCTCCAGTTCTTTGAGGCCACGCTTGTGCTCGAACGTGATTTTCTTTTCTTCCAATTCTCTCTGCCTCTGTCTCTCCTCCAGGTCTCCTTGCAGCCGTAGTTGCTCCAGGGCCATTTTCTTTTCCACTAGCTGGAGTTCTCCGTCCAGCCGGAGTCGGGCGAGCTCCAACTCATGGAGCCGGCTTCTCTCTCGCTCTCGGGCGTCTTCGTGGGAGAGGCCTGTGTCTATGTTGGCGGTTCTTTCTTCCGCTGGGGCGGTTATGGTTTCCTGGGGCACGTCTGGGACCGTGTCACCTTCGGTTTGGGGTGGTGTCGCTTCAGCCTCCACCCATGTTTGCAGCGCTTCTTTAAAATCCTCTTTGGTGCTTAGTCCGGTGGTAGCGATACCTAAATCTTTGCAAAATTGTTTGAGTTCTTTATGGGTGTACTCCTCCAATAGTTCATTCTGGAACTCTGCGGTCGTTCCGGCTTCTTTAGTACTCATGGTTGCTGTGTGTCTCTGTTAGTAGTGGGCGAGTTACTCGCTGTACGATTTGCGTCGGCTCGGATCCCGTCGCCTGCCACCAATGTTAGCAAGGCGATCCCAGGGGAGACAGAAGATGTCTGACTGACCACCCCGAGACCCCCCTCTCCGTATGGAATTGGCCGAGCGCCGTCGAGAGGCCTCCTTGGCGAGGCTCCTCTCCTACAATCGTAACAGCCGAGCAATTGCACCACTACAAAGGGACACCACACGAGAGTAGATTCTTAAGAGTCTTTATAAAGAATAAAGGCAAGTTCTCGCAGTAATAGGTACAGGAGGATCGAGGGATCCTTAAAGTCTCGGTATCAGGGGGAATGGGGGTAGCGGGACAGTCTTGGTACCAACTGGTACTAGGATACCCTGCGCACAGCTCTCAATCCTCGAGCTGGGGGGTGCAAGGAGCCGCGACGTCGTCAGCAGGGCTCTGAGAATGGTTCAGCGTGGTCGGGCCCCGTCAGCGTCAGCAGGGCTCTGAGGATGGTTCAGCTTGGTCGGGCCGCGACAGCGTCAGCAGGGCTCCGAGGATGGTTCAGCGTGGTCGGGCCGCGACAGCGTCAGCAGGGCTCCGAGGATGGTTCAGCGTGGTCGGGTTGCGACAGCGTCAGCAGGGCTCCGAGGATGGTTCAGCTTGGTCGGGTCGCGACAGCGTCAGCAGGGCTCTGAGGATGGTTCAGCATGGTCGGGCCGCAACAGCGTCAGCAGGGCTCCGAGGTTCCAGGTTCCGAGTACAAGAGTTCTTATCAAGATCAGCCGCGACGAGGTCAGCAGGGCTTCGACTCCAAGATACAACTGGAGTCCTAATCCAGGGCTGGCCCAGATATAGGGCTGGAGTCCTTTGATGTCTGGACCCTCGCGCCTGGGGGTCAGAGGGGCCGGGATGAGGGTGTCCAGACACCCAGCAGGGGGTGGAGCCAGCGCCCAGGGATGCCGGAGGGCGATCGAAACCAGGCGTCCGGGGACGGCTGGAGGGCCATCGAAACTCCCCTCCTCCTGGATCCGTCAAGTGGCCACTCTACCACCTGGGTGGATCTTGGTGCCTCGAGGTCGGGGCTTCGCTGGGGCCGCGGCCGGGGTCACGTGCTCGGGACGTGATGGGCCCAAGATGGAGTCGGGCCTGAATTGGCGGTCCGGGGTGGTGGCCGGACCTGCAGGGTTGGGGCGAGCAGGGTTCGCCGGGTTCCAGGGGGGAGAGCCGTGGGTTGCCAGGGGGGCTGCTCTCGTCAAGAGTTCGTGGAGGGTAGTTTCAGGGGGGCGACAGCGGGTCGATGGAGGGCCGATGTCGTCCAGGGCCCGCCATGTGGGAGGGGTAGGACCACGCCACGAGGCCGGGTCCAACAGTGTGGTTTTTTGTGATCGTCGTTGTGGTTGTGTGTGGTTGTGGGTGTGGTTGTGTGGGTGGTTGTGGGTGGTTAAGAAATATTTGGAGGAACCATGGACAAATATTCCTTTTTCCGTGACTTCTCCTTTGCACAGAATGTTTTCTGTGCACAGGAGGAGTTAAGGATTTCCCTCCTGCTTCTAGAACTTAAATCCTTTTTAAAAATCACAAATCATATGGTTAGCTATCATAGAGATGTCATATTTTGTAGATCAAAAGAAAGGCCAATAATAACACCTATGTCAAATACACAGAGAGTTAACCTGAAATACTTATCTTGGAACTTAGAACATGGTATTCGACGTTTGCTTACTTTATGCCGCATTAATCTCCTGCCTTTAAATGACCTAACAGCAAATTGGTCCTACTCTATGAAAAATGGGAAACATTGCAATTTATGTAATCTGGGCACTCAGAATCTTGACCATATTTTGTTTGTTTGCCCAGCATTGGTTTCATTTTGTCATTGTTGGCTTCGTCCAATGTTTATACAAAGCTGTATCAAAAATGTAACATCAGCCTGTGAACTTTTTTATCTGAAGAATTTACCAGTGTGTATAAAATTGTTCATTTTTTTACGGAGTTTATGAATATATTTTAGTCCTCATTATATCTTATTTAAGCAGGTTTTCTTCTTAGAACATATATGCACAATTATGTTTCTAAGTTCTGAGCCTTTGTATTTTTAAGGTTAATGGAGTCTTAGCACTATTTCTGGATAGTATCTTTGTACATGTTATAGCTGCTATTCAACTGCTCTTTGCACAAAAATGGGAATACTGTGCTTCTAACCCTCTGCGGCTAAGGGACAAAGGAATTGTTAGTTATAAATGTGCTAGCTCTTCCTTAGTATTTTCTCTGGTTCTAACTTTTGCTGCTATGTGATGCACTCTATTTAAAATTGATCCTTTCAAGAAGCTGCTATTGCTCAATATTGAATAATATTCTAAAACTTGCACATGTGACTACTGCTACTCACATGCGTTTTTGCACAAAAATTGGGATATATTTTGCTTTTATGTTTTGTTGCTAAAGAAAAAATTATTGTTTGTTACAAATATGTTCACTATTTTAGAGTACTTTTCTGTTTTAACTTGTAGCTGCTATGTGATGCACTTTATCTAAAATTTAATCTATTATGCAGCTGTTATCGTACAGTATGGATTCAAACTTGAGCTATTTGCTGTGGTATAGGACTAAATAATGGTATTGTAATTTGCTTGTCTGTCTTAATGATGATTACCTTTATTTACATCTCGCTCATTTGGGGCAATTGATTTTATTAATCTGTTGTGGACATTTTTATCTTGCCATGTGAGGGAGAACTCAGATCTGGCTATGATGGGTTTCGATACCTCTACGATGGACTAAGAAATGAACTAAGCTTATATTTTATTATACTTAATGTAATAATTGTGTGTATATTTTATGTGTACCTCATTGGAGATCCAAATTCTTAATAAATATTGAATTGAATTTGTGGTCACTATGATCATAAGCAATAAATGTTTGTGAATCCAGTACAAAGTTATTATTTTGTAGGAGGATTGTGATCCTGCATTTTATAAAGAAATGTTCACAATTTGGTGGGAATCACAAATGTGTATACATGTTTGTAAAACTAGAATTGACCATCTAATTATTGTAACAGTGTTATTTTGTGCTTATGTTTTCTTGTTACATTTAAGTTTGCAAATGTATATAGCACATGGTTCATTGTTATTTTTTACTTAACCTCTTTAGTGTGTATGTGATACATATTCTTTTTACTGTGTGCTCCCAGTTTTCACTGTAAATATATTAGTCTTATAGCCTGCTGCCGAGGGCTACACCGGTTATTAAGGACCGTGAACCCAAGTTGCCTGAGCTGCAGGCAAGGACGCTTAATAACTGATGTAGCCTAAGGTATAAGGGCTATGAAGCTATTTGAACCTTCCATCCACTGACGGTAGAATGTTCTAAATAAAATAGGGTTAAACAGAAAAACAAACATTGGAATGTTGGAGCAGATGCCAAATATTAGCCATCATAATTTCTGAACCACTTCATTGTCTTCAGTGGCGGTCCTAACATTCCAATGTTTAAATTATATTAATTTTGAGATATTATTACAGTGTTTTCTTTCCAAAACTAATAAACTTGTTGCTCTACTTTGTTTCAGCTATGCCTGGTTACTGGTCAAAAACTATATGAAGAGTCAAAGAAGGTTGGCAGACCAGCGTTCCATTATTGGGAACGTACCAAGTGCCCTGGTTAATAGGGGACATCAACACTCGGACCTGTGATCTTGCATGATTGTCCCAGCAGTCACAAGGATCAGGTAAATATCTGGACAGTTACCTTTTCAGGCAGGTTATCAGCCATTATTTTCTACTTAACATGGTTTTGGAGATATGATCCATCGAGAGAAATGCGAGAGAGATATTGGAAAACAGTAGAGGATAAGGTTTGAGAGCAAGAGAAAATATATGACCCACTCTGTTAAGCGTCTATTTTTCAAAATTAGTTTTCATTGTCATGTTCTCTAGAGCATTCATGTTTTCAGATATGGGTTCAAAGGTAATCCAAGTTTTCTACAAGGAGGATAAAGTTTGGTGGATGGTTTGCTAGGTTACGGGTGGAAAAGAACACGAAGGATTAAATGACAAAAGGAACGAGTGCTAAATAAAATTATCTGAGCCTGATTTAGATCTTGGTTGACAGGTTGCTCCATCACAGCAGTGTCAGATATCCCATCCGCCGAAATATAAATCCCATTATATCCTATGAGATTTATATTTCAGTGGACGGTATATCTGTCACTGTTAGAAAGGCGATCCCAGGGGAGACAGACGATGTCTGACCGACCACCCCGAGACCCATCTCTCTTTATGGAACAGGCCGAGCGCTGTCGAGAGGCCTCCTTGGCGAGGCTCCTCTCCTACTATCGTAACAGCCGAGCAATCACACCACTACAGAGGGACACCACACGAGAGTAGATTTAAGAGTCTTGATATACAGAATAAAGGCAAGTTCTCGCAGCAATATGTACAGGGGGATCGGGGGATCCTCAAAAGTCTCAGTATCAGGGGGAAGGGGGTAGCGGGACAGTCTTGGTACCAACTGGTACTAGGATACCCTGCGCACAGCTCTCAATCCTCGAGCTGGGGGGGGGGTGCAAGGAGCCGCGATGTCATCAGCAGGGCTCTGAGGATGGTTCTGCGATGTCGGGCCGCGACAGCGTCAGCAGGGCTCCGAAGGTGGTTCAGCTTGGTCGAGCTGCGACAGCGTCAGCAGGCCTCCGAAGGTGGTTCAGCGATGTCGGGCTGCGACAGCGTCAGCAGGGCTCCGAAGATGGTTCAACTTGGTCGAGCCGCGTCAGCGTCAGCAGGGCTCCGAGGATGGTTCAGCGAGGTCGGGCCGCGACAGCGTCAGCAGGGCTCCGAATGTGGTTCAGCTTGGTCGAGCCGCGACAGCGTCAGCAGGGCTCAGAGGTTCTAGGTTCCAGGCACAAGAGTTTTTATCAGGATCAGCCGCGACGAGGTCAGCAGGGCTTCGACTCCAAGATGCAACTGGCGTCCTGATCCAAGGCTGGCCCAGATATAGGACTGGAGTCCTTTGATGTCCGGACCCTCGCGCCTAGGGGGCAGAGGGGCCGGGATGAAGGTGTCCAGACACCCAGCAGGGGGGTGGAGCCAGCGCCCTGGGAGGCCGGAGGGCGATCGATACCAGGCGTCCGGGGACGGCTGGGGGGCCATCGAAACTCCCCTCCTCCTTGATCCGTCACGTGGCCGCTCTACCACCTGGGCTGATCTTGGTGCCTCGATCTCGGGGCTTCGCTGGGGCCGCGGCCGGGGTCTGGCCAAGGCCACGTGCTCGGGACGTGATGGGCCCAAGATGGAGTTGGGTCTGAAATGGTGGCCCGGGGTGGTGACCGGACCTGCCGAGTTGGGGCGAGCCGGGTTCGCCGGGTTCCAGGGGGGAGAGCCGGGGGTTGCCAGGGGGGGCTGCTCTCGTCGAGAGTTCGTTGAGGGTGGTGTCCGGGGGGGCGACAGCGGGTCGATGGAGGGCCGATGTCGTCCAGGGCCCGCCATGCGGGAAGGGTAGGACCAAGCCACGAGGCCAGGTCCAACAGTCACCAGTTGTGACGGAGTAACCCATCCGCCAAGATCTAAATCAGGCCTTCTGTGTTCTGAGCATTGTTCCTAGTTGTGGCAAAGTAAAAGATGAGGAGAGGTTGGTTCTTTTGCAATGAAGATCTCAAGGTGTTCCACGAGGTCCAGATCTCAGGACTATTATTCAATATCTGCAATTATCAGGTCTGGACAAAAGTAGTAGGGAACAGAATAGACCAAGTTATCAGCATTAGCATAACTACTGGACTGGCGTGGGCACAGAAGATGATCAGCGGTATAGAGGTCAGAAAAAGGTAACAATATCGTATCAGACTGGAGGCAACCCATATCTGAACAGTTTGCAAGTTTACATCTTTTTTATCTCAAGTTCAGGTTCATTAAAATTGATTAAGATCTTGATTGAGGTCAAAGTCTTTATTCTCTCATAACTTTATTCCAAGCCCCACTTTGTCGATTATCATTTTTTTGTAAAGCTTCATTTATTAAATTTATGATAAGCAAACATCATGCCGACTATGGAAAGTATATCAGTTGAGGATACACAGAGTGCAATATGGCATGGAAGAGAACATAACAAGTGTGCAGTAATGGAAAATATCAAGGAGCAAACACAATCGTATATCACACATTTTACCCTAGTATCAACCTTCAGGTCCAGACACATTAACCCAATGTACTGTAGAATTAGCTTGAGGAACAATTTGTCACATGGAATTGACTGAGTACCTTTTATTAAACCTCTGCAAGGTGACAACTCAAATAAATGCAATAGGGGGGCCTTACTTGCAGACTTGCTGCGTTCCTGAGGGCCGGGCCTCGCTCCGCTCTACCTTCTTGGCCGGGTTTGGCTCCGCCGAGCCCCTGCATCCCTGTACTGGTACCTGTGAGCCGGGCATTGCTCCGCTTGTTCTCTGGCCGGGCTTTTACTCCGCCGGGCCCCTTCAAAACCACATTTCCCAGCAGCCCCATCGCGGCAAGGACGCCGCTGACGCTAATTGGAAGCGCCAGGAGGCGCATAAAGGCTCCCTTGGTCCCTCGTCCCGCGGGACGCGCCGGACGAAGCCCGGACAAAGGGCGGACAGTCTGTGACAGTCCGGAACAGGACGCGACTGGGCTGGGCCAGGGACCCTGATCCTTTTGTGGAGGACCTTTGTGATTCTTAAACAGCGAGACTTAAATCTAAATACCTTCTAAGTATCTGTATAAGGTACTGTGTTCTATCTTGTGTATTTAGGTAACGCTTATTCTTAACTGCACTTCCCTTATTATTATTCCCGGCCATGTCTAAACAAAAGGGTTCCCTAGTGTTAAATACCTTGGACAATTATCTGGTGAAGGTAGTGAGCAAAATCAACAGTGAGAGACGGCAGTCATTAGGGTTAAGTTGTTCCCCTATATCTCCTACATCCCTCACTCTGCCTAATGCGCAACCTTCCCCTGTATTAACGGCACGGGAAGATAGTAGCGTTATTGCGAATCCTGATTTATCTGTTAGTGACTCCCCTGAGTTAAACACTGCGCCTACAATTGATTTAGATTTATCATTGGATACTAGGGAACAGAACCGACCGACTCCTATGCCTAGACCAGTCAGAGCATGCAGGAAAGTGCAGTCTAAACGAGGGGGGTCACGCTCAGCTAGAAGAAGATTAGCTTCTCCACCCAAAACCCCAGATATTGATGAGGCTACTCTAGGGAAGGGTGTTATTTAGAAACTGGAGGATGACCAAATTAAAAAATTAGTAAGCATGCTCGACTTGAAGATCAAGGGCATTGTCAAACCCCTTGTGGCTAAAGTCAACCAGCTTACAGCAGAGGTCAATAGACTGGGTGCCATCCTCAACAAGACACTGGAGGAACTAGGTGGCCTATCAGCATTGGTGTCAAATGGCTGTGAAAATCACGAGGCTCACACTGGAGGAGGGGAGGGAGATAGTTGGAACGTAGTACAGCAGCCCCCGCCCACCCAGCCCCCAGTAGGTGAGGAGGGTCAAACTGTAGTTATAAAGGCCCCTCCAACAACACTCAAAGAACCACGTAAAGAGCGCGACTCGTTTCAATTTGTAGTTGAAGCTTCTCCTTTAGTTTTGGTCCTGGCAAACGCTCCTTTTTTAACACCTGGGCAGGTAGAGACAACAACCTCTTTAATTGATAAAGCACTCCACTGGCTGATGAAAAACATGAAGATATCACCATAGGGAAAACAGCAGTTAGCAGGGGAAATTATAATGGCCAGAAGGGTAGCATGGCTTGGGGACTTACCAAAAAAATTCAAGGGTGACTGTATAGCCTTGAATTTTTCTAGTCCTGAGGTACTCCCAAATATATTGACAAATTTATTCCCCCCACAACGTAGGGATTCTGATATGATCCCATTAACCCTTGATTTCTTCTACAGTAGAAGATGGAGTGTAGCGAACCTTAGTAGACCATGGCCGAAACGTGCCCCTGTGTTGAGAACAGAAGGGAGGGACGTTCAAACTAGAGATGATGGTATTAGACTGGAAAATCGCATTGGGGCCGTGTCCGATTTGAATGAATGTGATTGACTCTTGAGGAACGATAGATCTGGAATCACGGTGGCATCAGAGATTGGCAGAAAGCACGGTCCCAAGGGTAGGAGTGAGCCACAAATTAACACGGTCCCTATACCTCACACAACCTCAATGGAAAGATTGCACTCCACTGAGCAGCGCATAGAGAGCAGGAACCTTGGCCAATTAACCTGTTTGGATCCATTTGGGGTACATGATTGCCCCGAAACAGATGGGGCCTCCCTAGAGAACAACTGCCTCTTGCCTATAATCACTGAACACCAACTAGTGATTGAGGGCACAAGCTTAGCAGCTGAAATCCCGCAGGATCCATCGAGTACTCTGTCAGGGTGGCTTTTCTTTCATGGAATCTGGCTGGAATTGATAATATGATTACTTCCCCTGAATGGTGTAGTTTTGTTGACCAGCATGACATCATCCTTTTTCAGGAAACCTGGTCTATAGCTCCAGTTTACCGTGTGGGGTTCCTCAATTTCCATGCGTTAGCAACCAAAAAATCTAAAGGTCGGCCAGCCGGGGGCCTCATCATCTGGGTCCGACAAGCCCTATGTTGCAAGGTACACCAAATTAGTCCCCCTTCGAATGATATCCTGTCAGTTAAAATCATATGGGAAAATGGTCAAAAGGTGGATATACATAATATTTATGTGAGGGGGACAGGAGGGAGACAAACATCTGAGGTAATCTCAGCTCTCGACCAGCAGCTTGAGGTACTTCCATCACAGGTGTCTACCATAGTAGGTGGAGATTTCAACACCACTTTTGAACCCCTTGGTCAAGAGGACCAGTTTCTCGCTGTAGGGGAGGACAGTAAATGGGGTGTCCCCCAGCTCGAACTACCAGCTGTAAAAAGATGGTCAGCTGTAGCAATACAGCTGAAGGCCCTATGTTTAGTTAGAGGGCTTAGAGCAACAAATGGTCGCACCCCGTCCGATCGCATGGGACAAAAATACCTTTGACAATGGTAGGTACTCCAGTCGCATAGATTACATCCTGGTGGATATAAGGGGGTGGCACAGTCTGAGAGACATGACTGTTAAAACTAGGATGGAAAGCGACCACAACCCACTCTGCATGGATTATCAAGTGCAGACGGGGACCAAAAAATTGAATCCGGGGTGTGGGAAGGTCACCTTGGACATAGTCGCTTCCAATAATATGCGCCATATTAAATGGGGTAGTTTCATTGAGAAACCTGAGAAACTGGTGGTCCTTAAAAACATGGTTGCCGAAGAAGTGGCTAATTTAAATACTCAGATTAACAAGTTAGACTTTCCCCAAATAATGTTTGAGGCACATATCCACCTATTCGCAAAACTACAACAATTTTTTAGGAAAACTATAAAACCAGACAAGGGAATTAACAAATTACCGAAGGAGGGGTGGTACAACAACGCGTGTAAAGTAGCCCGCCAAAATCTGTGTATAGAAATAAGGAGTAAGAATCCCATAGAAGTAAGGAAGGCAAGGGAGATCTATAGGCTTGCCCAGAAGGCAGCTAAGAAACAGTGGGATGAGGATCAATGGCGTGACTTGAAACTAGCTTGTGGAGCAAAGGATTCAAAACAATTTTGGGCCATTGTGAAATGGGACAGAGGAGGTGTAGCTGAAGCCCCCAAAAACAACGTTGCCAAACAAGAGTGGATAGATTTCTTCAGACCACAATATGTACGAAACTGCACTGAAGAAGACTGCCCACTTCCCCCAACTATCTTTTATCAGAATCAGCTTTTTACAACCAAGGACGTTAGCATAGCGCTAGATTGCGTGACTGGGGTAAGAGCCCCAGGTATGGATGGCATCCCTGCTGACGTGTTTCTAAGTGATAGATCATCTTGGTGTAGGTATTTTGAGTGTCTAGCTAACTCGGTGACAAGGGGTGCGCCAATCCCACCCTCATGGAAAGGTGCCGAAATAATACCGGTTTTTAAAAAGGGTGACAAATCTCTACCCAGTAACTACAGACCCATCAGTCTTATAGACTCAGCTCAAAAACTTATGGGTCGTTTAGTACAAAATAAATTGCAACAATGGATAGAAGAACACAATATTTTGTCCCCATATCAAGCCGGTTTTCGGCCATGCACTAGCTCAAGCGATCAGGTTTTTTGTTTCATAGCACTCTACTGGAGGAACGTGGCCCTGACTAAGGGACCCTCTATGCGGTCTTCGTAGACCTAAAATCGGCCTTCGACTTAGTCCCCCGTTCCAAACTTTGGAGGGTTCTCGTTGAGTCAGGGATATCTCCGGAACTATTGACTCTTCTCGTCCGCCTGCATGAGAACAACTACGCCAGAATCAGATGGGGGATGCAGGGTGAGGTGACCGACTCATTTCCTGTCGAGCGTGGTGTTCGGCAGGGGTGTGTATTGGCACCCACGCTGTTTTCATTATACATCAACGGTATTGTGGACCATCTTAACTGTTCCCCCACTGACACCCCGATCTTGGCTGGGGCCCGCGTGCATGTCCTCATGTGTGCGGACGATACGTTGATAGTTTACCGGACCCCGAGTGGGCTCCAGAAGGCTGTGAACGCATTCGTAGAATTTTGTCAACGGCGTGGATTGAGATAGACACCTCAAAAACCAAGTTCATGTCCCTGAGTCAACGGAAAACCTTCAAAGGTACAATTAATTTTAATGGAACTCCCCTAGAACAGGTAGAGGCATTCACGTATTTGGGAATATCTCTCCAGAGCAATATGGGCTGGAAAAGTCACATTGACATGGCTGTTTTAAAATTCCACCAGCTAGCGGGTGCCTTAGCCACAAAGCACAGAGCTTCCTTTACAAAGCCAATTACACCTGCCTTAGAGATTTATAATATGAAGGTCATAAGTGCCTCTTTGTATGGTTCTGAACTTTGGGGATTTAACAACCTAACCCAACTGACAACGGCAGAGAATAAATTCCTACGTTGTTTAGTTGGGGTACCCCAAAGTACTCCTACCATTCCGCTTTTATATGATCTTGGCAGGAAAAAAGTTGAGGATATAGTACGGTTACGGCCCTTATTGTACTGGAGGCGTATCTGGACAACTCCAGAACTAGCACACTACGCCCTTGCACTAAAGGATATTATTAGGGCTGACCGTTTTCACTCTATCCAATGGCTTAAAGAGATAAGGGGCTTATTAACTAAGTTGGAGCTTGATCATCTATGGGTAGATGCAGACGTCCCAAGTTTCCCGTCAAAAATAATCCTGATTTTTTTTTATTGGGAAATGATTTGGATGTCCACCCAAAGTACCTGTATAAACACTAATTTAACAGGACGGTTCCTTGATTTTAAACCTCGCCCACTCTGTGAAGCTTACTGGGATATTATAGAGAGTCCGCTGGACTGAAAGCTGTTTTTCCAGTTTAGAACTGGAACCTTACCTGTAAAAGCTTTCAGTTATAAGTGATCGGCAAATTGGGATGACAAATGCCATAATTATAAAAATTTGATTGAGAATGTATCCCATATGCTGTTTGTATGTCCCCTCTATATATGCCCTCGTAGCAAGTGGCTAAAACCAATATGTCTTAATATGGGCACCCGGAGCTACATTGAGGCGCTACGGATACTGGAGACTGACTGTTCACCTTGCTTAGCGATTGCTGTTGCCAAATTTTTAAGGTGGGCCTGGATTATTCGCACCCGCACTTTAAATTCTTTAGATACCAGCCAATGATTTTTAAAAACACTCAACAAGATGATTGATCATGTTTTTGTACCCATCAGTTTTTTAAACCAGCTTTTTAGAATATTTGTTTTTTAACCTGTAAATGACAGCCACAAGATTTAATAACTTTTTAACATTGTATTTTTTATTTTTGTTAGTATTTATAATGATTATGTCTAATGATTGTAAGAGGATGTATAATTTTGCTTTTATGACATGCTGTCGAATAAAGCTTTTTGGAATTTGATTTGATTTGCAATAGGTTAAGAGGTACTCTGTAAAAAGCAGTTTTGGGTTCCATATATGCCTAGGTCTGTTCGCAGATCGAATGATAGAATGATTGGTCGATTTAAATTTGATGCTTTGATTTTAGGCCGTTTAGTTGTAAAATGGTCTGCAGTACATTTCAATAAGAAGGCACATGAAATTCAGTTTTCATTGGCTTAGCAATGGATTCACATAGCAATATACGATTTGTGAACAAGGTATTACATAAACAAACTATAAATCATTTGACCAAGTATCTGCTGATTGATAGGACTGTAGGCCCCTTATTACAGGTATTCACGCCCCTTCAATATACAACACTGCTCCTCCCTCCCCATCCTCCACTTTAATTCAACATAGCTGTCTTTTTTCCACTTCACCCCATACAGCCCAGCATCCTGTAAAAGATTCACAAGTATGTCCCCCCGGGTAAAGTGTATGATAATAGGCGGAATAGGCCCATAGAATGAAGTAGACTTTGCCCTATGATTTGACTAAAGTGCAATCATGAGGCTGGGTTATGAATGGAGTCAGTGGTTGACCACATAAATTGAGCTGCCTTGAAACAAGGCTTATCATAGGTACGGAATAGGAGAGTTGAGTCGGATATTGTTTTTTTTCTTCAAATGTCGTCTTGCAGATTATATAGAAAGGCCTAGAAAGTTATTGACATCAGCTGGGTATCCACAGAGTTCAACAAATTACGTTGGATGGGTGACTCATGAAAGACGCAGCATATGAGCAGCCCCATTATTTAGGCAAAGCTGGGTGCACATTTTGTTTTTGGGGACAAAAGCTAGTCTTATTAAGGGTGTCAATGTCATGGAGCACTGCGTCAGGAAGAGATGTGATTCCAAGAAGGGCAGAAAAAGCCCCATCTGGAGAATGTGGGTCCCGTGCTCTCCATGCCACTGGATTCAAGCTATCCTGGCGGATGAGGCCTGAAAGCCCGAAACCGGTCCTAGGATGCTTGTTTCCAGTCCAGGGAGGACCTGGACTGGCAGTTTGGGCTGGACTGTTCCCATTGGGTGCAAGGTCAAGACTGATTTGCATATGGCTGGGTTCAAACTGAAATGGCATGGTGAGCAAAAACGATGGATTTAGGCCCAGATCTCTGTATTGGGGTAAATGTATGACATTGTTCTGCATTCTGTCCATCAATTGTTCTTTTTGCAGTTGTCACCCCGAGTGGGACGGGTATGCCCAGACATGGGTCTCGTGCTCTCCATGCCACTGGAGTCAAGCTATCCTGGCTGATGAGGACTGAAAGCCCGAAACCGGTCCTAGGATGCTTGTTTCCAGTCCAGGGAGGAACTGGCCTGGCAGTTCGGGCTGGACTGTTCCCATTGGACGCAGGGTCAAGCCTGATTTGCATATGGCTGGGTCCAAACTGGAATGGCATTGTGAGCAGAAAAAGATGGATTCAGGCCCAGATCTCTGTACTGGGGTGAATGTATGACATTGTTCTGCATTCTGTCCATAAATTGTTCTTTTTCCATCTGGAGAAGGCGCCTCTATTGTTGGCCCCAAAGACAAAATTACTTTTAATTGAAAATGTTTTTTGGTGAACCTGATCAGGTGGGGTAGAGTTGCTAAAATCATAACTTTGGGGATATGGCAGTAGTGGTACATGTGTTTCAAGGCTGCATGAAGGACCAGTAGATCCTTGTTGAAGAAGTAGGGTGGTAGGAAGAAAGAGGGCCAGTAGGAGAAGGAAGAGTTGATTTGCCTATGGGGTGAGGAGATACTTGAATTAAATAATTGATCAATTTGCATATGAGTCGTAGTAATTTGGACAGCAAGTTGGGCTGAGCATGTGTAAAAATGACGTTATCAAGCCTCGATAATAGATCAACTGTTTTTCAAACTTAGCAGCATTTCTATGTTGGTAAGGAGCCCTATTCAATGAAAAGCACCAGGAAAGTCATGTAGAAACCATAACCTCTTACATTACCTGATAAAGTACGAACAGACTATATCCATAATTTTGAAGGAAGCCATTGCTTGTGCGATATCTCAGTAAAGCCTTGCTTTTCCAGTCGTTCATTGGTGTGATATTTGGCACGTGCCATGCTGCCAGGTCCTTTGCTTTGATATCATAGTAGCCAGGATTCTGTCAACAAGGAACACAGACATCATACTAGATATAGTTAAGCTTTATCAACTGATTACTTCTGCAAGAAAGCATTCACTGGATATCCGTTCATACAATATGAATATATATGAATGTATTTACGCCCAGGTGCTAAGCTTGAGGACACGTTTAAGATGGAGAGCAGATATCTCATATCCTGCACCCCAAACCACATTTGTCTTGTGCAAACTACTAATTCGTTTTCTCAGGTATTTGTTTAGGTTTGTTTTGAAGTCCGGAGGAAGCCAGTTTTCTTTTTTACATTTTTTTATTTCAAGTTTTAGTTGTTTTATGCAAGGAAAAACAGAAAAAAGCAAACATATCATTTACAAACAACAACAAAAATACAGTCAGGTACCTGAGCTCATAAAAACATACTTATCACAATCCTGATCATACATATAAATAGCATAAAAGAGAAAAGAACTGAAAAAAGGTCCTATCTAGAGCATCACAAAATCTAAATCCATTCAGTAATTGGTGCCCATATCTTTGCACCAATATCCCTCCTTTTCACCGCCTTAGTTTTATAAATAGCCAATTCTATGTTATACATTGATAATAATCAATTTTCTTTTAATAAATTGGAGCAAATACATTTTCTAAATTTTTTAAATTACATCTAGATTGTAATAATTCCTATGCAAACAAATGCTGCATATGTCTCCCTTCAGTGTGTTCGCTTCACTACCTCCACCCAGATTGGAACTTTTGTAAATTAAATGTATTGGTCTGCATGACTTATGTTCACAGACATGAAAAAGGCAATGCAAGGAAACCTCTTGTTACCTCAAACAACAATTTTTTTCTTAAAAGTCATTTATTTCCAGAATTCTAGGCTTGGATTTATCTAGAGTTCGAAAAAGAGGAATGACTTCTAAAATGTTATGCTTGGCATTTTACGACTTCTGCACCAAACAAGTTAATTGAATGTATGGGTGTCACCTATTTTTCACCAGACTAATTCCAACCTTTTGTGCTTCAGAGAAGTTGGATCCCATGTCCCTTGGACTCCTAGCCTTTCTGTTTTATCTTATTGGAGATGTTTGTATAGCAGGGACTTGGCCACAAACCAAGCAGAGCACATCACATAAAACAGCCACAATACAGATATATACAAGAGATTTGATTAGATTGATGAGGGGATGGAGAGAAACAAACAAATAGACATTAAGGAACATTCTGAACAGATACACCTTTAAGCCTCCTTGGAGGATAGTAATTTAAGGTTAATGTTTAGATTATTTGTCTAAGATCATCTGCAGGATGGTAACAGGTTCTCAGTCTTTGCTGGAGAATGACTAGTTGATAGCTTTGTGATACATAGACCATGAATGAAACTTTGAGCTAAAGAAAATGGTGCCTAATATACTGTTTAGTTGAGTATACCATTTGCCAATATGTGTTGAGTACCTGTGGTACCCATTCCTCTATGAGCAAGTAAACAGGAGCTTCTAGTATATTAAGGATTGCTGTATTGTAGGTAACATTTTCGGCCTAACACTGTATTATGAAATAGCAAAGGGTACATGTTGTACTGGCACGTGGCGTCCCACTGGTAGTCCCACCATCCTGAAATAATCAGTGTCTAATATCTGTTTTGGATATTAAAGGTTACTGGGCATTTTACCTTGTAGTCATCACTTGTAGCTCCAAATGCAGATCCAAATACATTGTAGTTTGCCCAGTTGTTGTCCCCACTAGGCTGATTTGGGTTGTTTTCTTGCTGACTGGACCAGCGGTCTCCTGTAGTGCATTTCCCATACATGTTATTTTCATGGACACTGGCTACCAAGGTCCAGCCACCTCCGTTGGTGTTCATGTCACAGTAGGTCTGATAGGATTCACCGTTTTCAGTGACAAGGTTGTATATTCCATCTGGAAAGTATTAAGGAAAGTGAGGTGCATAAACAAGCAAGAGCAGTGCAGAAATTGTTTTTAATATTTCTTCTAATTTTACACATTTCACTATTATATCATTCAGAAGTGTGTGTGTGTGTGTGTGTGTGGTTGAGTGTGTTATTATTATGTATGGGCGAATTTTGAGTGGATTTCCCCGCAAATCACGGATTATTTGGCAATTGCACTATACTCAACTGGAGTACTTTCTACTGGCTAATCAGTAAGTGCTACCTCGTTGGGTAAATGTATCGTGCTTTTCCCACACTACAGCTGCGTAAAGGCCCAGAAGAGTTGTCTCCAGTGACCCCGTGTGTCTGTAACTTTGCCACCGCGCCCATAGGCGCCGAGGTCCCTCGAGTGAGCTGTCCATCACAGTGGGGGAAAGGGCGGGAAGAGGTTGCATAGCCTAGTGTGTGTGGGGCCGGGCTTCTGTGCGAGTTCACATGCCTCTTGTTTATAAAGGTCAGAGACCGATCAGCGCAGCAGATGAGGAGAAAGCAGTAAGTGCTACCTCGTTGAGTAAATTAAATGTATCGTGCTTTTCCTACACTACAGCTGCGTAAAGGCCCAGGAAGAGTTGTCTCCAGTGACCCCGTGTGTCTGCACCTTTGCCACCGCGCCCATAGGCGCCGAGGTTCCTCGAGTGAGCTGTCCATCACAGTGGGGGAAAGGGCAGGAAGAGGTTGCATAGCCTAGTGTGTGTGGGGCCGGGCTTCTGTGTGAGTTCACATGCCTCTTGTTTATAAAGGTCAGAGACCGATCAGCGCAGCAGATGAGGAGAAAGCAGTAAGTGCTACCTCGTTGGGTAAATGAAATGTATCGTGCTTTTCCTACACTACAGCTGCGTAAAGGCCCAGAAGAGTTGTCTCCAGTGACCATGTGTGTCTGTAACTTTGCCACCGCGCCCATAGGCGCCGAGGTCCCTCTAGTGAGCTGCCCATCACAGTGGGGGAAAGGGCGGGAAGAGGTTGTATAGCCTAGTGTGTGTGGGGCCGGGCTTCTGTGCGAGTTCACATGCCTCTTGTTTATAAAGGTCAGAGACCGATCAGCGCAGCAGATGAGGAGAAAGCAGTAAGTGCTACCTCATTGGGTAAATGAAATGTATCATGCTTTTCCTACACTACAGCTATGTAAAGGCCCAGAAGAGTTGTCTCCAGTGACCCCGTGTGTCTGTAACTTTGCCACCGCGCCCATAGGCGCCGAGGTCCCTCGAGTGAGCTGTCCATCACAGTGGGGGAAAGAGCGGGAAGAGGTTGCATAGCCTAGTGTGTGTGGGGCCGGGCTTCTGTGCGAGTTCACATGCCTCTTGTTTATAAAGGTCAGAGACCGATCAGCGCAGCAGATGAGGAGAAAGCAGTAAGTGCTACCTCGTTGGGTAAATGAAATGTATCGTGCTTTTCCTACACTACAGCTGTGTAAAGGCCCAGAAGAGTTGTCTCCAGTGACCCCGTGTGTCTGTAACTTTGCCACAGCGCCCATAGGCGCCGAGGTCCCTCGAGTGAGCTTACCATCACAGTGGGGGAAAGGGCAGGAACAGGTTGCATAGCCTAGTGTGTGTGGGGCCGGGCTTCTGTGCGAGTTCACATGCCTCTTGTTTATAAAGGTCAGAGACCGATCAGCGCAGCAGATGAGGAGAAAGCAGTAAGTGCTACCTCGTTGGGTAAATGAAATGTATCATGCTTTTCCTACACTACAGCTGCGTAAAGGCCCAGAAGAGTTGTCTCCAGTGACCCCGTGTGTCTGTAACTTTGCCACTGCGCCCATAGGCGCCGAGGTCCCTAGAGTGAGCTGTCCATCACAGTGGGGGAAAGGGCAGGAAGAGGTTGCATAGCCTAGTGTGTGTGGGGCCGGGCTTCTGTGCGAGTTCACATGCCTCTTGTTTATAAAGGTCAGAGACCGATCAGAGCAGCAGATGAGGAGAAAGCAGTAAGTGCTACCTTGTTGGGTAAATGAAATGTATCGTGCTTTTCCTACACCACAGCTGCGTAAAGGCCCAGAAGTGTTGTCTCCAGTGACCCTGTGTGTCTGCACCTTTGCCACCGCACCCATAGGCGCCGAGGTTCCTCGAGTGAGCTGTCCATCACAGTGGGGGAAAGGGCAGGAAGAGGTTGCATAGCCTAGTGTGTATGGGGCCGGGCTTCTGTGCGAGGTCACATACCTCTTGTTTATAAAGGTCAGAGACCGATCAGCGCAGCAGATGAGGAGAAAGCAGTAAGTGCTACCTCGTTGGGTAAATGAAATGTATCATGCTTTTCCTACACTACAGCTGCGTAAAGGCCCAGAAGAGTTGTCTCCAGTGACCATGTGTGTCTGTAACTTTGCCACCGCGCCCATAGGCGCCGAGGTCGCTCGAGTGAGCTGTCCATCACAGTGGGGGAAAGGGCGGGAAGAGGTTGCATAGCCTAGTGTGTGTGGGGCCAGGCTTCTGTGCAAGTTCACATGCCTCTTGTTTATAAAGGTCAGAGACCGATCAGCGCAGCAGATGAGAAGAAAGCAGCCTCCTGGTCCTGGAAGTACAGGGGGATTGCGCTCGAGAAACTTGTGGATGCCTAGACCTTCATCACGGATTACAGCTATTTGTAGACAGTAGATTTGGGGAGAAAGCACACCTGCCTAGCATCGACCATGCTCACTAGATTCTTGGGCGGATTATAAATGCGTTACTGAATTTGAGCTTCAACTCGAGCACCTGCTTTATTTATATCTGTAAGTGCTTCCTGCTGAGGTTTAATTTTTGTGACAGGAGCCTCGTTGCCTAATTGTAACTATACTCTGACCCTGCTTCAAGGGTCAGAGCAGGGTCAGAGAATAGTTGCAAGTAGGCAACGAGGCGCCGCTCAGGAAGCACTTACAGGGTTACAGCAGGTGCCCAAGTTGAAGTTAATTTCTTTGTAACTCTTTTGTAAATGGTTAGAAAGAAATTAGCTTAATCTTGGGTACCTGCTGTAACCCTGTAAGTGCTTCCTGAACAAAATTCATCCCGCTCGCGGATTTTGTCGCAATTTCGCGAGTTTCGCGGATCGCAAAATTGCGGAAAATCCACAAATTCAGCGAGCGGAAAGAATTTTCGGCCCATACTTAGTTATTATATATATATATATATATATATATATATATATATATATATATATATATATATATATATATATATATATATATATTAGCTACCAGTATACCAGGTGTTGAGGCACTCAGTCGGCAGGTGCTGCCTCGGGGTGGTGTACCGCAATACAAATCATCGCTCCAAATCCTCCCAAATCCTTGGAAAAGAAAGGCAGCACGCCCGGGACACTCCAGTTTTCACTAAAGCTTTATTAGCAAGACAGACGCGTTTCGGGAAAGCTCCCTTTCTCAATGTCTAAACACACACGCATTTCACGGCGCCATTTTTAAGGCCGGCAGTTCATCAAAATAAACAAGGGGTATCGCATCATGCGATAGCGCGAGCGCCATATTGAAAGGTGAATTCTTTCATCACGTCGCGCACATAACAGTAAATTAACATTCATACTGTCGCAAATATTAATGCATACATTACAACATCAATTATGTCATCTTTGACGATTATCTTGCCGTGGAAACCTGTCTCTAAGTTTTTACCATCGATGCCTCCAGATGCCATAGATACCTTCTCGGATTTAGTCATCAGGGAGCTGATGACTTACAGAGACAATCCTAATCCCAAGAAGAATCGTGATAATTTAACTAAGGCACAACGCCTGGCAGTTAAAAGTTTGGCAGAAGATACCTCCATTATCTGTAAACCATCAGATAATGGAGGCAGTGTCGTTCTCCTCTCTCGGGAACAATATGTGGAAGAGGCTATGCGCCAACTATGAGATAAAGAATGTTATGAACTCTCTTCTAGAACTGTGTATCTCAAGAGTATTGAACAACTACATAGTTTGTTGAAAAAATGGCATGACAAACTCATGCTTGACTTGGATGAATACTTATTCCTCAAGACCATCAATCCCATACTTCCTACCTTCTACCACCTACCAAAGGTCCATAAGAATAAGGACAAACCACCTGGGCGGACCAAAGTTTCTTCTATGGGTGGCCTGACGGAGAACCTTTCTAAATTCTTAGACCATTTTTTGTTTGAATCAATGCTTAACCTCAAATCATACATCAAGGATACCAAGGACTTCATTGAAAACATAGAAAAAGTGGATTGGCAACCTACGTACTGCTTGATTACACTAGACATAACAAGTCTTTACACGTGTATAGAACACACGCAAGGCCTTCGAACGGTCGAGTATTTTCTGAACAAGCGACCATTAAAACTGGCAAAGCATAATGCAATGTTACTGGAACTTATTGAATTCTGTCTTCACAATAATATCTTTCTTTTCCAGGATAAAGTCTTTAGACAGGTCTCCGGTACGGCGATGGGCTCCTGCTTCGCCCCCAGCTATGCAAATTTATTCCTGGGCTGGTGGGAGGAGCAGGTAGGTTGGGCCCCAGAGAATAAAGGTTGGTCACGGAATATTGTATCCTGGTTTAGATACATAGATTACCTGTTTTTCGTCTGGAATGGTACCATAGAGGAAGCTGAATTGTATATTGCAGTTCTTAATAACAACAGTAACAATTTAAAATTCACCGGCCGTGTGAGTAAGGTGACAGCTAATTACTTGGATCTCAGTGTAGCAATTGTGGATGGAAAGATTAGGAAAGCTCTTTATAGAAATCCAACGGCTGGCAATAGTACGCTTCATGCGTCAAGCAGCCACCCCCGTAGCCTAATCAACAGTATCCCCTATGGGGAGTTTCTCCGACTCAAACATAACTGTTCGATGAGCAGCGATTTTGATGCAGCGGCCAAAGACAGCTTTGATAGATTCCTGGCAAGAGGCTATAAAGTGGAACTCCTCCAGAAAACTTTAACTAGGGTAAAATCTATACCCAGGAGGGATTTGTTTAAAAAGAAACTCAAGGACATCCAAGATAATGGTAAATTTAGGCTCATTACCACCTTTTCCCGTGATTCCACCTGGTTGGGATCCATCATGAGGAAACACTGGCATGTTTTTAAAACGGACAGCATCATTGGCTCGGATGTACCTCCGGCTCCCCTGATCACTTTTAGAAAAGCTCGCTCTTTGCTGGACCATCTGGTGCATAGTTATCTTGAACCAGTGGTCAAAAAAACAGGGTCAATACAGGAGGCAAGGGGATTCTTCCCGTGTGGTCGATGTAAGGCCTGCGCCTTCAGTAGAAGGATATTGTCCTATGAAGTAAAGGGTTGCAGGTAAGTGAAGAAAATCAACAAATTCATGTCATGCCATACTACTTATGCTGTTTACTGTCTCAAATGTCCGTGTAATCTGAAGTATGTAGGGAGCACCATCAATTCAGTAAAGCTTAGGATCCTTGAACATATGCGGGCCATCGCAAATAAGGGCTTCTCTTATCCAGTAGCTAGGCACTTTGCAATCAAGGATAAAGGGGACAGAGATTTACTCCAATATTTCTGTCTTGACTATGTGCCTGAGAATCCAAGAGGCGGAGATAGAATGCAGAGACTACGCAGATTGGAGTCCAGGTACATAGTAGATTTGCAAACTAAGGTCCCTGATGAATTAAATAGCGGAGAAGAATTGGCAGTGCACCTTGGTGTATAGATTGAGGAATGACTAATACGTACAGGTTCAAGTTCAGACCATTCCTGTAAACTTTTATGATCAAATAGCTTTCTGAATATGTTTTTGAGCTTTTCTGAATTGTTCACCACTGTAAATATTGCTTCACTGCTTGTATAAAATTAGGGATAATATGTGTATTGTATGCATAAAATGAAATGATTAATGAAGAAAGGGTGGATGTTATGATGATCTATAGTCCATCCATTTTTGCACATCAGACACTATGAATACGTAAGGTTTCAGGCTAACCATCTGGAATTCAGAGGGATATGCAACCCAAGTGGGTTGCTTTGCCGATCCACGGCAAGATAATCGTCAAAGATGACATAATTGATGTTGTAATGTATGCATTAATATTTGCGACAGTATGAATGTTAATTTACTGTTATGTGCGCGACGTGATGAAAGAATTCAACTTTCAATATGGCGCTCGCGCTATCGCATGATGCGATACCCCTCGTTTATTTTGATGAACTGCCTGCCTTAAAAATGGCGCCGTGAAATGCGTGTGTGTTTAGACATTGAGGCAGGGAGCTTTCCCGAAACGCGTCTGTCTTGCTAATAAAGCTTTCGTGAAAACTGGAGTGTCCCGAGCATGCTGCCTTTCTTTTCCAAGGATTTGGGAGGATTTGGAGCGTTGATATATATATATATTCACTGAAAAAACCATAGGTTATAGACCATATATAGTTAGGAATTAGCATTTACAAAACCTTGAAAATTCACTGAAAAAACCATAGGTTATAGACCATATATAGTTAGGAATTAGCATTTAAAAAACCTTATTTTACTCACACAAAACCATTGAAATTCCATATATAGTTAGTTGCACTAACTATATATCGCGCACCCGCAATCCACTGCTGATCATGTCACATATTACATCATTCATGACATGGTCAGTGACATCACTGATGACATCACTGATGACATCTCAAATGACATCACTGATGACATCACTGATGACATCATCCAGTGACTGTGTGTTTCTGTAAAGTTTAAATATGTTTTAGATATTGAAGAATGAGTAGATGTATAACTGTCTGGACGAAGGATTTAGTAGGTGCATGACTAAATGTATGAGTGAGTGATTAAATGTGTCTCACTGAGTGCATGGGTTAGTGACTAAACTGTCTTAATTTGTGCATCAATATGTCTGTTGTTCTGTAAACTACTGCATGTGTTGATCAGTAGCTATATGATTAACTATATGGGTTATTGATTGATTGTCCAAGTATTTGTATGGGAGACTGAGTGTGTGTGTGGCTGGCTGGGAGGTGTGTGACTCTGTGCAGATCAATGTGTACTTGTATCAATGATTGTATAAGAAAGTAAGTATGTGTTACTATATGTTTGAAAATGTAAGGTGCTCTATGTTTAACTGTATAGACAAGAAAATGGAAGTGTGATTGATTCTTTACAGGACTGACTAGGTGTGTGAGTAACTCCATGGATGAGTGGCAGAGTGTGAGTGTCTGTATAGGTGTATGAGTGCATATGATAGTGTTGTAAAGATGAGTGATTGTATGTATGAATGATTGTATGGGTGAATGAGTGAATGTGTGTGTAGACGTAGGAATCAGTGAGTACGTATGTAGTAACTAGTATTGGTGTGTCAATGGTTTCAAAAATTATACTCTGTATTTAACACTGGGTGAAACAGAGGTTATATTAAAATGTGAGGAGATGCATTGTATTGTCACATGAATGATATCATCAGTGATGTGGTCATTGATGTCAAATGAGATGTCATCAGTGATGTCATCAGTGATGTCATTTGAGATGTCATCAGTGATGTCACTGACCATGTCATGAATGATGTAATATGTGACATGATCAGCAGTGGATTGCGGGTGCGCGATATATAGTTAGTGCAACTAACTATATATGGAATTTCAATGGTTTTGTGTGAGTAAAATAAGGTTTTTTAAATGCTAATTCCTAACTATATATGGTCTATAACCTATGGTTTTTTCAGTGAATTTTCAAGGTTTTGTAAATGCTAATTCCTAACTATATATGGTCTATAACCCATGGTTTTTTCAGTGAATTTCAATGGTTTTTTAATAGCAAATATCATAAGCTGTCGAATGTCAAGTACGTGGTAAGTGAAAACATTTTCGTGTTTATGCACACTGATCTGCTTTGAATGGTGCCCCCCCCCCCTCATTTCTATTAGGAGTACTCTCTCTTTGCAGATAGTGAAAGGTAGTTAACGCAGGCCTTTGCCCCCGTTGTAATCCGTCGTGCCTGCTTCTCTCTCCATTTGATTGATTGTTATCCAAGTATTTACTGTTTTAGAATTAGTTCTCTTTGGTTCATTCTCTATTTACAAACAAACACAGAGTCGCAATACTCTGTTTAGTCTTTGCAGATAACGAAAAATCGTGTAAAAAAAAAGAAAAGGAATCGAGCAAAATCAGTAGGCCACTAATGGGATCTCTTTTTGACCTCGCTAAAATAGAAACATTAGGAACAACCCCTCATGACAAATACAAAACTAGTGAGATGAACTGAACTCCACACAATGATGGCTGCAAAACAGCTCGGCTCCGCCACCCACCCCGCCCAAAATAACGATAAAGAGCGGCTGCCATGATTGGTTGCGGAATGGCCACAACGGAGCTACGAAATGGTGCTGCTCTCATGCTAACCCCAGCTTCGGTCTGAAACATCCAGAAACACTGTAGACTACCAATTCGATCAGTTCCGGTAGCGCCCCAATGTAACCCGGTAGAGAAGAACTAGCCCTCCCCTCTTTGACTGATGGTTCTTGTTGCCTGTCCCTTCTGTTGTCATTTAACAGAACTATTTAGCCTGCTGAAAGGGGTTGTGTTTCGACCGCTGGTTGGTGGAGACATTTTGACTATATTCTGGACCTGCGTTGTCGCGTAATGCGTCATATGACGCGCCGCGTTAGCGCATCCGGAAGTCATCCGGGGCGCGCAGCGCGTAACGTAAGCATAACAAGTCATGTGACTTGTTAATAAAACTTTTCATTGGTTCATTTTACTTTTCTTATTCTAATGATGAAAGCCTTGGTCATATCACCTAAAAATTACGCTTTTAATTACTTCCGAACATTATTTTCTCTTAAATATATGTTATAATGTTCCAGACTAATGTACTTTCCCGGAAATTTTACAACTGTCCTGCAAGTAAAATATATTCTTTTTTCGAGAAAAAGAGCGTTTCTTCGTCCCATGACGGAGCCGTTGAGCAAAAGAGGGTCGACCTGCTGTCTTAGTCGCCGATACGCCTGAATATGAGATTCTTATCGATCACTTTATGTTGCAGGAATAGAAAACACAACAGCCCTTGACCATTTATCTTTACTGCGTTCCTTCGTATTATACCTTTTACCCTTCATGTAATTGGTCTGCTTTATTTCACTTGCCTTTTAATGATTCTAAAACAGTGACTATTATTAAAAACTTTACCAATGTATACACTACTACCATGTTTTCTTTTAAAAACCTTTATTGTGAAAATTTCATTATACAAATACGAGCCTATAACCACGTGGGCCTGCCACGGAGCAAACTGTAATCGTATATGATGAATAGACATTTACACTGTAGAGGAACGTAACGGGCGGGCCATTAGGTTGCAAAAACTAAGGTGTCTAACAGTTACGGAATCGGTGGACGTACATTTTATAATTAAAATACGACAGGGCCAGTTACAATAAAATTATCTAGATATACATTTGCGGGCAAGTACCATGGGTGACGTTAATTCGAATTTTCAACAGTACAGTAATCAATAACACATCAGAACTTAATATCAATAGGGATGTCGAAATATTCAATCAATTCTCGTCCCCGCCCGCCATGTGCTTCAAAACTGCATACGTATCTCGTGATTTCAAGGTTCTGCAACCAGTACACAACAAGGAGTTACGAGTCCCATTTATTCCGGCGCCATTTTGGGCGAGGACGGGCAGGTCCAGGATATAGTCAAAATGTCTCTACCAACCATCGACTATGATGATGTTCATATGCTGTATTTATTAGAGTAACACTCATCTGCCCACATGAAATTAATTTACCACAATCTAAACATGTCATTTTAATCTTTCCAAAGTTCTTCTAAATATTTGGGACCGTTTCCCTTGCCTCTGAAGCTCTCAGTGCCACTTCTTTGATGAATGTACTAGCAGGTCAGGGGTTCTCCTCCAAATCTCTCTTTTATGCAGCACTATAATTAATTGGTGCCACCTCTCCATATGACGATGCATGGTATAGTTACCACAACTATATTTTTTTTCGGTTCCTCTGGAGAGTTCATCGTGGCAGATGAAGCGTGTAACATACCGGGCATTTACCTTTTTTTGCATGTACAGGAAAGGAAAAAAAAATCGAGCGTCCGAGTTCTAAGGTGTCCCAGGGCCATTTTAGTGGACCAGGCCCAAATCCAAAAAACAGGCCGCCATTTTGAGAGTCCTCTTGCAGCCGCCTGTCGCTGTAGCATCAAGAGCGGCCGAAACTCAGCTGAATGGCAACTGAAACGGTAAAGGGGCACCCCACTACATTTCAGCATTGTAGGATGACCACACCAGTACAGCAACTTGCTAGACATCACCTCGGTGCCATCCGGATCTCGGCGCCCCACTGCAGATGAAGTGCCTCTCAACTATGAAACCACCACGGTGACATCCGGATCTTGGCGCGTTGTGCTGCCTTCGGCCTATTCGCACATCGGTCCGCTACTGACGCCATCTCACAGGCTAATGGGGTGACCCACGCCGAGTTTCAGCATTGTAGGATGACCACACCAACTTGCTAGACATCACCTCGGTGCCATCCGAATCTTGGCATCTCAACGCCTAGTGGTATCTTCCATACAGAAAATATTGTTACGCTGCCTTTGGCCCCATTCGCACATCAGTCCGCAACTTAGACATCACCTCGATGCCATCCGGATCTTGGCATCTCAGCGCCTTGTGGTGTCAGTCAGAAAATATTGTTGCGCTGCCTTTGGCCCCATTCGCACATCAGTCCGCTACTGACACCATCTCACAGGCCAATAGGGCGCCCCACGCCGACTTTTACCATTGTACGATGGCCACACCAGTGGCACAACTTGCTAGACATCACCTCGGTGCCATCCGAATCTTGGCATCTCAACGCCTAGTGGTATCTTCCATACAGAAAATCTTGTTACGCTACCTTTGGCCCCATTCGCACATCGGTCCGCAACTTAGACATCACCTCGGTGCCATCCGGATCTTGGCATCTCAGCGCCTTGTGGTGTATTCTCTTCAGAAAATATTGTTGAGCTGCCTTTGGCCCCATTCGCACATCCGTCCGCAACTTACACATCACCTCGGTGCCATCCGGATCTTGGCATCTCAGCGCCTTGTGGTGTCTTCTACTCCGAAAATATAGTAGAAAATATTGTTGCGCTGCCTTTGGCCCCATTCACACATCAGTCCGCTACTGACACCATCTCACAGGCCAACAGGGCGCCCCACGCCGACTTTTACCATTGTACGATGGCCACACCAGTGCCACAACTTGCTAGACACCACCTCGGTGCCATCCGGATCTTGGCATCTCAGCGCCTTGTGGTGTCTTCAAATCAGAAAATATTGTTGCGCTGCCTTTGGCCCCATTCGCACATCGGTCCGCTACTGACGCCATCTCACAGGCCAACGGGGCGCCCCACGCCGACTTTCAGCATTGTAGGATGGCCACACCAGTGCGGCAACTTACTAGACACCACCTCGGTGCCATCCGGATCTTGGCGCGTTGTGCTGCCTTCGACCTATTCGCACATCGGTCCGCTACTGACGCAAACTCACAGGCCAACGGGGCGCCCCACGCCGACTTTCAGCATTGTTGGATAGCCACACCAGTGCGGCAACTTACTAGACACCACCTCGGTGCCATCCGGATCTTGGCGCGTTGTGCTGCCTTCGGCCTATTCGCACATCGGTCCGCTACTGACGCAAACTCACAGGCCAACGGGGAGCCCCACGCCGACTTTCAGCATTGTAGGATGGCCACACCAGTGCTGCAACTTGCTGGACACCACCTCGGTGCCATCCGGATCTTGGCGCGTTGTGTTGCCTTCGGCCTATTCGCACATCGGTCCGCTACTGACGCCGCCTCACGTGCCAACGTATTTTCTCCGCATTTTATACCCTATGCCGCATAACAGGTCATGTGACTTGTTTATAAAACTTTTCATTGGTTCATTTTACTTTTGGTTTCCTAATGATGGAAGGCTTGATCATGTGACCTAAAAAGAACACTTTTCATAGGATGAAAACTTTTTTTTTTCCCCAAACGATGAAAGCCTCACCTTGTTTCTGGATGTTTCAGACTGAAGCTGGCGTCAGCATGAAAGCACCACCATCTCGTAGCTCAGTCGTGGTCATTCCGCGAGCAATCATGGCAGCCGCTCCCCACCAGAAGCCTGCAGGAGTCGGAGCCCCCAAAACTTTTGATGAATTCTCAAGGCGGAGGGGACGCTTTCGAGAATGAGGTCCAAGACCTAGCAGACAAGCGTCCGATTTCCAAGGTGTCCCAGGGCCATTTCAGTGGACCAGGCCCAAAAAGGAAACAGCCTGCCGCCATTTTGAGAGTCCTGTGACAGCCGCCTATCGCTGCACCGCAAGAGTGGGCGCAACTCAGCTGAATTGCGGCTTTTGACACAGTGGACCAAAAACAGACGGAATGGCAACTGAAACGGTAAAGGGGCGCCCCACTACAACAGACGAGACTCCACCTGGAGAGGCCCGTTCACGCCGCCTCCCCCGGGGCGCTCCACGCCGTTATTCGGAGCAGCATTGTAGGATACCAAAACCAGTGCGGCAACTTACTGGACATCACCTTGGTGCCATCGTTCTGCTGCCTTGGAACTATTCGCGCAACCGTTTGCTACTGATGACCCACCCCCCGCGACGCCCCATGCCGTTATTTGCTGGGTGGCAACTTACTAGACATCACTTTCGTGTCATCTAGATTTCGGCGCGTTCTGCTGCCTTGGAACTATTCGCACAACAGTTTGCTACTGATGACCCACCCCCCGCGACGCCCCACGCCGGAAATCTGGACGTTGTGCTGCGTTGGGACTATTCGCACAGCCGACCGCTACTTCGTTGTTTTTCCCTAAAAATGTTTATATGTTATTACTATTTTTGTTTTCTTGTATATATTTATAAATTATTAAAGTTTTATAATCTTACTACTTTGTCGGAGTGCTATATATTTTTAATGTGACACATAATTGTAAAAACTTTGATGTACAAACAGTCATCCCTGGAATCTTCCGCTTCAGGCTCGGTCCCCTCCCCAATCACAATACAGGATGGTTTTCAGATAATAGCAACGCTTCTGCTGTGACGGATCTCATCGAGTGTGGGCCTTGATCTACTATAACTCCTTTGAAGAGGGGTGATTCTTTACAGCTGTGGCCATAAACTACATCTGCAGGGCTAGCTGATACCCTAGGACCAGCCTGGACAATCGGACACAGAGGAAAAGGAGTGTCAGAGGGTGCGGTAGTGAATAGGGCGAAAGGGAGGTGTCGGGCGGGCACAGGGTGTGATTCTCAGGGAACAGCAGCGCAGATGGGGGAGGTTTATTACCCATGCATAAGACAGAGAGCGGGGGTGACCACTGCCTGGGGGAGATGCTTGCGAGGGTGGGGAGCCATGCTAAGGATCGACAGCGTGCACAGAGTGGGTCTGGTCAAGGCATCTAAAATGGCTGCCGTGCACGACAAAAGTGTGGCATTTGAAAAAAGACAAGATGGCGCAGACAATGTTTTTCAACACTTCCTGATTTCCTTCGAATCGAACGTTAACAGACGTTGGGGCATATTACCAAAGTTAAGCGATATTTATCCCTAACGATGCTTAGCAACGATTTTTTTACCGTCAGAAATTATCGCAGATAAACCTTGCTATTATCAAGGTTTATCGGAAATACGATAAAAAACGACCGCAATGCATTAATATCGCTGAAAACTCAGCGATATTCATGCATTACCGAGCTAATGCTCTTAGCCATGTTATCCACCTCCCATTGGATAACATGGCTAAGAACTGCTCAGGGCAGGTGGTAGCTTTTAGAGATATTCGCCCTTATCTCGAATATTTCCAAAAGTTGATAATAGGAGATAGCGATGTTAGCGACTGTTTCCAGTCGCTAACATCTTGGCATGCCCACTTTGCATGTCATTAGTGATAAATATCACTCACATGCAAAGTGGGGCCCAAGATGGTCGCTATCTTCTACTAGCCGTCGCTAACTGGTGTTAGCAACAGCTAGGTAATACACATATAATTTTATCTCCGCGAAGCGGAGCGCTGTTACAGATATATATCTTGTTTCTGAACGTTAATTTCTCAAAATGCACTGAAGCACATATATTGAGACCTAGCAAAGGCACATCGGGCTACCAGTCCCTACAATTTTGCCAAGTTTCGTGCAAATCCATTCAGCTGTTCGATCCTACCGAGAGACAAGATGGCGGCCGCTACGGACTGTTTGGAATGTTTACAGACACCGGAGAGCCAATCAGCTTCGCTTCGCAAAGCTCCGTAACGCGAAAAGTACGCGAAGCGGTGCGCTGTTACAGATATATACCTTTTTTTGAACGTTAATTTCTCAAAATCCACTGGAGCACATATATTGAGATCTAGCAAAGGCACATCGGGCTACCAGTCCCTACAATTTTGCCAAGTTTCGTGCAAATCCATTCAGCTGTTCGATTATTATTATTTTTATTTTTTTTTGCCCCGCGGGGCCCTTTTAAAACCTCCACATCAAACCTAGGGGGTGAGCGACAATGTACTATGCCCCCTTATGGTCATTTGCCCCTTCGCTTTGGCCTCCTCTTGTCTCTCGATCCTACCGAGAGACAAGATGGCGGCCGCTACGGACTGTTTGGAATGTTGACAGACGCCGGAGAACCAATCAGCTTCGCTTCACAAAGCTCCGTTGCGCGAAAAGTCCGCGAACCAGAGCGCTGCCCGGTCCGCTGTTACAGATATATATCTTTTTTTAAACGTTAATTTCTCAAAATCCACTGGAGCACATATATTGAGACCTACAAAAGGCACATCGGGCCCTACAATTTTGCCAAGTTTCGTGCAAATCCATTCAGCCGTTCGGGCTAAAAGTGAGGCCAACCGCCCTATGGAAAACTCAATGTTAAAAACACGTTTTGGGACCCCCCTTTTTTCTCGGCCCCCCCTTGACGAACCCCCCCAAAATTTTCAGGGGCTGCTCAGAAACAAAATGTGCCATTTTCCTGAAAATTTCAGCCAATTCCGTCCACAAACGCCAAAGTTATTAGACATAGAATTTTCAAAAAACCCATAGAGAAAAAATCCTAACTATATATACCTACTGGCGACCGCCAGTAGGTAATATATATATATATATATATATATATCCAAGCAAGACTCCTCCAACAGAAGAAGAAGAGACCACAAGTGGGGACGTTCTGGAAGCCTTTATTCGGAACACAAAACCACGGCAAATGCATTTCGGCATATTTTAAAGCCTTCCTCAGTGCCTAGAAGTGTTCACAGGGTGCGCGATGCAAGTCACGGTGTAAAATACCCAGCTGCACCCTGTGTGTGAGTAATAGCTCCGCCCCCTTGATGATGCAAATTGTGGCAAAAGGAATGTCGCCTACAAGTCCCAGAATGCCATCTTCAGGTAAGAAAATGTCCGGGAGAGAGGGGGACGGCATCACATAGTTCACCACCCTAGAAGTTATTGTGCCTCCCAAAATAGATGCTTCCTTGGGTCCCCAAAACCACATAAACCTCCAATCCTCCGGGCCAAGTGGAGGCAGGGGCATCGGGAAAGTTTTCCACATAGCCCGCCGCCCAGTTTCTCCCGAGATCGGTGGTGGGTTGTGGTACAAATCCAGTACCCTGGAACACAGCAGTCCGTCGAAACAGAAGCCAACAACACCACAGCCACTTTGTAATGCGGGGGTCTCTGAGCGTGGATGTATATATATATATATATATAATAAATATATATATATATATATATATATGTATATATATATATATATATATATATATATATATATATATATATATATATATATATATATATATATATATATATATATATATATATATATATATATATATATATATATATATATATATATGTATATATGAGAAAAACAGCTCCGGTGATGAAAGAGGCCGTCTCACAGGGCGGTCCGTGATCAGGGCACCGGTAGCCCTGTAAAGTATTGCCAACAGCAATTTCCAAATCGGAAAGAACTCACGGACGCCTTGAGTGGGTTTGCAGGTAATTTATTCTTACAAAGACTGCACAGCAACGCGTTTCGACTTACGTCTTGGTCACGTGACCAAACGCGAGTCGAAAAAGTCGAAACGCGTTGCTGTGCAGTCTTTGTAAGAATAAATTACCTGCAAACCCAGTCAAGTCGTCCGTGAGTTCTTTCCGATTTGGAAATTGCTGTTGGCGATATATGTATATATATATATATATATATATATATATATATATATATTCCAGTGGCGGTGGGTCCATCGGGGGCGTTGGGGCATTGCCCCACTAGCCAACACCGTCCCACCACTAGCCACAGTCGTCATGTCCTATGTGCAGTGCAGTGATTCAAAAATAAATTATCCTAAGAAGCGCACTCACAGTCTGCGTGCGTGCGTCAATGAGAGCCAGCTGTACCGGGACAAGCAGAATCGGACATTGCGGAAGGCCGAGGGTGTGGGGGCGGGGCTGCGGGAGTGAGTGACAGCGCCAGCTGAGCAGAAATAGGAGCGCAGCAGGCAGCACAGTGGGTGCGCATTTTGGACTAGTCCTTTTTTACGACTGGCCCACGCATGCGCACACACGGTAGTCTCTTCCCTCCTCCTCCTCCCCTCTAGCTCGCAGACAGGCAGGGACCTGGGGGACCCGGGTCTCATATGGGCAGTATTCACCCTGCTCTTGGCGCAGTGGAACTGTTAAGCTGCGCCAGGATTGGCTGAGTAAATACACTGCGCAAAGTTCAGCACTGGTGCAGAAGAGCGGGGGTCGGACCCATTCAGAAGATGGTGCGGGCCGGGACGGTAAGTTTTAATTTTTTTTCCATTAAACCCCTCACGCAAAGTCCCCCCCCCCCCCCCCCCCCCCCCCGGCGGCGCGACGACCCCATTTCAACCCCTCACCCACCTGTAATGCCGGCCGGCGACCGTGACTGGAAATGAAAGAGGTTGTCAGTTATTAGGCACCTCCGTGTTACCAGATGCATCCTTCTGTCATGGGGGCCCCCCTTAAAGAGCAGCACCGGCACACAGCTGAGGCAGCTCCAGTGCAGGAATGTGCCGCTCACCACTAATAAAAGTCTCTTATGAGAATATGAGAAACGCTTTGGTGTTTGTTTCACAGACTAATCGGGCATATCACCTGGCGCTCTTTTTACAGATATGTATTCACTTTCTCTGCAGTTGCTTGTTTGCAGTGTGATCATGTGTACTCTTAACAATAGGGAGTAAGCTAGTTGGACAAAGGGGTACCCGCGGAGCGCTCCCGCTAATACAGGGGCCAAAGCGGGCTTTTGTCGTGCAACAGACTGCATTTTACAAAATTCTCCTAATTGCCTTTTATTTCTCGCTCAACTGCGTGGTGCAGGGGAATGAAATCCATCTTTTAAGGATTCATTTTAGGGAGTACATAAAAAGAAAGCACCCCTCAAAGAACATCATACTAATAAAAAAATATAAACGTGCATTTTTTTCAGTTGGAGGTTTAAAACACCCAACAGGCTCAAACTAAAGATGCCAGACAGCTCTTATTTTAAAGATTGCATTGTTAGTGAAAACCTATTTGTGTGTGGTTGCCACGGAGCGCTCAACATGGTTCTGAGTGTTGCGTTGCCCCGGATGGGTGGCGGTGCGCTTCGAGAGGGAAGGGTGGCATGTTAGACCTGAATGGTGGGAGCTTTGGGAGAGGGATAGTATGAGGGTCACGTGGTTCTAGAAAGGTCGTAAGACTACACTACTTCCATTTGATGTAATTATCCATCGTCTACCCCCTTAGACGCGGCCATCAGAGCACTGCCTAGCAACTTCCTGGCACCCCGCTCTTACAATCTTGTTTCCTCCAATCAACGGCCAGAGCCAGTGAGTCTGGGACCACCAGCAGGACGGCCCCCTCTCCCGCCAGCCTTGATCCCCAATGACTGCCTCCCTGTTCCCAGATCAGACAGTCCCTGTCCTTTTCTCTTGCCAGGGACCCCGCCAAAACTACCCCTTAACTCCAGAAATGGGTTGGTGGGGAAGTTGCTTCCAGCTGCAACCCTCTGACAACACCCGTGGCGAGAGTACAAAGAGGGCTTCTCCCTCGTGTCCAGTGCTTATATTAGTTTTAGGGAGGAGTCGCCCACGTACCTTAATGACGCTAAGGGCCTCCCTGCCTTCTTGCATTTCACAGCTACCCCATCTCCTCCCCTTTACCAGATACCCAAAACTGAAACCAGTCGCCTCTTGGCTCAAGCAAAATAATTGGGTCTGTAATTTCCGCCCACCAGTTTAAAAATTCACCAGCCGCCACTGCGTAAGGGCTGTTTGGGCTTTTTAAATGTCAGTAATTAAGTTTCTCAGATTTCTTCTTGTCACCGACGACGCAGTGCTGTACTTCCGTACTTCAGATTAAGCATCGAGAGAATTCTGGGAGTAGTAGTCAAGGGGTTGTTCAGTTCATGCAAGTGAACAAACACATGAAAACTTTCATTTGTGAAAGAAAATCCCATAGCGTCACCTGGTAGCCTTAGATCTAAAAGGGGGAATTGCCTTGAGAATGGCTGTAGGAGCAGTGGTCAGCAGCTCAAATGAAGGATGGGCTGCTAGAGGGGGTGTATTGTGCATGTGCCTTGAGAGCAGTGTATTTCTCATGAGGCCTTTGAAGGGTTGCCCAATTAGCACTGAAAAGTATTAATAGGTTGTTTAGGTTTCAGAAAGGCTGAATGGGCGCATACATGATTGTGAGACGGAATGTTGGAGGTGCCTGGTTGGGGGTAGTGCAAGAAGAGTTCATGGTTGTGGGAAGGGTTATAAGAGCAGTGCATATATGAATGAAAGTATGTATGATGGATGCCAAATGGGAATACTTGACTGAGAGAGCTTGAAAGAGGGCAGGTGCACTGATAACAAGAGTTCTAGGACACTAAATCCAGTGCATGGGTACCCTACCGGATGATTAGCAGCGCTTGACGAACCAACGTAACATAACAGATGCACTTGGTAAAGAGGATGCTTGGAGATGTAAAAAGTGTGCTCACTTATCATTCAAAAATGTATAGTTAATATGTTCTGTAAAATCCACAATTTAAATAGGGTATAAAAAAATTTCTTGAAGAGACCCGTGCCCTCTTTCACTTTGGGCTCTCTTACTATGCTGGCTCAAGCAAAATAATTGGGTCTGTAATTTCCGCCACACCAGTTTAAAAATTCACCAGCCGCCACTGATATATTCACTGCAAAAACCACAGGTTTCAGGGACATAATAGTTAGTATTAACATTTAAAAAACCTTAAATATTCACTGAAAAAACATAGGTTTCAGGGACGTTATAGTTAGGAATTAGCATAAAAAAACCTTAGATACTTACTGAAAAAACACAGGCTTCAGGGACGTTATAGTTAGGCCGACATTTCACTCTTATAAGTTTAAGTTTAAGTTTAAGTTTAAGTTTAAGTTTAAGTTTAACTCTTATAAAACCAGAGAAATGTAGCTGTTAAAGTTAGCTGAACTAACTATAACTCGCGCCTCCGCAAATCACTGCTGATGACATCACATATTACATTATTCATGACATGGTCAGTGACATTACTGATGACATCACTGATGAAATCTCAAATGACATCACTGATGTCATCAGTGCTGAAAGTCGCAAGTAAGGTGCAGAAAGAGGCAAGCGATCTGCAGAAAAAAGTTAGGGAGGTACAGAAAGAGGCAATAGAAGTGCAGAAAGAAGCAACAGAGGTGCAGAAAGAAGCAAGAGTAGTGCAGAAGAACCAAGACAAGTGCTGAAAGAAGCAACAGAGGTGCAAAAGTAGGCACAAAGGTGCAGAAAGAAGGAAGAAAAGTGCAGAAAGAAGCAACAGAGGTGCTGAAAGAGGCACGAAGGATGCAGAAAGAGGCAAGAGACATGCAAAAAGAAGCAACAGCGGTACAGAAAGAAGCAAGAGTGTTGCAGAAAGAGGGAGGAGAGGTATAGAAAGAGGCAAGAGAGTTGCACAAATAGGGAAGAAGAGTGTAGAAAGAGGCAGGAGGGGTGCAGAAAGAAACAACAGAGGTGCCGAAAGAGATTAAAGGGCTGCAGAAAGAAGCAAGTAAAATGCAGAATGAGGCAACAGAGTTTCAGAAAGACATTAGAGAGGTTCAGAGAGAAGCAAGAGAAGTGCAGAAAGAGGCAAGAGAATTGCTGAAAGAAGCAACAGAGGTTTAGAAAGAAGCAAGAGAAGTGCAGAAAGAGGCAAGTGAGGTACAGAAAGGGGGAGAAGAGGTATAGAAAGAGGCAAGAGAGTTACACAAATAGGGAAGAAGGGTGTAGAAAGAAGCAGGAGGGGTGCAGAAAAAAACAACAGAGGTGCCGAAAGAGATAAGAGGGCTGCAGAAAGAAGCAAGTAAAGTGCAGAATGAGGCAACAGAGATGCAGAAAGACATTAGAGAGGTGCAGAAAGAAGCAAGAGAAGTGCAGAAAGTGGCAAGAGAATTGCTGAAAGAAGCAACAGAGGTTTAGAAAGAAGCAAGAGAAGTGTAGCAAGAGGCAAGTGAGGTGGAGAAAGAAGCAGGAGCAGTGCAGAATGAACCAACAGATGTGCATAAAGAGGCAAGAGGGGTGCAGAAAGAGGTAGGAGAGGTGCACAAAGAGGCAAGAGAGGTACAGAAAGAGGCACGAGGGGTGCAGAAAGAAACAACAGAGGTACCGAAAGAGATAAGAGGGCTGCAGAAAGAACAAGTAAAGTGCAGAATGAGGCAACAGTGATGCAGAAAGACATTAGAGAAGTGCTGAGAGAAGCAAGGGAAGTGCAGATAGAGGCAAGAGAATTGCTGAAAGAAGCAACAGAGGTTTAAAAAGAAGCAAGAGAAGTGCAGAAGGAGGCAAGTGAGGTATAGAAAGAAGCAAGAGGAGTGCAGAATGAACCAACAGAGGTGCATAAAGAGGCAATTGGGGTACAGAAAGAGGTAGGAGAGGTGCCCAAAGAGGCAATAGAGGTACAGAAAGAGGCAGGAGGGATGCAAAAAGAAGGAAGAGAAGTGCAGAAAGATGTAAGAGAATTGCTGAAAGAGGCAACAGAGATTCAGAAGGAGGCCCAAGAGAAAGAGGAAGGAGGAGTGCAGGAAGAAGCAACAAGTGCTTAAAGAGTCGTGAGGGGTACAGAAGGAAGGAAGAGAAGTACAGAAAGAAGCAACAGAGGTGCTAAAAAGGCACAAAGGGTGCAGAAAGAGGCAAGAGAAGTATAGAAAGAAGCAACAGAGGTACAGAAAGAGGCAAGTCTGTTGCAGAAAGTGGATATAGGGACTGGTTGAAAGAGGCAAGAGAGTTTCACAAATAGGCAAAAGTGGTGCACAAAGAAGCAAGTGAAGTACAGAAAGAGGCAACAGGTGCAGAAAGACTCAGGAGAGGTACAGAAACAAGCAAGAGAAGTGGAGAAAGAGCTAAGAGAATCGCTGAAAGAAACAACAGAGGTTTAGAAAGAAGAAAGAGAATTGCAGAAAGAGGCAAGTGAGGTGCAGAAAGAAGCAAGAGCAGTGCAGAAAGAAGCAACAGAGGTGCAAAAAGTGGCAAGAGGGGTGCTGAAAAATGTAGGAGTTGTGCTCAAAGAGGCAAGATTGTTACAGAAAAAGGCAGGAGGGGTGCTGAAAGAAGGAAGAGCAGTGCAGAAAGAACCAATAGAGGTGCTGAAAGAGGAAACAGAGATTCAGAAGGAGGTGCGAGAGGTACAGAAAGAGGGAAGAAGAGTGCAGGAAGAAGCAACAGAGGTGCTAAAAAGGCACGAAGGGTGCATAAAGAGGCAAGAGAAATGCAGAAAGAAGCAACAGAGGTACAGAAAGAGGCAGGTCTGCTGCAGAAAGTGGGAACAGGGACTGGTAGAAAGAGGCAAGAGAGTTTCACAAACAGGGAAGAGGGTGGCAGAAAGAGGCTGGAGGGATGGGGCAAGAATTAACAGATGGCAAAAGAGGCAAGAGAGGTACAGAAAGAAGCAAGTCAAGTGCAGAAAGAGGCACCAGAGGTGCAGAAAGATGCAAGAGAGGTACAGAAACAAGGAAGATAAGTGCAGAAAGAGCTAAGAGAATTGCTGAAAGAAGCAACAGAGATTTAGAACGAAGCAAGAGTAGCACAGAAAGAGGCACGTGAGGTGCAGAAAAAAGCAAGAGCAGTACAGAAAGAGCCAACAGAGGTGCAAAAGAGGCAAGAGGGGTATAGAAAGAGGTAGGAGAGGTGCACAAAGAAGCAGGAGGGGTGCAAGAAGAAGAGAAATAAGTGCAGAAGGAGGCAAGAGAATTGCTGAAAGAAGCAACAGAGGAGTAGAAAGAAGCAAAGGAAGTGCAGAAAGAGCAAGATCAGTGCAGAAAGAACCAACAGAGGCACTGAAAGAGGCGCAGAGGGTGCAGAAAGAGCAAGAGAAGTACAGAAAGAAGCAACAGGGGTACAGAAAAAGGCAAGAGCAGTGCAGAAAGTACCTAGAGAAGACAGAAAGAAGCAACAGAGGAACAGAAAGAGGCAGGAGGGGTGCAGAAAGAAGGAAGAAAAGTGCAGAAAGAGGCAAGAGAATTATTGAAAGAAGCAACAGAGCTGTAGAAAGAAGCAAGAGAAGTGCAGAAAGAAGCAAGTGAGGTGCAGAAAGAAGCAAGAGCAGTGCAGAAAGAACCAGCAGAGGCACTGAAAGAGGAATGTGAGATACAGAAAAAGGCAACAGATGTGCAGAAAAAAGCAACAGGTGCTTAAAGAGACAAGTGAGGTGCAGAAAGAAACAAGAGAGGTGCAAAAAGAAGTGCAGAAAGAAGTAACACAGGTGCAGCAAGAGGAAAAAAGGGTACAGAAAGACGTAAGAGGGACACAAAAAGAAGCAAATTAGGTGCAGAAAGAGGCAACAGATGTACAGAAAGAGGGAAGAGAGGTGCAGAAAGTAGAAGAGATTTGCAGAAAGAGGAAAGAGAAGTGTAGAAAAAGAAAGAACTGTGCCGAAAGAAGCAACAGAAATGCATAAAGAGGCAAGAGAGGCTCAAAAGGAAGCAAGGCTTGCACACCATTAGTACCAATTTAACACCCACATTTAGCAATAAGTAACAGGTGACCATTCTAGGTTTGCAAAGGCCCTTCCACCATGCTGTAACACTTGTTGCTGCATTTTTTGTAGCGTTTGAGCTAGAAACAAGGCTTTTTTGTGCAAATCTGCAGATTAGTGAGCAGATAATGAATTATGTAGCTAATGCAGAAAATGTATAACTGTGCGAAAGTCGGAGCAGCCAAACAGGGGCTCATACCTGACTAGGTCCACAAGTGCTCCTCAGTGATTCCTTCTCTTTTTGTTTCACTGAGTTCATAGATGAGCTTCTATGGAAATGAGAAAGTCTAAACCTGAGGTTACCACTCCACAACACAGACTACCATACCACATAATTACTCTCCATAACACATAATCCCACTCTACATACTTCCTATATACTAAATACCACATACTTTCTATCCACATAATTTCACTGCACAACATACCACATAAGTCCACTACGCACAACGTACATCCACTCCACTCTGAAAAACATTAGTAAAAAAAATTTACATTTACGATGCCAATAGCTCAAACTCTCACAAATGTGAAACCTATTACATTGCAAACACTTCTTTAACTAGTAGTCGTGCTTGCAGGGTGGTGGAGAAAGGGTGCTGGGCCTCTGATCAGCGCTCAGTAATTCCGCTGCATAGGATTTACAGGAGGTACCAGAAGAGCTTCTTGGCCCCCAAAGTCCCTCAGGAGTAAAGTGGACTTCATCGCCCATCCCATAGTCCGCCAAGAGGCGCATTTGCAGAGTGGAGTAAAAGGGGTCTTTGCCTCGGACCACCTCTCTGCAATCCTTACTGAAGATACCTGGTGGCCTAATTGGCCCCTAAGAACGCTTAAGGAACTAGGGGACTTAATTCCCCAACACACAACGCGCCAGGAGACGTGTTTGCAGTGTGCTACAGGGAGGGGGCGGGGCCTCCGGAAAAATGCAGTTTTTCACATTTTGGGAGGTTAGAGAAGGGGGTTATGTGCCCCCTTCTCTCAATACTTCCTGGGCCCTGTAGAACCCATCCCGAGGGCCTGCCACTATTCATTTAAAAAAAAAAAAGAAAAACGAAGGGGGCCGCATGGCCCCCCTCCTGAGGTCGATTTCGGACCAGGGGAGATCATCCCCCCGGGCATGGCTACATATTTATATTTTTTTTCAAAGGAGGGGGCCTCTCCGCCCCCCTATTGAACCCTTTTGCGGCCCCAGGGACCCCATCCCCCGGGAGTTGCCTATTTTTTTATTTTAAATATTTTTTTTTTGCGGCAGCTGGGCCGCATGGCCGCCCCTTCTTTGGGCCACTATTGGCCACAGGGACCCCATCCCCTGAGGCTCGGCCAGCCTTTCCAATTTTTTTTTTTTTCGAAGGGGTTACGTGGACCCCCTCCTGAGGCCAATTATGGCCCCGGGTACCCCGACCCCTGGGCCTGGCCTTACTTTGATTAGCAGTAAGCTGCAGATGCTCACCTGAGCTGGATCTACGGGTGGCGTTCGCGCTTCAGAGCTCGCTGCAGGAGTTGAAACTGGAAACACACTGGATTCGCATGCTTAGATGAATTGCTTTCTGAGGTTAGCGGCGAGGTGGATATTGACGAGCTGGCTGCTCTGCTCTGGGTGCTGTTCTCCCCTCTGGTTTTTGATTAACTTCACCGGCATTGAAAAACATTTTTAAAACAACGGAGGCAAGATAAGACTTCAGTGAGAGCGGGGGGGGGGAGGTCAAACTGAAAACTGAAAACTGGGACAGTGGCACATTGAGACTTTTCATGCTGTTCACGTCAAGGCGTATTAAATGTTTAAAAGACTGTCCCAACAATAGCGACAAGGCAAGATTCTAGTATATGTGGTGGGGCATATGAAGCTGAAATTTAGACCCCAAGGGCACTGGAATATTGAAACCGCGCTTGGGGTTTGGGCTGCTTGTGGAGGACTACATCGGACTACATCGCCCAAGAGCCCCTGCCACGCTCACCTGTGGACCCTGCTGCCCCACCTACCACCGCCACTAAATCACACACGCTTCGCCAAGCCCGGGCCAAGGGCAGGTCCGTTTGAGTACGTTTGAGCCCGTTCGAAACCTGAGAAGGCTGGGCTGGGCCTAGTCTTTAACATCTACCTTAGAACGCTGACTGCCCACGGTAAGACTTAATTACTTGACGCAAGATTTAGAAGGAGGGTCAGCAACCCCAGCCATGGCAAACAGTGCAGAGAAGAAAGGGCCCAAAGGGGGAGGTACCATGGGAACTTTGGACTATTTTATTACTAGAGTTCTCGAACGTGATCGCAAAAGAGATTGAGGTGACTGAATGACGACTTTCACTTGGTTTGGGAGCTGCCAGAACCTCGACGGAGAATGGACAAGCGCAGGACGCTTTTTCCCCGGAGGCCCTAAACGTAACTATTAATGACCTCCCGCCACTGGAGAGTAACACCTTACTTATGACTCAGGAGTGCGCCCAAGATTCAAGTACACCTAATCAGCCAGGTTGCGCAACAACCAGATCTAAGTCGGCCTCGAGCAAGCAAAGTCTGGACTCTCTGAAAGATAAACAAGGCCAAAAAACCAAGAGGAAGGGAGGCCATAGACAAAAGGGAAAAAACTGTGTGGGCGGTGGGAGACCAATGAAGCGTGTGGGGGAGGGGAGCAAAGATGTGGAACAAACTGGGGAGTCAGAAAAGGTGGACCAAAGTGTGGTGCCTGAAATGGTGGAGTTGTCGCCACCTCCAATCATTCCGGACATGCCCGTGGCTCCTGTGGTCACTTTGAATAGTGTCTTTTGGGAGAAAGTGGGGACAATAATTGCTGAGTGCCTTATGCCCCTATCGAATAGAATGGTGCCATTGAAGCAAACCTAATTTCACTCACTAATGCATTAGATAGAATCCCTGGTGCGCAAACAAACCTTAGCAACCCTACCACAGGGCGATCGCCTCTAACTGCCTATAGAGCAAATGAACCAAGTGGAGTCAGGTCAGTGATAGACCATCAAAGTGTACAGGAGGTCAGGAAAACATCATCGGCTAAACCAGGGACAGGAGGGAGTAGGTCGGGAACACAGACCCTAGTGGATGGGAATTTACAACAGGTGAAAATAGCGGCCGCAGTTAAGAGACCGGATAGGCATCCCCAAAGTAAGGATACAGTGAGGACAAATCCAAACGCTGTCCCAAAACCCCTTAGCAAGAATAAATCTGCGACTGTACGAATTGACCTACCCCCAGAATGTAGTCCCCTCGCAGTGGTTCCTGCGGGGGTGCCATCATTGACAAATGGGCAAGAAGAAACACACACCACCCTTAAGAACAAAGTCACTGATTGGCTAAATAAAAATACACCACTACCACAAGATGTTACTAGTGAAATTCTTATGGTCCAAAGAGTAGCATGGGTAGGCCAAAGAACTAAGGACTTTGTGGGAGACTGTGTCCTAATTAATTTTAGGGACACACGGACAGTGGCCCATGTATGTCAGTGGCCTTATCCCACACCATCGACTGCCATACAGTCCCTTCCACTCTCGTATTTTTATCCACCTGTTCGACCTGTTCCACCGCACAATATTATTGATAGGGATGCAGGTTGGAACTGGGCTGCCTCCACAACAAGAACAGGAACTAGTCAGGGCAGATGCAGAGAATCCCTGGTTGCAGAGGACACGTGTCTACATAACAGATTTAGCTCCTTAGACATGGTGGATTGACTAACTCCTAGTGAATTGGATATCAATCCCAGGGGCACACAGGAGGCGAATAGTGAAACAAAAGAATCACCTTCCGCCTCCTCACCCACGCACACAAAGCCCTACACGACCAAGGCCCGAGCTACCTCAACAGCCGAGTCAACTTCTACGCTCCCAAACGCCACCTCCGATCAGCCAACCACGCCCTCGCCGCCGTCCCCCGCATCCGAAAAACGACTACAGGAGGAAGGTCCTTCTCCTACCTGGCCGCCAAGACCTGGAACTCCCTCCCGACCGACCTGCGCCTGACCCAAGACCACCTCTCCTTCAGGAAGAAGCTGAAGACCTGGCTGTTCGAGCAGTAGCGGCACCCCCCCCCCCCCAGCGCCTTGAGACCCTACGGGTATGTAGCGCGCTTTATAAGTGTAACTGATTGATTGATTGATTGAAATGGAGGGGCTGGAAATGGGCGGATGCATGCAGGAAGGAAAAAAACTGAAAGGGAATGACACATGCAGTACGGTAGCCCTACTAAGCCCAGCAGATGCACTCAAATTGCAATTAGCTAGAGGGCCTGTAATTGATATCTGCGGGGGGGGCAAGCCGATGACTGGTAATGGCCCTAGAACTGGCTCTATAGAAGTGGGGAATGTTGCACAAACTGAGAGAAGAGCCCCTACCATAAATTCAAAATCTATAAAAATTGTGACATGGAATGTTGCTGGACTATACAATATAATCACATGTCCAGAATGGGGATCATTTATGGACAAAAATGACGTGTGTCTTCTCCAAGAGACCTGGGCAAGCACGGAGAAACTCAGAGTGGGTTTTGCCTCCTTCCACGTCCCGGCACTATGGAGTGGGAGGGGGCGTCCCTCTGGCGGCCTTACAACCTGGGTTGGAACACACCTGGGCTATAAGGCTAGTACTCTTACCACCTACTCCAGAGACATACAATGTGTGGTCCTTGCTTGGCCAAATCGTTACAACCTAGCATTGATTAATGTTTACTCATGCCCAGTTAGAGCAGGCAGTGAGTCTAGCACCATTGATGATCTTTCCACCTTCATCTCAACTATTCCGAATGACTGCAATATAGTGGTAGGGGGCAATCTAAACTGTCACTATGAGCCGCTAGAGGGATTAAACAAAGGTGCCCTTACATCAGAGGATGACCACTGGTCAATCCCCATGACCCAGGCCCCGTACGTCAGGGCATGGTTTCCTCTAGTTGTCCAAGTCACTGCACTAACCATCACCCATTCACTACGAGCATGTAATGGGCGAACATCATCGGACATTCCAGCCAAACACACATATAATAAACCTGGACGAACATCACATCTTGATTACATTATGGTGGAAACCAGGCTATGGCCGAATGTTATCGATTTTGCTGTAATGACAAAAAAGGACAGTGACCACAACGCCCTAATTTTAGAAATGGCCGTGCCAAGATCCAGCAGGTCTGGGGATCTATCGAGAGGGGCGAAGGCACTAGCAATCTGACCCTGACAAACAATAGGCGCAGAATAAGATGGTCGCGACTAAAGGAAAAACCAGAACAGATTGCGAAACTATATAACCTGGCAGTTCCCCTGCTGATAGAAGCTGCTGTTGTGAATGATTTACCATCATCCCCTGACTCTCTTGTACGGATAGAGGCCATGCATGGTAGCCTAGTAGGTAGCCTGGCCTTAATACTGAATCCCAGGGTGACCAGGAAAAGGAATAGCACCCCCTGTTCCTCCTGGTATAATAAGGCATGCAGGGAAGCGAAGTCAGAGTTAGTGGCAGCCGTAAAAGATAATAATAGAGCCCTAATAAAAGTCAGGAGGGCTACCTATAAGAAAAAAATTAGGTGCGCTAAGGAAGAATGGGACCAGGAAAAGTGGTCCAGTTTATCCTCTGCCCTAAATTGCAAAGACTTTAAAACATTCTGGTCTATAATTAGTGTAGATTTAGGACAATCAAAACAAGCAGTAGAACCGAACTTAGCGCCTGAAGTATGGGAAGACCATTTCCGGGCTCTGTACTCCTGCGAGGCCATCCCTGAAAATGTGTCTGCAGATACACTGGCTCATGGTTTGAGCACTTTCTGCCCTGAGGAGTGCATGGTCATGGTGGCCGAAGTATGCACTGCCATTGACAGACTTGCATCAAACAAAGCTCCCGGCTTGGATAAACTTCTGGGCGATCTTTTCAAGCACCAACCAAAAGTCTGGGGCCCTTATCTCTGTGTGGTATTCAACGCAATCCTGAGGGGAATGGCGCTCCCCAGTACTTGGCTGGGAGCAGAGATAGTACCTATCTCTAAAAAGGGCTCGCCTCTGCTCCCATCCAACTACAGACCAATAAGTCTCATTGATGTCCCACAGAAGATCTTCGCAAGACTTATTTTAGTTCAACTGCAGGATTGGATGGAGGAATTTGAAATACTTAGCCCCTATCAGGCAGGGTTCAGGAAGAACACCTCCACCATAGATCAAATCTTTCGCTTAGTATTATTATACTGGAAAACTGTGCTTATAGAGGGTGGCAGTCTCTATATGGTGTTCGTAGACCTGCGGTCTGCCTTTGACCTTGTACTAAGAGGCAAATTGTGGAAAGTCCTTCTAGATCTGGGAATCCCCGATCAACTCCTCTCAGTCCTGATTAGGTTACATGAGGCAAATGTTGCCCAAGTCAGATGCGGGAAGAGTGGTACTCTTACATCTAGATTCCTCGTTGGCAGGGAGGTAAGGCAGGGCTGTGTGCTTGCACCGACCCTCTTTTGCCTCTATGTCAATGGGGTAATCACGCATCTGAATGGGGTGCTGAATAATGATGCGCCGAGGATAGCCGGGAATAGGGTACTGGCAATAATGTTCGCCGACGATACCCTATTGCTCTCGAAATCCCCGATGGGTATCCAGAGAATACTGGATGGATTTGTAACATTTTGTAACACACAGGGTCTGCAGATCAACTCATTGAAAACAAAATGCATGATCTTCAACCCTCCCAGAACCACAAGACCCAATCCCACCCTGGGCAAAATAATACTGGAAAGGGTTAGTACCTTTGTTTACTTTGGGGTCACGATCAATGAGAGCTTGTCGTGGGGTCCCCAGGCAACTAAATCCCAGCTAAAGTTTGCCCAATTAGCGGGTGGGATTTTGAGGCTATCCAATGCCTCAACGATAAAACCGTTGGGCCCTCCACTGGAGGTCTACAAATCACAGGCCAGGGGTGCAAGTATGTACGGTAGTGAGCTGTTGGGTCACTGTAATAAATCCAAAATCTCCAGAGTTGAAAATAAGTTCTTAAGAAATTTATTAGCTCTTCCGCCCAGTACCCCGCTCCTCCCACTGAGACTTGATTTGGGGGTTAACCCAATCGAGGAGGAGCTAGCTTTAAGACCACTAAGGTACTGGCACCATTTATGGGTTACACCTGAGCTGGTCAATTATAGGCAAGAGCTTAAAGAAGTACTCACTAGTAGCAGTGCAAGTAAAATACCATGGCTTGCCTTCATTAAGAAGGAACTTATTAGACTGGGACTTTCAAGCCTATGGACTGACCCTGAGAGGAGATGCAATCAGATTTCGGCTACCATGCTCATGAAAGGATATCATGCTGAGAGCTTGGATATGGCCTTGCGCAATCCTAAGCACGGCTCCAGAACTGTATCCTTTCTTATGGTAAAAGATACATACCATGTTGAAGGCTTCCTGGATGTTATCTATCCCGTTATAGCAAGAAAACTTTATGTGCAATGGCGACATGGTGTATTACCTATACGGGCCTTCACATCTAATTGGAGCATGTTTGCACCGAAAAATTGCCCCTGCTGTCAATGTAACAGTGAAACAGAGCAACACGGTTTCTTCTTTTGCCCTGCATACCTCAAACCAAGGAAATATTGGCTTGTCCCACTTTGTAAAAATCTTGGCTTCCGGCAGTGCACGCAAGCACTTAGGGTAATGCAAAATGACACCTCAGGACCCATTGTTTTTGCAGTTTCGAAGTTTTTAGTAGCTATGTGGCGCATAAGGGGATCCTCAAGTATCAAGGGCTAAGCGTACCTTATTGGACAAACAATGTACTCTGATATTGAGGCTTTCCCTGGCCTCCTAGCCCCCTAGAATAGTGAATAACGAGACCCATCGCTTGTTTGTTTTTTTTCTTTCAAAAATCATTTTTTTTATTGTGATTTTATTGTGACTGTAACAATTAATTTAGTTTATGATGTTCTACGTCTTTTAAACCTGTGGTTTTATGCTATTTTCTGTACCGAAATAAAGATTTTATGATGATGATGATTAAAGCAATCTGCTTTGCTTTGTGGAAGCGAGAGCCGTTTTCCTGCTCTTGCTTCCATGAAGCAAATCAGACTTTGAAATGACAAGGTGGGAACGGTGCTCCCGTCCTGTCATTATAAACTGCAATTTCCCAGGGGTGGGCACCCCAGGACATTGCCGGAGCCGGCCCTGGGGTGTGGCGATCCCCAGGGCCATAGAGGGCTCCATAAGGGGTTGCCCTAAAAAAAGGGAGGCCTTTGGTTTTGAGCAGCTAGGTGGCAGCAAGACCCAAAAAAACATAATCGGTTGCAAAAAGGTGGGGTCCCCAGTGAAAACTCTCATGTTTCCCTGGTCCATGACTTTACAAAACGAATGGAAAAGAAATAAGTATATTTGGAAAACAAAGAAGATTTATTTAGCATACATTTCTCCAAAAAACAGCCACCAGATTCTAACTGAGTAATGTTTTGCAAACGTTCGCTGCCCACAAATGTGGGACACTTTTTTGTGGCACTTGTGCCCTTTATTGGACCCAATCCACCCCTACACTGGACATCTTGTGGGAGCCGGGTGGGTTAATGTGTCAGAGGACGGATGCTGGTTGGCGTGCTGGCAGTGTTCAATGCTATAGGAGGGGGTCTGAAGTAATGCTGGGTTGGGGCCAGGATACCATTGCAGCCCAGTCTTCTGAAAAATTACCGGCCAGATTTTTCAATCAGTAAAATTGGGGTGTGTGTTCTGGATCTCCTGTGATCCAGGTGAAGGAACAGCGGGCCTCTTGTATTCGAGTGGCGAGGAACTCCATAAGGGATACGGCTCCACTAACTCATAATCATGGCCCAATTCGCTGACAAGGGGCCTTATTTCGACAATATGAAGAAAAAGTGAAATACACGGAATGAGGTACCCTCACAAAATGCTTAGATTCATTCAGTTTAAGGAGTCCGACAACATAATTTACCATTGTTGGACTTGGCCCTTTTGGCAGGTTCAACCCGAAACTTTTTGCTTTTGCCTAGCCTTTTTCTGTAACCTGGTATTGGTGATTTTAGGCCTCTGTGCACTTTTTCACTGTGGTCCAGTGTAAAGTGCGTGTCCTCTCTGTGTATTTGTGGTGAGTGGCCTGCCCTCCCATAGGAATGCATGGAGAATATGTGTGACCATGGTAGTTCCTGATGTGTGGGGAGTGCAGGGTCGAGTTTGGTATGTGCGAACTGGTGTGATTAAATGCTGCGCGATGATGTGCGCAGATTTATTGTATCTACTATGGAAGTGCCACTTCTAGAAGTTGGCATGTCTGTGTAGTGAATGTGAATTGACTTTCTGGCATGTGATTGGCTGGAGCTGGCTGGTGTGCCTGGCTCCAGGAGTCAGTATGGGTTTGCCCCGGTGGTGAATGGAGAGATCTGCATGTTGATGGGAGGGAGGAGTTCCGCTGGGACCTGAATAGAGCTGGGCCTTCCATCCACAATGCTGGCTCCACCGCCTGTGGTGTGTCTGATGTTCCTGACCCATCCTGTGAATAGGAAGAGGGGTTGAGCAAAACAAAGTGCTCAGGAACCAGTTCCATCTGGTTCGCCCCTCGCCTGCACCTTTGGAGACAAAGGATTTCAGTGTAAAAAAAGGGTCTGTGACCCCATGAAAAATTTTCTTGTGCTCAACTCGAATCTACCAGGGGCGTGCTGCTGCTGGGGCTCAGGGGAAGACTTGCATCCCTAGGCCCTGCCCAGCCCCTGGATGCCGGAAGACTTCTTTGGACCCTTTTTGTTGTAGGGGTCATTTCCTTGGGGGCTTTATGGTTTCTGGGCCCCCAGCGCCCCGTGAGCGTTTTCCTTTCATTTTTGGGCAGAGCGCTGTTGGTTGCCGAGAATCGAGGGTGCCTACACTGCCATTGACAGACTTGCATCAAACAAAGCTCCCGGCCTGGATAAACTTCTGGGCGATCTTTTCAAGCACCAACCAAAAGTCTGGGGCCCTTATCTCTGTGTGGTATTCAACGCAATCCTGAGGGGAATGGCGCTCCCCAGTACTTGGCTGGGAGCAGAGATAGTACCTATCTCTAAAAAGGGCTCGCCTCTGCTCCCATCCAACTACAGACCAATAAGTCTCATTGATGTCCCGCAGAAGATCTTCGCAAGACTTATTTTAGTTCAACTGCAGGATTGGATGGAGGAATTTGAAATACTTAGCCCCTATCAGGCAGGGTTCAGGAAGAACACCTCCACCATAGATCAAATCTTTCGCTTAGTATTATTATACTGGAAAACTGTGCTTATAGAGGGTGGCAGTCTCTATATGGTGTTCGTAGACCTGCGGTCTGCCTTTGACCTTGTACTAAGAGGCAAATTGTGGAAAGTCCTTCTAGATCTGGGAATCCCCGATCAACTCCTCTCAGTCCTGATTAGGTTACATGAGGCAAATTTTGCCCAAGTCAGATGCGGGAAGAGTGGTACTCTTACATCTAGATTCCTCGTTGGCAGGGAGGTAAGGCAGGGCTGTGTGCTTGCACCGACCCTCTTTTGCCTCTATGTCAATGGGGTAATCACGCATCTGAATGGGGTGCTGAATAATGATGCGCCGAGGATAGCCGGGAATAGGGTACTGGCAATAATGTTCGCCGACGATACCCTATCGCTCTCGAAATCCCCGATGGGTATCCAGAGAATACTGGATGGATTTGTAACATTTTGTAACACACAGGGTCTGCAGATCAACTCATTGAAAACAAAATGCATGATCTTCAACCCTCCCAGAACCACAAGACCCAATCCCACCCTGGGCAAAATAATACTGGAAAGGGTTAGTACCTTTGTTTACTTTGGGGTCACGATCAATGAGAGCTTGTCGTGGGGTCCCCAGGCAACTAAATCCCAGCTAAAGTTTGCCCAATTAGCGGGTGGGATTTTGAGGCTATCCAATGCCTCAACGATAAAACCGTTGGGCCCTCCACTGGAGGTCTACAAATCACAGGCCAGGGGTGCAAGTATGTACGGTAGTGAGCTGTTGGGTCACTGTAATAAATCCAAAATCTCCAGAGTTGAAAATAAGTTCTTAAGAAATGTATTAGCTCTTCCGCCCAGTACCCCGCTCCTCCCACTGAGACTTGATTTGGGGGTTAACCCAATCGAGGAGGAGCTAGCTTTAAGACCACTAAGGTACTGGCACCATTTATGGGTTACACCTGAGCTGGTCAATTATAGGCAAGAGCTTAAAGAAGTACTCACTAGTAGCAGTGCAAGTAAAATACCATGGCTTGCCTTCATTAAGAAGGAACTTATTAGACTGGGACTTTCAAGCCTATGGACTGACCCTGAGAGGAGATGCAATCAGATTTCGGCTACCATGCTCACGAAAGGATATCATGCTGAGAGCTTGGATATGGCCTTGCGCAATCCTAAGCACGGCTCCAGAACTGTATCCTTTCTTATGGTAAAAGATACATACCATTTTGAAGGCTTCCTGGATGTTATCTATCCCGTTATAGCAAGAAAACTTTATGTGCAATGGCGACATGGTGTATTACCTATACGGGCCTTCACATCTAATTGGAGCATGTTTGCACCGAAAAATTGCCCCTGCTGTCAATGTAACAGTGAAACAGAGCAACACGGTTTCTTCTTTTGCCCTGCATACCTCAAACCAAGGAAATATTGGCTTGTCCCACTTTGTAAAAATCTTGGCTTCCGGCAGTGCACGCAAGCACTTAGGGTAATGCAAAATGACACCTCAGGACCCATTGTTTTTGCAGTTTCGAAGTTTTTAGTAGCTATGTAGCGCATAAGGGGATCCTCAAGTATCAAGGGCTAAGCGTACCTTATTGGACAAACAATGTACTCTGATATTGAGGCTTTCCCTGGCCTCCTAGCCCCCTAGAATAGTGAATAACGAGACCCATCGCTTGTTTGTTTTTTTCTTTCAAAAATCATTTTTTTTATTGTGATTTTATTGTGACTGTAACAATTAATTTAGTTTATGATGTTCTACGTCTTTTAAACCTGTGGTTTTATGCTATTTTCTGTACCGAAATAAAGATTTTATGATGATGATGATTAAAGCAATCTGCTTTGCTTTGTGGAAGCGAGAGCCGTTTTCCTGCTCTTGCTTCCATGAAGCAAATCAGACTTTGAAATGACAAGGTGGGAATGGTGCTCCCGTCCTGTCATTATAAACTGCAATTTCCCAGGGGTGGGCACCCCAGGACATTGCCGGAGCCGGCCCTGGGGTGTGGCGATCCCCAGGGCCATAGAGGGCTCCATAAGGGGTTGCCCTAAAAAAAGGGAGGCCTTTGGTTTTGAGCAGCTAGGTGGCAGCAAGACCCAAAAAAACATAATCGGTTGCAAAAAGGTGGGGTCCCCAGTGAAAACTCTCATATTTCCCTGGTCCATGACTTTACAAAACGAATGGAAAAGAAATAAGTATATTTGGAAAACAAAGAAGATTTATTTAGCATACATTTCTCCAAAAAACAGCCACCAGATTCTAACTGAGTAATGTTTTGCAAACGTTCGCTGCCCACAAATGTGGGACACTTTTTTGTGGCACTTGTGCCCTTTATTGGACCCAATCCACCCCTACACTGGACATCTTGTGGGAGCCGGGTGGGTTAATGTGTCAGAGGACGGATGCTGGTTGGCGTGCTGGCAGTGTTCAGTGCTATAGGAGGGGGTCTGAAGTAATGCTGGGTTTAGGCCAGGATACCATTGCAGCCCAGTCTTCTGAAAAATTACCGGCCAGATTTTTCAATCAGTAAAATTGGGGTGTGTGTTCTGGATCTCCTGTGATCCAGGTGAAGGAACAGCGGGCCTCTTGTATTCGAGTGGCGAGGAACTCCATAAGGGATACGGCTCCATTAACTCATAATCATGGCCCAATTCGCTGACAAGGGGCCTTATTTCGACAATATGAAGAAAAAGTGAAATACACGGAATGAGGTACCCTCACAAAATGCTTAGATTCATTCAGTTTAAGGAGTCCGACAACATAATTTACCATTGTTGGACTTGGCCCTTTTGGCAGGTTCAACCCGAAACTTTTTGCTTTTGCCTAGCCTTTTTCTGTAACCTGGTATTGGTGATTTTAGGCCTCTGTGCACTTTTTCACTGTGGTCCAGTGTAAAGTGCGTGTGCTCTCTGTGTATTTGTGGTGAGTGGCCTGCCCTCCCATAGGAATGCATGGAGAATATGTGTGACCATGGTAGTTCCTGATGTGTGGGGAGTGCAGGGTCGAGTTTGGTATGTGCGAACTGGTGTGATTAAATGCTGCGCGATGATGTGTGCAGATTTATTGTATCTACTATGGAAGTGCCACTTCTAGAAGTTTAACTGCAAACACAACAATGATGGACAGAATGTGGATCAATGTCACACATTCACCCCAGTCCAAAGATCTGGGCCCAAATCCATCGTTTTTCCACTCCACACCACCCTGGGTTAGACAATGGCGATATGCAAATCAGCGCTGACCCTGTGCCCCATGGGAACAGTCCAGTCCGAACTACAAAAGCCATGTCCTTCCCAGAACGGAAACAAGCATCCGAGGACCGGCCCGGTTTCGAGGTAACACCTCTCTTCAGCCCGGCTAGCTTGATTGCAGTGGTGTGGAGTGCCTGGGACTCACGTCTGAGCATCCCCAGTACACTTAGAGCGGTAACTGCAAACACAACAATGATGGACAGAATGTGGATCAATGTTACACATTCACCCCAGTCCAAAGATCTGGGCCCAAATCCATCGTTTTTCCACTCCACACCACCCTGGGTTAGACAATGGCGATATGCAAATCAGCGCTGACCCTGTGCCCCATGGGAACAGTCCAGTCCGAACTACAAAAGCCATGTCCTTCCCAGAACGGAAACAAGCATCCGAGGACCGGCCCGGTTTCGAGGTAACACCTCTCTTCAGCCCGGCTAGCTTGATTCCAGTGGTGTGGAGTGCCTGGGACTCACGTCTGAGCATCCCCAGTACACTTAGAGCGGTAACTGCAAACACAACAATGATGGACAGAATGTGGATCAATGTCACACATTCACCCCAGTCCAAAGATCTGGGCCCAAATCCATCGTTTTTCCACTCCACACCACCCTGGGTTAGACAATGGCGATATGCAAATCAGCGCTGACCCTGTGCCCCATGGGAACAGTCCAGTCCGAACTACAAAAGCCATGTCCTTCCCAGAACGGAAACAAGCATCCGAGGACCGGCCCGGTTTCGAGGTAACACCTCTCTTCAGCCCGGCTAGCTTGATTGCAGTGGTGTGGAGTGCCTGGGACTCACGTCTGAGCATCCCCAGTACACTTAGAGCGGTAACTGCAAACACAACAATGATGGACAGAATGTGGATCAATGTCACACATTCACCCCAGTCCAAAGATCTGGGCCCAAATCCATCGTTTTTCCACTCCACACCACCCTGGGTTAGACAATGGCGATATGCAAATCAGCGCTGACCCTGTGCCCCATGGGAACAGTCCAGTCCGAACTACAAAAGCCATGTCCTTCCCAGAACGGAAACAAGCATCCGAGGACCGGCCCGGTTTCGAGGTAACACCTCTCTTCAGCCCGGCTAGCTTGATTGCAGTGGTGTGGAGTGCCTGGGACTCACGTCTGAGCATCCCCAGTACACTTAGAGCGGTAACTGCAAACACAACAATGATGGACAGAATGTGGATCAATGTTACACATTCACCCCAGTCCAAAGATCTGGGCCCAAATCCATCGTTTTTCCACTCCACACCACCCTGGGTTAGACAATGGCGATATGCAAATCAGCGCTGACCCTGTGCCCCATGGGAACAGTCCAGTCCGAACTACAAAAGCCATGTCCTTCCCAGAACGGAAACAAGCATCCGAGGACCGGCCCGGTTTCGAGGTAACACCTCTCTTCAGCCCGGCTAGCTTGATTCCAGTGGTGTGGAGTGCCTGGGACTCACGTCTGAGCATCCCCAGTACACTTAGAGCGGTAACTGCAAACACAACAATGATGGACAGAATGTGGATCAATGTCACACATTCACCCCAGTCCAAAGATCTGGGCCCAAATCCATCGTTTTTCCACTCCACACCACCCTGGGTTAGACAATGGCGATATGCAAATCAGCGCTGACCCTGTGCCCCATGGGAACAGTCCAGTCCGAACTACAAAAGCCATGTCCTTCCCAGAACGGAAACAAGCATCCGAGGACCGGCCCGGTTTCGAGGTAACACCTCTCTTCAGCCCGGCTAGCTTGATTCCAGTGGTGTGGAGTGCCTGGGACTCACGTCTGAGCATCCCCAGTACACTTAGAGCGGTAACTGCAAACACAACAATGATGGACAGAATGTGGATCAATGTCACACATTCACCCCAGTCCAAAGATCTGGGCCCAAATCCATCGTTTTTCCACTCCACACCACCCTGGGTTAGACAATGGCGATATGCAAATCAGCGCTGACCCTGTGCCCCATGGGAACAGTCCAGTCCGAACTACAAAAGCCATGTCCTTCCCAGAACGGAAACAAGCATCCGAGGACCGGCCCGGTTTCGAGGTAACACCTCTCTTCAGCCCGGCTAGCTTGATTCCAGTGGTGTGGAGTGCCTGGGACTCACGTCTGAGCATCCCCAGTACACTTAGAGCGGTAACTGCAAACACAACAATGATGGACAGAATGTGGATCAATGTCACACATTCACCCCAGTCCAAAGATCTGGGCCCAAATCCATCGTTTTTCCACTCCACACCACCCTGGGTTAGACAATGGCGATATGCAAATCAGCGCTGACCCTGTGCCCCATGGGAACAGTCCAGTCCGAACTACAAAAGCCATATCCTTCCCAGAACGGAAACAAGCATCCGAGGACCGGCCCGGTTTCGAGGTAACACCTCTCTTCAGCCCGGCTAGCTTGATTCCAGTGGTGTGGAGTGCCTGGGACTCACGTCTGAGCATCCCCAGTACACTTAGAGCGGTAACTGCAAACACAACAATGATGGACAGAATGTGGATCAATGTCACACATTCACCCCAGTCCAAAGATCTGGTCCCAAATCCATCGTTTTTCCACTCCACACCACCCTGGGTTAGACAATGGCGATATGCAAATCAGCGCTGACCCTGTGCCCCATGGGAACAGTCCAGTCCGAACTACAAAAGCCATGTCCTTCCCAGAACGGAAACAAGCATCCGAGGACCGGCCCGGTTTCGAGGTAACACCTCTCTTCAGCCCGGCTAGCTTGATTCCAGTGGTGTGGAGTGCCTGGGACTCACGTCTGAGCATCCCCAGTACACTTAGAGCGGTAACTGCAAACACAACAATGATGGACAGAATGTGGATCAATGTCACACATTCACCCCAGTCCAAAGATCTGGGCCCAAATCCATCGTTTTTCCACTCCACACCACCCTGGGTTAGACAATGGCGATATGCAAATCAGTGCTGACCCTGTGCCCCATGGGAACAGTCCAGTCCGAACTACAAAAGCCATGTCCTTCCCAGAACGGAAACAAGCATCCGAGGACCGGCCCGGTTTCAAGGTAACACCTCTCTTCAGCCCGGCTAGCTTGATTCCAGTGGTGTGGAGTGCCTGGGACTCACGTCTGAGCATCCCCAGTACACTTAGAGCGGTAACTGCAAACACAACAATGATGGACAGAATGTGGATCAATGTCACACATTCACCCCAGTCCAAAGATCTGGGCCCAAATCCATCGTTTTTCCACTCCACACCACCCTGGGTTAGACAATGGCGATATGCAAATCAGCGCTGACCCTGTGCCCCATGGGAACAGTCCAGTCCGAACTACAAAAGCCATGTCCTTCCCAGAACGGAAACAAGCATCCGAGGACCGGCCCGGTTTTGAGGTAACACCTCTCTTCAGCCCGGCTAGCTTGATTCCAGTGGTGTGGAGTGTCTGGGACTCACGTCTGAGCATCCCCAGTACACTTAGAGCGGTAACTGCAAACACAACAATGATGGACAGAATGTGGATCAATGTCACACATTCACCCCAGTCCAAAGATCTGGGCCCAAATCCATCGTTTTTCCACTCCTAGAAGTTGGCATGTCTGTGTAGTGAATGTGAATTGACTTTCTGGCATGTGATTGGCTGGAGCTGGCTGGTGTGCCTGGCTCCAGGAGTCAGTATGGGTTTGCTCCGGTGGTGAATGGAGAGATCTGCATGTTGATGGGAGGGAGGAGTTCCCCTGGGACCTGAATAGAGCTGGGCCTTCCATCCACAATGCTGGCTCCACCGCCTGTGGTGTGTCTGATGTTCCTGACCCATCCTGTGAATAGGAAGAGGGGTTGAGCAAAACAAAGTGCTCAGGAACCAGTTCCATCTGGTTCGCCCCTCGCCTGCACCTTTGGAGACAAAGGATTTCAGTGTAAAAAAAGGGTCTGTGACCCCATGAAAAATGTTCTTGTGCTCAACTCGAATCTACCAGGGGCGTGCTGCTGCTGGGGCTCAGGGGAAGGCTTGCATCCCTAGGCCCTGCCCAGCCCCTGGATGCTGGAAGACTTCTTTGGACTCTTTTTGTTGTAGGGGTCATTTCCTTGGGGGCTTTATGGTTTCTGGGCCCCCAGCGCCCCGTGAGCGTTTTCCTTTCATTTTTGGGCAGAGCGCTGTTGGTTGCCGAGAAGGAAGCGCTCCGGCCTTGGCCTCGCAGCGCCGGGCTGCAATCCCCTTTGTGGGGATTCTCTGCACTTTATTTTTCTTATTGCAGGTGCCACCCCGCTTATATAAATATTTAAGTGCGCGGGTGCCCACCCCGCGACTTTGCACGCATCTGTCTCACCTCAAGAGCGGGTACCCACCCCGCTGTGCCTTTTCATTTTCGAGGGTGCCTACCCCTCGTTGTTGCCCCCGGGATTCACCGCCGCGGCCCACGGCGAAAACAGGAAGTCAGGCACCGTAGTGCCTAGTATGTTTGATGGTGGGCGGGACTTCTGGTTTGGAAGGGAAGTCCCGCCCGCCGCCGGGCTGGGATTGGGTAGCCCCAGCGCGAGAGAAGGAAGTTGTGCGGGAGCAAGGAGGTCGGGTGCCCACCCCGCCTTCTAAAGTGCTGGCGACGAGCCCCGGTCCCGAGATGGGAGATCAGGTGAAGAGGCTGGCGGCGCGGAGCTCCCGGGAGTCCAAGGGAGCCCCGCCAGAGAAGCGCTGCCGTCGCCGAGGACCGGAGCAGAACAACACGAGAGCCGGTGAGTAATGGCTCATGGTGTTGGTGCCGGGTCAAGCCACCCAGTCTGAGCGGCCCCGATTGGCAGCGGGCCACTCCCACGAGGCTCCCTGATCTTTAGGGGGCATTGGTGGCCACGAAGGCAGCAGGCCCATTCCTGGGGGGCCTGCGTTCTTTCCTCAGTATTTGAATTTTGGCGGCATGTAGAGCGGCCCCGGATGGCAGCGGGCCGCTCCAACGGTTTGCACAGTGGCAGAGGGCATTTAGGGCGGCCCCGGATGGCAGTGGGCCGCCCCAACGTCTTACTAGTCATGTCTCGAACCTGAGGGCTCCAACGAGGCCCAGTTGTTTTCGGAGCCAGATGGCTCCCAGAGGTAGCTTATTTAGTCACTGAGCCCCGTGTGGCTCCACCATTTGGCGCATTATTCCTTTTAGAGCCTAGAGGGCTCCACCGTTGGGCATGTTGGTTGGCAGAGCCTAGAGGGCTCCAAAATGCGCATTATTTGTTCTAAGAGCCTAGAGGGCTCCAAACCTGTGGCGCAGTTGTTCCGGAGGGCCAGTGGGAGCCTGTTAGAAATGTGGGTCTCTAGTTGGCAGGGGTAGGTACCACTGTCCAAATGGGGACCCTTGCTTCTAGTCAGGGTAAGGAGAAAACCCTCGGAGATAACCCCTGCTCACCCTCTAGGTAGCTTGGCACGAGCAGTATAGGCTAACCAGAGGCAATGTGTAAAGTATTTGTACCACCACTCACAGTAACACAGTGAAAACACCACAAACTGACTCCACAACAGTTTAGAAAAATATAGGTATTTAATCTAAACTACCAAGACCAAAACGACAAAAATCCAACATACACAGTTCAAGAATATGGTTTCAAAAAGAGTTCTTAAGGTTGCAAAATAAATTCTTCAGGTTGCGATAAAATTCTTTAGGTTGCGATAAAATAATCCACAGTTACGTGAAAAGTTCACAGTTGCGTCACGTTTAGCTCACAGTACCTTTAGTTGCGACAAAGTTCCAAAAGCAGAAGCTGGTGCGGTGGAAAACAAGCGATGCGTTGCTCCTTAGACCCTGGGGAGGCGTTTGCGACAGCCCCGCTGCAGCAGCGGGCGTGTTGCGACGAATCCGGTCTGTATGGGGAGAAAGGCAACTTGTATGGATTCCGGTGCGTAGGTTCCGTCGGAAGTTTGTTCTCGCAAAGGCACGATGCGACGATCTTTGGAGGTGCGGCGATCTCCGTGGGCGACGATGCGTGGACCAGCGGTGATCTTCTCTCTCATAGCACCTCGATCCATCCTAAAGCCAGTGTAGACCAAACGATACCTCGATGGTATTCCCTGCTTAAGGCGATAGAACATGGAAACTGGCCCAAACAGCAGGGCAGTCCTGTTCTACGCCGTCCTAAACCCAGTTCAATCACTCTGTCCATACTCTCAGGGTCCACCATGCCAATCCATGTGGAACCCTTCTCCTCACCTGTGGACACCACCTGTGCAGCACCTAAACTAAACTTGCTCACAAGTGTGTCCCAACAGACAGACAGCAAGCCACAGTGACCACCGCCAGTGATCAGGTATGAGACCCAAGCCTTATGCCTCTCAGGGCCCTCAAACCTCTGTGGCGTCAGAGGGTAGGGGGTAGTAGCCCCAGGTGCTTGACACCCTTTGTCCATTCCCTCTCTTGTCAGTGACCCACCAGTCCCGGACCTGTATCCAGCGGCTGGACAGGAGGCTGGGGTGGGCTTCCCCACACCAGGTCCTCCTCTTCCTTGGGGCTCTGTACCCTCCCACCTGGAGCGGTACCCCCTTCTAGAAAAGCCAGGGCACCTGTGGCAGGTGTCCCGCACCATTCACCCACCTGTTCAGGATCTCCCTCCAGCAACTGGTCTCCGAACCTAGGGTTTAACCCCTCAGGTTGCACCGGGGTCAGAGGCGAGGACTCCCTCCCTCTGCACCCCCTTCCAGAGCACTGCACCCACCCTACTGGAGGGGTACCTCTGGAAGCCAAACTGGTCAGGACACTGGTTACAGATGTCCTTCCTTCCATGTCAGGCAGATCCTGAACCTGGTCTCCCAACCCAGGGACCAATACCTGCGGTTGTGCACTTGCCTGGCACGACAGGACTTCTGGGGACTCACACAGTAACCCCTTGGGGGTGACACACAACTCATGGGTCCTGTGACAGTCTGCCTGGCACAGGTCTCCCGACCCCTGTCCACCTGACAGTGCGGGAAGATCCCCCAGGACAGAAGTGAAGTCACCATGGTCACTCACTGGGGACTCAGCCCTTCTGACTGGTCCCTGACCCACTGGTTCTCCCACTGGGGACTCCTTCTCCCTCTCACCCCTCAGTCTCGACTTCTGCACCCTCCCAACTGGAGTGGCGCTGCCAGACACCAGAACCGATGGAGGCCTGGTTACAGGCACTCCCCGGTCACCAGACACAAGGAGATCCTCCTCAAATGGCCTACTAGTACAGTCTAGGTCCCCAACCAGGTGTTCCCTTAAGGAACCCTCCAGGCCCTGAGACTGGGTTTCGGGCACCGTGAGACACACCGTCCCACACTCACTCCTTCTCCACTGAGACCGGACATGAGCTCCTACACCCCTCCCACTACACTGGGACCTAACTGGGCTACACTGAACTTCTTCCACCTCACAGGCCTGGATGACATCTAAACCACTCCCCTTGGGATCACTCCCAATGCCTCTTCAGACCCTTTGGAATCCACCAAGAGGTCTGCCTCCAATGCAAGCTCTCTGGGGTCAGAGAACACACACTCCACCGGGTGTTGGCATAGCTCTGGAAAACAGGGACTTAAAATATGCTCTCCAACAAATGAATCACACAGCCCCCCACAGTTGTTAACCAAGCTACCCTTTGCCTCACCCTCCAGTGCCTCACACAAGTACCCCACACCACTCTCCTGAGACTGTCAAGACAGTATCTGACTGTCTCTGTCACACAACCCACACTCTTCTGGCTGGTCTTCACACACACACACCAAGGTTTCTACCATGGGGGAACCCCTCTCCCTGTACCTCTCATCTAGAGTCAGTAGAGTGTCCCTCCCACCACTAGGAATATGGTCCCCTGTGCCAGTCCCCCAATCTACTTCAGGGACACTGCACTCCACTGGAACTACATCATAAACCTGATCCCCTGGTGTATGTTGACCCCCTCCCTCAAGTCAGGCGCCACATCTCTGGGTGTTTGTACCTTTCTCTCAGCACTGGAAACTATAATCTTGCTGTCACCATCTGAGCTGGACTCCACTTCCAACTCAGCAAAGCTCACCTCTTGAGCTACCGATGTTTTTTCTTCAGCTTAGACCCTCATGGCCTTGAGCTCCAACTCAAGCTTCCTCATTCTTACTTCATGGGCCAAGGTCAACTTCAATTCCTCCAGGGCGCGGGCATTTTTGCTCTCCTCCGCCTTCCTTTCCCTCCATTTGCTTTATCTTCAATTTAAGCCTCAACATTTCTAACTTATGATCTCTAGTCCTTTGGTTTTCCTCTAACTCCTCTTGGGAAAAACTGTCAGCTGAATGGTTGCTGCTAGCCCTTGAGGCTGCTCTGGACACAGGCAGATCCTGTGGCCTGAAACCATTCCTTTGTGCATCCTCATTCACTTCTGCATCATCTGTCTCCCCAGCCTCTTTGGTCTCCCACCAGGCCCTTAAGGCCTCCTGTAGCACCTCCTTCTTGAAGCAGTGCTTCATGGGGCATCCAAATTTCCTGCAGAACTGCCTGAGTTGACCTACTTTGTAATCACTTAACATTTCAATATCAAACTCCAGTTCTGCAACATCACTTGCTGGTTTACCATTCTGAGACATGATGCTTGGATTCTTTCAGGGTTACGATCAAAAATAGAACCAAAAATAAAAAATGTAGTTAGGGTGGCATAGTGGTCTGCACTCACTAGTGATGTACACCAATCACTGTGGGTCTAGTACAAATACAAGTTCAAATCCCCCCCCGCTGACCAACAATGTTAGAGATGGGGGTCTCTAGTTGGCAGGGGTAGGTACCACTGTCCAAATAGGGACCCTTGCTTCTAGTCAGGGTAAGGAGGAAACCCTCGGAGATAACCCCTGCTCACCCTCTAGGTAGCTTGGCACGAGCAGTCTAGTCCCACCCAGAACCCCTTCACGCCCTTTATTGAACAAACTTCACTGGCTTCCAATTCGCCAGAGGGTGAAGTTCAGGATATGTTGTATAATCTATAAATGCCTGTCGGGCACTGGCCCCAAGTATTTATCTGAAATCTTCAGACCCTATGAGCCTGGTCGCTCTCTGCGTTCTCAGACCCAATCCTTGTTACAAGTACCACGGATTAAGAAGGAAAGACAGGGAGGCCGAGCCCTCTCGTATCGTGGCCCCACTCTCTGGAACTCCCTGCCCCTTACCCTTAGGCAAAATCCTAATTTAGCTACCTTTAGGAAATGTTTAAAGACTCATCTGTTCTTGACCATGTAGACATCCTGTACTGCCTGATGATCTTTTTTCTGGATATAGCTTTGGTATGAACAAAAGCGCGGAGATACCCCTTCGGGGGTCGAATTCCTGCGCTACATAAGCATAAAAATAAATAAATAAATAAATAATAGGCTAACAAGAGGCAATGTGTAAAGTATTTGTACCAACACTCACAGTAACACAGTGAAACCACCACAAACTGACTCCACAACAGTTTAGAAAAATAAAGGTATTTAATCTAAACTACACAAGACCAAAACGACAAAAATCCAGCATACACAGTTCAAGAATATGGTTTCAAAAAGAGTTCTTAAGGTTGCGATAAAAATTCTTCAGGTTGCGATAAAATTCTGTAGGTTGCGATAAAATAATCCAGAGTTACGTGAAAAGTTCACAGTTGCGTCACGTTTAGCTCACAGTACCTTTAGTTGCGACAAAGTTCCAAAAGCAGAAGCTGGTGCGGTGGAAAACAAGCGATGCGTTGCTCCTGAGACCCTGGGGAGGCGTTTGCGACAGCCCCGCTGCAGCAGCAGGCGTGTTGCGACGAATCCGGTCTGTATGAGGAGGAAGGCCACTTGTATGGATTCCGGTGCGTAGGTTCCGTAGGAAGTTTGTTCTCGCAAAGGCACGATGGGACGATCTTTGGAGGTGCGGCGATATCCGGGGCGACGATGCGTGGACCAGCGGTGATCTTCTCTCTCGCAGCTCCTCGATGCGTTGGCTTCGGCGATGATTCTCGCAGCGACGTGATGCAGTCCGCAAGCAGGCGGTGCGGTGATCTCACCCAGCGACGACAGGCTCTGCGACGACTCTCGCAGCGATGTTAGACTTCCCGCACCGATCGGGTGCGTCCCGCAAACGAAGGATGCGACGGATCTGACAGTGCAAGTGGGCCCTGAGCCCGGTCTGAACCAGTTCTGGGTGTTCCTTGAGCACTTTGTTTTCTTGGCTTCTCCTTTCCTTTCAGAGTGAGGGGCAGGGTCGTCAGCCGCTCCAAGCAGGAGGTGGAGCCAGCATTGTGGAAGGCAGGCACAGCCCTATTCAGGCCCAGGTGCTAACTCCTCCCACCACTCAAGTTGCAAATGCAGTCATTCAGCCTAGGGCTGACTCAGCCAGCCTCCTGGGGAATCCCCAGCCCCTGTCACTCTCAAACCAGACAGTCAATACTCAAACAGGCCAAGGCACACAGAAGGGTCAGACAAGAGAACAGTAACTTTCTAAAAGTGCTGTTCTCAAACACAGGATTTAAAACAACCTTTCCTAAAAGATGTGGTATTAAAAATAGGGGAGGGAGAAGCAAAAAGTTTGGGGATGACCCTGCAAGAAGGGCCAGTTCCAACAGAGCAGATGCCGCAGATTTGATTTTCAGCTGCCCAGCAAGTAATGGCCAGCTGTACCGTTTAGGCTTTTCTTTCAGGGGACTTGTTCTTTGAGAACCCGGGAGTGAGTCGCACTCCCTTCGCCCTACCTTGGCCTCCACAGCTGCGCAGCACTTAGTGCCAGCTGCAGCGTTTAGGCACTGTGCTTGTTCTCAGCTTCCCAGCAAGTAGTGGGCAGCTGCAACGTTTAGGTTTGTGCAGATGGTGCACCCCTGACTGGCGCTGCATTGGCAGCGCGCCCTGACATTCTAGACACACGCCATTTGAGCCCCTTCTTGATGGCCAGTTGGCCAGGGGGACTGGTAGAGGTATAGGGCACAAGGCCCTAATGTGATTGATATGTGCTTTAAATGTGGTGCTAGGAAATGTAACGCATGTGTTTTACGCACCCTGTGTTAATACCTCTAGAGATGGTTTTACCTATGGAGGTTTGTGTTAGTGAGATTGTACTTCACTGTGATTTATGCCCCTAAATGTGAGTTATACTTAGGAGATAGGGTCTAATGGGTTTAGACTAATGAGGAGATTGCTTACTGTATTTATATTGGTTAGGCCTAATGTGAGTTATGCATAATGTGCAATGCCTTTATGCATGTGATACCTCTAAATGTGTTTTCATGCTTAGGAGGTTGTTTGGCCTAGTAAAGTTTATACTAGTGAGTTTATGTGTCCCTGCGTGATCTATACCTATGGTGATTAGTATTGCGTAGTGTGTACCTACCTTTTACCAGTGGTACTGGTTGTGTTCTATAATTGTTATTTGGTGCTACAGTTACTCTAAGTGCTATTTCTACTAAGTGCTGATCCTGACAGTGGCCCACGTGGCCCTGTCCTGTATAACTACAGTGTAGTTTCTTTCCTAAAAATCACACACCACCAGACAATTTGTCCCAGTACGGTGATATTGGAGTATTTTTTGTGAAGTAAATTCAAACATTGACATTGCTTTTGTTTTATTACTGTTTTCTCATTTCTTCAACTCACGTCTTTCTCTACTTCGCCCTGTTTGTATTTATTTAATTTATATCTATTCACAAAGGACTACAACCCCAAAATTGCTAATAAAAATAAAGAGTCTAGCTGCTTAGTTTATAAAATAATAAGTGCAGACACCCAGAGTTGCCGATTATCTAGTCTTGATTCCACCTCCTGCCTCTGTCTGCCACCATCCTACCTGTCCTGTCTCTTTACTTCCCTCTTGCAGGTTCCTTTTCATCCTTTTCTTCGCCACTTACCACTGTTATCCAATATTTCTCCTCTTCTTCTTGATCCATTTTCTGCCACTCTCACACTTGCACTGGGCAAAGTTTGATTATGAAAAATAAGTTCTAATCCCCAAAAATAAGTGCCGGTGCCCACCACCTGCAACTATCAACACATATGAAGCAGTGGAAAAATAGCTCATGTGGTAATTGGTGTAAAGGATTCGCGTCAATGATGTAAAAAGCAAGGACGAAAAAAGAGATTGTAAAATGAGGCAAACAGAGGACCACAAAAGGGCTGGGTGGTTTAATGATAAATGGACTGTACAAGAGTCGGGGTGTGAAAGCATGGGTCACCCAAGTGAGTAATGTAATATCAGTAACTCGTTTATGCCATTCTTGGTGGGTAATAAATATCATGCAACAAAGCAATTTCTAGTGCCTGATAAATGCATTTGCTTATTGAGTTTATCTATATTCATCCACTGTCTGCTCCTTTGAGACCAAGGTGTCCATTAAGCAACATGCCTAAGAGTTTGCAGTGAGAATTGAGAATGTGTCCATGAATGAGGAGAGCTCTGGCAAGTTGAATATTGAGTTTGGATTACCAATGTCACATCTTAAGCCAGGCTGTAGCTGAGTGCCGAAGAAGAAAGACATATTAGACCTAAGAGCCTCATTTACAAAGCATCAATTTGGTAAAAGTGATCACAAATTTTGTGACAACTTTCACTGAATCAATTCTGATTCTGCGAATCCACCTATGTACTAATAGATCAATTTGTAAAATCACCATTTGTAGTGAGACACAATCCATCCTATGTCTTTAATATGCATGAGGTAGGTCGCAATTTACAACTTCTATGATTGGCTGGAATTACAGATATGGTGGCCTGCTAGAGTCAACACACCACCATGTCTCTGATTACTTTTCAATGAAGCAATCATTTGTTTTCTACATGCAACCCGTTTTGAAGGGATGCCATCAACACGTACCTTCTAAACACCAATTGAGTATGTCTAGATAAATCTATTGCCAAAATAGGTCTTAAAACCAGCCTTGTTGGCTCAGATCCAGCTCATCTGAATAGCTGCCTAAGTACAAACTTAAATGCACTTCCAAAATTTCCTTTGGCAAATCTGTGTCTAGATGTCATAAGTAGCATTTTTGTTAATCCCTCAATGACAGCCATGGTCTCGTGGAATGTGGCCGGCCTATAGTCTAAAATAGCATTACCTGACTTGAATGAGTTCATTGACAAGTACAAAATATGTTTGTTTCAAGGGTCATGGTGCACCGACCCTACCTTTAAACCTGGGTATTTAAATTGCCATATCCCAGCGAACCAAAGTCCATTTTGGAGACCCTCTGGTGGGCAAACGCAAAAAATCTGGCTTAAAGCCTTTTTAAACTGCAAAATCCGACAGCTAGCTGTTGACAGCCCTGATATTCTAGACAGCAACGTAGCAAATGACAACAAGCCTAACATTGCAATTTAGAACATTTACACTAGAGGGGCCAGGGGTGGATTGATGTCCAAAATGTTGCAAATCCTGCAAGACAACTTGGAACTGAATTAGTCACAATCCCATCGCATCTTAGCAGGGGACTTTAACACTACTTTTTAGCCCCTGGATGAAGATGACCATGGGCTATCTTCTGAGGAGGATGGCAAATGTGTCACCCCCCAACTAGGCTTAGTCTCCATAAATTGGTAGGCACAAGCAGCTTTACAGCGGAAGACTTTATCCCTTAAATTAGGGCTTAGGGTTACTAACAGACGGATCAAGTGAGATCCTTCAGGAGCCTTTTCCTTTAATAAACCCAACCAAATGAGCCACATTGATTACAAAGTGGTCTACCTGAGGCTGTGCTTGCACGTTAGTGATATAGTGGTTGACCTAAGGCTGTGCTTGCATGTTAGTGAAATGTTACTGAGAGGATGGAGAATGACCACAAGCCTTTGTGTTTTAGCTTGCAAGTAATTTGTAGCAAGCATCTACCGACCCTCTTTTGATTCATATTTCTGGCAACATTAAACTAACTAATGATATGTTACACCTTAAATGGCCCCAAGTTGTTGCCCACCCAAACATCTTGCCTGCAATTAGCTCTGATCTGCACGTTATCATTCCCAAGCTAAATTCCTGTCCCAATGGGGAAGTTAATGCACTTGAAATGGGGGATCTTCACAAACAAATTCTTTCATCTCATTCGATCATATTTTAGGATACCTTTACGCCACCCCTCGAGGCACTCTCACAAACCCAGCCCTTGGTTTAACAAGAAATGTAGAGAATCAAGAAGACGTTTGCCACTGGTCATTAAAACTAAGGACGTTGCTCTAAGAAGGCCTTTAAGCTAAGTCCAACTAAAGCCAGGAGGGACTAGGTTGATAATAGGTGGCAGGGTCTACTGGAGGCTTGTTCTGCAAAGGACACTACAAAATCTTGGTCTTTGGTTGCATGGGTTAACAATGCTCCTACGTCCCAACCATTAAACCATATACCACCTTAAGTCTGGTTTGAATATTTCATGGATTTAAATGCTGACTATGCCAGTGTCCCTAACATTGAGCTTCCTTCATTAACTGATCCCCTTAGTCATGCTGCACCATTGTTCAAGCTATGTGATATAAATGCCTCCCTCAATGCCATCACAAGCGGGAGGGTACCTGGACCCGATGGCGTACCTGGGATATTTTTTATCTATGATAAGGAAAACTGGTCAAAATACATACTGGTTCCCTCTAATGTCATTGCAAAGGGAGCCCTGATCCAAAATTCATGGAAAGGAGCTGAAGTAATTCTAATCGATAAAAAGATGATTAAAATCTGCCTTAAATTATAGACCTATTAGTGTAATAGATTGCATTCAAAAGGTTTTCTGTCGTCCAGTTCTGAAAAAAAATCAGGACTGGATTGATAACAGCAACATACTAACAACCTTTCAAGCTGGTTTCCATAGAAAACTGGTCACAGTAGACCAGGTCTTTTGGTTTTTACTTCTGCACTGGAAGGTCGGTCTTATTGCAGAGGCAACTTGGGTGTTGCCTTTGTCGGTCCTAAATCTGCCTATGGCCTGGTTTCTCACCAAAAGCTATGGCTCGTGCTCAAGGAAATGAGAATGCACCCGGACATTTTGACATTAGTCATCCGATTGCACGATGGTGATTATGCTAAAATTCTCTGAGGCCCACATGGACAGCTCACTGACCGGATTCCTATTGGCAAAGGAGCCCAGCAGGGCTGTGTCCTAGCCCCTATATTGTTCTTCCTTTATCTTAATGCAATCATGCACTTTCTATCCCAGCATTCCTCTGATGCACCTAGCCTAGCTAGTGTAAAAACACCCCTTTTACTCTTTGATGATGGCACCTTGCTGATCTCCAAACTCCCAGCGTACTCCAACACTTGCGGAGACGCTATTGATTCATTTTTCCCAAAGCTGCGGTTTGAACATCAACACAGCAAAGACAATATTTATGACATTCAACCAGCATAAGTCCTACAAGGACAAGCTGGTCCTAGGGGATGAGACTTTAGAAAAGGTGGAATCATTTGATTACTTAAACATCAAGCTGAATGCCGCAATGACATGGAAGCCCCATGTCGATAAAATGACCATCAAACACAGACAAATAGTGGGTGCCATTCTCAAGGACCATCGTGTCTCGTTCACTAAACCTATAGCACCAGCCTTGCAGATTTAAAAAGGAAAGGCAGTGGGAGCTGCCCAAGATGACTTGGAAATTTGCTGCCTTCATAAGATCCAGAAGTTGACTAGATCAGAAAACAAGTTCCTAAGTTCCAGAAGGTGATAAAGTTGATAAGTTTAATAACATCCCTTGGCTGTCAAAATACAGCATACTTTGATAGGCATAATGGACCTATGGAAGTCCCCGCACTGCGCCCCTATTCCCTCCAAGGAGTTGTTAAAAACACAATTTTGTCTATGGTCAACGTGGAATGACACCCAGATTGCTTCAGGCACTCACTATTCATGGAGTTTATTGACTTCAAGTGCATTAGCACTTACAAGCAATACTGGGACATTATAACTACTCCCATGGACAGGAGGCTTTATTTTCAGTTTTAGACAGGCACTTTACCATTAAAAGCGTTCACTTGTCTACATCTACATCTGCACAGTCTACATCTTCTTTATCCCCAGTAAGTAATACTGCAAGAGTCTGTGTCTCGTATTTGCCAGCTCGGCCTATGTCTATACGGACAGTTGGGCACACTTAACCATAGCACTGCACTTAGAATTTAAGACTCCATTTGCTTGCTCAGTTGCAAAATTCTTAAATCGCATATGGTTTCTAAGACATAAGACTATGCTACCCCAGTAAGCAGTGTGGGCAGTTGAATGGAGGAGCTCTGACTTTGTTTCCTATGTATTTAATGACACAATTTCAGTAACCCTTCCCTTTTTAGGTCTTGCACGAGACATTTTGTAGGTGAAAAAGGGGAATCTAAGCTGAGCTTGTGCGTATGCATTTCCTTTTCAGCTACCCCATTGGCCTTAGCGTACGTCTTTTAATGAAAGACTGCACGCTATTGGCCAAAGGCAGGCGCATTGCTCCTCCCACGGCCTATTGGTGTCTATTACGCGGACCAGGTGCGTAATAAACACCAATAGGCCGTGGGAGGTGCCCAGACACGGGCGCGATAATTGACAGCACATGTTTCGCTCTGGTGCGCGTGCGCGCGCGGTTCTTTTCCAGTAAGTAGCTTCACAGACATCAATGTCCTTGTTTGTCGGGATATTTGTGGATGTCCCTCCTGAAGATGTCCCCACTGATGCTAGGCCTTCAAATTCGGCAAGGCCATGGTGGTGGGGTGGTGGCGGGTTTACTATTATGTGAAATTTTGAAAGGTTGATTTGTTTTGTTTTTTACTTTAATTATTGCACAAACCACTTACTCCATAAATCTGTTTTACTCGCCCGAACGTTGATCAATAGTCGCCGGGTGTCCACTGCGGCCCCCGGGGGAAAGCAGGTCGGCAGACCAGTCTTTTCCCCGGGGTGTTCGCGCGATATTAGGGACATGGCAGGAAGTAGTTAGGGGATTAGGTCAGGGGTGGGAGGGGTTAAGAGGTTATTTAAGGGGACAGGAGGGGGAAGGACTTCCTCTTCCTGTCCCCGGTGCCTCAGGGAAAGAAGTTAGTTTTAGGGTCGGAGCTGTAGGTGGTGTGCTTTAGGGGTTGTTTGGTCGCGTTCTGGTGCCCCAGAGCGACTTTCTTGGCAAGTTTGACTGGTTTAGTGAAGGGATACCCCTTTTAGCGGGATTGCAGCTGTGTAGCCGACGGTGTCCCGGTACGGCGCGCGGCGGTGCGGAATCCCACGCATCTCGCGGACGGGTCGGGGTTGCCAAACCTCACGCATCTCGCGGATGGCCTGGATTTGAGGTTGCCAAACCTCATGCATCTCGAGGAAGGTAGGCAAACGCTTTTGGAGGCATGGCAGCACCTGATGCTGAGGCAGTGAGGGCTGCACTACTGGTTCTTGGCCGGGCGGGGAGGACTGACCTCCTTCAACCCGGGGTTTTGGACCAGGCATGGGTGGGGATGACCCGCACGCCCCGGTCGGCGTCAGCGGGGGTGGCCGCAGTTGTTGCAGCCTGTATGGATGAGCCCGATGGGGCTCGGGTGGGCGCGCCTAAGAAGGCTAGGGGCAAGAGACAGCAGGAGGCGCCCAAGAAAGGGGGGAGGCGGCTGAGCCTCCCGGCCAAGATCGAGTCCGAGGAGGCGATTTCCGGTGAGGATGGCGGGGCGGCTGGGCCTCCGCCGGCACTGCGTGCCGGGGGGTCGGGGAGTGTGGGGCAACTGGTGGGGTACGACGAGAGCAGTGAGGGCAGTGGGGGGGAGGAACTGGGTGAGTGGGAGGCGACGGCTGGTGAGGATTTTGCGCTCACCCTGTCTGGGGGGGAGTCTGGGGGGGAGGAGGACTTCACCGCCCTGGAGCAACCGGTCGACCTTTCGAGGGGCCGGAAAGGGGTTGTCATGCAGCAGGGTTCCAAGGGCAAAGGCCCGCTGAAGGCGCAGCAGCGGGCTGGGGCAGGGGGTGCTGCGGCACTCGTGCCCGGGGGGGGGCCTAGGGGTGCCTGGGCGGTCGTCCATTTATGACAGGTGGGATCACATGTCCGAGGAGGAGAGGGCCCACGACCAGCGTCGCGTCATTTCCGAGTATGAGAGGGAGTGGCAGCGTTTGAAGGAGGCTAGGGAGGCGAAGGCGGGTGGGGCGCTCAAGGGCGATGGGGCCCTGGCGCCTGCGCATGGCAGGGGGGCGACTGGAGGTAGAGGCAGGGGAGCCCCTGGGTCGCGCGGGCAGTGGGTCTGGGTGGAAAGTCCAGGGACTGCCTTGACGGATCGGAGACCTGTTGGCACCGGGGCCTCCCCGAGCGCACACGGCTCGGGGGGGGGGGGGGCGGGACAAGCCAGCGGGGTCAGCTGGCAGAGGCCGGGGTGGGCCGGTGGGGCACAAAACGGCCTCCAAATGCCGGGACGAAGAAGCAGGGGGGTCCGCGGCGGCCTGCCCTCCATCGAGGGAGCGGGCGCCAACGATGCTGGAATGCGAGTTTATGCCTGGAGTGAAAGGGAAGGGTGCCAAGAGAGTGGTTACGGAAGTGGTGCCTCTGGATGTTCAGGATGAGTGGTTGGACTATGAGGATGAGGAGGATGAGTTGGAAGAGGGTGAATTGCGCGAGTCGGAGTGTGTGGACAGGGCTAAGGTGGCATCCGCCATGATGGGTGTTTCCCATGAGGCACGAGATGGCGCCAGTCGGGCCACCAAGGGGACCACGAAGCCGGCGGACGCACGGCGACGGGAGACGGACGCTCCTGCAACCTTGTCAGGTGAGGGCTCTTGGTGGGACGCATGGACTGACGGGGGAAAGGAGGGAGGAAGAAGCCCTGCTGGTCGGTGTGGGTGGGGGATGGGTCTGTACGGACGGGGGCCCATGTTGGGGCGGAGCCGGTGGTGGCTGCTGGGGGGAAGCAGGTCACGACGGCCAGTGCACAAACCGACAAGGTGGAGGATTTGGGGGGTAAAGATGATGGAGCGGGGAAGCTCCCCAAGAAGTTGCCTTATATGGGTTTGGCCGTGCCCCTGGGTTCGCATCTGTCGGAGAAAACGAGAGGGAAGATTTGGAGGCACGAATATGTGGATGTGTTTAAACTGCTACATAGGGAGATTCAGGCGAAGGAAGGGTCTAAGGAGGAGGAATGGGAGTTGACCAGGCGGCCGAGGGTGCCGGTTACGATGGAGAATTGGACGTCGGCTTTCTTGATTTACGCGAGTATATACTGTGAAAAGCATGGTGATCGGGCGATTGCTCTGTTCAAGTATATGGACGTGATTAGGAAGGCGCAGCTGCATTTCGGGTGTTTTGCTTGGTTGAGCTACGACGAGGAGTTTAGGGCCAGAATCAGCGTCAATCCGGACAAGCCATGGGGGGAGGTGGACCAGGAGCTTTGGATTCAATGGATGTCTTTGACGCAGGCGGCGGCTTCCACTCATACGGCTAGCGGTCTTCTGGTGACTTATCGGTCTTTTCAGTCGTGCCCCGCCCAGTCTGGGGTGGGTAGCCAAGGGAGTATAGGTGGTTTGGGAAGCCAGGCGGTGTGGTCCGGGGCTGCGGGACAACAGTACAAGCCAGTGTCTTCGGGAGCCTGTTGGGGTTTCAATAAGGGTTTCTGCAACCGCCCCTCTTGTAAGTTCAAGCATGAGTGTTCAAAGTGCGGGGGACGGCATGCAGTCACACAGTGCCTCACGTTGGCTTCGCCGTCAGAGCAGTGGAAACTTGCCAAGGGTAGGGGTCAGCCTGGGCCGAAGGGCCCATACTCCGGTTAGATTGGAGGCCATGTGTCCATGGCTCTCACGGTACCCTGATAAAGAAGCGGCGTTGCGATTATACTGGGGGTTCTTGGAAGGTTTTTGGATTGGTTATCAGGGGCCGAGGGAGAGACGTTGGGCTGAGAATTTGCGGTCCGCCAAGGAGTTGCCGGAGGTAGTGGCGCGTAAATTGGAGAAGGAGGTTTCGGAGGGCAGGATTGCGGTTTTTTTTGCAGACTGGCCGATGTCGGATCTCATTGTATCACCTCTTGGGGTGGTGCCCAAGAAAGAACCTGGAGAGTTTCGATTGATTCATCACTTGTCTTGGCCTGAGGGAGGGTCGGTGAATGATTTAATTGCAGAGGAGGACTCGAGAGTTTTGTATGCGTCGGTGGATGATGCCATAGGCTTGGTGAGGTCCTGTGGGAAGGGGGCGGAGTTGGCCAAATGTGACATCAAGTCGGCCTTTCGCCTCCTCCCCATTCATCCCGTGGATTTTTCTCTGTTGGGCATGCAGTTTGATGGGTCCATCTTCGTGGACATGGTTCTTCCGATGGGTTGTGCGATTTCCTGCGCGCTTTTCGAGACTTTCAGCTCCTTTTTGCAGTGGGCCTTTGTGGACCGCAGTGGACACCGGCTGGTGTCTCACTATTTGGATGACTTTCTGTTTGTGGGCGCGGGTCACTCTGGCGCTTGCGGCGAGGCTTTGCGGCAGTTTCAGTTGTTGGCACAGGATTTTGGGGTGCCGTTGGCACCGGAGAAGACGGAAGGGCCTAGTTGTTGCCTGACTTTTCTCAGGATTGAGTTGGATTCGGTGGTTTGGCAGGCGCGGCTACCGGTACGGAAGGTGGCGGAGATGCAGGAAGCTTTGAGAAGTGCGATTGAGGTTCGGAAACTGGAGTTGAGGTCCGTGCAGCGCCTGTTGGGGTTGTTGACCTTTGCGTGCAGGATGGTGAGGGCAGGCAGGACGTTTTGCAGGCGGCTTGGCATTGCCATGTCGGGGGCGGCCCTCCCGCATCACAGGATCAGGATCACGCTGGGGGTCCGGTCGGACTTGCGAGTGTGGCTGGTTTTCCTGGAGGACTTCAATGGTGTGTCCTTGGATTTTGCGCGTGACCGGATGGTGTGGCAGATTCAGCTTTACTCTGACGCGGCGGGTGCTGCTGGTTTCGTAATTTTCTGGGACGGCCGCTGGTGTGCAGAGCAGTGGCCGGCTCATTGGTTGCGGCAGGGCAGGAGCATTGCGTTTTTAGAGTTTTTCCCCTTGTTTGTTGCTTTGCTGGTGTGGGGCCCGGAGTTCAGGAACAGGTCGGTGTTGTTTCATGTGGACAATATGACTGTAGTGGACTTGGTGAACAACTAAAGGGCGAGGTACCTGCGGGTGCTGCACTTGCTGCGAAGTTTCATGCTGCTGTGTCTGCGTTACAATGTGCTGTTCCGCACGCAACATGTGCCAGGCGTGAGTAACGAAATTGCGGATGCGTTATCTCGTTCGCAGTGGCAGCGCTTTAGGGAGCTGGCGCCAGGAGCGGAAGCTTGCAAGACCAAGGTGCCGGAGGGTATCTGGGCCTGGGGGGAGTGAGAGTGGTTGGGTTGGTTGAAAGGTCAATAGCGGGGTCCACTAGGCGGGCGTACAGGTTGGCGTGGGCTGAGTTTGGGTCCTTGGTGGGGGGAGAGATGGGAGTGGGACGGTTGTCCAAGGAAGAGTGTGAGCGTGGGGTGGTGCGTTTTGTGTTGGATTGCATGGATAAAGGGCTGTCGCAAACGACGATTGCTGGAAAATTGGCAGGAGTATCTTTCTACAGCATGGTATATTTGGGTTTTGATCCGGCTAGGGCGGATCTGCTGAGCCGAATGTTAAAAGGTTGGGGTCGGGTGAGGGCGGAAATGGGTGGGGGGGAACTGCCGCGGGAGGCGGTCACGTTTGATTTGTTGGTGCAGGTTTTAAGGGAGTTGCATTTCTGTTGTTATGACGGGGAAGAGGTGCCGCTCTTTCGCTTATGCATGATTTGGATGTTTTTTGGTGCATTTCGGGTGTCAGAGTTGCTGGGGACACGTGGGGCGCCGGGCCGAGTGTTTGGGGATGTGCGTGTGGATGGGGTTCGTTTGGGTATATGGTTGGGCCGTTCCAAGACAGACCAGTTGGGTCGGGGCAAATGGGTGTGGTTGTCGGAGAGTGGGTGTGAGGGTGTGTGCCCGGTGCGTGAGTGGCTGGCATTTTGTGGTCGAGGGCGGAGCGTGGAAGGGGAGATTTTTGTGCATGCGTCGCGAAAGCGCTTGACGTCCTCTCAGTTGTTGGCGGTTCTGCGGATGGCTTTGCGGAAGTTGGGCAGGGACCCGGCGCGTTTCGGCACGCACTCGTTTCGGATTGGGGCGGCCACTGCTGCGGCGGGTTTGGGTTGGTCGTGGGAGGAGATCCGGAGGATTGGTCGATGGCGGTCGCGTTGCTGCGAGCGCTATGTGCGTAAATGAAAGGGTGGGGCGTGCTGCTTGGCCGGCTGCACTGTTTTGTTGTTGCTTCTCTTGTTCTGCTGAGGTACTAATCTCTTTCTCTTCGTAGGTTGTGTTCGTGGGCCGGGGGCCAAGACGGTCACCTGGGTCGTTGGGCACTCTTTTGTGCACTGGGGGGAGAAGTACGCTGCCAGGCGGGTGTACGGCCGTAACCTGGGCCTGAGGAGCAGCCATCATGAAGTGCAATGGTGGGGTAAGAAAGGAATGCGTTGGGGAGAATTGCTACCATGGCTCACAAAGAAAGTGGCGCAGCTGGGTTGCCCGGACATGCTCATCATCCACTTGGGAGAGAATGACTTAGTGAAGCAGTCGGGGGTGTCACTTTTGCACTTGATGCAGAGGGATTTGGATGCAATGAAACGCAATCTGGCTGGCGCCTGTATTGTGTGGACTGAGTTTGTTCCACGGCGGATCTGGAGGGGTGCGCTTAAGCCTGCGGCAGTCGGACGGGCACGCAGGAAACTGAACAGGGCTATGAGACTCTTTTGTGCAGATAAGGGGATCCACGTGCTGGCTCATGTCGGGCTTCAGCTGGAGCAGCCACTTCTTTTCCGGGACGACGGCGTGCACCTTTCTCACATGGGGAATGCCTTTTACCTAATGGAGCTGCGCGACCTGATTAGCCATTTGTGGAATGAATCTATCTGGTGTCCGAGAGTATGAGTTCGAAAGGTGCACGTGTGGTGGGGCAGGTAACCGCCCTCCGGGGGTTCCCTGGGTGGCGGGAACTGGGAGGGGTGGGGAGTCCATGACGGGCAGAATCACCCTTTCAGGGAGGGGGTTACAGGTGCAGGATGGGGGGAGTGGTAGACGGGAGTGCGAGGGATGGAGATGACAGAGGAGTTGGAAAGTGAAAGGGGGAAAGTGAATGAGATGCAAAGTGGTCATGGTGTGAAAGGGGAGTGGCTGGTGAAGCACGTGAGTGGATGATGGGGTGAATGGCAGGATGTTTGGGGGGATTGTTAAAGTTAATGTGTTATGTTTATTGCTGATGTCATGCCTGTCCTAATAAATGGCCTTTTACGCTAACTGATGCGTGGAGTGGTTATTGCGCGATGCGGCCCCCTGGGGAAAGCAGGTCGGCAGACCAGTCTTTTCCCCGGGGTGTTCGCGCGATATTAGGGACATGGCAGGAAGTAGTTAGGGGATTAGGTCAGGGGTGGGAGGGGTTAAGAGGTTATTTAAGGGGACAGGAGGGGGAAGGACTTCCTCTTCCTGTCCCCGGTGCCTCAGTGAAAGAAGTTAGTTTTACCACCCACCCACCCTACAGTTGAAAAGGGGGTTGTGGGCGTTTGTTGTAATTGCCAACGTTGGGCAATGTGCCAGTTTAGGACAATATGGCAAGATAGGGTGTTGACGGGAACTGGGAGGGGTGGGGAGTCCATGACGGGCAGAATCACCCTTTCAGGGAGGGGGTTACAGGTGCAGGATGGGGGGAGTGGTAGACGGGAGTGCGAGGGATGGAGATGACAGAGGAGTTGGAAAGTGAAAGGGGGAAGTGAATGAGATGCAAAGAGGTCATGGTGTGAAAGGGGAGTGGCTGGTGAAGCACGTGAGTGGATGATGGGGTGAATGGCAGGATGTTTGGGGGGATTGTTAAAGTTAATGTGTTATGTTTATTGCTGATGTCATGCCTGTCCTAATAAAAGGCCTTTTACGCTAACTGATGCGTGGAGTGGTTATTGCGCGATTCTTTATTCACGTTTACGAGAACGATTACGGGCATTCGCACCTATGTCCACGCGGAACAACTGAAAATCCCGAACCTGCCACTAAATGCTGAAGTCCGGTGTTCCTGAACTACGCTTCAGCTCCCACCCCCTCTCTCGGAAACTTACTGCACAAGGAAATGTGCCACTTTGCACGCCGTGCAGTTTTTCTGAAGGCATACATGCGCATTGCCTGTAAACTTGCAAATCTGTTGCAACAATTAGTCTTAATTTCGGCTAAACCTTAAATTGAAACAAACATTTATTTAAAGCGAGACAGGGTTGGTACGGATAGTGGCCGCCGAAGGAACCCAGGGGTACACCGATCCTACTCTAATGTTTACTTATCTGGCTCTCCACCCCTTCAAATCGCTCGTGTTATCTCTGTGAAGGCAGATTAGACAGTTTAGCGAAATCACATTTGAAATGTCATTACAGGCAATGCCTGCAAAGAACAAATACTGTTGCAACAGAGATGTCAGTTATAAAGTCAATGTTCCAGTGATATGTAATGTAACCAGTAATGCCACCCATGACATTGATGATATCACATCATGGATTTGCATCTCATCAATCAGAGATATTCCCATATTTATCAAAAATAAAAATAGCATATTGTACACAGTTCCCTCACACATATGTACTAAGCTTTTTTTTTATAAACTTTGTTTATTGGTGTTTTCGTAACAAAAGAAAACATAGGACATACACAAAAACAGTACATAGGCTGGTTTGTAAAGGTCCTGGGACATCATCTAAAAGAAACAACAGTTACGGCAAGGCAGATTACAAGAGGTCATTCAATTCACGGATAGAATGGGAAGAGGCGGAATCCGTGCAACAAACAGGTGTTAATCAATGACATCAACATTCAAGGAACATTCATCAGGTCAAGGGTTGTCACATTACAAGACTAGTGTCCACAGTAAGCAGAAATGAGCAGAGTGACGATGAGCTATTACAAATCGGTGGGAAGGGAAAAGGGACACAGGGTACTACAGGGTGTAGCAACCATGATCAAGGCATATCCAGCGTAAGTATATTCATGGGTATGAGCACATTATATCTAATCATTATTACCATCTCGAATGGTGTCCCCCTCCGGATCGTCTCCTCGGACTATCTGGGCCTGTAGATAGGCAACTAGAGGACCCCAAGTGTCTCTTGGTCTGCTAGAAGGCGGAAGCAGTTCAGCAAAGGTGGTATGTTGGTCTTGGCTATAAGTCATGTCGGCAATCCACTCCTTGAATTTCGGGGCCCTGCCATGGCCCCACCTGCACGCAACGCGCCTCTTCGCTAGAAGAAGTGCAATATCTACAAATTTCCTGCAGGATGAAGGGATGTGTGGCGTGTGGCCTAACAGCATTAGTAATGGGTCAGATGGTATGGATGTCCCCAACATGAATTCTAGAGCGGTGTGTACTTGCTGCCAATAAGACTGTATGGGGGGCATTCCCAGGCAAGGTGTAAGAAGTCAGCATGTTCCACTCGGCAGCGTTCGCAACGATCAGTGTCAGACAAATGAAATCTGTATTTTTTTCATGGGGGTATAATACAAGCGTTGCAAGAATTTGTAATGAATTATCTTAAGCCTGCAACTAGATGATATTCGAGCCGTAAGAGCACAACAGTACAACCATTGGTCATCAGTGAGGTCAATAGCCAGTTCAGTAGACCAACTCTGTCTCGCCGAGGCCTCCGGTGGCAAGCTACATGTTCTCATATGGCGATACATTCCGGAAACTAAATGAGAGCCATTGTGTGAGCTCAGCAAATAGTGAAGTGGGGGCGTGATGTCCGGTTCTGATGGGAAGTCAGGAAGTATGGCACGCATGCCTTGGCGCAATCGCAGATAATAAAAGACCTCAAGTGGGGTACGAGCGTGCGTGGAGAAAAAGGCGTCTGCTGTTTTAAAGCGGCCCTCGGAAAAGAGGTCACCCCAGCAAGTGATCTTCAGCACCGTGCAAAGCTTTTGAAACCCCTTCTTGTGGAGGAGTTCAAGTTTGGGGTGATACGCAAGTGGCAGCAGGGGCGAGTATAATAGTCTGCAGTCTAACTTACTAGTCAGCCGGCGCCATGCGTCAATAGTACACGTGACGGATGTGTGAGGAGTCGTTATAACCGAGGGCTGGCAATGAAGGAGGCCATTCAATGGCAGGGGATGAGCTATCCAATCCTCCACCGCCAACTGAGGCATAAAAGGGGTAGGACGAAGCCAGTGGTAGGCATAGTGCGCTTGTGCACATAGATAATAGGCCTCGAAATCGGGGAGGTCAAAACCCCCCTTATCATATGGCTGTATCAACATGGACCATTTAAGCCGCGGGCCTCTACCCCCCCAAAATAGGCGGCAGAGTTCCGACTTCAGGGTTTTAAAAAAATAGGCCCCTGGGTGAAAGGGGATGTTGAGAAATAAAGAAAGAAAGCATGGGAGCACCACCATCTTGATGAGGGATGCTCTTCCCGCCATGGAGAGAGGAAGGGAGATCCAGCGGTCTACCAGTGCCGTGAGTTTGGTCACAGCAACACCGTAATTAGCGTGCAGAATCTCATCTTTGTCACGCGAAACCTGGATACCTAGGTATCGAAGTTCAGTCCTACACCACTCCAGCGGGTAATCTAGGGGAAAGTCTGGCACTGCGTCCGTGAGTGGAAAGAATTGGGATTTTGCCCAGTTGATCTGTACCCCTGACATTCCCCCAAACACAACAAACTCCCTGAGTAGGGGATTTAGATTGTGAACTGGGTCCTTGACAAACAAAGTCATATCATCTGCATACAACGATACATCAATCTGGCGTAGGAGGCAGCGGATCGCACCCTCACCATGCAGCTGACGAAGCCGGCACACGAGGGGTTCGATCGCGATCGCGAACAACAGGGGGGACAGTGGGCATCCCTGTCGGGTACCCCTGGAGATGGTGAGTGATGTGGAAAGGTGGCCGTTGATCAGGACCCTCGCAGTTGGTTGGGTATACAGTAGTTGAACCCAGGTTATGAACAGGGTTGGGAATCCCATGCGGGTTAAAACGGTGAACAAGTAGGGCCATTCGACCGAATCAAACGCTTTAGAGGCGTCCAGAAAGATTGCTGCGACAGGAAGGTCAGGATGAACAGTGTGAAGCAAAGAGAACAGGGTGCGCAGGTTATGAGAGGTGGAGCGGCTGGGGACGAAGCCAGACTGGTCAGGCAAGACTATTCGGGTCATGAGGAGGGATAATCTGGTGGCGAGGACTTTGGCTAAAATTTTCACATCTCAATTTAGGAGCGATAGGGGACGATATGAGTCGCAGGTGTTGGGATTTTTACCGGGTTTCAATAGGGAGGTGATAACGACCTCGCGCATAGAGCAGGGGAGGATGCCATCTGTGAGTGACTCCTCAAACACCTCGCGGAGGACTGGGGCCATAATTTCTACGTAAGCCTTATAAAATTCTGCAGGGAGTCCGTCCAGTCCGGGCGCCTTCCCGTTCTGGAGCGACATTATCGCGTCCCTGACTTCATCAAGCTCAAAAGGGACGGCTAAAAACTTCCTATCTACATCGCTCAGCCAACACAAGTCCAGGTCTCCTAGGAAATCATCATATTGGACATCAGGTGTAGTGACCGTGGTGTAAAGTGTGCGATAATGGGATACAAAAGTGTCAAGTAGTTCATCGGAGTTCCTAATAACGTGACCCTGGGTAGTGACCACCTCTATAATAGTGTTGTCACCGCGCGGTGTCCATGTCAATACAGCTAGCGCCCTGCCCGGCCTATCCCCCTCGCAGTATTTCCTCGCTTGCCAATGTTTACCCCTGAACATGGCCTCCCTGTTTGCTTCCTCTTCATATTGTGTAAGTTTATCCCTGAATTCAGCGTGTGCGGCAGTGTCGTCACCCTCCACCATACGCGCCTCAAGTGCTTTCATCTCGCCCTCCAGCTTCTGGATCGTGCGTTGATTGTCTCTTAATACCCCAAAGCTTTTAGATATGCAGTGGCCTCGAATGGTTACTTTGAACGCTTCCCAAACAGTCTCTACAGAGTCAAAAGAATCTTTATTTCTCGGGAAGAAGGCGGTAATCTCATCACCCAGTTCAGTGCGGAAAACTTCGTCTAGGAGGGCCGCTGGCTGTAGTCGCCAGCGTGGCCTGGGGTTATCCCAGCCAGGTATTAGAAGGGTCAGTAGGACCGGGCAATGGTCCGAGTACGATCTCGGGAGGTGAGTGACATTCATTACTCCTGTAAACATCTCTCTAGTCAGAAAAAAATAGTCAAGATGCGCCCATGTACCAGTCTGTGAGGTAAAGTGAGTGCCCTCCATACGTCCAGGATGTAGTTGTCGCCAGGCGTCCAACAGATTGCCCTCCAAAAGTACGCCCTCCAACACCTCCCTGGAATTGGGTTTGTAGTGTGTGGCCCTATCTGCTCTATCCAGCCTGGGCACTAATGCTATATTAAAGTCTCCCCCCCAAATTATGTGGCGGGATCCTATGTCCAGGATTTTACCCCAGAGTGTGGTGAAAAAAAAGGGCAGGTCCTGATTAGGTGCATAGCAGTTTACCAGGGTGATAGTGTCACGGCCGAGCCTCCCCATAGCAATACATAGCGGCCTTCCGCATCTGCGAGCGTACCGCACACCTGAAATGGTACTGTACGTTTGATTAGGATCACCACTCCCCTCGCATATGTGGAATAAGAGGAGAATGCCCGGGTATTGGCCCACTTACATCCAAAGGAAGGGCGCACTTGTGAGGCTATATGTGTTTCCTGTAGCATAGCTATTTGCACCTGATGTCGATCAAGATATGCTATAACATTTCGACATTTCTTAGCATTATTAAGTCCTCGAACGTTCCAAGACAGGCATTTTAAACGTGCATCAGATCCCGACCTAGCCATAACCCTGGAACAATCGAATAACGAAGGCCTGCCACAGCGGAGTCCTGTGTTTCAACAAACAATAGATGATGCTACATAACTCCATGACCATCCAGCCAAACAATGTCCATAACAAAACAATCCCCCCTTCAATGGATCCCTCCCCCCTTCCCACTACTGCATCCCAATCATGCCAGCAGCCAATCAGCCCATCACCCACCCACCCCCCATATTCCCACAACTCCCACAACTTGTGTCCAAAAGCGGGGTACTCCCGTAGGGGGACCATCAGCAAAGGCGCGCAGCCACTACCCCTCCCGGAAGCCCCTTGCTCGGTACCGCCCTTGGTCGAGGCAGGGTAGGGGAAGTGGTCCCTACGTATATCGCACCGCTAGAAGGGGCAGACTGTCCCGTCCCCCAAGGGGAGTGGCAGTGTCATCAAAGGCTGCTCATGTGAGATGGGTACAGTGACGCAGCCCCGTGCTAGGGCATCCAAATATGTAGTTGCAAATTAGTCATTATTATCCATCAGCGGCAATTCCTCTTCGGGGTCCGCGTAGTCATCTCGTCTGTCCCTCTGTGCCTTGCGATGCAGTTTCAAGTATTCCTCGACTTTACCCGGATCTGTGAAAAAACGTTGCTTGCCCTGGTGCGTCACTCTCAACCTCACTGGATATAACAAAGCATAGTCCAACTGAGCCTCTCTCAATTTCTTTTTCACAGCAAGGAACTTTCGTCTTTCCTCTTGTACCATAGGAGTGAAGTCTGGGTAGAGAGAAAAGGCAACTCCATTGTAGGTCAAGGAGCGTTTGGCTCGGGCAGCCCTCAGGGCGACGTCCCGGTCGCGATAATTCAGTAGACGAGCGATGATTGGCCTGGGCGGCAAGCCGGGTTGTGGAACGGGCGCCAGGGACCTATGTGCTCTCTCTACAATGAATTGAGGGGAAAAGGCATCGTCCCCTATGGAGGTTCGGAGGAGCGTTTCAACATAGAGTTCCATCTTGCCAGTGTTTGTGGACTCCGGAATACCCGTGACGCGAATGTTGTTGCGTCTGCTACGGACCTCCAAATCCTCATTCTTGGCGGCAATAACTCGCAGAAGATTGTCCATACGAGCGAGTTGAGAGGTATGGGTAGCAGTCAGGTCGTCATTGTCTGAGATACGTTGCTCCGTTGCGGTAAGTCTCTCCTCATGCTGGTCTACTTTGTGCACCAGGGCGTCCAGCCTGGAGGATATTTTGTCCACTTTGTCCACCACTGTGGCAAAGCCCTGGCGCATTTCCTGAAACAAATGGCGCATATCCAGGTCAGCCGTGGGGGAGGGTGCGGCAGCATGGTCTGCACTACTAGGCCCGGGCTCTGCCGTGCCGGTTTTCGGTCCCTTCTTGGAACTCTCGAAGCTGAGTTTCGCCTGTTGATTTTTGGGGCGCACCATTGCGCCCCTGCGCCTCTCGTGGGCCACTGTTGCAGGATCTAGCAGTGCGGCGGCGCCCCGTCGCCGGGTGGCAGTAGGGCCCACCCCGACCAGGCCACACGCCGTGCGCAGCAGTCAATGGGTATCCGGCTGCACAAGGCCCGATCACCAGACGCGTGCGCGGTCAAGCCGTAGTCTAAGGGCCACAGGCAGGGTCCCAGTGGGCGGAGACAGGGGTCAGTCTGCCCGAGGGAATGCTGAGCGGAAATCAGTTTCGCAACGGCCACCAGTCTCCGTTAAGCCGCAGCACGAAGAGGGCAGTACAGTTCCCAGGGAGTGCAGACGTTCCCGCCCTGAATGCGTAGGTGAGTCTCAGTTGGTACCGCTACTAATGCGCTGTGGGGGCGGCAGAACCCCAATAACTCAATTTAGTACTCACTGCGTCGTGCCAACGTCCACATAAGCGGTGATATCGCCCCCGGGGTGGAGCTCTCCACTCCAGTCTGAGAGCAAGGCAGGGGCGTCCTCGTGTCAGGGCACCAGTGCAGCGCCGCACCCAGCCGATCTCTGTGTTGTCGTAGCGTACAGTAGAACAGGCATATACAGGTTGAGGGTGGGGCTCGTCACCGGCCAAAGCAGGGACCTCGATCGGACCTCCGCGAGGGTCGCTGCGGGTCTTAGAAGCAGGGCCGCCGCTCAGGGCCTGTCGCCTCGTGGTCCGCACCGGCCTCGCATGAGCACCAGCGTCCTGATCCGTCACCTCCGCAGCTCCAGGGTCAGCACCGGTGAATCTTGCAGCGTCGATATCTCGCCGAGGGAGTGTGACAGCAGCCCAGGAGTTGGACCGAGTGTGGTCGAGGGCACTCCATGTCGATTCCGCCGGGTGTGGGCAAGCCAGCCCCTCAGGCAGTGAGGATCAAGGTAGGATCAGTGCTGCAGGGAACCGGAGCCGTTCAGTTAAGCGGCCATTCCGTTTGCGCGCCAAGCCACGCCCCCCCACATATGTACTAAGCTTGACTTTATAAAACTTAATGTCAGCAATAGCAAGGTTGGAGTAAATGAGAATATTGGTGTCGGACTGCAGTTGTCTAGTATCTATGATCAAGACAGAAAAGACTATGGGTAAAATGTACAAAGTATTTTTGTGGTCATAAACGGTTGGTCGGGCCATTTACTAACACAAAAATGCTTTAACAATACACAAAACGCAAAATGCAATTCAGTAACACGTTACTTAATCACAATTTGTGTTTACGATTTGGTACTTGGAAGGGGCGTGTTTAGGGCATTGCTTCCAGATACCAAATCTGAATAAGATGTATAAATGTTTTATTACTAAATTATGTTTGCAAAACATTCATATTTTACTGACTCCTTGACGGAACACCTTCCTCTTTAAGAATGAAAAATAAATATTTTTTTTAAGCAGGCAGTGGTGCAATGGGCAACCGTCTACTCTTAAAAAATTAAACCGCAAAGTAAATTTATTTCTTTTTAAATGCATCCTATTTTCCTTTAAGGGAAACAGGCTGCATTTAAAACAAGCATTGAAAATGCAATAGGTCGCACCTTTGATTAAGTTAAAGCCATTTGCTTTGCTAAGGGTATTGTATAGCAAAGCAAATGGCTTTAACTTAATGAAAGGCGAGACATATTGCATTTTCAATGCTTGTTATGTTAATGTTGACAGAAGTGACGGATTGCATTGCCCTGAACACGCACGCACCCGCAGGCACGCACACACACACACAGATGCATTCACATACACAGGCAAACATACACAGATGCACACACTCGCACAGGCACGCACACACACAGATGCAGACACATACGTGCACACACAGATGCACACACACAGATGCGCACACACAGATGTGCGCGCACACACACAGGCACTCACAGGCAAACAATCACATCAAGGTGCCTGTAATAATGTCACCGTGCTCTGCCAAGGACTACGTCATTTACCCAGTGCTTTAAACGGGCCGGTACCCTCCGGTACGGAGTACCAGCACTTTTTTATTCTGAGAGGGAAAGTACTGGCACTTCTCAAGAGAAATGCTATACTTTTGATTGGAGAGTACCGGTACTTCCCGAAACAAACTGGTACTCTGGAATAGAGTACCTGCACTTCTATTTTTCCATTTCAAGCACTTCATTTACCTAATCAGAACCCCATGTTGAGGCAAGGCCTGACCACATCAGCAGTCATTTCATTCTGACAACGACAAATGTGATTCACACATAAAATTCATTTTTATGTTCATGTTGACAGAAGTGAAGGATTACATTGCCCTGGACACGCACGCACGCACACACACAGATGCATTAATATACACAGGCAAACGCACACAGGCATGCACACATACACACACACACACACAGATGCAGACACATACGCGACCTTGCCTTTGCAGCGGTGTGCATTGTTGCCCTTGTGCAATATGGTCTCTGTTATTGTTCGCGTGATAGCAGAGTTTCAATTAGCTGACATTTCAACAGTTTCCTATTATGTCCTATTTGTTTACATGTGTGGGGGAGCTGACGAGCTGCTTTTTACTGGGCTCAGCCGCAAATGCCATGAACTGGAATCTATTTCGGAGTCAATATAAAGCTATAATCCTTGGCATGAAAGAGGCCGCGATGAGCTTTCCCCGCTCGCCGCCTCTTATTTGTTATTTATTGGGCTGCAGTTTACTGCCTGGGAGATACTGACACACCACTGTTTATCGATCGAGGCCCAGAAAAGTCAAAGTTTCACTGTTATGATTGCCAGCAAAAAAATGAGGAAAACTGTACCACGCGTTGCGGTGACACTACTCGCAGGCCCATCATTTTACAAAGCAATAGTGCAAGCAGTCTCGCTAAACCGAGAAGATGACATATTTACATGAGCAGAGGACATTATCCACCTCATCTAAATTAATGTTGAAGGAAATAGAGAGCTTAACTAGGCAGAAGTCAGCGCTTGGCAAATAGATCATTTTGCAATCACATATATTAACGAGTTCAGGAAGGGAGAGAAGAGGCAAGTGGAAGGCGGGGGAATACATTCAAGGGACCAGCGAGGAAACACTGCACAGATCGCCACGCGAAGAAATGGCGAAAATGTGAAAGACCCGGTAGCGATGCAATGAACATGCTCATTGTGTGTGAATAATTGTCCTTTTCATAAGTTGTCTGGGGGAAAAGCTAATGAAACGCACCGACATGAACCAATTATTTTAACTGCGCGGAGATAAAAAGGGGGGCGTGAGTCTTCGTGACAGAATGTATTTTTTACCTGCCGTCCAATCTGCTTGGCATCGAGGTGTTGTGTCAAAAAATCCCTTGTAAAATATTGGAGCAACATTTCAGAGCGGGTTGTGCTTTGCTGTATTAAATAGCCACTCCCAGAACCCTAAAGGAAGGCACCACAGTAAAAAACAAGCGCTTGCCATTGCCTAGTCCTCCCCGTGACCCTGTGCACTTCTGAGCTCTGTGCCTGCTTCACAGCTGTTGTGAAGACTTTTCTTATCTGCTTGTTAATTAACAAGCAGATAAGAAAAGTCTTCACGACAGCCGTGAATCAGGTGAGCCAGTCCAACAAAATGCCAAAGGGAGGCAACGAAAAAAACCCCTTTTCCAATGGGAAGCCAGCGTTTACCATAAACGCTGACGCTACCCAATGGAAATGAGGGGTGGGGCTTGAGTTCCCTTCTCCAAACTGACTTGTTCACTATTAGCCTTGAGGCGAGGAGCGCATGTGCGCTCCAATGCCAGCAGAGACCTAAAAAAATAATGATTTATTAAAAAGCAATCACAGACATAGTGGTCTGCTGACCTCAGTAGGCCACCATCTTTGTGATGGCTGCAATTCCCAATGGGTCGGAAATTGTGACCTACCTCATTAATATGCATGAGGGAGGTCTATTTGTGACCCTCTAGGAATAGCTAATGAAACTCAAAATAGTTTCATACAATAGGAATACCGATTTCCTAATTGTGATTTAGAGATATTTGCAATTAGGAAATCAGTATTCCTAATGTTAGTATATCTTGCCTCTAGTGAGTGTTAATAAAGGAGAACTCCCATAACTAGAGTCTACTCACCTTTTGTGCTTCTTTGCTTTTGCTTTATCTCTAGGCAACTGCGGTAGTTCTGTCCATTTGCCTGTGTGCTCCAAGAAATGGAAATCAGGACCAACAACAAAACACAGACCTTCATTTTGCAGCTTTTCCTGTTGGGAATTAAAAAGAACATGATTGGCAAAACCAAAAATGCTAAAACTGCTAACACAAGATAGATCACGGTTGCATGAATGTCATACTTTACAATACATAAAATATAATGTGCTCTGTTTTGCATTGCTATACTTTTACAACAGTATATACATATATCTATATATATCTTTATTCACTGAAAAAACTAAAGATTACTGAAACGTTATAGTTACAAAACCAGGGAAATTCAGCAGTGATGGTTACGTGAGCTAAATATAACTTGAGCCCCCACAATGCGCTGCTTATGACCTCTCATATTACATCACTTATAACATGGTCAGTGACATCACTGATGGATTTCAAATGAAATCGCTGATGGTATCTCAAATGGCATCACTGATGACATCATCCAGTGATTGTGAAGTTTTAAAAAAAGTTTTTGGGCCAGATGTACAAGCCTAAATTGCATGCTCAAAAGGGTTTGCCACCCAGGGCCATGTACAATTCCTAAATAGCGAGTCGCAATTTATTTGAGACTCGCTATTTAGGAATTGCGAGTCGCAATTAGGAAGGGTCTTTCCCTTCCTAATTGCATCCCCAAATCAATGTATGAATTTATTTATTTATTTATTTATTGAGTGACCACAATTGCAGTCGCAAAACACTTGCAAATGCCCATCCTCTTCAAGGATGGTAATGCAGTCGCCTTCCACTTTGTGACTGTCTCTAAAAATATTTGTTAAGGGCAGGCAGTGGTCCCAGGGACCACTACCTTCCCTTAAAAAATTAAACGAAAACATTTTATTTATTTTTTAAATGCATCCTGTTTTCCTTTAATGAAAACGGGCTGCATTTAAAAAAAACTGCTTTATTTAAAAGCAGTCCCAGACATGGTGGTCTGATGAGCCCAGCAGGCCACCTTATATGGGAGGGCCTGTCATTCCCAATGGGCTCACACATTGCAAGAGGCTCCTTAATAATAATGAGCCTCGCAATTTAAAATCCCATTGGGAATCGCAAAGGGTGTTAAACACACTGTTGTACATGGCAAATTGCACCTCGCAAATAGCGACTCGCAAATGAGTCGCAATTTGCAAGGCACAATTTTGCTGGTCGTACATCTGGCCCTTTGTGAGTTAAACATATATAGTAAGGTACCACAAAAGTTAAATAATTATACAATGTGTACTACTAAAGAGTGATTCCTTTTTTAACATAATTTATGTGAGTCTCTGTGTATCCATCTGTGAGTGGGTGTCTGAGTGACTGTACAGGTATGTGAGTGGCTGTATGAGTATATACGTGGGTGTCTGAGTAGCTGTGCGAATGCCTTAGTGGCTTTGTGAGTGGCTGTATTGTGAGTGACTGGATGTGTCAGTTGCTATTTTGGTGGGTGACTGAGTGGCTGTATAGGTGGATCAGTGGGTAATTAAGTGACTGGGTGAGCGAATGAGTGTCTGAATGGCTTATCAGTGAGTGACTGGTTGTGTAAATGGCTGTATGAGTGAGTAAGTTTCTGTTTGAGTGGCTGTTTGGCTAAGTGAGTTGGTGTGAGTGACTGTATGGAAGAGTACGTGGGATTGGCTGTACAGGTGAATGAGTGGCTGTGTGAGTAGTTGCATGGATGTGTAAATGGATAATCAATTGGTCATTTAGTTATATAAAATCAATTTCTGAGACTGCATACCCCATAATTTAAAAATAATTTTATGAAATGATAATTATGCTGTAATTTTTTATGGGCTTTTATGATTCTTTTAAGAAATTGAATAACGCTTTATTTGATTGATTGGTCATATTAGTGTGTGAGTCGTATGGTTGAGTGAGTAGCTCTTTTGAGAGGCTGTACGGATGAGTAGGCGGGTGTGTGAGTAGCTGTATAGGTGAAAAACTGGATGTGTCAGTAGCTGTATGGGTGAGTGTGGGGCTGTGTGAGTCTCTGTATGGGTGAATGAATGGTTGTATGATCAGGCTCCGTGAGTGAGTGGGTGTCTGAGTAGCTCTATGGATGAGTGAATGGTTGTGTGAGTACTTGTATTGTTCTGTGAATGGGTGTGTGAGTCTGTGGGTATGTGAGTGGGTGTATAAGAGGTTGTATAGGGGTGTGAGTGCTTCTGTGGATGGTTTCATCAGTGATATTAATTGAGATGTCACCAGTGATGCCACTGACCATGTCATGAGGGATGTAATATGTGAGGCTATGAGAAGTGGGGCTGTGTGAGTCTCTGTATGGGTGAATGAATGGCTGTGTAAATGTAAATGTAAATGTACAGGAATTTATATAGCGCAAATCACCAAGCGGTTTCTAAGCGCTTGCTTAGGGAACCCGTCCTGGTATTCCCCTGTGAGATAACCCCGGCAGGGAATCCGCAAGGTGAAAGCCAGGCATCCCGCCGCGAGGGGCCGTTGTGGAGATTAAGCAAGCTATTGCCCAGAGTCGCAGAGTGTGAACCCGTGAATCGAGTAGGCACCGGAGCGAGAATTGTCGAGTCCATGGACATTTTAGGACTCAAGACCCCGCCGAGCCGGGAATTGAACCCTGGTCCCGGGCTGACCTCTGCTTCCAGGTCTGCCTTCTCTAACCAGTGAGCCACACTTCTCCACTGTGTGATCAGGCTCTGTGAGTGAGTGGGTGTCTGAGTAGTTCTATGGATGAGTGAATGGTTGTGTGAGTACTTGTATTGTTCTCTGTAACCTTTGTTTTTTTAGTGAATTTCTAAGTTTAAATACATTCTATTTCCTAACTATAATGTCCCTGTAACCTTTGGTTTTTCTAGGCCTAGGCGTAAAATTCCACTCTTCTCACAGAGTTTGCAGAATTCTGCAGTTCTGTGGAGAATGAGGGGTTACCAATAAACCCTGCACTCCACAACTGAGCATATTTTCTTTCCGTTTGCGTGCTCAACAAGCCATTTTGCATGCGTGAAGAGTGCAACAAGACTTGGTGGGTGCTTGCCAGCAGCCGGGCAACCCTCAGCAGCCGTCACGGGGAGGGAGTTCATCCCCAACCAATAGTGTGCCAGGGGGCCCCTTCGCAGAGTGGTTGAGAAAGGGGGTAAGGCCTCTGACGAGGTCTCAGCAAACCAGCTGTGGAGGACTTAGTTGTCACATTAATAGGGGTTCTTGGCCCCCAACAACCCTCAGAAGCCAGGTGTTGTTCATCCCCCAAGCAGTGGTACACCAGGAGGCCCCTGAGCAAAGTAGTTGAGAAATGGGGCCGGACCAATAAGTCTCAGCTTTCTGGTTGTGAGGGACTTACTTATCACAACAATAGGGACAACCCTCAGCAGCCAAAGGGAGCTCATCCACCATTACTTTTGCACAACGTAAAGGGGTTCATGCATGATGCAGGGCTCTCATAAAAATGCATCAAGGGAAGTATCAAATCTGTACACCTCCCAAGGTGAGGCACAACGAGGAGAAATATAATAAATGAGGCCTTTTATGGAATTTTGGCATAGGGCAGCTGTTACGCTGCTCTATGCCAAAATGAAAGGGCCAGAATGCACCCTATTTAATCAATATGGTGTGTTCCTGTCCATTCTGCCTGCGTTGGCACTATTTTGGCATCCTAGCGGCAATGTAGGCACCGTTGCACCAGGCAGTATTGTTCTTGTGCAGTATTGGCCACCTTCCTGCACAAGAACAATCCTGCGAGGTGTTTTTCTCTTTCTATGTGTGTTGCAGAATGCAGCACACATGGAACGAGAAAAAAATGTGGAAAAGTAAACATATTTCTCCTCGTTATGCCTCACCTTGGGAGTCGTACGGATTTGATGCTTCCCCAGGTTTACATCACTTTGTAAATCTGGGGCAGCATCAAATTCCATGGGTGATGCAGTGGAAAATCCACTGCAACACCCATGGAACGCCTCAAGGGCGCAGAGTAAGGTAATGCAGCAATCTGTGCTGTATAGCTTTAGTCATGATTTATGAGGCTACTCAAAGCCACCTAGGGTGGCTTTGCATGGCTTCATAAATCTTAATCATTATGAGAGCCCTGCGTCATGCATGTACCACTTTATGTGGGGCAAACGTGGCACAGGGCTCTCATAAATAAGCCCCTATGTGTATTAATGTCTGTGTTTTTATTAGGAGTAGATGTGCATTACAGAAGTTGTCTGTCTCTATTCTTAATGTTTCTCAGAACAGCATCTTTGGCCCATATCACTCATTCACATTTTGATCTATATTAACCATCCAACAGATTATTGACCTACCTGCCATCCCTACAAACCATAGCTGCATGTTTGTGCATAACGATCAAAGATATGCCCTAATATTCCCATGGCTAGCATTAGCTGCAGCTAAATTAGTTTGTTAAGGTAAAGTGTATGAATTAAAAAAAATTATATTTATCTCTAAAAGCTTTGCTGCCATTCAGCTTTTGAAGACCTGTATGTTATCTTGTCTTTTGTACTGATAAGTATAGTGCTGACAGCCTTGCTTATGAATTACCTCAGGCGCATAGAAATAGCCATGTTTTAAATTGAGCTTGCAACAAATCATGACTGGGGTGTCAACCAATTCAGTCAAGTATACAAAACTCTCAAACTTTGTGACTGCTTAGGTATATATATCTCTAGAAACACTTTTTCTTTTGGGGGGCACTTAAATAATGGCTGTTCCTATGCACTTGAGCAAATCCCTCAAAGGAGGAGGTGAAAACACCAATCCATAACATAATTTACAAAAGGAGCACTTTGGTACTGATACGCAGTGGCAAAGTGCCCAAAGCATCTAGACCAGCAAAACAAAACCCAACACACAGCAACAATAGAGGAGGCAGAGGCAAAAAGACAGGGGAAAACCACGCCAAGGATGCCAGGTCTAACATGGTTCCCCTCCAGCTGAAAAGTGGGGAGAACTACCCACCCTCCTGGGAGTTCTCTTCACTAAGGCGGAAAAATATGGTCAGACCATCAGCATTGGCATGTTCTGTACCAGGGCGGTGCTCCGCCGTAAAGTCCATCCCTTGTATGGCAGTAGACCACCTCAACAGTTTTGGGTTCTCACCCCTCATTTGCATCAACCATCTGAGGGTCCTGTGGTCGGTGTGAACCCGGACGTGAGTCCCAAACAAGTATGTCCTCAGCTTCGTCAGTGCCCAGACCACAGCAAAAGCCTCACACTTAATCACACTACCCTCTGTTCCCGGGGAAGGAACCTCCTACTAATGAAGGATACGGGTTGGCCTAGGCCCTCATCATTTAGTTGTGAGAGCACAGCCCCCACACCATGCTCTGAAGCAACTGTCTGCACTACAAGTTCTTTTGAGAAGGTAGGCACCTTAAGCATGGGTGCCGTGCACATGGCAGATTTTAGGGCATCAAAAGCTTTCTGACAGGGGTCAGTTACGTTCACCTTCCGGGGCTGCTTCCTGAAAGTCAGCTCAGTCAAGGGGCAACAATGGTGCCATACCCCTTGACAAACCTCATGTAGTACCCGGTGAGACATGAAAAGGCTCTCACCTCTGTCTGGGTCATGGGGGGCTCCCAAGCCAGGATGGTGTCAATCTTAGAAAGAATAATAGTGGAGGCAGCACCAAACTTGAAGTAAATCAACACAACCAAAGTTTTTTATCAAAAAATATATTTTTCTTTTTATTTTCGTATTTTCAAAGTGCACAGGACAGCCAACGCGTTTCGCTCCCCAACCATGGGAGCTTCGTCAGGGCATTTATACTAGATGGTTTTTCTCACAGTTGTACAGTCAAATTTGAAAAAAGAACAAGGTTTGAGAAAATCCGTCGTGGGCCGTCACGCTTTGTTAAACCTTTGAAGCACGTGTGTTTTAGCAGCTTATCAAGGACTGCACATACGTCGCTTTGCGTTACGACAACCTTGGATATTAATATAATCTGTTATGCTATTTGTGTGAATAATCTGACGGACTTCGACGCTTTGGATACTCTATTTCTACTTGGAATACCTGCACTAGTTTATATACCATTATACTGGCCAGTTCTTCTTTTTTCAAATTTGACTGCACAACTGTGAGAAAAACCATCTAGTATAAATGCCCTGACGAAGCTCCCATGGTTGGGGAGCGAAACGCGTTGGCTGTCCTGTGCACTTTGAAAATACAAAAAAAATAAATAATAATAATATTTTTTGATAAAAAAACTTTGGTTGTGTTGATTTACTTCAAGTTTGGTGCTGTCTCCACTATTCTTTATATTTTCTGTCTGGAATTCCAGTGGGACCGAACCACAGCAGGTCCTGGAGGTTGACAGCACAATAAGACTGAACATTTTAAGGGACTTTGGAAATTGGAGGTGCTTTCTGGTTGATCCGCTGTGGAACTTCTTTCTTGGTGTCAATCTTAGGTTGTAGGGGTTTCACCTGGCTGCTTCCAACCTGGTGCCCTAATACACCACTGATCCCTACCCGATTTGGAACTTGGTGGCCTTGATTGTGATACCTGCCCTCTACAGGGCCTTCAACAGTTCCCAGAGGTGTTGCAGATGTTCCTCCCAAGTAGCACTGAACACTGTGATGTTATCCAGGTAGGTGGCCTTGAAATCGAAGCCCGGGCGGGTAACTAAGCTCCGCAAATGTATTTTATGTAGTTTTGCCTACTCCGCGTTCCATTATGAAAGCGGAGCTTAGGCAAACTACGACTCCGTGATGAAGTGTAGTTATCTGGCCCCTCCACCCTCCCAAAGTAATTACACGCACAAGATGGACAACGTAGGGGTTATCTAAGAAGAAGGACAGCAAGGACGAGGAAGGAGAGTGGCCATGGAGAAGAGGAGGCAGCCACAGCAGGCAAGTGCCTTTTTTAATACTTTATAATTACTTTGGGAGGGGGGAGTGCACAAATTGGAGCAGAGCGAAGTTCCACAGAGTTGTTTTCCAACTCTGTTGAACTTTACGTAGAGGCACCACACCTCCTCCGCCCAGGGTTACTGATATCTTCCAGTCAACCAACACCTGGTTGATCAACCTCTAAAAGGTGGCAGGGGCAGTCTTCAACCCAAACAGCATCATCCAGAACTGGTAGTGACCATCTAGGGTTGAAGATGCAGACCTCTCCTTGGCCTCATCATTTAAGGCAATCTGCCAGTACCCAGATGTTAAGTAAAACGTACTAAGTAATTTGCAGCTCCCAACCAATATATTAGCTCCTCAGCTCTTGGGATGGGATGTGCGTCAGTCCTGATGACAGAATTAAGCCCTCAGTAGTCTACACAGAATCAGAGTTCTGGGGTGGCACCGGGTGTGGCAGCCTTTGGGACCAAGACCACTGGGCTGGCCCAAGTGCTGTTTGAGGGTTCAATCACCCCTTTGATGCTAGCTTTGACCCTGTCAGTCAACCTGTACATTTTTTGTTTAACAGGAGGACTGTCCTCAGTATCATGGACACACCACTGAGAGACACCTGGGGTTAAGGAGAACAGAACAGAAAACTGCCCCAACAACTGGTGGCAGTCCCTCTGCAGTTCAGGGGTCATGGTGGGGGAGAGGTTTACAGCGTCCACTGACCCATCATGTTCCATGGAAGATAGGTGGTCCGGTAGAGGCTTATTCTCCTCTTCCAGTCCCTCATCTGTTGCTAGGAGCATGCTCACTTCAGACCTCTCAAAGTGAGGTTTGAGACAGTTCACGTGTAGGACCCGCAAAGGGTTCCTAGGAGACTGTAAGTCCACCAGATAGGTGACTTCACTCTTGCGCTTCACCACCTCAAACGGCCCAGTCCATTTGTCCTGGAGAGTACAAAGTTCTACTGGGGCCATGACCCACACTTTCTGGCCAAGCTGAAACTCAATCAGAGTGGCATTCTGATCATTCCAGCATTTCATCTTCTCCTGATTGGCTTCCATATTCACCTGAGTGAGTTGTTAAAAGGGTTTAGTCTGGTTTCTGAAGACCAGCATGTAGCTGTCTACATCCTGGGGAGGTTTACTGGGAGCTTATTCCCAGCCTTCTTTGACCAGACTCAGAGTTCCCCTTACAGGGTGCCCATACAGGAGCTCCAAGGGACTGAACCCTAAGGACCTCTGTGGCACCTCTCTGTAAGTAAATAGCAGGCATGGCATTAAGACATCCCCATTATTCCTCATGGGTTCTGATCATGTCTTTGAGGGTCCAATTGAAACTATAAACCAGCCCATTTCCTTGGGGATGGTAAAGAGTGGTGCACTTGTATGTAAAACCACACTCTTTTCATGAGGACGTCATATACTTAGATATGAAGTTTTTATCCCAGTAGGATACCACCACTCTGGGGAACCCTACATGGGAAAAGATCCCATCAACTCCTGGCTCCCCCCATGGGCCATCGTGGTCCTGAGAGGGATAGCCTTGGGGTCCTGGGTGGCATGGTCTACCACGACCAGGCTAAACCTGTAGCCCATGGCTGTCTTGGGATCCAGAGGTCCCACAGTGTCAATACCAACCCACTCAAACCCACAGTGTCAATACCGACCCTCTCAAAGGGGGTGCTGACCACAGGAAAAGGTTAGAGAGGAGCCCTACACTTTCCCCCACTCTTACCACTTGCCTGGAAAATTGGGCAAGATCTGCAATTAGCGTCAGAGTCCTTGCACATTCGGGGCCAAAAAAAGTGGGTGACAATCCTTTCAAAGGACTTGTCCTGCCCCAAATGCCTTTCCAAAGGCACATAACGAGCCAGACCCAGTAGGAAGGTTCTGAAGTGCTGGGGTACCACCAGCACACAGGCTGACACAGGCTCAGCAACCTTAGGCTCGCTATACAGAAGACCATTCTCCCAGTAAATCCAATGTGATCGAGACTGATCACCTGCTGCCTGGTTTGCCTCCTGCTGCAGCAAACCAATAAGAGAAGGGCATTCCTGCTGCTCCTTGCAGAATTCCTACGTGGACGGGCCCTCTTCCTGCTGCCAATGTGTCAGCTCAGGCAAGTCTCCCAGTTCGGCCACTTGCTCCCCTGTAGGCTCCAGAGCATTCCCCTGAAGGTATGCCTCCTCCTGGACCATGGGAACCTCGGGGGCAGTTTTCCATACCCCCAGCCTCTTCTCTTTCTGGCAGGCACCTGGGCCACTTTCTCAGGCTCCAGGTCCACTTGATTGCCCTTACCGGCTGCTATTGACTGATTGATCACATACGCCCACTCAGGCAAACCCAGTGGTTCTGTTGGGTTGGACCAATTGCTTTTAGACACATTCATTAAATGGAAACAAAAAAGGGGGCTCTCTGATACAGATACAGTGCATTGAGAAAAGAATGCTCAAAATCTTGAAGTCGTGTGATCAATCAATTATATTAAAAAGAAGAAATCCAAAACATTTGGTATCTGAATTGTAATCATTCAAGGATAACAATCAATGTATCTGGTGACTGTCAAGTGCAAAGTGACTTTTTACAACACAAAGTATGTACAATTATATACAATGTCTTCATTGGCCAGAACCTGTTTTTAAACCAAGGAATCCTAGGGTTCTTGTATGGATCCTGGTCACTCTGGGCCTATGGAGTTCGTCGACGTTTCAACCCTCGTGTGCCCCGGTTGGTGGTCACGGCGGGTCTTTTTCAAGACGGGGGAAAGACAGTTTGTTGTTCAGGCAGGACCAATTCAGCCTGAGGCCGGTGTGGCATGAATGCCAAATTGCTCTTGTGAGCGGATTCTACACGCAGCGTTACACACGAGAGGAAAGAAGCGCCTCCGTTTACCGTGTAGAATCCGCTCACACGAGGGTCGAAACGTCCATTTAATGAATGTGTCTAAAAGCAATTGGTCCAACCCAACAGAACCACTTTCTTTCTAAACTACTAATACCCAGGTTCTGAGGGACACAGGGTTACCCCTTTTTCTTAACCACACTCAGGCAAACCCAACACCGCTGGAAAAAGTGCTCCCATGCCACCAACTCATTGAGCACCTGAAAATCAGTTACCTGGATACCCTTTACCTAACCATCCAGTGCTCTGCAAAAATGAGCAACATACTTACACGAAGTTTATGACTGGTGTTATTTACAGGGCCCTGAACTTCTGCCCATTCAGCTCTTGGATCAATCCATACCTTCTGATTAAGGCATCCCTCATGGGAACATAAACCATCTTAACCTCCTCATGCAAAGCTAGCAAGGTGTCCCTCCCTTCTGCAGTGAAGCGGCTCCACAACCCTACTCCCCAGTCTCTCTCAGGGACTCTGTGGGACCTCATTTCTACATGATACCCCTTGAACCACTGACTAATGTCATTACTAAACACAAAATCCTTGATCACCGCCTTAGGAATTTGCACTTGCACTTTGGCACTGATCAGCATTGGCAAAGTGCCCAAAGCATCTAGACCAGCCAAACGAAACCCAGCACACAGCAAAAGATATAGGAGACAGAGGCAAAAAGACAGGGGAAAAACACACCAAGGATGCCAGGTCTAACAAGACACATTTAGATAATCATAGAGGTTATGAATAGAGGCAGTCAGTCAGCCAGAAACGTGCATACATATGCAATGACAGCTGTAGATACAAAGTGAAATATCCATTCACATAGCTGCAAAACAACTGACACTTTTAAGTCTAACATACAGAGAAGTTTCCCTTGCATCATGTTTTGGGCCTTGTAAAGTTTAGCCCCTGGATGCAGGTTTACTGCTATGCCAACCTTTATATTTTAAACTCCTACACAACACATAAACTAATCTGCTACTGGATATGAATCACCACTGAGATAGGCTGTGGCTGGGCCGTAGGGGAAGTTGGTATGTGCTTAAAAGGTAACATATGTAGTCTGAAGATTCACTGAGGTATATGCACTCATACAAACTCATGTGCCCTATTAAACATCCACCCTGCAATCCACAGTTTAATCTCATACACCTTTGTAGTAAACCACACAGGCACCAAAACACCCACAGACCTAGTGAGAGAAGCACCTAAACATTCACTGATATAGGGAGGCACAAGTCACATCTCTGTAGCGCTAAGGAAGGTAGTTGCACATACACCTAAAGAACCTAACACTTACTAACTCATGCAGGAGGCAAACCACGCAGGCCATTACTGACACATTTACATGGCTATAGAGGTTACCAAGAGAGGCATTCATTTACCCACAAGCTGACATACACATGCAAAAACAGCCCCAGATAGGGTCTGAGACATTCCTAACATATCTGCTAAAGAACTGACACTTTCAAGTCTAAAAGGCAGAGAAGCAGCCCTTGCATCATGGTTTAGGCTTTGTACAGTTTAGCCTCTGCATACAGTTTTACAACTATGCCAACCTTTATATTTTATACGCCTATAGAAGGCATAAACTGATCTTTAACTAGATATGGCTTACCATTGAACTAGGCTGTAGGTAGGCCATAAGGCGGGCAATGTGCTTAAAAGGTAACATATGTAGTCCGAAGATTCACTGCGCTACATGCACTCATACAAACTAATGTGCCCCATTAAATATCTACCCTGCCACCCACACTTCAATCTGATACACATTAGTAGAAAAGCAGACAGACACAAAAATATCCACTGACATATTGACAGAAGCCCCTAAACATTTACTGAAATAGATAGACACAAGTGATATATTTATATATATATATATATATATATATATGTATATATATATATATATATATATATATATATATATATATATATATATTCACTGAAAAAACCATAGGTTATAGACCATATATAGTTAGGAATTAGCATTTACAAAACCTTGAAAATTCACTGAAAAAACCATAGGTTATAGACCATATATAGTTAGGAATTAGCATTTAAAAAACCTTATTTTACTCACACAAAACCATTGAAATTCCATATATAGTTAGTTGCACTAACTATATATTGCGCACCCGCAATCCACTGCTGATGATGTCACATATTACATCATTCATGACATGGTCAGTGACATCACTGATGACATCACTGATGACATCTCAAATGACATCACTGATGACATCACTGATGACATCTCATTTGACATCAATGACCACATCACTGATGATATCATTCATGTGACAATACAATGCATCTCCTCACATTTTAATATAACCTCTGTTTCACCCAGTGTTAAAAACAGAGTATAATTTTTGAAACCATTGACACACCAATACTAGTTACTACATACGTACTCACTGATTCCTACGTCTACACACACATTCACTCATTCACCCATACAATCATTCATACATAGAATCACTCATGTTTAGAACACTATCATATGCACTCATACACCTATACAGACACTCACACTCTGCCACTCATCCATGGAGTTACTCACACACCTAGTCAGTCCTGTAAAGAATCAATCACACTTCCATTTTCTACTCTATACAGTTAAACATAGAGCACCTTATGTTTTCAACCATATACTAACACATACTTACTCTCTTATACAATCATTGATACAAGTACACATTGATCTGTACAGAGTCACACACCTCCCAGCCAGCCACACACACACTCAGTCTCCCATGCAAATACTTGGGCAATCAATCAATAACCCATATAGTTACTCATATAGCTACTGATCAACACATGCAGCAGTTTACAGAACAACAGACATAATGATGCACAAATTAAGACAGTTTAGTCACTAACCCATGCACTCAGTGAGACACATTTAATCACTCACTCATACATTCAGTCATGCACCTACTAAATCCTTCGTCCAGACACTTATACATCCACTCATTCTTCAATATGTAAGACATATTTTAACTTTACAGAAACATAGTCACTGGATGTTGTCATCAGTGATGTCATCAGTGATGTCATTTGAGATGTCATCAGTGATGTCATCAGTGATGTCACTGACCATGTCATGAATGATGTAATATGTGACATCATCAGCAGTGGATTGCGGGTGCGCAATATATAGTTAGTGCAACTAACTATATATGGAATTTCAATGGTTTTGTGTGAGTAAAATAAGGTTTTTTAAATGCTAATTCCTAACTATATATGGTCTATAACCTATGGTTTTTTCAGTGAATTTTCAAGGTTTTGTAAATGCTAATTCCTAACTATATATGGTCTATAACCTATGGTTTTTTCAGTGAATTTCAATGGTTTTTTAATAGCAAATATCATAAGCTGTCGAATGTCAAGTACGTGGTAAGTGAAAACATTTTCGTGTTTATGCACACTGATCTGCTTTGAATGGTGCCCCCCCCCCTCATTTCTATTACGAGTACTCTCTCTTTGCAGATAGTGAAAGGTAGTTAACGCAGGCCTTTGCCCCCGTTGTAATCCGTCGTGCCTGCTTCTCTCTCCATTTGATTGATTGTTATCCAAGTATTTACTGTTTTAGAATTAGTTCTCTTTGGTTCATTCTCTATTTACAAACAAACACAGAGTCGCAATACTCTGTTTAGTCTTTGCAGATAACGAAAAATCGTGTAAAAAAAAAGAAAAGGAATCGAGTAAAATCAGTAGGCCACTAATGGGATCTCTTTTTGACCTCGCTAAAATAGAAACAAATACCAACCTTGGGACACGTTTCAACGGCATGGCAAGAATAAGAGCTCTTTTGTCTCAGAGAGAGGTGGCCTTGAGTTCGGCCCGTGAAACTTTCGTACTTCACATAGCGAACACCCGTACAGAGGTGCACACCCTTTTCAATTAAGATTTGCCTTTCAATTTCAGCAACATGTTTCTGACTATCTTTAACGCATCCTCCACAAAGTCCCTGGCGCACTTTTTTAAAGTTGTTACCAGTGGTCTCGTGACTTCATTTGAGAAAATCTTTGGAGTCATCCCTGCTTCCTTTCATTCCATTTTCTCCACTCTGGTTCGTGGATTGGCATTTTTACTTGCATTACCAGCGGACGCTCTTGTGCTTTTTTACATTTTTAAATATGGATGTCCCTCCTATGCAACCTCACGCCCTGCAGCTGCTGACACTGTTCCGCAATCGCATGCTAGAATATTATGGCACAATGCCGTTGGCGATATTAAGCACGGCATATGGATTATCTTTTCGATTCTCCTACTTCACCTGTGTCCAGCCTGTATTTCACTGCCTGACCTGTGATTTCGATTGGGCCATTGATTTGTGTCTCTGCGGACCGGTTTCTCCTGACGTCGACTTTAATCAGCTGATGACTCCTATCATTACTCACGAGTTGGTTTGTCCTGGCGAAAGGATTATGGCTGTGGCATTGATGCATGGACTACTTGGTCCCTGGAATTTACTGGCGGCAGCACAGTCTTTCTTGGAACAGAGCTTTCTTGAAAACCCACCGAGCTGTCCTCTGATGGTGATAGAGGATCCGGTGCTGGGAGAGCACGTATGTTCTTTTCCGCTTTTAAATTGGATGGCTGAACTGTTTTCGGATGAAGACGGTGACTTCCTATTGGAGGCTGTTGCAGCTTATTTTGCATACACAGTTATGTCATAGACCTTTTTCATGTTTGATATGCTGAGTACTAGCATTTCATTGACAATTCATTGACTTATTTGTCAAGTTTTTATTATTTACCTTGCCTATTGGCTTAAGACTCGATAAAGTACTTGGCTGTTTTATTTTTCTTTAGCATTAAATTTTCCTAGTTTTTAATGCTTTACCTTGCGGACCGTCCACATATAAACTTGCAATCTGCTCTCATGAGATGGCACTTCTATTATCTTATTCAGTTCGTTTCCGGATCATGGGGAGGTGTCATCTAGGTCCTGGATATCTTTACACCGTGTTAAGTTAGCATGGGCTCATTACCGGTTTAAACGCCATTTTTCCTTTTTTGCAACTTCTGCACAAGACACTTAGTTGTTGCTTTAGCTTTCCACCTAGTAGTTCATCGTGGTTTACATGAGAATAATATGTTATTGGTCTACTATCTGCTTTACTTGTTAAACTATATCTGTACAGCGAGTGCTAAAGTTTCAAGAACAACACGATACAGAATTGTTATGAGGTCTGATCTCCACGACTTCATACTCATAACATAAGTGCAACTTCTGCCAATTCTGGGCATGAGGCGGGTTTTATATTGCTTTGCCGAACACACATACACAACAGTTGATGCGGTTCACATGAAGAGAGAGCTGGTGTATGCTGATGTGATTCCTTCAAATCTAAGACACTAAAGTATGGGCACGCCCTAAACCAACACAAAGAGACCTTCTTAGCAAATAATATAATATGTGTATTAGGGAGGGTGAGATATAAGCAGCCGCGGGCCGTGGAGGGAGTTACGATGGGGCAGGGAGGCGGGGAGGGGGAGAAGCAGGGTGGAGCCCTCTCTACCTTGCCCCTCCCCCTCCCCGCCTCCCTGCCCCACCGTAACTCCCTCCACGGCCCGCGGCTGCTTATAAGTGTTGCTAACTCTTATTCATTTACAGCATGTTAACATACTGTCACCATTCACTTTTTATGTACTAGTAACTATGCTGGTAATTTTGCTACTGATAATATGTGTACTTTTATTATCTAAGGTACTACGCCTGAGAAGACGGCATTAGTAAATAAACATTTCAAATACACATCTGTTCTTCTTAACTCCATGTTCTGGTTTCTAAGAAATCTATAACGACCGACTGTTCATGAGTTCCACGTATCCTGAGGTACTATAAGTTCATATTCTGGATTGTCTAAACATTGAGAGTTTGTTATATCCAATGTGACACTGTACCTAGCTTGCTAAGGAGTTTTTGATTACTAACGTGAGTTTTGGGACACCCTAATTCGCCGAGGTTCCAATCCTCTGTCCACAGTTCTGTGTGAGAACAGAAACCCTGCGACAGGGGCACCCCCGACCCTTGCTGGAGCTTCATCACACTTGCGATACAACTCCAGCAATGCATTCGCCGAGGTTCCAATCCTCTGCCCACAGTTCTGTGTGAGAACAGAAACCCTGCGACAGGGGCACCCCCGACCCTTGCTGGAGCTTCATCACACTTGCGATACAACTCCAGCAATGCGCCACCTTTACGGCACAGATACATCACGCATCTGTGCTGTTTTTGCCCCATGATGCGCCGCATTGTAAATGCAGCACACCATAGGTGACGGAACAGCGGCACAGAATGACTAACACATCCCTGGTGATGCGCCAGTCATCATAAATGTATCCCTATGCTTCTTATCTTGTTAGAGATGAACCGCCATATGTATCATCAAAGTTTTTTGCATTTCCTAAATAGCGAACTTTAAGGAATAAATAGCGATTCTTTACCATTCCTAGTTTGCGATGAGCTATTTGCTAATTAGCCGAATGTAGCCCAATGAAGCCCAATGTAGCCCAATGTAGCCCAAAGATGGCCGCCAGACACACAAAAAAACAAATGTAGCCCAAATATCAGCCAGATGTAGCCCAACTATAGCCCAGTGACAGAATGACCAATCAGCTTCGCAAACCTCCGTTACGCGAAGCGGAGCGCTGTTACAGATATATATCTTTTTTTGAACGTTAATTTCTCAAAATCCACTGGAGCACATATATTGAGACCTAGCAAAGGCACATCGGGCTACCAGTCCCTAATATTTTGCCAAGTTTCGTGCAAATCCATTCAGCCGTTCGATTATTATTATTATTATTTTTTTTTGCCCCGCGGGGCCCTTTTAAAACCTCCACATCAAACCTAGGGGGTCAGCGAGGATCTACTATGCCCCCTTATAGTTATTTCCCCCTTTGTTTTGACCTCCTCTTGTCTCTCGATCCTACCGAGAGACAAGATGGCGGCCGCTACGGACTGTTTGGAATGTTGACAGACGCCGGAGAACCAATCAGCTTCGCTTCACAAAGCTCCGTTGCGCGAAAAGTCCGCGTCCTGGGCCGCTGCCCAGTCCGCTGTTACAGATATATATCTTTTTTTAAACGTTAATTTCTCAAAATCCACTGCAGCACATATATTGAGACCTACAAAAGGCACATCGGGCTACCAGTCCCTACAATTTTGCCAAGTTTCGTGCAAATCCATTCAGCCGTTCGGGCTAAAAGTGAGGCCAACCGCCCTATGGAAATTAACATGGGAAAAACGCGTTTTGGGACCCCCCTTTTTTCTCGGCCCCCCCTTGACGAACCCCCCCCAAAATTTTCAGGGGCTGCTCAGAAAGAAAATGTGCCATTTTCCTGAAAATTTCAGCCAATTCCGTCCACAAACGCCAAAGTTATTAGACATAGAATTTTCAAAAAACCCATAGAGAAAAAATCCTAACTATATATACCTACTGGCGACCGCCAGTAGGTAATATATACATATATATATATATATATATATATATATATATATAGCACTAATATATATATATATATATATATATATATATATATATATATATATATATATATATATATATATATATATATAGCACTAATGAAGGTAGTTGCACCACACCTAAAAAACTAATACTCACTAACACATCCAGGAGGCAAACGATGCAGCCCTTTACAGACACATTTAGATACCCAGAGAGGTTACAAAGAGAGGCATTCATTTACCCACAAACTTCATTCATTCACGTATCTGCTAAAGAAGTAACACTTTCAATTCTAACATGCTAAGAAGAAGCCCTTGCATCATGCCTCGGAATTTGTACAGCAATGCAGATGCAGATTTACTGCTAGGCCAACCTTCATATTTTAAACTCCGACACAAGACATAAACTGATCTTCTACTAGATATAAGTCACCACTGAGATAGGCTGTAGCTAGACCATAGGGTAAATGCAAAAGAACCATTGATGGACAGCTTGCAGAACAATGTCATACATTCACCCAGTACAGAGATCTGGGCATAAAACCATCGCTTTTTTGCTCACCATGCCATTCCAGTTTGGACCCAGCCATATGCAAATCAGACTTGACCCTGCGCCCAATGGGAACAGTCCAGCCCGACCTGCCAGTCCAGGTCCTCCCTGGACTGGAAACAAGCATCCTAGGACCGGTTTCAGGCTTTCAGCCCTCATCAGCCAGGATTACTTGACTCCAGTGACATGGTGAACACGGGACCCACATCTGGGCATTCCCGTCCCATTCAGGGTGACAAATGCAAAAGAACAATTGATGGACAGCTTGCAGAACAATGTCATACATTCACCCCAGTACAGAGATCTGGGCAAAAATCCATCGTTTTTTTGCTCACCATGCCATTCCAGTTTGGACCCAGCCATATGCAAAACAGTCTCAAACCTGTGCCCAATGGGACAGTCCAGCCCAAACTGCCAGGCCAGGCCCCCCTGGACTGGAAACAATAATCCTAGGACTGGTTTTGGGCTTTCAGCCTTCATCAGCCATGATAGTTTGACTCCAGTGGCATGGAGAGCACGGGACACACATCTGGGTATACCCGTCCCACTCGGGTGACAAATGCAAAAGAACAATTAATGGACAGAATGCAGAACAATGTCATACATTCACCCCAGTGCAGAGCTCTAGGCCTAAATCCATCGTTTTTTTCTCACCATGCCATTTCCAGTTTGGACCCAGCCATATGCAAATCAGTCTTGACCCTGCGCCCAATGCGAACAGTCCAGCCCGAACTGCCAGGCCAGGTCCTCAGCTTGAGCTAAAGAATGATGTTGGATTCAACCCAGATCTGTGACTGGGTGTGAGTGTTTGAAAAGTTTGAACACTCTGTTCATCATCTCCTTGTGTTTGTATGTCCAGACATGGGTCCCTTGCTAACTTTGCCACTAGATTCAAGCTAACCTGGCTGATGAGGGGTGTTACGCCGAAACCTGTCCCAGGATGCTTGTTTCTGGTCCAGGGAAGACATGGCTTGGTAGTTCCGGCTGGACTTTTCTCATGAGGCACAGGGTCAAGACTGATTTGCATATAGCTGTGTCTGAACTGTTGTGGCAAAGTGAGCTAAATAATGATGTTGGATTCAACCCAGATCTGTGACTGGGGCTGAGTGTTTGAAAAGTCTCAACACTCCGTCCATCATCTCCTTGAGTTTGCTTAGACCATAGGGTAGGCTGGTATGTTTTAAAAGGTAACACATTTTTAATAATATATTATATATATATATATATATATAAAAATATATAATAATAATAACACAAGTCTGAAGATTCACTGAGCTGTATGTGCTCAAGAAAGCTAGGGGGCCTGTTACAATGTCGGTTGGAGTTTCCTCTGATCAACACTGTGGCTGAAATGGGACCGACCTACCTCTGGTCGGCAGCCCGACCACACAATCATGATGCGACCGCACATGGTGAGGTCACATTCCCACATTTCCCACATAAACTGGCCGTAACATATGCTCCCATAGGGAAATGGGAGGTTGTGGTAATCCCTGCAACCCATGGCAGGCACCTCAAGTTGACTGCTACAAGGCACTGGGATTAACAGGGGGCAATGGCCCCCAACCGGAGGCTGCAAGGGAAAGTCGGCCCTGCCTGGGGCCCCCAAACACGCTTTCCGACAGGGTTCCCATGTCCGAGAGGCCAGCATGGAAACCATGCTGGAATCCAGACGGCAAATGCACCATCTCCTCAGAAACGAGAATCAAGAGCAGCAAATGCAGAAAAGGTGCTCAAGGAGAAAAGAACTACTGGTAAGACGACAAAGCCAGTTCTTAAAATCGTATGTGCGCAATTGGAAACTGTGCTAAAACAAGTAAACAAAAATTATATAACACCAACTATCAAAAGACAAAAAGTCTCTCGTAAAAAGTAAGAAATTGTCAAAAAAGGTGAGACTTTAACCATAAGGCAGAGGAATTTCAAGGAAATCAGAGTTCGAATGTTCCTTACTAGCGTAATACATAACTTATTAGCACCTATGAAAAAGTATAAAATAACACAAGCAAACAGACAAAATGAATATGTTGAAGGTTTAGTTGATAAGGCATTTGCTGTGAAGAGGAAGCTATTTATCTTCATTTTAAACAGAATGAAGACACTGGACAAAATAGTATTGTCTATGAAGAGCCAAAAGAAAAGACTTGGTAATAGAAGTAACTTTGGAAAGTTTTTAGTGGTGAATGCATACATACTTAGAATACTGAGCACTTCTTTAATGAAGAGGGCTACTTGCAAGACAACACATTACTGCATACAGTTTATGATCTGGACAATGTTATGAGAAGTAATGAGATGAAGACTGGTGCTCCTATCCTGAAAGAAGTAATGGTACCTAGAAATGTAGAGTTAGTGATTGCTGAAGAGGTGCAAGGAAGGCATAGACAGGCCCCTGTGTACAAATGTAATTGTAGTGGTGTTTGCAGTATTCAACAACAATGAATTGATATATTGAGAAATATCCTCCATATGTTTCCTTGCTGAAGTTTAAAACGGAAAATACCTACTTTGCAAAGATTAAATACATGCACAGTAAGAAAATATACAAATATACAAGGGCACTCACTAGCTTGTCTAGCCAAAAAAGTGTATCAAAGCAGCTTCCATCATTTCAGAATGTTAGGTGTACACCACTCAAATATGATACATTTAGTTAGAAGGGTTTACTATGTAAAATGTCCTGCTTTATGTCTAGAAGAAATTAATAGAGCTCTTTTGCATGGTACTGTAGCAGTAGAAGTAGAAAAGCTCTGTGATGATGTACTATTTCATTTCTTTGGTCCCAAACAGGAGAGTAGGGAAAATGAAGAGTTGTTAACAACAGGATTCGCAGAACAGGACATAGGTATTACTGTTTGTAGTTTTAAAAAAGTGATTACAGACTTTAATAGTGTGCCTCTAGAAACTCAACTGTGTTTGTATATGTTGTGTATGCACTTGCTACAAAAGTCGAGCTCGTAATGTTAAGGTGTATATTAAAAGTGAAAAAGAGAATAATTATAAGTGGCGTGAATTTGCTGTTGACTTATTTGTAGAGGAACAGCTTTACTTGTCCGCCCGACAAGTTATTTGTAAGTGCTGTTGGAATAAGTTAGAGAAAAACAAAATGCCTGCTACAGCAGTGCACAACAACTTAGAAATAGTATATATTCCAGAAGTACTTAAAAATTTGAATGGTTATGAATCCATACTAATCCAATGTATACATCCTTTTCAAGCTTAGTATGGGGTCAGTCAAATTACCACCAACTGAGCTCCAGAAAGGTCTCAAAGGGAGAGTTGTATATTTCCCAATAGATTTTAAACACAATATTGAAACTATAGGGGTGCAGAGAAATTTCAAAGCCGAGACTTCTAATTCTAACAAATGGTGTCCCTACCAAGAATAAACAGATATGGCAAGAGTTAGTTGGTGTTTCTTAAAGTTAAAAAGGCATCTTCATATCTGGTACAAAATACCATATAGTATAAACATTTAGATATTCTTCAGGACATCACACACATGGAGGACAACACATCACCATCGACAAGTCAGATAGAAAAAGTGGACCAATCAGATTAGAACATTATTGCATCCATCCACTACATTCTAAAGAAATACTTGGTGGTGCTATTGATCTGTATCAATTGGAAGAAGCTAAAGGAGTTCACTTAAGTGCGTGGGAAAAAAGTTTAGAAGCTTGTTGTTTCCCACACCTCTTTCCTACTGGACTAGATGGTAGATATGATGACCAGCCTATACAAATACTAGCAGCTGAATACAGATCTACTAGACTTTACTCAGAGGACCCTAGATTTCGCCAATGTATCCCTTACATGTTTCATTGCTATTTGAAAGTGGCTTGTCTGGATTTTTTTATGCTATGAAGCACATTATAAAAACACTGAAATCTGCAAAATCAATCAGCAAGAGAATTTGTTGAGAAAGTTCACGGAAAAGATGAACAACTGGAATACCACTTCATCAATTTAATGCATGTCAACGAGGGACCAACAAATATTTCTATAAAAGCATGACAAATCCCCCTGGCCAACCAATTGTATTCTCTAAAAACAGTATTTTTGAGAATACTTCCATCTTCATTGATCACTCTCTGTTTCCCTATGTACAAAACCTTAATTCTTCCGTCAGAGACACTAAAGACTTTTACATAGAAAATGTAAGACCTATCTTGGGAGAAGGAATGTTGATTAGTGTGCCTGGATGTAGGGAGCCTCTACACTAGCATAAGACATCATGATGGGTTGAGAACGTGCAAACATTTTTTACGCATGAGAAACATGAACATGTTGGAACATACTCATATGCTGTTAAAGATGATTGAAACCTGCTTGCAGGAGAATGATTGCCTCCTTGAGAAAAATCTGTACAAGCAAACATAGGAGTGCGATGGACACCTGATTCACCCTCAGCTGAGCTAATCAGGTGATGGGCTGGTGGAAGGGGCAGATGTTCTGGAGCAGCGACCTTGTTGAGTGGGCGGAGAACATCAGCCTCTGGCTGAGATATATAGACAACATTTTCTTTGCATGGGAAGGTAATGAGAGGATCTAAATGTTTTCCTTTCAAAATTAAACATAAATTATGTAAATGTTTGATTCATCATGAGGTATAGCCAGCAAACCATTGACTCCCTAGACTTTAGAATACGAATCATGGATTGAGTTCTCCAGACAGGACATGATAGGAAATCTCTTGCAGGAAACTCAATCCTACATACAGCTAGTTGCTACCCTTCCAGCTTTCATTGGAGCATACCATTTAGCAAATTCCTCAGAGCATAAAGAAACTGTAGCTCTGATACTAGCTACCTCAAAACTAAGGCAGAAATGACTGAGAGACTCCTAGCAAGTTATTATCCACAGAAAGCTTTATAAACAGCTAGTAAGAGGGCAGGCAGCATATCAAGGGTACAGGCCCTATTCCGCCCCCCACCAGTCAGTCAGTGGTGAAAAAGTGAGTGAACCGATTCTCTTTATAACAAAGTACACAAAGGGCTCTATACACTTTGTGCCCATACTGTTATAATCACAACCTTTAGGAGTGCTGTAACTAGAATCCCAATCCCTTTAAGCAAAGTACACAAACCAGGCTGGGAGATTGAGAGGATTCCTAAAAAATAAATGGGGAATTCTGACACGAGATAACATTCTGAGGGACAAAGTGGGAAAGACACCAGGCATTACCTACCAGCTTAATCTTTCTCTGAAAGACATGCTGGTACACAGTTACCTCAAACCAAACAAACCCACCTGCCTATAGCAAATAAAGGGTTTTAAACACTGTGGTGAATGCAAGGCTTGCATACACAGCAGCAATATCAAAGAAGTTGCCTTAGGAAGAGTTAATAAGACATGGCAGATTCCCAAATTTATAACTTGCAAGACTTATTTTGTTGTCTATGTGATCACATGTCCATGCGGAAAGTGGTACATTAGATCAACCACTTTCCCTGTACCTTAGAGAATCTGTGAACACTGGAGAGCAATAACAAATAACAACTTGCCTTACAGCACAGCAAAACATTTCCAAGAGAAATACCAAAGTGACTGGCCTGAAGCCAAATTTGTTGGCATCAAAACAGTCCCCAGGCACCCGAGAGGAGGAA